>NC_142616.1:4342447-4998280 GCF_059453375.1 Lepisosteus platostomus
TCTCCCCTCTCTCCCCTCTCTCCATTCTCTACCCTCTCCCCCGTCTCTCCCCTCTCTCCGCTCTCTCCCCTTTCTCCCTTCTCTCCCTTATCTCCCCTCTCCCTCCTATCTCCGCTCTATCTCCCCTCTCTCACCTCTCTCCCCTCTCTCCCCACTCTCCGCTCTCTCCCCTCTCCCTCCTCTCTCCCCTCTCTCCGCTCTCTCCTTCTCACCCCTCTCTCCCCTCTCCCACCTCTCTCCCCTCTCTCCCCTCTCCCCTTTCACTCCGCTCTATCCCCTCTCTCCGCTCTCTCCCTCTCTCCCCTCTCTCCCCTCTCTCCCCACTCTCCTCTCTCTCCCCTCTCCCTCCTCTCTCCCCTTTCTCTTCTCTCACCCCTCTCTCCCCTCTCCCACCTCTCTCCCCTCTCTCCCCTCTCTCCGCTCTCTCCCCTCTCTCCCCTCTCTCCGCTCTCTCCCCTCTCCCCCCTCTCTCCCCTCTCTCCCCTCTCTCCCTTCTCTCCCCTCTCTCCCCTCTCTCCGCTCTCTCCCTTCTCCCCCCTCTCCCTCCTCTCTCCCCTCTCTCCCCTCTCTCCCCTCTCCCCTCTCCACCCTCTCTCCGCTCTCTCCCCTCTCCCCCCTCTTTCCGCTCTCTCCCCTCTCTCCCCTCTCTCCGCTCTCTCCCCTCTCCCTCCTCTCTCCCCTCTCTCCCCTCTCTCCCCTCTCCCCTCTCCACCCTCTCTCCCCTCTCTCCCCTCTCCACCCTCTCTCCGCTCTCTCCCCTCTCCCCCCTCTTTCCGCTCTCTCCCCTCTCTCCCCTCTCTCCGCTCTCTCCCCTCACCCTCCTCTCCCCACTCTATCCGCTCTCCCCCTCTCTCCCCTCTCTCCCCTCTGCCCTCTCTCCCCTCTCCCCTCTCTCCCTTCTCCCCTCTCTCCCCACTCTCCGCTCTCTCCCCTCTCCCTCCTCTCTCCCTTCTCTCCCCTCTCTCCCCTCTCTCCCCTCTCCACCCTCTCTCCGCTCTCTCCCCTCTCCCCCCTCTTTCCGCTCTCTCCCCTCTCTCCCCTCTCTCCGCTCTCTCCCCTCACCCTCTTCTCCCCACTCTATCCGCTCTCCCCCTCTCTCCCCTCTCTCCCCTCTGCCCTCTCTCCCCTCTCCCCTCTCTCCCCTCTCCCCTCTCTCCCCACTCTCCGCTCTCTCCCCTCTCCCTCCTCTCTCCCCTCTCTCCGCTCTCTCCCTCTCACCCCTCTCTCCGCTCTCCCCCTCTCTCCCCACACCCCCCTCTCTCCCGTCTCTCCCCTCTCCCCTCTCCCCTCTCTCCCCACTCTCCGCTCTCTCCCCTCTCCCTCCTCTCTCCCCTCTCTCCGCTCTCTCCCTCTCACCCCTCTCTCCCCTCTCCCACCTCTCTCCCCTCTCTCCCCTCTCTCCCAACTCTCCGCTCTCTCCCCTCTCCCCCCTCTATCCGCTCTCCCCCCTCTCCGCTCTCTCCCCTCTCCCCCCTTTCTCTTCTCTCACCCCTCTCTCCCCCTCTCCCACCTCTCTCCCCTCTCCCCCCTCTATCCGCTCTCCCCCTCTCTCCCCTCTCTCCCCTCTCCCCTCCCTCTCTCCCCTCTCCACCCTCTCTCTGCTCTCACCCCTCTCTCCCCCCTCCCCCTGTCTCCCCTGTCTCCCCTCTCTCCCCTCTCTCCATTCTCTACCCTCTCCCCCGTCTCTCCCCTCTCTCCGCTTTCTCCCCTTTCTCCCTTCTCTCCCTTATCTCCCCTCTCCCTCCTATCTCCGCTCTATCTCCCCTCTCCCACCTCTCTCCCCTCTCTCCCCACTCTCCGCTCTCTCCCCTCTCCCTCCTCTCTCCCCTCTCTCCGCTCTCTCCTTCTCACCCCTCTCTCCCCTCTCCCACCTCTCTCCCCTCTCTCCGCTCTCTCCCCTCTCTCCCCACTCTCTGCTCTCTCCCCTCTCCCTCCTCTCTCCCCTCTCTCCGCTCTCTCCCTCTCTCCCCTCTCCCACCTCTCTCCCCTCTCTCCGCTCTCTCCCCTCTCCCCTCTCCCCTCTCCCTCCTCTCCCCTCTCTCTCCGCTCCCCCCCCTCTCCCCGCTCTCCCCCTCTCTCCCCACACCCCCTCTCTCCCCTCTCCCCTCTCTACCCTCTCCCCCCTCTCTCCCCTCTCTCCCCTCTCCCCCTTCTCTCTGCTCTCACCCCTCTCTCCCCTTCCCCCTGTCTCCCCTGTCTCCCCTCTCTCCCCTCTCTCCATTCTCTACCCTCTCCCCCCTCTCTCAACTCTCTCCGCTCTCTCCCCTTTCTCCCTTCTCTCCCTTATCTCCCCACTCCCTCCTATCTCCGCTCTATCTCCCCTCTCCCACCTCTCTCCCCTCTCTCCCCACTCTCCGTTCTCTCCCCTCTCCCTCCTCTCTCCCCTCTCACTCCGCTCTCTCCCTCTCACCCCTCTCTCCCCTCTCCCACCTCTCTCTCCTCTCTCCCCTCTCCCCTCTCACTCCGCTCTATCCCCTCTCTCCGCTCTCTCCCCTCTCTCCCCACTCTCCGCTCTCTCCCCTCTCCCTCCTCTCTCCCCTCTCTCCGCTCTCTCCCTCTCTCCCCTCTCTCCCGTCTCCCACCTCTCTCCCCTCTCTCCCCTCTCTCCGCTCTCTCCCCTCTCCCCCCTCTATCCGCTCTCCCCCTCTCTCCGCTCTCTCCCTCTCACCCCTCTCTCCGTTCTCTCCCCTCTCTCCCCACTCTCCGCTCTCTCCCCTCTCCCTCCTCTCTCCCCTCTCTCCGCTCTCTCCCTCTCACCCCTCTCTCCCCTCTCCCCTCTCCACCCTCTCTCTGCTCTCACCCCTCTCTCCCCCCTCCCCCTGTCTCCCCTGTCTCCCCTCTCTCCCCTCTCTCCATTTTCTACCCTCTCCCCCGTCTCTCTCCTCTCTCCGCTCTCTCCCCTTTCTTCCCTCTCTCCCTTCTCTCCCCTCTCCCTCCTATCTCCGCTCTCTCTCCCCTCTCCCACCTCTCTCCCCTCTCCCCTCTCCCCCCTCTCTCCCCTCTCTCCCCACTCCCCCCTCTCTCTGCTCTCACCCCTCTCTCCCCCCTCCCCCTGTCTCCCCTGTCTCCCCTCTCTCCCCTCTCTCCATTCTCTACCCTCTCCCCCGTCTCTCCCCTCTCTCCGCTCTCTCCCCTTTCTCCCCTCTCTCCCTTCTCTCCCCTCTCCCTCCTATCTCCGCTCTCTCTCCCCTCTCCCCTCTCTCCCCTCTCCACCCTCTCTCTGCTCTCACCCCTCTCTCCCCCCTCCCCCTGTCTCCCCTGTCTCCCCTCTCTCCCCTCTCTCCATTCTCTACCCTCTCCCCCCTCTCTCCCCTCTCTCCGCTCTCTCTCCTCTCCCCCCTCTCCCCCCCTCTCTCCCCTCTCTCCCCACTCCCCTCTCTCTCCACTCCCCCCCCTCTCTCCGCTCTCCCCCTCTCTCCCCTCTCTCCCCTCTCTCCCTTCTCGCCCCTCTCTCCCCTCTCTCCGCTCTCTCCCTTCTCCCCCCTCTCCCTCCTCTCTCCCCTCTCTCCGCTCTCTCCCTCTCACCCCTCTCTCCCCTCCCCCCCCCTCTCTCCGCTCTCCCCCTCTCTCCCCTCTCTCCCCTCTCTCCCCTCTCTACGCTCTCTCCACTCTCCCCTCTCCCTCTGCCACCTCTCTCCGCTCTCTCTCCTATCCCCCCTCTCCCCCCTCTCTCCCCTCTCCCCTCTCTCTCCCCTCCCCCCCCTCTCTCCGCTCTCCCCCTCTCTCCCCTCACCCCCCTCTCTCCCCTCTCTCCCCTCTCCCCTCTCTCTCCCTTCTCTCCCCTCTCCCCCCTCTCTCCGCTCTCTCCCCTCTCTCCCCTCTCTCCGCTCTCTCCCCTCTCTCCCTTCTCTCCCCTCTCTCCCCTCTCTCCGCTCTCTCCCTTCTCCCTCCTCTCCCACCTCCCTCCCCTCTCTCCCCTCTCCACCCTCTCTCCCTTCTCTCCCCTCTCTCCCCTCTCTCCCCTCTCCCCTCTCCACCCTCTCTCCGCTCTCTCCCCTCTCCCCCCTCTTTCCGCTCTCTCCCCTCTCTCCCCTCTCTCCGCTCTCTCCCCTCTCCCTCCTCTCCCCACTCTATCCGCTCTCCCCCTCTCTCCCCTCTCTCCCCTCTGCCCTATCTCCCCTCTCCCCTCTCCCCCCTCTCCCCTCTCTCTCCGCTCTCCCCTCTCCCCTCTCCCCTCTCTCCCCACTCTCCGCTCTCTCCCCTCTCCCTCCTCTCTCCCCTCTCACCGCTCTCTCCCTCTCACCCCTCTCTCCGCTCTCCCCCCCTCTCTCCCCACACCCCCCTCTCTCCCCTCTCTCCCCTCTCCCCTCTCCCCTCTCTTCCCACTCTCCGCTCTCTCCCTCTCACCCCTCTCTCCCCTCTCCCACCTCTCTCCCCTCTCTCCCCTCTCTCCGTTCTCTCCCCTCCCCCCCCTCTATCCGCTCTCCCCCTCTCTCCCCACTCTCCGCTCTCTCCCCTCTCCCCTCTCTCTCCCATCTCTCCCTTCTCTCCCTTCTCTCCCCTCTCTCCCCTCTCTCCCCTCTCTCCCCACTCTCCGCTCTCCCTCCTCTCTCCCCTCTCTCCGCTCTCTCCCTCTCACCCCTCTCTCCGCTCTCCCCCTCTCTCCCCACACCCCCCTCTCTCCCCTCTCTCCCCTCTCCCCTCTCCCCTCTCTTCCCACTCTCCGCTCTCTCCCTCTCACCCCTCTCTCCCCTCTCCCACCTCTCTCCCCTCTCTCCCCTCTCTCCGTTCTCTCCCCTCCCCCCCCTCTTTCCGCTCTCCCCCTCTCTCCCCACTCTCCGCTCTCTCCCCTCTCCCCTCTCTCTCCCATCTCTCCCCTCTCTCCCTTCTCTCCCCTCTCTCCCCTCTCTCCCCTCTCTCCGCTCTCTCCCCTCTCCCCTCTCTCTCCCATCTCTCCCCTCTCTCCCTTCTCTCCCCTCTCTCCCCACTCTCCGCTCTCTCCCATCTCCCCCCTCTCCCACCTCTCTCCCCTCTCTCCCCTCTCTCCCCTCTCCCCTCTCCACCCTCTCTCCGCTCTCTCCCCTCTCCCCCCTCTTTCCGCTCTCTCCCCTCTCTCCCCTCTCTCCGCTCTCTCCCCTCTCCCTCCTCTCTCCCCTCTCTCCCCTCTCCCCTCTCCACCCTCTCTCCCTTCTCTCCCCTCTCTCCCCTCTCTCCCCTCTCCACCCTCTCTCCGCTCTCTCCCCTCTCCCCCCTCTTTCCCCTCTCTCCCCTCTCTCCCCTCTCCACCCTCTCTCCGCTCTCTCCCCTCTCCCCCCTCTTTCCGCTCTCTCCCCTCTCTCCCCTCTCTCCGCTCTCTCCCCTCACCCTCCTCTCCCCACTCTATCCGCTCTCCCCCTCTCTCCCCTCCTTCCCCTCTGCCCTCTCTCCCCGTCTCCCCTCTCCCCCTCTCTCCCTTCTCCCCCCTCTCTCCGCTCTCTCTCTTCTCCCCCCTCTCTCCCATCTCTCCATTATCAATTCAATTCAATTCAATTCAAGGTGCTTTATTAGCATGGCCGATGGGTACAATCAGTGTTGCCAAAGCAAATAAAAATAATAAAATTAACATAGAACAAAACAAAAAATAGAAGTAAAATAAAATCTACAGACATGTTACAGACATTTACAACAAAGACATATTATATAATATTGACATACTGTAGGCAGCTGGAGCATTATTGGGAGACGGACTCACTGTTCCTCAGGCTGTGACAGGAGATCACATACTGGGCTGCCAGATCAACTGAGTTCCCTCCTCCCTCTCCCAGTAGGATTGGGACCTGTTGTGGTTTTGGCAGGTGTGGGAACTCTGGGATTAGATTTCTGAATTTCGGGAAGAATGTTTCTCTAATCCCAGAGTATCTGTCACAGTGCAGTAGGAAGTGCACCTCTGTCTCTATTTCTCCCTGCTGGCAGTGGGAGCACAGCCTGTCCTCTCTGGGCAGCCAGGTTATCTCCCTCTCCCTCCTATCTCTGCTCTCCCCTCTCTCTCCCCTCTCCCACCTCTCTCCCCTCTCTCCGCTCTCTCCCTCTCACCCTCTCTCCCCTCTCCCACCTCTCTCCCCTCATCCCTTCTCTCCCCTCTCCCCCCTCTCTCCGTTCTCTCCCCTCTCTCCCCTCTCTCCACTCTCTCCCCTCTCCCCCCTCTCTCCGTTCTCCCCCTCTCTCCCCACTCCCCTCTCTCTCCCCTCCTCCCCCTCTCTCCGCTCTCCCCCTCTCTCCCCTCACCCCCGTCTCTCCCCTCTCTCCCTTCTCCCCCCTCTCCCTCCTCTCTCCCCTCTCTCCGCTCTCTCCCTCTCACCCCTCTCTCCCCTCTCCCACCTCTCTCCCCTCTTTCCCCTCTCTCCCCTCTCCCCCCTCTATCCGCTCTCCCCCTCTCTCCCCTCTCTCCCTTCTCCCCTCTCTCCCCTCACCCCCCTCTCTCCCCTCTCCCCTCTCTCCCCTCTCTCCCCTCTCCCCTCTCCCCCCTCTCTAACTTCTCTCCCCTCTCCCCCCTCTCTCCGCTCTCTCCCCTCTCTCCCCTCTCTCCGCTCTCTCCCCTTTCTCCACTCTTTCCCTTCTCTCCCCTCTCCCCCCTCTCTCCGCTCTCTCTCTTCTCCCACCTCTCTCCCCTCTCTCCGCTCTCTCCACTCTCCCCTCTCCCCTCTCTCCGCTCTCTCCACTCTCCCCTCCCCTCTCTCCCCCCTCTCTCCCTTCTCTCCCCTCTCTCCCCTCTCTCCGCTCTCTCCCCTCTCTCTGCTCTCTCCCCTCTCTCCCCACTCTCCGCTCTCTCCCTCTCCCTCCTCTCTCCCCTCTCTCCGCTCTCTCCCTCTCACCCCTCTCTCCCCTCTCCCACCTCTGTCCCCTCTCTCCCCTCTCTCTCCCCTCTCCCCCCTCTCTCTGCTCTCTCCCCTCTCTCCGCTCTCTCCCCTCTCACCCCTCTCACCCCTCTCCCACCTCTCTCCCCTCTCACCCCTCTCTCCGCTCTCTCCCCTCTCCCCTCTCCACCCTCTCTCCGCTCTCTCCCCTCTCTCCCCTCTCTCCGCTCTCTCCCCTCTCCCTCCTCTCTCCCCTCTCTCTGCTCTCTCTATCTCTCCCCTCTCTCCACTCTCTCCCCTCTCCCCTCTCTCTCCGCTCCCCCCCCTCTCTCCGCTCTCCCTCTCTCTCCCCACACCCCCTCTCTCCCCTCTCTCCCTCTCTCCCCTCTCCCCTCTCTCCCCACTCTCCGCTCTCTCCTCTGTCCCTCCTCTCTCCTCTATCTCCCCTCTCCCCCCTCTATCCGCTCTCCCCCCTCTATCCGCTCTCCCCCTCTCTCTCCTCTCTCCCCTCTCCCCTCTCTCCCCTCTCCCCTCTCCCCCCTCTTTCCCCTCTCTCCCCTCTCCCCCTTCTCTCTGCTCTCACCCCTCTCTCCCCCCTCCCCCTGTCTCCCCTGTCTCCCCTCTCTCCCCTCTCTCCATTCTCTACCCTCTCCCCCCTCTCTCCCCTCTCTCCCCTCTCTCCGCTCTCTCCCCTTTCTCCCTTCTCTCCCTTATCTCCCCTCTCCCTCCTATCTCCGCTCAATCTCCCCTTTCCCACCTCTCTCCCCTCTCTCCCCTCTTCCGCTCTCCCCCTCTCTCCCCACACCCCCTCTCTCCCCTCTCTCCGCTCTCTCCCCTCTCCCTCCTCTCTCCCCTCTCTCTGCTCTCTCCCTTTCACCCCTCTCTCCCCTCTCCCACCTCTGTCCCCTCTTTCCCCTCTCTCCCCTCTCTCCGCTCTCTCCCCTCTCCCCCCTTTATCCGCTCTCCGCCTCTCTCCCCTCTCTCCCCTTTCTCCCTTCTCTCCCTTATCTCCCTTCTCCCTCCTATCTCCGCTCTATCTCCCCTCTCCCACCTCTATCCCCTCTCTCCCCACTCTCCGCTCTCTCCCCTCTCCCTCCTCTCTCCCCTCTCTCCGCTCTCTCCCTCTCACCCCTCTCTCCCCTCTCCCACCTCTCTCCCTTCTCACTCCGCTCTATCCCCTCTCTCCCCTCTCTCCCCTCTCCCCTCTCTCCCCTCACCCCCCTCGCTCCCCGTCTCCCCTCTCCCCCTCTCTCCCCTCTCCCCCCTCTCTCCGCTCTCTCTCTTCTCCCCCCTCTTTCCCATCTCTCCCTTATCTCCCCTCTCCCTCCTATCTCTGCTCTCCCCTCTCTCTCCCCTCTCCCACCTCTCTCTGCTCTCTCCCCTCTCTCCGCTCTCTCCCCTCTCACCCCTTATCTTCCCTATCCCCCCTCTCCCCCCTCTCTCCCCTCTCTCCCCTCTCCCCTCTCTCTCAACTCCCCCCCTCTCTCCACTCTCCCCCTCTCTCCCCTCACCCCCCTCTCTCCCCTCTCTCCCCTCTCCCCTCTCCCCTCTCCCCCCTCATCCCTTCTCTCCCCTTTCCCCCCTCTCTCCGCTCTCTCCCCTCTCTCCCCTCTCTCCGCTCTCTCCCCTCTCCCCCCTCTCTCCGCTCTCCCCCTCTCTCCCTTCTCTCCCCTCTCTCCCCTCTCTCCGCTCTCTCCCCTCTCTCCCCTCTCTCCGCTCTCTCCCCTCTCTCCCCACTCTCCGCTCTCTCCCCTCTCCCTCCTCTCTCCGCTCTCTCCCTCTCACCCCTCTCTCCCCTCTCCCACCTCTGTCCCCTCTCTCCCCTCTCTCTCCCCTCTCCCCCCTCTCTCTGCTCTCTCCCCTCTCCCTACTCTCCCCTCTACCCTCTCCCCCCTCTCTCCCCTCTCTCCCCTCTCCCCCTTCTCTCTGCTCTCACCCCTCTCTCCCCCCTCCCCCTGTCTCCCCTGTCTCTCCTCTCTCCCCTCTCTCCATTCTCTACCCTCTCCCCTCTCTCTCCCCTCTCTCTGCTCTCTCCCCTTTCTCCCTTCTCTCCCTTATCTCCCCTCTTCCTCCTCTCTCCGCTCTCTCCCTCTCACCCCTCTCTCCCCTCTCCCACCTCTCTCCCCTCTCTCCCCTCTCACTCCGCTCTATCCCCTCTCTCCGCTCTCTCCCTCTCTCCCCTCTCTCCCCTCTCCCACCACTATCCCCTCTCTCCCCTCTCTCCACTCTCTCCCCTCTCCCCCCTCTATCCGCTCTCCCCCTCTCTCCCCTCTCCCCTCTCTCCCCTCACCCCCCTCTCTCCCCGTCTCCCCTCTCCCCCTCTCTCCCCTCTCCCCCCTCTCTCCGCTCTCTCTCTTCTCCCCCCTCTCTCCCATCTCTCCCTTATCTCCCCTCTCCCTCCTATCTCTGCTCTCCCCTCTCTCTCCCCTCTCCCACCTCTCTCCCCTCTCTACGCTCTCTCCACTCTCCCCTCTCCCTCTCCCACCTCTCTCCCCTCTCTCCCCTTTCTCCCCTCTTTCTGCTCTCTCCCCTCACCCCCCTCTCTCCCCTCTCTCCCCTCTCCCCTCTCCCCTCTCCCCCCTATCTCCCTTCTCTCCCCTCTCCCCCCTCTCTCTGCTCTCTCCCCTCTCTCCGCTCTCTCCCCTCTCACCCCTTATCTTCCCTATCCCCCCTCTCCCCCCTCTCTCCCCTCTCTCCCCTCTCCCCTCTCTCTCCCCCCCCCCCTCTCTCCGCTCTCCCCCTCTCTCCCTCACCCCCCTCTCTCCCCTCTCCCTTCTCTCCCCTCTCCCCCCTCTCTGCTCTCTCCCCTCTCTCCGCTCTCTCCCTCTCACCCCTCTCCCTCCTCTCTCCCCTCTCTCCCCTCTCTCCCCTCTCTACGCTCTCTCCACTCTCCCCTCTCCCTCTCCCACTTCTCTCCCATCTCTCCCCTCTCTCCACTCTCTCCCCTCTCCCCCCTCTCTCCGCTCTCTCCACTCTCTCACCTCTCTCCGCTCTCCCCTCTCTCTCCCCTCTCTCCGCTCTCTCCGTTCTCCCCTCTCCCCTCTCTCTCTCTTCCCTCTCCCCTCTCTCCCTTCTCTCCTCTCTCCCCCTTCTCACCTCTCTCGCCTCTCTCCACTCTCTCCCCTCTCCCCCTCTCTCCCCTCTCTCCCTTCTCTCCGCTCTCTCACCTCTCTCGACTCTCTCCCCTCTCTCCCTTCTCTCCACTCTCTCCCCTGTCCTGCTCACTGTACTGTCTCTGGAACTGCACTTGCAAATTAAACACAACGTTAATTATACTAAATTAATCAATAACTCTCTGGGCAAAATAAATAAAACACCAGTGACAGAAATACAACGGTAGACAAGATTCAAGCTCTGCCTGTTCCCACCTGCTCTCCTGCCCTTGTTCCCTGCTCAGACACAGACTCAGCTCAGTGGGAATGTTACTCTGCAGGCTGGGTGAGTCTGTGCTGAAAGAACAGGTCTGTGCAGGTAAAGTGAAAGAAGAAAGAGAACTGTGTCCCTGTAGCAGTGAACAGAAGTTACTGTGAATAAGATGGAGGATTAAACAGGAGAAAAGACTTCACCTTACAGCGCATAATAATAATCACAGATCAGCTCTGAGACAACACAGTCACTGATCAAAGAGTTGATCTATATTCTGAAGAAGATTCAATGTACAAGTCTGAAGCTGCTGTGTGCTGGAGTGACAATGCGATCAGGTTGGTTACAGAAGTTAGTAAGTGATCAGTCAGGTCAGGACTGAAGCTGCTGTGTGCTGGAGTGACAGTGAGATCAGTCAGGTACAGCAGTGTGTGAGTGAACAGTCAGGTCAGGACTGAAGCTGCTGTGTGCTGGAGTGACAGTGAGATCAGTCAGATCCAGCAGTGTGTGAGTGAACAGTCAGGTCAGGACTGAAGCAGAGACACTCCTTACTGTTGTACTACAGCTGGATCATTCACTATGAGTGTCTGTTTCAGTGAAGGCTTACTATTCAAAATGTTACAATTGCAATTTAATTATAAGGGCTGCCAGTTAGAATATGTATTTATCTAAGATATGAAATCTGACCAGAGTGTTTATTTTAGAGATAAATATTGTCCTATCAGAGTTGATTTTTAAATGTAATCCAAGATCAGGTGTTTTTTGTTTAATTATTTGAAATACTAAATTTGAAATATCTGACTTTTTTCTCTTTCCTACTGTAGATGATATCTGACTGAAGTTTTTTTTCTGTAATTGATTAGACCCATTCCAGTTTCTGTATTTCTGAGATGAAGTGTGACCAAACATTAATTGTTATTAAAAGATTATTTCTTACAAGTCAGAGAAAATTCCTGAATTCTGACTAATCTGAATTCTGAATTCTGAGATGAATTCTGATTAATCAGATTGTTTCTTTATATCAGAGATTATGACAGAGTCTTTTATTATTTCAGGCATGCTGTCTGACTAATCTCAGTGTTTTCTGTATTTCAGGTATGAAGTCTGACAGTTCAGAGTGGCTCTCTGTGACTCTGTTGCTTCTCCTCCAGTCCTCTGCTTCAGTATCAGGTACAGTGAAGAGAGACTCTCTCATTTCATTAGCCATGGTTTTATATTACTGTAACAGAGGCTGTTTTCTGTGTCCTTGTCAAGCAGACAATATGAAGGCAGCTCTTTATTCATCTTACAATTGTTAGAATCACCCAGGATGAGACAGGGGAGTCTGGAGCTGTTTTTTGAAAATGCCTTTTCTCACTCCTTAGACAATTTCACTAACCATGTCTCAGTAAGGCTCTCCTCCTGTGTGCCCAGTGGAATTCCTCATGGGCATGGAGCTGGGCAAGGGTGTTCCTTAGGGATCAGACATGTCTTCCCCTTTAACCCCTTCAGTCTCTGCCACACTCATCCCCTTCGTCCTCATGTCCTTCTTGTTTCCTTCTTTAAACCACTGTGTTCATGATAATGTCCAGGATTGTCTGCAAGTTTAGCTCCAGTTGTTCATGTGATCGTAGAGCCACAATACTCTCCCATGTGCCTCAAATATCCACACTGTTCCCTTCAAGCTCTCAGCTCACACAGATGACAGTCCACAGGTAATAATAATTGCTTACACTTATATAGCGCTTTTCTGGACACTCCACTCAAAGTGCTTTACAGGTAATGGGGATCCCCTCCACCCCCACCAATGTGCAGCCCCACCTGGATGATGCGACAGCAGCCATAGTGCGCCAGAACACTCCCCACACACCAGCTCAGTGGGTAGGAGAGCAGAGTGATGAAGCTAATTCAGAGATGAGAATTATTAGGAGGCCATGATTGGTAAAGGCCAATGGAAAATTTGGCCAGGACAGCAGGGTGACACCCCTACTCTTTTCAAGAGATGCCCTGGGATTTCTAATGACCACAGAGAGTCAGAACCTCGGTTTGTGTCTCATCTGAAGGACAGCAGTGTCCCCGTTGCTATACTGGGGCATTAGGACCCACACAGACCACGTGGTGAGCACCCCCTGCTGACCCCACTATCACCTCTTCCAGCAGCAGCCTTAGTTTTTCCCAGGAGGTTTCCCATCCAGGTACTGACCAGGCTCACACCTGCTGAGCTTCAGTGGGTGGCCAGTTGTGAGTTGCAGGGTGATATGGGTGCTGGCATTGTGAGATAATCCTCACAATAACTAACAGCATCAGAAAGAACAAACTTATTCAGTCACAGGGAGAACAAACTTATTCAGTCTCCTAAGTGCTGCAGACATGCAGTGAGACCTAAACATACACGTACCCCAAACACAGATGGTATGATTTACACATCACTGATCAATTAGCACAGAGTGTCTGTCTGAATAAACATTCCTGTTCAGTGTTACCAGAGTCATTCAGTTTTTAACCCCTCATGATGGGAAAACATGTAGTAAACCTGTTATCATGAGAGTAAAACCACAGTTTATTTTCTGGATTATTTCTTTCCTAACAGACAGACCTCAATGTGTCAGATTCAACCAGCAGGGCAGCACAATGACATTGATCTCCACTGGCTCTGCTCAGGGCTCAGCCACTCCTCCTGGTCTTCTCACATTGTAGACAGGTGACTGGAGGAGCCCAGACCAGACATATGTTTACTCATGGGCTCTGATGACACAGTGCCTTGGGGCAACCTTGTTGTGCCTTTATATAGCAAAGGCGCTATATAAAAATAAATTGAATTGAGTGATTGTAGACACGTCTATTCAAGAGGCTAAGCTCCACTCTACACTTGACAGCTTAGGCCTGTGGTGCCAAGATAATTTCCTTCACCTGATATGAATAAAATAAAAGATATGGTCAACAGCAGTACAGGAACACTTCACAGTCCTAACGCCATAATCATCAATAACAGTACAAGAACACTCACAGCAAACCATTTACAGTTGTTTTATAGAATCGGTCCTTACATTCAGCATTCTGGTTTGGGTCTCTTAGCATCTCCAACCAGAACAGGTTGTGTCTCTCAGTAGTAGAATAGTGAGCTCTAGCAGCATTGTCTTAAATACCTGTATTATTGTATAACACATAGCATCTTGTAGAATTTTATATTGCGTTTTATTGTAGTTTTTGTATTTGTATGTGTGTATTTCTGGTCACTGTATTTAAAGACAATGATATTGTCCTGGGTCCTATCACCCCCTCTGTATGTCCTTTTCCCACCTGGATCAGGACATGTTCCTGCCTGTGAAGACTAAGCCAGTCTGTCCAGCTTTATACCTGTGTCCATTAGACAGCTGAAGTCTAAGAGACATCTGTCTCTTCTTCACCATGAAAAAGGAGATGCTTGGATTCAGGGACATATCTCATCACCTCCTTCCTCTTATTCACCAGCGTCTTTATAATTAATTCACCTCTTTTATAAGCCTATTGGGTAATGTCAATATTTATATAATATATAACACACTAGACTGTTGACTTTTTTAATTTTGTATGATTTGGTTGTACGATCCATGTATGAAGGATGGGTTTTAATGTACCCAGCACCACAGGTGAAGTTCCATCCAAGTCTAACCCTCCTCTCAAATGAAGAAGAGCTGCACAGACACTGTCATAAAGCCCCTTTGCTGTGCAGGAATGGTAATTAGTCAGGCAATTCTCATGTCAGGGAAGAACCCCCTGCTCCAGGGACAGGATAGAGGAGCATTTAAGAAAAAAATACTTCAGAAGCACCAGGTCCATGGGAAAGGCCCAGCTTTAAAAACTCAGCTAACAGAAAGATGTATTTATTTATGTATCCATATGTATTTAAAAAGGATACAGTGAGAAGCTCCTTAGATGACCCAGCTATGAGGTATCATGACATGCTACTTACATTCTTTTCAGAAAATACAATTGTTTGCTACAGTTCCCTCTCAAAGACTCAAATGGCAGCTCTTGTGGTGGATTAATATACTACAGACAGATGTCATTTCACGTCCCCCTGCCTCCGGACTGGCTGAGAAAGCAAACAGCAGGCGCTGTCTAGGCAGTCTCGTGACTTGACTCTGTATCTCGGGAACGAAAGCAGCTCGGAAGCTACTTTCAACACACAAGCTGGGACAAAGAGAGCAGTAATGAATGAGGCCAGTTTGCTTCTCCTGCTGTAGGTGGGGGTGAGTGATGTCACACCCAAGAGAAAAGAAGGTGTGAGGGGAGCTGGTCCAGGCTCCACTGAAGCGTAGTTCAGGACTCTGTGCAGATCCGGAAGTGGAGTGGAGAAGGAAATCAGGGAGGAGACGGAGAGGATCAGGGCAGTTCGACAGACAGGGGGGTGGTGCAGGCAAACAAATAATAATTATTGCTTACACTTATATAGCACTATTCTGGACACTCTACTCAAAGGGCTTTACAGGTAATGGGGATCCCCTCCACCACCACCAGTGTGCAGCCCCACCTGGATGATGCGACGGCAGCCATAGTGCGCTCCCCACACACCAGCTATCAGTGGGGAGGAGAGCAGAGTGATTAAGCCAATTAATAGATGGGGATTATTAGGAGGCCATAACTGGTAAGGTCCAATGGGAAATTTGGCCAGGACAGCAGGGTGACACCCCTACTCTTTTCAAGAAACGCTCTGGGATTTTTAATGACCACAGAGAGTCAGGACCTCGGTTTTACATCTCATCCGAAGTATGGCACCTGTTTACAGTATAGTGTCCCCGTCACTATACTGGGGCATTAGGACCCACATGGACTGCAGGGTGAGCGCCCCCTGGTGGCCCCACTCACACCTCTTCCAGCAGCAACCTCAGGTTTTCCCAGGAGGTCTCCCATCCAGGTACTGACCAGGCTCACACCTGCTGAGCTTCAGTGGGCTGTCAGTTGTGACTTGCAGGGTGTTATGGCTGCTGGCTTTGAAATGGCTGCTGGCTTTGTCTAGGCAGTCTCGTGACTTAAAAAATAAGACTCTGTATCTCGGGAACAAAAGCAGACAATCCAAAGGGGGAATCCAGGCGCAGTCCAGAGTCCAGGAACCAGGGGATCCATCCGAGACTAACAAGGTTAAAATCCAGGATGGGACAGGGATTAAAGCCAGGGTAACGAGGCCAGGCGCTCAGATGGTCAGGACGCCATGATGACGCCTCTCCTTAACCTGCTGGTAGGCAGGCTTCCGGGATCCATCTCCCAATGCCAGGAATAGCTGGAGCACTGGACTTAAATAATGAGACAACACAGGGGGCAGGTGCACGAAATGAAGGATTCACATACACCATAACATGTACTGTACTGTTTAATATGGTAATTATACTTATTTTCACTTACAACTAACAATATTAATGTTCTTAACATGACCACTTAATACATTTGATTGACAAGAATTCAGTATTCATACCTGACCCCCACAACCTCCAGTGTACACTTTATATACACTTTTAAACAAAGACAAACACTTAAACCTTAACTCATGAAACAATAACATCCCTAAATATTAACTTACTGACATTCCTCAACGTCATTAACTCAGGATAATAGGTCTTAAAACTGAGACAGTACAACAGGAGGGTTTCCAATCAATCCAAGTGGGTTAAAACTAAATCATCACTAAATCCTCACCAGTGACATTACTGGGGTCAGTGTGGGGCTGCTCCTGACACAGTGCTGGACCAGCTCACACTGTGAGCAGCTGTGTAGAGGGGGAGGCTCATGCAGACTGTGTGCTCTTTCTCTTTCAGAGGTGTTACAGGTTGTTGGTCCAGCTGCTCCTGTAGTTGTGTCGCCTGGTGAAGACGCTGTCCTGCCCTGTTTCCTCTCACCTAGAGAGAGTGTAGAGGACCTGGAGATCAGGTGGTTTAGAGAAATTTCTAGACCCCCTGTGTGTCTGTACCAGTACCGCAAGTATAACTCTGACAGACAGGACCCAGCCTACAAGGGAAGGGTGGAGCTTTTCTCCAATGAGCTCTCCAGGGGCAACGTGTCTTTAACACTGAGAAACATCACTCGCTCTGATCACGGACAGTACACTTGCATGGTGCTGTCTGATCTCTGGGATGATGACACTGTTATTGACCTGTCTGTTAGAGGTGAGTGTTTAAAATTTCACTAATCATTACCCACAAAATAATTGTTGTGCTGCATAATAGCAGTTCTATAATACATTAGTATGATAATGAGTCTATGACAATGTGGATGTATTGAATATCACTGATAGATGCTATATGTAATTGTAATGATAACTTCCACTGAGGAGCACTTCACACACAGCCTGACAAAGTTGACATTAATAAGAAACCTGTCTGACTCTGATCCCCAGCAGAGACAAATCACATGACAAACATCTCAGACCTTAAAGATGTTTGAAAGTGAGATTTTCTAAAAGTAGTTGTGGAAGTTTAAAGTGAGAAAACAAAACCTTCTCTTGAATTGTGTTCACTCTAAAACTCGGATCAGAACAGGGAATTGTCATGTTTTCCCAAAAATAATAAATTCACCTTTACTTGTTGAGCCACTCTAGAACACAAATATTACTATCATATCTCACTCCAGTTTGCAGAATGTTGAAATAGTATGTGACTTTTTTTCAATATTGGCAGCTATGTCAGTGTCTCTCCACTCCCCTGGAGGAGATCAGGCCCAGCTGCTGTGCAGATCAGAGGGCTGGTTCCCTCAACCTGCAGTGATCTGGACAGACAGGGATGGAAACGAGGTGACATCACAGCCCCCCACAGTGGACAGGAACAGTCAGGGGCTCCTCGTTGTCAGCAGCTACATCCCAGTCAAACAGGAGTCCAACATCTTCTCCTGCCTGGTGAGGAGCACACAGCCCAAGGCAGACTGGGAATCTCAGCTCCACATACCCAGTGAGTACAGAGTTGAGTTTGTGTTCAGACAGTAAATAGTGGACAATTTTATACTGTATAAAAAATTAAGAAGAAGATATGAATTATGTAACTCTTTAGTTCCATGAGATTTTCTTTTACCATGTCGTTGCAGTAAATCAGGAGTCACTCTTTCATTAAAAGGCTTGCTGAGCATACTTGAGAATCTCAAGGGAGATTCTGAGATTCTTGAGCTCTCTCTGTCCTGTCCTGTTTTTTTATCAGATAAAACTTCAATATTCTCTGTTATTGTTTTTCTCTGGTATCACCTACAGATGATTCTCTATCTTTCTCATATAATTATTTTCATATGTTGACATAGTATCTAACAAATCAAACTTGACCTGTCAGTCCATTCAGAGAGATCCCCCCTGTCCAGTAATGAGACAGTTGGACTGATTCTCTACCTCATCCAGTCATACAGTCATATAATAAGAGATAACATGTAAACAGTGGTGTTCAGGCACAGTCTATCAGCTTGAGGATGTTCTAAACACACAGTTCTCCACAAACTAGATTTCAACAAGACAGCCTTTCTACTGAACTCAATGTCTATAGTACAGTAATTGTAGAAATGATGATGTTGTGTCGTGTTTAAATTTTTTAATTTACTATAACACATTTAAACGGGGAAAAATAACATGTACGAGAGAGAGCGAGATAACTCGCTACCAGCCTGCTGTACTCCTGACTTTTAAATATCTCTGGAAACCCTGCTGTGTTTTTTTCTAATTTTTGAGAAAATAAACTTTTAAAAATGAAATCCCCTGTGAGTCTCTCCTGCGCGCGCCGATGACCGTGAAGCTGCCAGAACGGGGAGGGACCCGCTGACGTCACCACAGCCAGGAGGAATAGGGACTGTGACGCAGACAGGAAGTGGCTCAGGGTGGTTATGGGAGTTGTAGTTTGTAACCTGCGCTGATTCTGTTACCAGCTATAGCCAGTCTAATACCCGGCTCCCTTTAATACAGGGATACATGACTATATTCAGTATTTTATGTTCGTGGGGTTTGTTTTTACTTTGGTGGTTTGTTTAATGTGAGAGCCATTTTATTTGATCTCTGATCGTGATCCAGGGAAAAGAGCGGAGTGGATACTTCTTTTCTAGCCTTTTCTTTATTTTTTTTTCCAAAACATTTTGGTAATGGGCCAGTGAAAGCTATGCTTTCCTTCAAATGAAAGCCCAAGACCCTAAACAGAACCCAGGGGCAGTTTTTTTTTCTTCACAGACAGAAACTTGCGCTCCGTGTCGGTCTTGTCTTCCGTCCTGCCATTTGGACATTTCATGTGGACGATTCACTGTCCACAGAGGGACTGTGTCGTGAGAGGTAGTTTTAACACACTCCCTTGAGCGCTGGTTAGTGTGGTAATTGTGAGACGCTCCCTAGAGCAAGCGGGTTAGAAGATGGCGACAGACCCGCTGTTCTAGTAAGAAGTGAAGTTAAACTCATTCCTGGTGTTGTGTTCAGCTGTGTTTAATATATATAAACTAACCCAAAACACGAGAGACTGCACTGGGAGATTACTGCACTGCTTCGGGAGTTTGTGTATTCAACATCATTATCTGAGGGATTATTTGTGAAACTTTGGCATGTACAGTATATAAATATATTTCATTTCGCTTATTTTTGTTCCTCTGTCCTGGAACAAAACGCAGTACAAAGCGTTACTTGTTGCCATTTTTGTTTTAATTCTTGCCGTGTCCAGACTCTCAGAACAAACTGAAAAGCTTTTAATACTGCATCTCCGACCACATTTGAAATATTTCACTTTGTTCACTTTGTGACGCAGTGCTGTACCGCGGTAAAACGCTGTTGACAAAATGAGTATCAAACTTCGAGCTGGTAAATTATTCTCTTAGAAATACATTTTATTATACAAATAAATTCAACTGCTTGACTAAAATGTCTCTATGACTAAAATGTTGTAAAAACAATGTTGTGAAAGGTCTGTTCTATATCAGACGGGTCTCAACTAAAATACTTTATAATTATAAATTATAATTAAAAGTAAGACTTATTACAATTATAATTAAAATTTGGTCCACTAGACTAAAATAAATTTTTGTGACTAGAAAGTGACTATGACTAATAGATACTGACAGACTGAAGGAACTGAGTCTCTTTAGTCAGAGGGGAATGTCCCACAGTGAATCTAGTGAGGCTGTATCTAGTGAAGCAGTCTGTACAGTAAAGTCTCAGCTCAGTTATTGGTCCTATAGTGTTACATTTAGAGATGCGCAGTTAAAACATAGTTTTCCATTTTTTTGCAAAATGTATGATGTTTTTCTCTCTGTCAATGACATTTCTGTAGTTAGCAATCAGCTGACAACTGTATTTACTGCACAGGATCTCCCACTGGTCATGTTAGTGGTCTGTCTTTGATGGTGTTGAGGTGCTGTATCCCCTGTGTGTTCAGGAAAGGAGAAGGAGGAGAACTCATAGACTCACAGGACACTTCCAGGAGAGAAGCTGTGCAGGATATAAGAGATAAGATATGATCGCTTTATTAGCCCTATACAATTTCTTGCAGGATGTTGCTCTGAGTTTTGCTGGCTCCTGTCAAGATTCTGATCACCCAGTAAATAAACCTATGAACTTTGGTTTTGCTGGTTTCTTGCCTAAATAATGCTTTTACATATGAAGTAATGTGGTTATACATGAATCAATGTTATACAGTATAATAATCATTTTGAATTTTAAAGACTGATAAATGTTAAGGCTTTTAAACTGAATCAAAATAGAAACACCTTCTGTATCTCAAACATTGGCTTTAGGGGCTTGATGAAAGCTCAATTAACAAGGATCCACAAGTAACATGTCTGCAGGTTGTGTCCAAAGAAAGTCAGTGCAAATCACAGCAATACTACAGATTTAAAATTCCAATTAGAGGTGCAGCTTTAAAGTAAACCTGGACAGTTAATCACAAACAAGACAGATGAGGCTGTGACCTCAGTCTACAGGTCAGCTAAATTATTTTTGTTCCTGTAACCAAAATGTGCACTGATTTCTGTGTGGCTTGTTATGGTCTTTGAAAAGGCAATATATATGTTAAACATGTGAGTCTGCCTAGTCTGACACTTCTATCAAATCAGGGTTTGTCCTGGAGGGAAGTGGTTCTGTTGCTCAGTCTGACCCTCCTGTCAGATCAGGGTTTGTCCTGGAGGGAAGTGGTTCTGTTGCTCAGTCTGACCCTCCTGTCAGATCAGGGTTTGTCCTGAAGGGTCAGTAGCTCAGCGCTGCCCCCTGTGGCCAGAGAACAGTGGGGAAACAGACCACAGAGAGCAGCCTGTTTCTCTGGGAGACTCAGCTCTCGCTCTCCTCTGGGTCATGACCTCAGATGCTCAGGTCTCAGGTCTCTGGACGATTCACAGGGAGGAATTTAGTGATCAGGATGAGCTAAAGTCCTCCTCTCTCTACAGCCCCTCCCCTGCTCTGATGGGTCAGATCCCCAGATCAATGATCTATTAGGTGGGTGAAGGGTGAACCTGTCTTGTGTTCTGTTGCTGGTCCTGCGCTCTGTCGGTCTCCTGCTCAGCCAGGTCGCTTTCAGCACCTTCACCTTCATGTCCTGTTGACCTCTGACCCTGCTCTTCCCTCCTCTGGACAGGGGAAGGTGACAGTAAACCTCACGATGCAGAAAGACCTGAAAGTCCCTCTTGTCTCTGTAATAATCACAACAGCGCGTCAGTGGGCTACAGGTATAACAGTAACACTAATAGAAATGAGAGTTGTGTCAGTGTGAGAGATCTGTGAGTACAGTTGACTCTCTACAGCAGAGGAGCAGGAGATCCAGTCTTTCCTGAGCTCAGGACTCCCAGCGGCACAGTGCTGGCTTGGTACTGGAGAACAGCCTCCTTCAGGTGTCAACAGCTGTAACGTGGTGTTTCTTTTCTTCCCTCCACCCCCAGCACGCACACTGGAGCAGCTGGGGTTTGGGGGTTTGGGGTTTGGGCTTCCTGTAAAGACTGCCAGCCTCTGATTCTCTCTGAATCACCTCCTGCCTCAGGAAGGAAAGCAGCAGTTATTTACATAACTGAGTGTGATACAGTATAGTACCCTGTGTGTGAGATTGTGTGATTGTGTCCTGTGAGTGTGCTTGTGTTATAGTACTTTGTGTGAGAGATTGTGTGATTGTGTCCTGTGAATGTGCTTGTATTATAGTACTCTGTGTATGACGTGGTACCCTGTGTGTGTGATTGTGTCCTGTGTGTGAGATTGTGTGATTGTGTCTTGTGTGCATGACATTGTGCCTTGTGTGTGTGAGATTGTGTGACTGAGTCTTATGTGTGTGACATTGTATGATTGCGCCCTGTGTGTGTTTGTGTAATTGTGCCCTGTATGAGAGACTGTGCCCTGTGTGTGTGTGCGTGTGTAAGAGTATTCCGTGTATGTGACAGTACCCTGAGGTTGTTGTAATACCGCTGACAGCTCCTGTTGTCTATGATGGGGAGTCTGACCTCCTGTAGAGTCTGAGGGGGCTCCAGAGGCACTGGGGTAGAGTGAGAGTGATATAAGAATTATTTATTCCCTGAGGAGAGGGATTCACATCTGAAAAATAACGCTACTGACAGGATAAAGGTCCTCTTGATATGAGCTTGTATTATCAGTCCACCTGGAGTCCTGACCTCTGTATCTGAGCTCTATTAACACAAACCACAGCAGGTGTCCCACCTGGAGTCCTGATCTCTGTATCTGAGCTCTATTAACACAAACCACAGCAGGTGTGTTACGGGAGCCAGATTGGTCTCCCATGTAGAGGTCAGTTAAACCTGACGGTTTTTCTGGAGAAGACACTAGACGGACTTCAGGGAAAGACACACTAGGTTTGTTTGTGAGGACAGTTTGTGATCCAGTTCACAGGGGAACAGCCAAAGGCAACCGAGTCCAGGCAGATCCAGGTGGGTAGTCAGGGAACAGTCTGTAATCCAAAACATGGTAATCCATCCCAGTCGAGCACCGGAAGAGGGAAAAAACGACGAGGAACACACAGACACCGAACAGAAATGGGACTGGAATCGCTGGGTCCCGTGCTCAGAGGACAAGACATCTGGGGATAAGGCCTATGCCCTCAGGCTCCTCCATGGCCTGTTGGTAGGCGGGCCTTCAGACTCTGTCTTCCAAAGCTGAAACCGAGGCTCAAGGTTTATATAGACAAATACAGAGAAGACACACCAGGAGATATTTAAATCTAGAACCGTAGTTCTAAGTCAACCGTAACAGGTGTCGCACCTGGAGTCCTGATCCCTGAGCTCCACTAACACACAACAGCTCCCCTTCTCCTCCCTCATGCCCAAGCCTGTGGCTATTTCATCACTTACTTTTAGTGTCCAGGATCAGAATTCAAAACAGCAGCTGCAGGAGAAGCATCTTCATTCTCTGATTGTCTCAAAGGACACAGGACTGTCTCTCCTCCACAGTGCTGGACACTAGAATAGAGGACTGACCCTCCCCAACTACTGCTGGACACAGAGAACTGACCTTCCTCAACTACTGCTGGACACAGAGTACTGACCCTCCTAACTACTGCTGGACACAGAACACTGAGTTTTTTTGCATCTGTAAAAAGAATAATAATGTTTCTTTTGCAACACATCAAAAGTCACGTCTACTATTTTTTCATCCAGCTGCTCAAGTATGGTGTGTACATGCTCGTATGGCGAGCGGTCGTCAATTATGTTTTTCAGCAAAGTGTTTTATGCCCCGCTCAGTGTCATTTGTAATGGTGTACGAACCCAGACACCTGGCAATGTACAGAACAGCTGATAAAATTCGGGCTAAACTGAGAGACTTATACATTTCTAAAGCGGCAAACGTCACATCTTCAAACCCATCTGTGTAGC
Source organism: Lepisosteus platostomus (assembly GCF_059453375.1). NCBI lineage: Eukaryota > Metazoa > Chordata > Actinopteri > Semionotiformes > Lepisosteidae > Lepisosteus > Lepisosteus platostomus. The sequence continues at coordinate 4,365,340 of NC_142616.1, forward strand.
CGACAGATAGGCATGTGTGACCCCGCTGACCGGGATGGTCAATCAAACAGGCCGGGCAGTCATCAACCAGAACCCCCTTTAAACAGTGTTTGAAGATGCAATAAACTACTGCCTTCACAATCTGGGCCATAACATCGGGTTCATTGGGGAAATCGTTAGCTAAACCTGGTTGGGCATCAGCTTTATTAACATTTGTTCGAACACACAAGCATAGACACGAAACATTCAGTCGCGATGGTAGTTTGAAGATTGATGTGTCGACCTCCTTGTTATTCTATTAAAGGAAAAAGAAAAGGAAGGCTTAACAAAATAAATAGACATGCTTTGTACCTAAAATATCTATCATTTAACGCCTCTTTTGAGCTAGAGTTTTTAGTTAATATTTACCATTTGAAGTGAGGTATCATCACTAAAACCAAGCAGCTCTTCATTACCAGGTTCCCCATCTGAACTCACACGACAGCCGCTGTCACACGTTGCAGAGGGCGGGGTCGGGTTTTGCTAAAAAGAAGACCAAGTATTAAAATGACATACGCTAAGCGCCGATACAACAATTCCACGATCAGAAAAAATATCTTAGCAGCCTACCTCTTCACTTTGTAGAGCAGTGTACCCCAATGTTTCTCCACACAAAGAAGCCATCTTTGTAGCTACAAACACCGGGGCGGTGTCTGACAGCTCCAGGGACGCACTGCGCCCCTGTCAAGCCGGTGCGTTTAAGAATATGAGCCAATGGTGTAACCACGCCTAAATAACAGACATTTTTCAATTGGTTGTGGTGTTTTAGAATGACCTCCCCCCCACCCACCCCCAAAGCTCCTTGTGTTTTATCATTTTATCGAGAGCGAAAATTATTCACTTATCAGTTTATAAGTTTTAAACTTTAAAAGTATTAACACACAACACAAACACAAATGATGTGTTTGCCCTGAAAATAAATGTTTAAACATGCTGGGTTGGTCTTAAAGTTTTAAAATAATGTAATAAGACACAGCTTATTTTTAATAACACATTCGCGACAGCTTTTTCAAAAGTTTGAAATGAATTTCCACGCACCGCATGTGTAAAAGTCTTTAAAGTATTAACAGGCAACAAATGATGGGGTGTTGTTCTTTATATTTGGTCTGGTCTTAAAGTTTTAAAATAATGTATTAGAGATCTTTGGGAGACATGAGGATGGTCGGCGTCACAGTAAAGGCTCTGGAATGCAGAGACAATGCATGGTTTTATCTAGCAGACACGTGTGCACGCCGGTGGGGGGGGTGTGCTAAAATTGACCTCATAGCGGGGGGGGTGTGCTAAAATTGACCTCAGAGCGAAAGTTTTTTTAAATTTTAAGCGAGTACAATTAACAGTGCAGTAAACAGACGGATATAGGAGTTATAGTTTTTCATTTGTTTTAAATGCTGTTTTGTGTATACATTTTAGGTTTATATTAATGTAAAGTGTTCTAATTTATAATCACCACATGTATTTCACGCAAAAATGTTCTTAACATCGGATTGCCAAAAAATAAAACCTGAAAACCTCAAGGTTGGTTTGTGAACACGTCGCTATAAAGAATAGATATATTTTCTTATAGCGATACCGATAATAAAAAACATTTTTCTTAATAATATTCTTAGTGGTCTGTTGGTGAATCAAACACAGACACCGGGGCACATTTTCACCACGTTTAAACAGCTATGAAATTTAGACACCATTGTATGTCTTAAAAAAATATTGATTTTAACATTATAATGGTCTAAAATGTTTTCTAAAAATGTTTCTTAAAATAATTTCTACAGCCCAGCACGTGCACGCCCCATGATACCCAAGGTTAATGGTTTTATGGGGAGGCCATGTGTGTTTCTTAGAAGAGAATGTTTATCTGTTGGGGTATAAGAACCAGGGGTGTACAGAACACAATGTTCGCTTTCATTTTCTTTATGTTCAAGTCCAGGTTATTGCTATGACACCACCTAAGCAGCTGTACAACTTCATCCATGTAAGTGGACTCGTCATTATCACTGATCAGTCCTATTATAGTGGTGTCATCGGCAAACTTAATGATGTGGTTGTTGCTGTGTCTTGCTGTGCAGTCGTGAGTAAATAGGGAGTACAACCTTGGACTCAGACAGCAGCCTTGTGGGGTTCCAGTGCTCAGGGTGAGTGGTGTTGATGTTTTATTGCCTATCCGCACCACCTGTGGTCTCTCGATAAGAAAGTCCAGCAGCCAGTTGCAGACAGAGTTGCACAGACCTAATCCCCTGAGCTTTGTCACCAGTTGACTGGGTATGATGGAATTGAATGCTGAACTGTAGTCCACAAACAGCATTCTCACATACGAGTTCTTAGTGTCCAGGTGTTCCAAGGCTGTATGCAGAGCCAGGGAGACAGCATCATCCACTGATCTGTTGTTCTGGTAGGCGAACTGCAAGGGGTCCAGGGACTCTGTGATGGAGGAGTTGATGTGTGACAACACCAGCTTCTCCAGGCATTTCATCACCACAGATGTTAATGCTACTGGGCGGTAATCATTCAGGCATGTCACTTTTGCCTGTCACATACCAAATTACGTCCACGCCCTTCATATTAACAATAAACGAAGCTGGGAATTTTATGGTGAAACTTGTCTAAAGGATTTTGTGCGTAAATTTATCGATAGACGTTTCAAAAACTATACTTTCATATCACACAATGGCAAGGGTTATGACAATTACCTAGTAATCAGACAGATGGACGTTGAACTAATTAATCAGGGTGGTAAAATAATGTGCATGACCGTAAAAGCTCTGAAGATCAGATTTATCGATTCTCTAAACTTTCTCCCAATGATATTAAGCAAATTGCCATCAGCCATGGGGTTCCCCGGGGCTAAGGGTCATTTCCCACACTTGATGAACACTTCCGAAAACCAAAAATATGTAGGACTGTTGCCGCCGCCAGAACTTTACGACGTTAACTACATGCTGCCGAGCGAGAAAGCCGAGTTTTTGGTTTGGTATGAAGAATGCAGGGGAAGTGTGTTTAACTTACAGAGAGAGTTGAAACGCTACTGCCAGCTGGATGTGGCAATTCTAAGAGAAGGCTGTATCAGGTTTCGGGACGAGGTCATGAATATGACCAGACAGACACGCGTGACTGAGTCAGGGGCAGCCTGTGTTGTGTGCATCGATTCCTTTCAGTTTGTGACCATCGCTAGTGTCTGCATGGCCATGTTCAGACTTATATTTTTACAGGAAGAGACGATAGCGTTGCTACCCCATGACAATTACCACCGCCAGCAAAAACGATTTTCTACACCCAGCATTCAGTGGCTTATGTACATCGAACACACAGAGCCCATTAAAATCCAACACGCGTTAACCACGGCCGGTGAGTTCAAGGTTGGCCCATATTTTCTTGCTTTTTTCACGGTTGTAGCGTTTGTTACTATGAAAACGATTTTAATCCGCTGACAAACACTACTTTTGGTTGGTTGTACAGAAAGACGATGGTGAAAATTAATTTTCTCAAAATGAGAGGTTTTAACATGCGTGTTTTGTGGGAGCACGAGTTCAGAGACATGCTTGTTGAAAATGGAGACTTGGGTAAATTTCTAACAGCTGTGCAGTTACCAGAGCCTCTGCAACCGCGCAAGTCGCTTTTTGGGGGGAGAACAAATGCGATTTGTTTGCATTACACAGTGCAGCCCGGTGAAAAAATTCATTACTATGATTTCACCAGTCTGTATCCGTTTGTGAACAAAACTAAAAAATACCCACTGGGGCACCCCCGAATAATTTATAACAACTTTGGAGATTTAAAATGATATTTTGGTTTAGCGAAGGTGAAAGTTTACCCACCCAGACATTTGTACTTTCCAGTTCTTCCAACCAAAATTGACAAAAAACTGTTTTTCACACTGTGTCGTACGTGTGCTGAAACAAAACAGACCACTCCCTGTGAGCACAGTGATGAAGATCGCGCCTTGACTGGTGTCTGGTGCACTCCTGAATTACAGACGGCCTTAGATCTGGGGTATAGAGTGTGTAAAATTTACGAAATTTGGCATTTCGAAAAGGCCTCACACGATCTTTTTACCGACTACATCAAACTGCATCTGAAAGGGAAACAGGAAGCTTCGGGGTTTCCAGAGTGGTGTACAGATGTCGCGAAACAACAAAGATATATCAGCGAATATTATGAAAAAGAGGGTGTCCGACTGGACCCCGGCAACATTAAAAAGAATCCAGCCAAAAGACAGCTTTCAAAAATTGCCTTGAACAGTTTGTGGGGCAAGTATGGACAAAGAGACAATTTACCACAGACCACCATTGTGAGAAACCCCGATGAATTGTTCAGGTACTTATTTACGCCATATCATGAGGTGTCAGCCTGCGAGTTTATCGATGAAACACAGCCTGTGTTACGTGGAAACACACTAAACACCACTATACGGGCCATTCAAACACTAACATTTTCATCGCTAGCTTTACAACCGCCTATGCCCGCTTGGAGTTATACAATCTGCTAAATGCTTTGCAAGGCCGGTGTCTGTACCACAACACAGATTCCGTTATCTTTGTGAGCCGGGAGGGTGAGTGGAATCCGGAACTGGGTGACTACTTGGGTGATCTGACCAGCGAAATCGATGCTGGTCAACACATCACCGAGTTTGTATCAACAGGACCCAAGTCGTACGGGTACAAACTGTCTGGAGGGAAAGCCTGTTTAAAGGTAAAAGGCATTACGCTCAATGTGAACAATTGTGAAAAAGTTAACTTTGAGAGTCTGCGGGACTTGGTTTTTGACTATGGCATTAACCCTTATGCAGAGTGCCGGGAATTTAAACACATTTCTATTCAACAGCCGATGATCGTGCGTGTTAAAAAGGATTGGCGCATTGAGACCCGGACCTTAAAGAAAACCCAGAAGGTGGTGTACGACAAGCGGGTGCTGCAAGAATATTTGACATCATTGCCCTACTGATATTAACACGATGGATGTCGGGTTAAAACACCCTTTTTCATGCATTTTGTCGGGACCCTCGAATTGCGGTAAAAGTTATTTTATAAAATAGCTCTTGGAGAACGGTGATACCGTTATGACTCGTAAACCCGAAAACATAGTCTGGTGTTACAGCTGCTGGCAACCTCTATACGCTGAGTTGCTTGTGAAATTTCCATACATTCAGTTTATAGAAGGACTACCGACGTCGTTTTCCGACGATCAGCTACAGCCGCCGGGTAGAGTAAATTTGATTATAGTTGATGATTTGATGGAGTCTGCGTGTGAAAATAATGAGATAGAAAAAGCTTTTACCAGATACGTACACCACCGAAACCTCAGCATCATGTATATCGTCCAAAATGTGTTTTGTCAAGGCCGGAAAAGTAGAACCATCGCGTTAAATACAAAGTACATGGTGCTGTTTAAAAACCCTAGAGATAAACTACAGATTACAACCCTGTCCCGGCAGATGTACCCCAGTAAAGCCAAATTTTTTTTGGAAGCGTTCGATGATGCTACTAAAAAAACTTTCGGTTACTTGTGGGTGGATTTAAATGCAGACACCCCAGATGACTATCGCTTGCGAACAGGTCTTTTCCCCCCAGATGTACCCACGGCTTATGTATTTAAAAAATCTAAAAGTCGGTGATCTCACAACCACAGACTCAGTCGAAAAAACACGTTCGGGGCGTCGTCATGTCTTCACGCGTTCGGAGAAACCTGACTCTCTTAAATTTTCTGGTAAAAGCCGCCCCCAAGCAGTGGAAAGCTATTCTCTGCGGAGCTACAAATGATCTTGTACAGGCCATAGCTGAAATCGCCTTGAATACCTTGAAAGGGAACATACCGTTATCTGCTAAGCAGTTTGGGACCCTGAAGAGAAAGCGTAAGCTTATAAAGACTTTGAGTTGAAAGGGTCTTTCTCTTAAAGAAAGAGACTCTTGGTGAACCAGTCTGGTGGTTTTATCGGGGCCCTGTTGAGTATTGCAGTACCACTGATTACGGGGCTTCTACAACGTCAATAATGGAGCATGCTGAAAAAATGTACCTGGTACCTCAGAAACAGCTCGATCGACTCCGAGAGCGGTCTGGGTTCGAAAGCGATGTAAGAAAAATAACCGCCCGTCGGTTGGATGATGAAATGCGTGACATTCTGCAGAACTCGCATCTGGCCGAATATGAAAAAGTGAAATTGTACAGCCAGGTGTTTGTACAACGGTATTTGACATTAGTACGCCAGGAGACTTCCGAGAAGGGGACTTTAACCGTTGTACTACCGGAAAATGCACTCACCGAACTATCACGCACGTTAGCACAACCGCCGACATCGAGCGAGGCTGACTTTGGGTATATTTTGGACAGCGTGTCTCAGCGGTTCCGGAGAAATGCCGAGATATTGTTAAAGACCATGGCCCGCAATGAACCATTAATAGCCTGGAATGAAAAAGGGGAATTTGTGTACAAGGGGGCACCCGTTGAGGGCTCTCACATAATTGATCTTGTCAGGGCTCTCACGCAGCAGCAAGCAGTTGCTGTCGGTAAGAAGCCAAAAGGTTGGGATGTGTTCATGGAGGCTATGGCAGAAATCAACGTGCCGGGCACCCTGCTAGCCAACGCTGGTAACCGAGAGCTACTTGAAAAACTCAAAGCTGCCCCGCCGGGGTGTGCAGCGTCGGTCAAAACTTTAAAACAACCGGTAGAGTTGTCGACGGTCGACCCGGTCTCTAAGATAAACGCTGAAAGGAGACTATCATTAATACCTACACCCACATGGTTGTCTTTGTAACATTTTTTCTCTGGGTATGTGTGTTTGTGTTAAATGACTTGAAATGTATATTAAAAAGCGTGCGCAATATGTTTAAAAATGGTTTGTCTGTAACATGTATTAAAAAAAGCTTGAGCGCTATAACAGCGAATGTATAATAAAAATATTGTGTTGATTTTCATTCATGTTTTGTGTTCTTTTTAAATAATAACCACACAGACGTCGAAATGGTTCGATTTCATTTTTATTTTAGACGATCGATTAACATTTATGACATGTTTTAAATTGTCGTAAACACCCGCATAATTGAACATTCATATTTTCAAAGGGCTTGAAAGGGTACAGGGGTCTCCGTCTCACACGACGTCGGTTTTTCAGAAACATTTCCACCATGCGGTCATTCTGGATTGCATTCGTAGAATAAAGTTCTAAAATGTTTCTAAAAGATAAACCTTTACATCTATGGTATAGAAAAAAGACACAATGTAGACCGCAGGTCACTGCAAAAGAATCTTGCAATTGTCTGTTGTTTTAAAATATGGAATTAGCATTTCTGTTTAAGAAATCAATAATGTTCTTGGGAAAGAAAAAGGCTTCGGGTGAAAATCCGTAGGAGTCGAAAAATTCTGCGCCCTCGTCGTCGGGTAAGTAAATAGCCAGCCAGTGTTCACCGGGGCGGTCGTGTGGGTGAGTATTAACTATTAAACTCAGAGGGCGCCGCGCCAGTCTCTCGCGTGGTAGGGCATCACTGGGGAACACGCCTAGAAAACTGTCTCGGGTGTAGCGGTCTCGGGTTAGAATGTCTTCCAGCTGTTTGGTGTTCATCTTTATGTGCAGGTTGTGTGGTTTCCCGTGCTTTTTAGCTGAAGTCGTAAATGACTTGACGTCTCATATCCAGCTCTATCACTTTGTCGAACAGCGCGTACACAACCATGTTAACTGTAGTGGGTAGCGGTAGCGCGAAGCGTATTTCAGCTCTCAGATTACCCGTTTTGATAAGTGAATAATGTCCTGTGCACTCGTCGTCGGGGCTGAGGTTGAAAGCGAACAATGTGTAACCGCGCGTGTACTCCTCGCGGTCCACCAGAAGTGGTTTGTCTTTCAGACGCTTCCCGGCTGTTTCCACCAGATTAAAATATTCACGGACGCAATGTCCATTCTGGAAGTCTGGTTGAAGCGGTTTAGTGGGGATTTGTTCACCGTCCGCGTAGAGAGCCAGAAAGTTAACGTTGTAGTGTTTAAAATTGAAGGGGTTTTGGGTAAAACTGCCGCTGAATGCCACGTTGTCCACAAACCCCAAAATGACCACTTTGGGTAACTGTCCGAGAAAGAGGTTTTCTTGGTTACACACACGGCTCCCTGCAGGCAGGCTGAAGACTTTCATCTGTACGCGGTCTATGGGGTATTTAGCGTTGGCCGTCAGGAGTGCTTCGGCGTGTCCCAGTCTGACCCCGGGTGACACTTTGACTCTTTTCACAAACAAAGATGCAGAAAGTACGCTCAGTTTGTGTTCTCCGGCGTTGTTCATTAAGCAGAAAGCATCTGAGTTTTATTTTCAGGTCTGCGCCATTCAGTAGTAGTTTGTCCTGAAAAAACAGGTCGGCGTGAATGTGACCCAGGAGCTCCAGTTTTCGGCTTTGCGTCGTGTATGATGTTCTTTTTCGGAACCCCTGATTGGGACCATCCAAAATTGTGGACTCGTGTTCCCCGGCTGTGTCTTTGTAAAAGAGCCCTGTTGAATACTGCGTCTTCAGCGTCTCTTCACTGTAGTTCAGGACCGACTCTATAAAGGCTCTGTAAGGATAGCAGTTGTTGCTCTGGCTGATCAATCAGTCTCCTACGGTGATGTCAACCTGGCTGAAGATGGCTGCGATGGGGTAGTTCACCAGGCTCACACGGGCTGCCGCATCAATGTCCCGACCGTCTGCTTCCGTTATTTTACAGGTCAAATAGAGCAGGGTGTTGTTTAAATCTAAATAATCTTCTCCGTTGCCTGCGACGTAGAACTCCAGAGGTGCGTTTTCCGTTAGGGCCGTGAGGGGTGGAACTTCTATGTAAAAGCTTTTCTCTACGCTTGTTTGGGTAGGTGCTAATTGAAATATGTCCAGCTCCGACTTGGCGCATTCTGCAGACCCGCCGTGAACAAAAGCCATGTTTAAAATATGTCTCGTTTCGTGTCTCGTTGATTGCAGTGTGTCACGCTCTTCTTGGTTGACCTGAAGCTTTTATGAGTTGCCTGTCTGCGCTTAGCCGTTCTTTTATCAGGTTTCGGCGGCCCCCCACGGTGAGATGATGACGTCTGTCTTTTTCTCTTGACACCCCTGCGGATGAATGCTAGACCCGAACCTTCCTGCTGATGTGCAGCCACCTTAGACATGACCGCGCTTGTACCGACCATGTCTTTGGCGATGTTTTTAGCTGCCGATGCCATGTGCGGCTTAGCTATTTCAAACCCGCGTTTCAGAATAGCGCTCTAAAAAAAACCCCCGATACCAGCGCCGTACTGAACCGGTAGCCCTGAAAATCCTGGTAATCCATAACCAGCCTGTTGTTTGTAGTAGTGCGTATACAAAGAAGGATCCCCGTAGCTCTTGATGACCGTCATCCTTTTAGATGTTTGTTGCTTTCACAGGTCTGAAATGCAGCTTGACGAAGACCTTTCCAAATGCAAATGACACGTGTTCGTTTTGATCCATCTTTATTTCAATAGTGATGTTGTTAAAATGGTCGATGCTCACCGCCACGTAATGGGGTTTGTCGTACAATACTGTGACGAATTCACCATCCACGCCTCTGAAGGGCACACAACACAAAAGCGGTGCGTAGACGTCGCCTATTAACTGGTGTTCTATGATATCGGTGTATATATACATGGTGTTAAATCCGCCAGTCATATCGACGGGGTGCGGTGATTTTACACCCGCGACACCCGAATTGAAACCCAACATCCACGCTAGGAGGTTACGCACCTGCATAACAAACCGTTTATCACTAACAATCCTTACCGACCGGCTAATGGGGTTGTATTTAAGACTTACAGCTGTTAACTTGGATTTTTCAGCAGCCCGTTTCATTTCATGCAAGAGCTGCTCGATGTTGCTGTAGTACCCTCTCGGTAAGGTACAGGTCCATATAGTCTTGAGCTCATCGCTGACGAACAGAAAAACTTCATCTTCATCAAAAGTGTTTAGTGTATGTGGATAGTGCAGCTCGACCAGGCCCACTTCCCAGCTCCCGTCCAGGTCAATCGCCTTTGCCAGATGCTCTGTGAAGCACGCGTTGGTGTTCTTTGGAAACATCTTTGAGGATGAATTACTGGCCAGCGTCACATAGAAACCATTGGGGTTCATTTTTCACCACCTCTATATGTCTCGGACCTCAGAAGCCTTCACCCAACTATTGAATTTATTGCTCCAGCCGCGCCACTTTACCAAAAGCTGTTTGTTTTTGCCACGACCCCTGGCTGCTAAAATCATTTGGATGCGGTAGACGTTCTCAACATCTGGGTTTATCTTCTGTAGCTCTTCTGCATAGAAGGAGCCCTTAATGTCGTCGCCTGCGTAGTCCTGCAGTTTGTTATAGGGTCTCAGAGCCGCGGTCCGCTCTTTGACAATGAAAATTTCATCTGTGAAGGTCTGTTCATATCCCTTCTCAAACACTCCCTTTATTTTGGACACCCGCACGGGATCACCCACATTAAATGAAAACTTTGACGGTTTTCTCTTAAAGTGCTCGTCATAGACCGTTCTCCACACCTCAAGGGAGTTGTCGGGCGTAACAGAAGCCGGGGTTCATTTAATAGTCGTGTGGTAACTATGGTTATAAGCGTAAATAAGATCTGAAAGGACGTCGATATATCGAAAGGTGTTTTTGTGTGTCAGGTACCTCCACATTTTTGTTTTAATAGTTCTGTTAAACCTCTCGACCTCGCTAGCCTTCACATTGCTGGCCGTAACGAAATGTTCAATATTCTCACGTTTGAGAAAATTTTGGAAGGTCCTGTTAAGAAATTCTTTACCCTCGTCCGTTTGTAGCTTTTTAGGAGCACGCCCCTCTTGCAGTATATTTCGGAAGGAGCCTGTCACGGCCCCTCCAGTCTGGGTTTTCAGCGGCACGGCCCAAGCGTATTGAGACAGCATATCTATACATGTTAAGATGTAACAGAAACCGTCGTTGAACTCGCGGTGTTCTCTCATGTCCACCAAGTCGGCCTGCCACTGCCAGTCCATTTCGGACACCAGCGTCCTGTTTCTCGTAAAATGTACGCGCGCCGGCTTGTGCAGCATATAAGCAGCCTGGCCGGACAACCACTCGGCCACCCGGCCGCGGCTGGCGCCGCTCACACCCCGGGATCTCGCGGCCCGCAACAGACTCCCCGCGCCGCCGTAACTACCCGATTTCCTAGGGTTATAATAGAGCGCACTCAACCCCGTGGCAGACATGGTCCCCTTCCAAACCAATACACACTTGCACACACCTAAAGCAAGGGATGCGCCGTCTTGGGGCTTTGGGACCCCTCGGTCTTACTCTCTCTCTCTTTTCTCTCTCTCTCGGGCGCGCGGGCGATGTGTTGGCTCGCGCTGTTGGCGGGCGGGGGCGCGGGAGAGCCGGGCTAGCAGGTGGTGACGGAGAAGAAAAATAAAGGCATCTTTAACTCCGCAAGTCTGAGTTCTTGTGTCCGTCCTATCCAAACCCGAAAGTATTACAATATGTATCTATATAGCAGGTGGTGTACAGCTTTTTAGTATAGATTACACTTTTCTAAAATGTATTTTAAAAATAAAAACAATTATAATCTAATCCTTCCACGTTTGATCCCAAAATCCCAAGAAAAATAAATCTAAACGGGGTGAAAGCTATGCTGGTTTATTAAGTTTATTAAGATACTTAGAAGACAAAGATATAAATTTATGTTGCGTTTGTCTGATTATGATTAAAAAACACATATAATTAAACACGCGTTTGCGATTTAAATCAAAATGCAATTTAAATCAATATAAATGTTTATATTGTAACGCATACTGTCCAGCCTCCATTTCTCTATGAATATTTTAAAGATCGTGTGCGCAGCCTAAGAGGGGGTCCACTGTCAGTGACAGCTGACAATCCTCCATACACCCATGTGAAAAATTAGTAATGCCAATGTAAACATCGTATTTACAATTTGTTGATAATAGAAATGTTAAGTTCTCTAAAGCTTTGTGATAGTTTACCCAGGCAGCAAAAGATCAGCTACACTGGGAAGATGTGACACCGAAGATATGATTAATAACCTTTTAAATCTGAAGGGAGATCTAAAGGGATACACACACACACACACACACACACACACACACACACACACACACAGGATAGAAACAGGAAAGAAGGTGACTATTCAATGTTATTAAAAATGACTTAAATTGAACATTTGTTGTGATATTTAGAAATATAAAAAGTCAATTAATTGTCCATAATATTGCTATTTTATTTTTTTAACGAAATGTTTGTTAAAAGAGAAGTCATAATGCTGGCTGGATTTGAACACCCAGCCTGTGGGTCAGAAGTCAAGAACGTAGACCACAGTACCACCTGCAAGGTCACATGAGGAGAGGTGAAACAGCCCTACACATACAGTATCAACAGACATTGTACAGCGTGTTCATTGTGTTGCAGTATATGAATATAATTATATAGTTATTAATTTCTTTAGATATGCGATTCCATATTATATTCACAGAAAAGCTTAAAACTTTCACTTTTTATACACATTATTTCACATGTTAGTTAAAGACTTCGATGCTTAAAATGTTTAGGGAGAAATGGAATACTGGTGTGTATTTTTTCTTTAAAGTACCGAGACCAGCCATATACTGTAATACTGTATGTTTATGTTCCAAAATTAATATCATTTATGGCCTTCACACGCGTTATGCTCCTATTCTTTTTATGCTCAGCTACTAAGATTTCCCTTCAGTGGTAAAATTTCATATAAATATTCAATACTAAAACGGGCACAGTAAAGACATTTAAATCTTTCTACGACCGACCAACGCACCACGAGTGCCCCTGTTGGTCAACCAATCATGTACCGCGGTATTGAGCGTCATCGCGCGTCACGATTCACGATGACGTAGCCAATTACCCGCGGTACGTGTCAGTGCCGCGCTCTTTGAATGGCTGCATCTGAACGTAATAAGACACAATAACACACAGTGAAAAGGAACTAGAGTGGTGCCAAAGAATAGAAAAGAAACAAAATGGAGCTGGCTAAGAAAGTGAGGGAAAGCTAACCTGACTACAAAAGAAAACCTGAAACACACGGTCTTCTGCATCTTCAACACCCTAGCTAATCTCAACTGACTACCCAAAACCATACAAGACAAACGACACTCACCCGTACTAAACTAGTGTGACTAATACAAAAATCAACTACATGTATGAAGTGTACCCAACAACCTAAACTAACCTTATGCACAAAAGTTCACACAAAAACACAAGTGAACTAGGAATACAAATAAGGGAAAAGGAGAGTAATCACAGGAACAGGGTACAAAAGAACACAAAGGTTAAACATATAACATATTAGTGCAAGGTAATGGTGAAACAAGCATAAACACAAACAAACGAAAGTACAAAGAAACGAACAGAAACCAAAGCCGAAGCTATACGAAAATACACACACGCAAAGCAAAACAACAAACCAACAAAACCAAATCCAAGTGGGACCAAAGTCAAACAAAAGGCCCCTTCCTTCTGCAAGGCCCCATGTTTTAAGGTGAGTTCTGATTGGCTGAGAGCTGATTGATGATGATGTCATATGGAAACAGTGATGTAATGGTGGGCCAATGGGAGAGGTAGAACAATCAAGGTCAGAAGTGTGGAACATAACAGCAAAAAATCACTGTCACTGTAACAGACACTGTATAAGAAACACACAGATGGACACAGAAGATCCAGTGGGTGTAGTTTATTTAAGAAAATGCACTTTGTTACAAAAATGTACACTGCACAGTCCTTACAAAGAATACAGTTCTGACAACAACGCTTCCCCAGAATTTAAAATGTCTTATAGAGAGTGATTATCCATTATCAATCTTTTCATTTTGCAAGTGGTCAGTGAGGCTGATTCACACAATAAGAGCCCCTCCAAGCCTCCTGGGTGTTACCACTGGCTGCAGTCCTGCCTCTGAAACTGCGATTGTCCATTTCTCAACAGGAGCACTAAGGAACAGTTTTTCTGGGTTTCTTCAGCCCTCAGTCCTGTCCAGTGTTCTTTTGCTGTGATGAAAACCCACCAGGCTACATCACTACATAGCTTCATTCTGCCTCTGAGGCTCGTGAGGATCCTCTCCTCCAGCTCTCCTGCTCTTCACTCTGTGTTGTGCTGGACGAGAGTGTCACAATGGATGGTAGCTCAGCACCATTTCTGCTCCTAGGAGCAGCACAGTGTTGTCCATTCTGTCCCACACTGCTCTGGTGATGGCCCAGCTCTAGAACAAGTGTTCCTGTGTCTCCTCTATGAAACACGTGTCCCAGGGGCAATGTGGGTTCCTTGTGATTGAGTGCCGGTGAGGTCCTCTCTGGTCACCAGTCTCTGGTGCTTTGGGTTGAGTCCTTTCCCATGTCTCCTATGGGATCATCAGCCTGTCCCAGGAGACTAGTTGCTCCTTTCCCTTCCTTATCCTTGGCTCTGTGGTTGGTGCAAAGCTCTGACTGTCTTGTGGCCTCATACCTTCCACTCCACTTGACAGCATGGGAGTACAGTAGGTCTCTGATCAGTTTTATGTTTTAGGACTAGCATTTGACACTGTATCAGGTGCTTCATTGGGAGGGAGAACCACAGCCTGACAAATTACTGAGAATTGTGACTGATGGGGTCCAGCCCCTAGTGACAGAGGTTGCAGAAGAAGATGCAGTGGAGTTTCAGGTGGAAATTCAGCACATCTCTCCCCCTTCCTCACTGGCTGGCACATCTGGTTCTTTGTGATGTACTCGTACCTGTTCCACCATCCCTTGCAGCGCTTGTCTGAGTCTGGCTGACAGAGGGTACACCACGACCAGGTCAGCTAAAGCCAGCAGGGTGTCTGCCTTCAGCACCCTCACTTTCCCCATGAGAGTCAGCGAGCGAGTCTTCCACAGGCCCAGTTGCACGTTCACCTTGACGGTCCTCTCTGTCCAGTTTATGTTCTTGTTGTCCTGGCTCTGGAATGAAACCACCAGTATCATTAGGTCTTCATGCAAAGCCTGAGACCTTCTGGCGGCATGTTTCTGTCCCTCCAGGGTCCAAAGAGCTTGCTCTTGCTCTTTCAGATTATTAGCCTCAAGTCTGAGGCTCTGCAGTACTGCTCCGTAACCTGCAGCCCACTCTGCAACCCCCTGTCTGAAATCAGGAACAGCGTCATGTGTACTGGGAGGCCTTGAGGACTTCCCCTGTGCCTCTGCCTACAGCTCTATAATGAGAACATAGAGAAGAGGTGAAGAGGACACTCTTGTCCTACTCCAGATTCCTGGGGGATGAAATCCCAAAGATGTCTGTTCATGTTGACCCTACTGCTTACTTCAGAGTACAGTATCTCTGTCCAGCAGCTGAAACTTTCTCAGAATCTGAAGTGCTCCAGCCCTCTGAACAGATAGCTGTGGTTTACTGTGTCGAAGGCTTTCTCCTGGTCCAGGCTCACCACCATCATGGGCACGTTCTGGTCCTCAGCCCAGGTGATGGCATCTCTGGTGAGCTGGAGTTTCCAGCTGACTTATCACCCTCGCACCCCACACATCTGGTCACTGTTGATGATGTAGGGCAGGGTGGTCTACAGTCTGCTGGCCAGTGGCTTGGACAGCAGGGAGATGACACCTTCCCTCATTGTATGTCTGAGTTTTCCCTGGTGGAAGAGCTCTTGTTCCACCTCCACCAGGTCTGCCACTGAGGTGTCCCAGAAGCAGGTGTAGAATTCCTTGGGAAGTCCGTCTTGCCACAGCCCTTTGCCATTCTGTTACCAACAGTAACAGTGACAGGAAGCCAACAGGAGGTATAAGTCATTGCAAATGTATTCTGTTCAGTGTTGAAAGAGTCAGCAAACACTCTGTACAGGACATGTTTCTGCAGTTTCACATTAAGAAGAACAGACGTTTGGAAAGCTGTGTCAATTCTACAATTCTACTAAATTTCACATATTTAACTCACTGACAGAGTGTTGTACTTCATGTGTACAAAAGACAGGACACGTGCTCCTTTAGATTATATTACTTCCAAAAAGAGAAGTGTGACATATTCTTCTGTTTTTAAAGTCGATGCTGCTTTACACAGGACAGTATTATTGCATATATAATACCAGATATTCAGATAGTAGGCAGCATTGTTCACAAATTAACTACTGCATTCAAACACAATACTATCTCATATGAAAATAAACATTTTCTCATTTAAACGCAATACTATCTCATCTAACAACAATAAATACTTTTTCTCTCTGACACTAATAAACTTCTATAAATTTCAGTTACTCATGCCAGCACTGTGAAAGGAAGGGGCAGTAGAGTATTGAGCTGAGAATTGCCCTCCTCTCAGGACAGGGGGTAGTTAATTCTGATCTCTCTTTACTGACAGTGTTTCAATGACATGAAGTCAGTCAGTGTCTCTGTGCCTGTTTTCCTCAGAGCAGCTCCGACATGTCAGAGTCAGGTACTCATGGTTAGTCTAGTTCCTTTAGTCAATGTCCGCCTGGAATTTCCACCCCTTAAACATTTGTTATATCTCTGCAGCAGAACATAGCAGGAGCCTGGTTCAGGTCTTAAATTGAAGCTAACCCCCTTGGCTTTGAGTGTGAACAGTTTCTTATATTTCTTAATCTGTCCACTCAGCAGACAGACATATGAAAAGAAACAGCAGGAGGAAATGTTATTTTGGTCTTCGGAGGTCAGAATTTTCAATCCTAGGACTGGAAATGTCCAGGGAATGATTTGAAAACCTTGTTCTAGGTGATTACTCGCTTGGATAAAAAGCTGGGACAAATTGATCAATTAGAAAAAATTCTACATTATGTTTTGTGAAGACTGGACCTGGAATGAAATTTCACGCACATAATAAAAAAATCATTAAAATATTGAAAAAAATAACTATTGCAATTGCTATAAAAACCTTTAGACACTGCTAGAGTGCCTTTATCTGCTATTATGCAATGAAAAAAACCTCAAAAAAGGAGCACTGATAAGAAACTGATAAGAAACTAATTGATTACCCTTTCTGAGTCAATGATTGACAGCTAAAAGGCAGGCAGAATGCAGCCTGAGGCTTCTAGAGGAAGTCTTACCCCCTAAGGTCTCTGAATGGCTGAAAATACAATGAATTACGGCGCTTTTTACCAATCAGATCGCATTATTTCTGGCAGTCCTGCTTCAAACATTTACTACAAAGTCAAGAACGTTAGTACCCTCCAGGTCTGGAGATAAACTAGTGTAGGCTTCCGTGGATATATATCAAGCTATAAAATATATATCAAGTGGATATATATTTTTTGCTGGTTTTTGCTTTTGTGGTCTTGTTTTGCTGGCTTATCAATTACCTTATCGATGCATATTGGAAGTTTAGAAGTGCATCATCAGATAAAAAGTGACTTTGTGATCGATTGTCTTGTTTTTTTTTTAAAAACAAGCTTTCAAAAATCACGAAGGAATCAAAGGTAGATATTGATTTACACCACGGACGTGTATTAGTAATGCAATTACTAAAAGCAGTTTTCTGAAACCCTAGTTGAACACTTTTCGACTGATAAAAGATTTTCTGTAAAGGTTTTGTGGTTTTGGTGATGTAAAATAATGAAGTGAGACAGAACTTTTGAGGCAAGTTTTTCCGTAAAAAGTGGCGTATACGTGCACGTCCAGCATTAAGAGGTTAAGAGGGGTATTTACTGGGGCTGTAGGGCTCCTCTTACTGGCCAGGAGAGGACCGGCACCCCACACACCGGCTGTCGGCTGTAGCCAGGGCCTGTACCTCCACCAACCCTGCCTGGCCCTGCTCGACACTGGTTCATCGGTAACCCTACTCTGGCCTGGTGTCCTCCCCGACACCGAGGGCACCATCCCCCCAGGATGGGAGGCCTCCGGCCTGCGGCTGAGGACCGTGATGGGACAGCTCGCTGCAGTCCGGGGGAAATAGGTGCTTGCCTTCCGTCTAGGTGCAGCGACGGTGCGCCACCCCTGCTACCTCGCACCCATCCAGGAGGACTGCATTCTGGGGCTGGACGTACTGCAGCGAGTGGGGGCCAGTTTGGACTTGAGCCGGCAGGGGGAGCGACTTCACCTGGTGGAGGGCAGGCCCGATGAAGGCCGAGGAGCCGGGGGAAAAAGAGACAGTAGCGGCGGTGGCAGTGCCTTGGACTACATCACCAGGTTGACCTGGTTCAGCTCTCTTGACCTCCGCTACTGGCAGGTACCGCTTGCTCCCGATGCTCGCCCGAAGACGGCCTTTTCTATCGGCCAGGGCCTCTGGCAGTTTACTGTCATGCCCTTTGACCCGTGCAATGCCCCGGCGAAGTTTGAGAGGCTGATGGAGAGGGTGCTGGCATCGGTCCCGCAGAACATGGACGACCTGCTGGTCCATGTCAGGGTTTCGACCAGGCCTTGACGAACCTCCAGGCGGTGCTGGCCTGCATCCGCGGTGCTGGCCTAAGGCTCATCCCCCGCAAGTGCGAGCTCCTGCAGCGGGAGGTGACCTTCCTGGGACATGTTGTTGGACCGCAAGGGGTGGCTACGGACCCAGGTAAGGTCGCCGCAGTGAGGGGCTGGCCGACTCCACGCACCGTCGCGGAGCTCCGCAGCTTTCTGGGGTTGGCCTCGTACTACCGGAGGTTCGTCCGGGACTTTGCCAGCATCGCTGCCCCGCTGCACCGCCTCACCGACAAGGGCCGCCATTTCGACTGGCTGTGAGACGGCCTTCGGCCAGTTACGTGAAGCTCAGGTGGGGGCCCCTGTGCTGGCCTACCCTGACCCGCAGTTACCGTATGTTCTCGATACCGACGCGAGTGACTCGGGGGTGGGTGCATTGTTGGCGCAGGAGGGGCCAGATGGGGAGCGCGTAGTGGCCTACTACAGTCAGGCTTTGAATAAGGCTGAACGGAACTACTGCGTGACCCGTCGCGAGCTGCTGGCGGTGATGGTGGCAGTATGCCACTTCAGGCTTTACCTGTTTGGGACCCGGTTCCAGTTGAGGACCGACCATGCGACCTGGCTGCTCCACTTTAAGGAGCCGGAGGGGCAGTTGGCGTGATGGATAGAGGTCACAATGCCGTTGGTCAACCAATCATGTACCGCAGTATTTTGCGTCAACGTGCGTCACGATGCGCGAGGCCATAGCCAATTACCCCTGGTACGTGTCTGTGCCGCGCACTTTGAATGGCTGCATCTGTACACAGCCACTCCACAACACTGAGACTTTCTGTCAAGTACCGTAGTAAGATCTACTGTACTTTGTTATTGTGTGGTGAAAGCACAGTACAGAGCAGTAAAGCCCAGTGAGATTGTGGTTAAAGCACAGTACAGACCAGTAAAGCCCAGTGAGGTTGTAAAAGAGTCGATTACAGGTAAAGTTCAGTGAGATTGTGGTAAAACAGTCCATTACAGGTAAAGCTCAGTGAGATCAGGGTAAAAGCACAGTCCAGAGCAGTTAAGCTCAATGAGATTTTGGTAAAACAGTCCATTACAGGTAAAGCTCAGTGAGATCAGGGTAAAAGCACAGTCCAGAGCAGTTAAGCTCAATGAGATTTTGGTAAAACAGTCCATTACAGGTAAAGCTCAGTGAGATTGTGCTAAAAACATAGTCCAGTGCAATACACCCCAGTAAGATTGTGGTAAAAACACAGTACAGTGCAATACACCCCAGAACGATTGTGGTAAAATCACAGTACAGTGCATTACACCTCAGTATGTTTGTGGTAAAACACAGTACAGTGAAGTACATCCCAATGAGATCAAGGTAAAAACACAGTACTGTGTAGTAAAGCGCAGTGAGATCAAGGTAAAAATACACTAGAGTGCAGTAAAGCCCCATGAGATTGTGGTAAAAACACAGTACAGTGCAGTAAAGCCCTGTGTGATTGTGGTAAAAACACAGTACAGTGCAGTAAAGCCCAGTGAGATTGTGGTAAAAACAGTACAGTGCAGTAAAGCCCAATGAGATTGTGGTTAAAGCACAATCCAGTTCGGTAAAGCCCAGTGAGATTGTGGTAAAACAGTCCATTACAGCTAAAGCTCAGTGAGATTGTGGTAAAAACAGTACAGAGCAGTAAAGACCAGTGAGATTGTGGTAAAAACACAGTCCAGTAACATAAAGCCCAGTGAAATTGTGGTAAAAACACAGTACAGTGCAGTAAAGCCCAGTGAGAGTGTGGTAGATGAGACAGCAGATGAAAGGAGACACACTTACTCTGGGGGTCACTGTGGTGTCAATGTGCCCACTCACTCAGCGCTCAGTGTGAGCCCGTCTGTGGGCTGTACTGTTCTTAAACCCTGCAGACAGCCAATCACACATAGACCCGTCTGCGAGAGGCCATCGGAGATGGGAGATAGCATCCACAGGAGGATGGGTCACACCAGTGTTGCTGGGTGGAGTGTGTCAAACCTCAGAGCCACACTGAGAAACCTCAGAGAGGAGAGTGAGACTAATGCGAGCCGTGGTTTTGTATGCAAGGTTGAAAGTCCTTAGAATCGCTTTGAATGAGAAGAGCTGTTCAGCCTATCTGGCCTGTTTGGTAGTTAGTAAGTAATTGATCTGAAAGCTTCAACATCATGGCTGGGCTGCTTGTTCCACACTCCCACCACCCTGCACGTAAAGAAAAGCCTCCTGTCCTGACTGGAGTGTTTCACCCAGTTGTGTCCTGACAGAGGCCAGGGTATCGGCTTCAACAACAGGGCTGGGCAGCTTGTTCCACACTCCCACTACACTCGTTATTAAACACACTGTCCTGTGGTTGGCCCTCGTGTCCTCCGGTTTACTCTGGAGAAGTCCGCCGGGCTCACAGTCCACGCAAGACTCACTCGGCCTCTATCTCAGAGCTGGAAAGCAGAGCCTGGAGCCCCAGGGTCCTGGAGAGCCTTAGCCCAGCCTACAGCTGTAAGACATGGGCCGGGGGTGAATCTGTCAGGGGTCAGTCTCCTGTCTTCTCTGATTCCATCTTCACAGCTGTGTCGTTCTCATCTTGATGAGCTGCTGCACTGGCGCTTGTGTAATTCGACCCTGATAAGTGCTCCCAGACTTTCCAGATACCTCTGGCGCACCTGATGGCTCTGCAGATTCCCCGGATCCAATTTCCAGTCACCCTGGGGGGGGAGACAGCAGGACAAAGCTGGAATTGAACAGAGGAAAGAGCAGCTAGACCACAGGCACTAAGCAGGGGTGAGCATGGGCGCCTTGTAGCGCTGAGGTCCTGGGGTTCAGCTCCTGGGGTGCTGCCTACATGTAGTTTGCATGTTCTACCATGTTCATATGGGTTTCCTCCCACAGTCCAAAGACACACTGGTAGGATATTGGCCCTGGTGTCAGCGTGTGTGTGTGCCTTGTGATGGACTGGCGTCCTGTCCAGGGCGTACCCTGCCCTATGCCTGTTGCTTGCTGGGATAGATTCCTGCTCCCCCACGACCCTGAGCTGGAAGAAGTGGTTCGAAAACGGAGGGATGGATAAAATCGTGAGCCTTGAGTTGACTCGAGGAGAGGACAATCACTCAAGTGACTGGTTACTACAGGCAGCTCTCCCTCGTCCCCAGGGTCACATGAAACAGCCCCCTCTCCTGTGTGGACAGCAGGGCGGCGCTGTGACTCTTTAATAGAGTCTGCCCTGCCTCGTCTCGGAGAGGGGGATTCAGCTCTCAGGTTTGGGAAGGAAACGGACCAGCGATCGATCTCGCCCTTGCAGGTGGCGATCGGAGAAACCAGAAAGAGAGCGAAGCTCTTACCTGCGTACTGATGTTTCTATGGAAACTCACAGGGGTTCTCATCAGATAAACCCCAGAGAAGATAGAACCGCAGGCCTCCTGACATCACACTCCCAGCCAGCCCCAGCCAGAGCTCGCCACACCCCACACAGCTGCATTACCGATCTCCCCCCGTCCTGCAGAAAATTACCCTTTAGGTCACCTGAGCTACGCCCTCCCCAGCTTTAGTCTGAAGGGAGTGTCCCACACTGATAGGCTGAAGGAACTGTGTCTCTTTAGTCTGAAGGGAGTGTCCCACACTGACAGGCTGAAGGAAATGAGTCTCTTTAGTCTGAAGAGAGTGTCCCACACTGACAGGCTGAAGGAAATGAGTCTCTTTAGTCTGAAGGGAGTGTCCCACACAGACAGGCTGAAGGAACTGTGTCTCTTTAGTCTGAAGAGAGTGTCCCACACTGACAGGCTGAAGGAACTGAGTCTCTTTAGTCAGAAGGAAGTGTCCCACACTGACATGCTGAAGGAACTGAGGCTCTTTAATCTGAAGGGAGTGTCCCACACTGACAAGCTGAAGGAACTGAGTCTCTTTAGTCAGAAGGAAGTGTCCCACACTGATAGGCTGAAGGAAATGAGTCTCTTTAGACTGAAGGGAGTGTCCCACACTGAAAGGCTGAAGGAACTGAGTTCTTAAGTCTGAAGAGAGTGTCCCACACTGACAGGCTGAAGGAACTGATTCTCTTTAGTCTGAAGGGAGTGTCCCACACTGAGAGGCTGGAGGAACTGATTCTCTTTAGTCTGAAGGGAGTGTCCCACACTGACAGGCTGAAGGAACTGAGTATCTTTAGTCAGAAGGGAGTGTCCCACACTGACATGCTGAAGGAACGGAGTCTCTTTAGTCTGAAGGGAGTGTCCCACACAGACAGGCTGAAGGAACTGAGTATCTTTAGTCTGAAGGGAGTGTCCCACACTGATAGGCTGAAGGAACTGAGTATCTTTAGTCAGAAGGGAGTGTCCCACACTGACATGCTGAAGGAACTGAGTCTCTTTAGTCTGAAGGGAGTGTCCCACACTAACAAGCTGACAGTCTCCTTAGTCTTGAACAGATAAGACTATGAGGGGACCTGATAAAAATATTTGAAATCCTCAGTGACCAAGACAAAATCATCTCAGCAGAATTCTTCAGGATCAACAGTGAGACACGAGCCAGAGGACAGCATGAGGAAATGACAGGGAAGAGCAGTTCAGACTGTGAACGGAGGGCTCACCCTGTGGTATTACCATGAAAGGGTATGAGTGACCATGGCATGTGCTTCAGAACTATAGAACACTTCCACACGTGGCACAGTGGCTATTTCTGATTAGGTGAACCTCCTCTTTCAGGAATTCTGAAAAGACACATAATCAGCACAGATCAGAAATGAACCCAGGTCAGGTCAGGTTTGAAATTCATTTGCAAGAGTCTCTCACCCCTCAGAAGGGTGTCTGTGCTGACGCACGAGACAGACTGAGGCTTTACTGGGAGTATGAAAGCCCCTGGAGAAGGTGTGAATGCAGAGATTAACAGGGAAGATGTTCCTCTGTGTCCCTGTTTGTTTGATGATGATGACCGACCATCTGAGACTCGAACTGTCTTTAATCCTTTCTGGTTTAAAGACACTGGAACTCCCAGAAGTTTTCTGAAACTTTAATCCTTTCTGGTTCAAGTGGAAGAGCATTCAAGCAATGCAGACGTTCAAGAGAGTTTCTGGTTTTAATGACCTCTTGTCACTACAGTAAATATTTTACACACTAGATGTAAAGTAAGTAACTGCGGTTTTATTCCATGTTCAAACAATTAACTTGAACCTGATTACTTTCTTAAAGAACATATTATTCTCTGACCCTTGAACTACAAAACCTCACCTACAGAATTCTTTTTAAGCCCCCAAAAGTCCCTTACCTTTCAACTTACGTGCTTCAGTCTATCCCAAATAGATTCCAATCTCCAAACAAAGGCACTAGAACTGTCTTTGCCAAGCCCTGTGTACTGTACTGTAGACACAAGCTCTAGGGCCAATGGAACCCCGTGAAACTGTCAGTTGGCCCTCTGGTGCCACACAGCTTCCTGGTATTTGTAGTCCTGGCTTGTAGTCTTCAGCTCTAGCTGCCCGTCCAGGAATTCATGTTCTCTGTGAATCAACAGCTCTAGGAGACACAGCGAGGAGCAGGCGGAGAGGAATCCTGCTGAATCAGGGCTGAGGTCTTCTTTCTCAACCGCGGTCCATTAGCAGGCTCGCACCCTTGTGAAACACCACAAGATTCGGGGTCAATAACGGCTTGGTTTCTTCAGCACAGCTTGTGCAAACATCTTGCAACTTCCAAGAATAACAAAATCTTAAATTACGACTTTGTGAAATCGTGAGTCAGGATGAGCTTCTTTTAAATATCGCTACTGCTGTTGATACTAACAATCCCAATGATAATACTGAAACACCAATAAATAATATTGATGCTCATTAAGGGTAAAGGTGTTAGTGTAGGATTTCACTATAGATACAAGAATCTACAGCTGGTAACACTATAGAAATAATGATGGATGACAATACTAATGCTAATCCTAACACAAATACTGATATTAATAATGATACTAATATTAGTTCTAATGATGATACTAATACTTATACCAACACTGATAATATTCCTGTCCTCCGATTCTCCATTACTTCTATACTCCTGTAATTCTTTATAATTAATAATAATTAATAATTGCTTACATTTATATAGCGCTTTTCTGGACACTCAAAGCGCTTTACAGGTAATGGGGATCCCCTCCACCACGACCAGTGTGTCCCCCCACCTGGATGATGCACCAGTACACTCACCACACACCAGCTCTCGGTGGGGAGGAGAGCAGAGTGATGAAGCCAGTTCAGAGATGGGGATTATTAGGAGGCCATGATTGGTAAGGGCCAATAGGAAATTTGGCCAGGACACTGGGGTTACACCCCTACTCTTTTCAAGAAACACCCTGGGATTTTTAATGACCACAGAGAGTCAGGACCTCTGTTTTACGTCTCATCCGAAGGACGGTGCCTGTTTACAGTATAGTGTCCCCCTCACTATACTGGGGCATTAGGACCCACCTGGACCACAGGATGAGCGCCCCCTGCTGGCCCCACTAACACCTCTTCCAGCAGCAACTTTAGTTTTTCCCAGGAGTCTCCCATTCAGGTACTGACCAGGCTCACACCTGCTGAGCTTCTGTGGGTTTACTTTTTACTCTAATTAACCTCATCATTGTCCAGACACCTTTGCTCCTGTACTCTAACATTCCTATTCTCTTTGAATCCCAGACTCAATACTCCCATACTCCTGCTCTCCAATACTGCAATACTCCTGTACTCCCACTCTGCTACAGCCCCACAGGAAACACTTTACAACTGAGTAAGAAACTGGACCAGCTGGTCAGTGAGGGAGACACCAGACTGGCCTCAATCACGAGAGAAAGACAATCAGACAACTTGCAGACACCAGGGAGTCATTTAGCCCATCTGGCCCCACTGGGCATCAGGCACAGCGCTGGCTCAGTGGCTCAGGATCTGCGCCTGTGGATGGAAGGTTGCTGGTTGGAATCCCACAGCCGGCAGAGGAATGCTAATCTTATCTATCTGATCTAGTAGCTAATGGATGTTGATGTTGAGATGTTGTGCTCAATGAAGTGAAAAGGCTCTTCGCTGGGATCATACCCAGGGCTCCAGCTGTAAAGCCTGCCCTGATCTTCCAGGCAGGAGCACTAGGCGTGGGGATACAGAGATCAGGACTCCAGGTGGGACACCTGCTGTGGTTTGTGTTAATAGAGTTCAGATACAGAGGTCAAGACTCCAGGTGGACTGATAATACAAGCTCATATCAAGAGGACCTTTATCCTGTCAGTAGTGTTATTTTTCAGATGTGAATCCCTCTCCTCAGGCAATCAATAATTCTTATATCACTCTCACCCTACCCCAGTGCCTCTGGAGCCCCCTCAGACTCTACAGGAGGTCAGGCTCCCCATCATAGACAACAGGAGCTGTCGGCGGTATTACAACAACCTCAGGAGCAGCATGATGTGCGCTGGCTTCAGGCAGGGAGGGAAGGACAGCTTCATGAGTCCAGACTCACAGTGACCTTTAACCCCTGACTGAAGACACTAGAGCACTGAAGGACTGGGGCTCTCAGGGCTGAACTGGGCCAGTTACTGTCTTCATGAGTCCAGACTCACAGTGACCTTTAACCCCTGACTGAAGACACTAGAGCACTGAAGGACTGGGGCTCTCAGGGCTGAACTGAGCCAGTTACTCTCTTCATGAGTCCAGACTCACAGTGACCTTTAACCCCTGACTGAAGACACTAGAGCACTGAAGGACTGGGGCTCTCAGGGACTGAACTGAGCCAGTTACTGTCTTCATGAGTCCAGACTCACAGTGACCTTTAACCCCTGACTGAAGACACTGGAGCACTGAAGGACTGGGGCTCTCAGGGCTGAACTGAGCCAGTTACTGTCTTCATGAGTCCAGCCTCACAGTGACCTTTAACCCCTGACTGAAGACACTAGAGCACTGAAGGACTGGGGCTCTCAGAGACTGAACTCACTGTCTTCATGAGTCCATACTCACAGTGACCTTTAACCCCTGACTGAAGACACTAGAGCACTGAAGGACTGGGGCTCTCAGAGACTGAACTCACTGTCTTCATGAGTCCAGACTCACAGTGACCTTTAACCCCTGACTGAAGACACTGGAGCACTGAAGGACTGGGGCTCTCAGGGCTGAACTGAGCCAGTTACTGTCTTCATGAGTCCAGACTCACAGTGACCTTTAACCCCTGACTGAAGACACTAGAGCACTGAAGGACTGGGGCTCTCAGTGCTGAACTGAGCCAGTTACTCTCTTCATGAGTCCAGACTCACAGTGACCTTTAACCCCTGACTGAAGACACTGGAGCACTGAAGGACTGGGGCTCTCAGGGCTGAACTGAGCCAGTTACTGTCTTCATGAGTCCAGACTCACAGTGACCTTTAACCCCTGACTGAAGACACTGGAGCACTGAAGGACTGGGGCTCTCAGGGACTGAACTGAGCCAGTTACTGTCTTCATGAGTCCAGACTCACAGTGACCTTTAACCCCTGACTGAAGACACTAGAGCACTGAAGGACTGGGGCTCTCAGGGCTGAACTGAGCCAGTTACTCTCTTCATGAGTCCAGACTCACAGTGACCTTTAACCCCTGACTGAAGACACTAGAGCACTGAAGGACTGGGGCTCTCAGGGCTGAACTGAGCCAGTTACTGTCTTCATGAGTCCAGACTCACAGTGACCTTTAACCCCTGACTGAAGACACTGGAGCACTGAAGGACTGGGGCTCTCAGGGACTGAACTGAGCCAGTTACTGTCTTCATGAGTCCAGACTCACAGTGACCTTTAACCCCTGACTGAAGACACTAGAGCACTGAAGGACTGGGGCTCTCAGGGCTGAACTGAGCCAGTTACTCTCTTCATGAGTCCAGACTCACAGTGACCTTTAACCCCTGACTGAAGACACTAGAGCACTGAAGGACTGGGGCTCTCAGGGCTGAACTGAGCCAGTTACTGTCTTCATGAGTCCAGACTCACAGTGACCTTTAACCCCTGACTGAAGACACTGGAGCACTGAAGGACTGGGGCTCTCAGGGCTGAACTGAGCCAGTTACTGTCTTCATGAGTCCAGACTCACAGTGACCTTTAACCCCTGACTGAAGACACTAGAGCACTGAAGGACTGGGGCTCTCAGGGCTGAACTGAGCCAGTTACTGTCTTCATGAGTCCAGACTCACAGTGACCTTTAACCCCTGACTGAAGACACTGGAGCACTGAAGGACTGGGGCTCTCAGGGACTGAACTGAGCCAGTTACTGTCTTCATGAGTCCAGACTCACAGTGACCTTTAACCCCTGACTGAAGACACTGGAGCACTGAAGGACTGGGGCACTCAGGGACTGAACTGAGCCAGTTACTGTCTTCATGAGTCCAGACTCACAGTGACCTTTAACCCCTGACTGAAGACACTAGAGCACTGAAGGACTGGGGCTCTCAGGGCTGAACTGAGCCAGTTACTGTCTTCATGAGTCCAGACTCACAGTGACCTTTAACCCCTGACTGAAGACACTGGAGCACTGAAGGACTGGGGCTCTCAGGGCTGAACTGAGCCAGTTACTGTCTTCATGAGTCCAGACTCACAGTGACCTTTAACCCCTGACTGAAGACACTGGAGCACTGAAGGACTGGGGCTCTCAGGGACTGAACTGAGCCAGTTACTTTCTTCATGAGTCCAGACTCACAGTGACCTTTAACCCCTGACTGAAGACACTAGAGCACTGAAGGACTGGGGCTCTCAGGGCTGAACTGAGCCAGTTACTCTCTTTATGAGTCCAGACTCACAGTGACCTTTAACCCCTGACTGAAGACACTGGAGCACTGAAGGACTGGGGCTCTCAGGGCTGAACTGAGCCAGTTACTGTCTTCATGAGTCCAGACTCACAGTGACCTTTAACCCCTGACTGAAGACATTGGAGCACTGAAGGACTGGGGCTCTCAGGGACTGAACTGAGCCAGTTACTGTCTTCATGAGTCCAGACTCACAGTGACCTTTAACCCCTGACTGAAGACACTAGAGCACTGAAGGACTGGGGCTCTCAGGGCTGAACTGAGCCAGTTACTCTCTTCATGAGTCCAGACTCACAGTGACCTTTAACCCCTGACTGAAGACACTAGAGCACTGAAGGACTGGGGCTCTCAGGGCTGAACTGAGCCAGTTACTGTCTTCATGAGTCCAGACTCACAGTGACCTTTAACCCCTGACTGAAGACACTAGAGCACTGAAGGACTGGGGCTCTCAGGGCTGAACTGAGCCAGTTACTGTCTTCATGAGTCCAGACTCACAGTGACCTTTAACCCCTGACTGAAGACACTGGAGCACTGAAGGACTGGGGCTCTCAGGGCTGAACTGAGCCAGTTACTGTCTTCATGAGTCCAGACTCACAGTGACCTTTAACCCCTGACTGAAGACACTAGAGCACTGAAGGACTGGGGCTCTCAGGGCTGAACTGAGCCAGTTACTGTCTTCATGAGTCCAGACTCACAGTGACCTTTAACTCCTGACTGAAGACACTAGAGCACTGAAGGACTGGGGCTCTCAGGGCTGAACTGAGCCAGTTACTGTCTTCATGAGTCCAGACTCACAGTGACCTTTAACCCCTGACTGAAGACACTAGAGCACTGAAGGACTGGGGCTCTCAGAGACTGAACTGAGCCAGTTACAGTCTTCATGAGTCCAGACTCACAGTGACCTTTAACCCCTGACTGAAGACACTGGAGCACTGAAGGACTGGGGCTCTCAGGGCTAAACTGACCCAGTTACTGTCTTCATGAGTCCAGACTCACAGTGACCTTTAACCCCTGACTGAAGAAACTGGAGCACTGAAGGACTGGGGCTCTCAGGGCTGAACTGAGCCAGTTACTGTCTTCATGAGTCCAGACTCACAGTGACCTTTAACCCCTGACTGAAGACACTAGAGCACTGAAGGACTGGGGCTCTCAGGGACTGAACTGAGCCAGTTACTGTCTTTATGAGTCCAGACTCACAGTGACCTTTAACCCCTGACTGAAGACACTAGAGCACTGAAGGACTGGGGCTCTCAGGGACTGAACTGAGCCAGTTTCTGTCTTCATGAGTCCAGACTCACAGTGACCTTTAACCCCTGACTGAAGACACTAGAGCAATGAAGGACTGAGGCTCTCAGAGACTGAACTCACTGTCTTCATGAGTCCAGACTCACAGTGACCTTTAACCCCTGACTGAAGACACTAGAGCACTGAAGGACTGGGGCTCTCAGAGACTGAACTCACTGTCTTCATGAGTCCAGACTCACAGTGACCTTTAACCCCTGACTGAAGACACTAGAGCACTGAAGGACTGGGGCTCTCAGTGCTGAACTGAGCCAGTTACTCTCTTCATGAGTCCAGACTCACAGTGACCTTTAACCCCTGACTGAAGACACTGGAGCACTGAAGGACTGGGGCTCTCAGGGCTGAACTGAGCCAGTTACTGTCTTCATGAGTCCAGACTCACAGTGACCTTTAACCCCTGACTGAAGACACTGGAGCACTGAAGGACTGGGGCTCTCAGGGACTGAACTGAGCCAGTTACTGTCTTCATGAGTCCAGACTCACAGTGACCTTTAACCCCTGACTGAAGACACTAGAGCACTGAAGGACTGGGGCTCTCAGGGCTGAACTGAGCCAGTTACTCTCTTCATGAGTCCAGACTCACAGTGACCTTTAACCCCTGACTGAAGACACTAGAGCACTGAAGGACTGGGGCTCTCAGGGCTGAACTGAGCCAGTTACTGTCTTCATGAGTCCAGACTCACAGTGACCTTTAACCCCTGACTGAAGACACTGGAGCACTGAAGGACTGGGGCTCTCAGGGACTGAACTGAGCCAGTTACTGTCTTCATGAGTCCAGACTCACAGTGACCTTTAACCCCTGACTGAAGACACTAGAGCACTGAAGGACTGGGGCTCTCAGAGACTGAGCTCACTGTCTTCATGAGTCCAGACTCACAGTGACCTTTAACCCCTGACTGAAGACACTAGAGCACTGAAGGACTGAGGTTCTCAGGGGCTGAACTGGGCCAGTTACGGGCCTTGGCTGGGATTGTGAGCTTTGGAAGAGGTTGTGCTCGGCCCAACTTCCCTGGGGTCTACACCCGGGTCTCCAGCTACAGGAGAACAGTGGAGTCTGATAGTTCTACTGAGTCCTGGGGTCAGCGCCCTCTGCTGGCACTCTCTTTCCCTGCAGCTTCTGCTTCTGATTTTGTTTTTAATCAAACTACAGTAAAATGAGTTGGGACATTGTGACATTGTGTTTCCTGTTCCAGCGTGTATGTTACTTAAAGTACTTACTATTACATTTTCTGTTCCATCTCTCCCCATTATACTTCACACACACACACACACACACACACACTCACACACACACACACACACACACACACACAGGATACATTACAATCACACACACGTGTGTATATGCAGTCATGCACACATTGTAATAGGATCACACATGTACACAGAGTGCATATTAAATATTACAAACAGACATATTTACAGTATAGACATTCTATAGAATCACACAAGTACACACACACAGGGCACAATCCAAACACAGACAGACAGCACAATTGCAGACACATGCACACATAGAACAGGCGCACACAAAGCACAATCACACACAGAGGGCACAATCTCAGAAACACACACACACAGCACAATCACACAGACGTATGCACACACAGGGTACTGTCACATACACTGAATACTCTTACACACGCACACACATAGGGCATAGTCACTCATTCAGGGCACAATTACACAAACACACACAGGGCGCAATCATACAATCTCACACACATAAGATTCAGTCACACAATCTTACACACACAAGGCACAATGTCATGCACACAAGACACAATCACACAATCTCAACACACAGGACACAATCACACACAAGGTACCACCACACACATAGAGTACTATAACACAATCACACACACAGGGTACTATTACACACACTGACAGGACAATCATACAACCTCACACGCACAAGACTCAAGTCACACAATCATACACGCAGGGTACCACGTCATACACAGAGTACTATAACACAAGCACATTCACAGGACACAATCACACAATCTCACACACGGGACACAATCACACACACAGAGTACCACGACACACACAGAGTACTGTAACACAAGCACACTCACAGGACACAATCACACAATCTCACACACAGGGTACTATACTGTATCACACTCAGTTATGTAAATAACTGCTGCTTTCCTTCCTGAGGCAGGAGGTGATTCAGAGAGACTCAGAGGCTGGCAGTCTTTACAGGAAGCACAAACCCCCGAAACTCCCAAACCCCAGCTGCTCCAGTGTGTGTGCTGGGGGTGGAGGGAAGAAAAGAAACACCACGTTACAGCTGTTGACAGCTGAAGGAGGCTGTTCTCCAGTACCAAGCCAGCACTGTGCTGCTGGGAGTCCTGAGCTCAGGAAAGACTGGATCTCCTGCTCCTCTGCTGTAGAGAGTGCACTGTGCTCACAGATCTCTCACACTGACACAGCTCTCATTTCTATTAGTGTTACTGTTATACCTGTAGCCCACTGACGCGCTGTTGTGATTATTACAGAGACAAGAGGGACTTTCAGGTCTTTCTGCATCGTGAGGTTTACTGTCACCTTCCCCTGCCCAGAGGAGGGAAGAGCGGGGTCAGAGGTCAACAGGATGTGAAGGTTGTGGTGCTGAGGGCGACCCAGCTGAGCAGGAGACCGACAGAGCACAGGACCAGCTACAGAACACAAGACAGGATCACCCTTCACCCATCCTGATCACTAGATCACTAATAGATCATAGATCTGAGGATCTGGCCCATCAGAGCAGGAGAGGAGCTGTAGAGAGAGGAGGACTTTAGCCCATCCTGATTACGAGATCACTAATAGATCATAGATCTGGGGATCTGGCCCATCAGAGCAGGACAGAGGAGGACTCTGTAGAGAGAGGAGGACTTTAGCCCACCCTGATCACTAGATTCCTCCCTGCCAATCATCCAGAGACCTGAGCATCTGAGATCATGACCCAGAGGAGAGCGAAAGCTGAGTCTCCCAGAGAAACAGGCTGCTCTCTGTGGTCTGTTTCCCCACCGTTCTCTGGCTACAGGGGGCAGCACTGAGCTACTGACCCTCCAGGACAAACCCTGATCTGATAGGAGGGTCAGACTAGGCAGACTCACATGTTTAACATATATATTGTCTTTTCAAAGACCATAACAAGCCACACAGAAATCAGTGCACATTTTGGTTACCGGAGCAAAAATAATTTAGCTGACCTGTAGACTGAGGTCACAGCCTCATCTGTCTTGTTTGTGATTAACTGTCCAGGTTTACTTTAAAGCTGCACCTCTAAGTGGAATTTTAAATCTGTAGTATTGCTGTGATTTGCACTGATTTTCTTTGGTCACAACCTGCAGATATGTTGCTTGTGGATCCTTGTTAATTGAGCTTTCATCAAACCCCTAAAGCCAATGTTTGAGATACAGAAGGTGTTTCTATTTTGATTCAGTTTAAAAGCCTTAACATTTATCAGTCTTTAAAATTCAAAATTATTATTATACTGTATAATATTGATTCATGTATAACCACATTACTTCATATGTAAAAGCATTATTTAGGCAAGAAACCAGCAAAACCAAAGTTCACAGGTTTATTTACTGGGTGATCAGAATCTTGACAGAAGCCAGCAAAACTCAGAGCAACATCCTGCAAGAAATTGTATAGGGCTAATAAAGCGATCATATCTTATCTCTTACATCCTGCACAGCTTCTCTCCTGGAAGTGTCCTGTGAGCCTATGAGTTCTCCTCCTTCTCCTTTCCTGAACACACAGGGGATACAGCACCTCAACACCATCAAAGACAGACCACTAACATTAGCAGTGGGAGGTCCTGTGCAGTAAATACAGGTGTCAGCTGATTGCTAACTACAGGAATGTCATTGCCAGACACAGAAAAACATCATACATTTTGCAAAAACATTTGTGCTTTAAAAATGGAAAAACTGAATATGTTTTAACATCTCTAAATGTAACACTATAGAAGCAATAACTGAATTGAGACTTTACTGTACAGACCACTTCACTAGATACAGATTCAATAGATTCACTGTGGGACACTCCCTTCTGACTAAAGAGATTCAGTTCCTTCAGTCTGTCAGTGTGGGACACTCCCTTCAGACTAAAGAGACTCAGTTCCTTCAGTCTGTCAATATCTATTAGTCATAGTCACAAACATTTAATTAAGTCTAGTGGACTAAATTTTAATTATAATTATTTAATTATAATAAGTATTTTAGTTGAGACCCGTCTGATATAGAACAGACATTTAACAACATTGTTTTTACAACATTTTAGTCATGGAGACATTTTAGTCAAGCAGTTGAATTTATTTGCATAATAAAATGTATTTCTAAGAAAATATTTACCAGCTCGAAGTTCGATATTCATTTTGTCAACAATGTTTTCCCGCAGTACAGCACTGCGTCACAAAGTGAACAAAGTGAAATATTTCAAATGTGGTCGGAGATGCAGTATTAAGAGTAACGAATTGTAGCACGTTTTGTTCCAGGACAGAGTCACAGAGGAACAAAAATAAGCTAAATTAAATATATATACTGTACATGCCAAAGTTACAAAAATAATCCCTCAGATAATGATGTTGGTCCTACTGAACAGATTAAGTGCCGAAGCAGTGCAGTAATCTCCCGGTGCAGTCTCTCGTGTTTTGGATTAGTTTGTAGATATTAAACACAGTTGAACACAACAGCAGGAATGCGTTAAACTTCACTTCTTACTATAACAGCAGGTCTGTCGCCATCTACTAACCCGCTTGCTCTAGGGAGCGTCTCACAATTACCACACTAACCGGCGCACAAGGGAATGTGTTAAAACTACCTCTCACGACACAGTTCCTCTGTGCCAAACGGCAGGACGGAAGACAAGACCGACACGGAGCCCAAGTTTCTGTCCGTGAAGAAAAAAAACCTGCCCCTGGGTTCTGTTTAGGATTTTGGGCTTTCATATGAAGGAAAGCAGAGCTTTCACTGGCCCATTACCAAACTTTTTTGGGAAATAAAATAAAGGCTAGAAAAGAAGTATCCATTCCGCACTTTTCCCTGGATCACGATCAGAGATCAAATAAAATGTCTGTCACATTAAACAAACCACCACAGTAAAAATAAACCCCAAACGAACATAAAATACTGAATATAATAATGAATCCGGGGAGTATTAGACGGGCTGTAGCTGCTCACAGACGCAGGGCTGCCTACAAACTACAACTCCCATAACCACCCTGAGCCACTTCCTGTCTGCGTCACAGTCCATATTCCTCCTGGCTGTGGTGACGTCAGCGGGTCCCTCCCTGGTCTGGCAGCTTCACAGTCACCGGCGCGCGCAGGAGAGACTCACACGGGATTTCATTTTTAAAAGTTTATTTTCTCAAAATTAGAAAAAAACACAGCAGGGTTTCCAGAGATATTTACAAGTCAGGAGTACAGCTGGCTGGTAGCGCGTTATCTCGCCCTCTCTCGTACATGTTATTTTTCCCCGTTTAAATGTGTTATAGTAAATAAAAAAATTAAACACAACATCATCATCTAAAATTACTACTATATTTCTGACCTCATCTCACTGCCCGTCAGTAAACCCATCTCCCAGCAGTGAGCAGTGGACAGAGAGCTGGGAGAGAGTCAGCCTGTGTTCATGAGTCAGTGACGGATTTAATCTCCACACTGACAGCAGGCAGCAGCTCAAGGGCTTTATCTGAATCCTCAGTCCAGAAGACAGGATAGATCTTTTCCCCCTGAGGGAAGACCATGTCAGTGAAAGTGTAGACATGAGCTCTGGGCTCCACTGTGTAAAAGGAGACCTTCCTCTCCTCAATATCCACACACACCCCCAGCTTCCTGGGCCGCAGACTGAGGGGGAGACGGGTCCGAGGGGCAGTGAGAGCAGAGAAACCAGAAGAGCCAGAGTACAGACACCAGTAACCCTGCTGGGGAGAGAAGCTGAACCCCCCTTTCCTCTCTGCAGACTCTCTGGTCACTCCTATTCTCCAGTATTGATTCACCTCCACCTCCCAGTAGTGTCTCCCTGAGGTGAAGGCCTCCCTGCTCACGACACATTCCCAGTCATCAAACCTGTGAGGATTGTCAGAGAGACTCTTCCTCTGTCCCAGTCTCACTCTCTTCCCATCCCCAGACAGGCTGAGCTCACAGTGAGCTGTATCAGGGTCCAGAGTCACAGCAGCTGGGGAATAAAACACAAACATCACAACAGGCTCCTGCCGATCACAGTCCAACTCAACTCCATCAGACTGTGAAATGTCTTTGTCCCCAAACACACCGAGAGAGAAACACCAGTCAATTACTAATGACTGCTCTTCCCTTCCAGAGAAACGACATCTTCTTCACTGTTTCACTAGTGTTACACATGGGAGTGATCCCAATATCCTCTAAATACAAACATTAAACACTTGTTTTCACAGCGACGAAACTTTATTTTTTTAAACGACATTATTAATAAACACAGGACCGACCGGACTGCAGGAGAAACTGCAGCCCGACCACTCGCTTTCAAACACTTCAAACCCACCACAACGACCTGTATACTGTAAGAAACTGGACAGCCTGTCTGTTAAACCGGTTTATTTCAAATCCCAGTTCAGCAGCTCGTTCATCTTCTCTGAGACCATTTTCCTGACGACGCAGAATAAAAAAGTGCTGAATTCAAAGACTGAATACTGCTAGTTTTTACAAACAAATATAATGGAAAAAGCAAAACCTTGCTGAAATAAAGGACTTCACACTTACTTTGAACATGTGAAGAAATATCTAAAATATTCAAATTAAACAGAAATAATAATAATAATTTCTGATAGGAGACAGTAGGAGCAGTATTAACTCTTAATTTTTAATTCTTAATACTGAATAAATACTCTCCCTTTGTCTGCCTGTCAATTTAGTGAAAATCAAAGAGTTTCCTCTCAGGTCTTATTTTGTTTTCTTTACTCCTGGAGTCTAGAAAGGCTGACGCACCTACCTACATGAATTTATAAAAACCTGCATAATGCTCATTTTTTACAGAAAAAATATAATGGAAAGAACAAAACCTTGTGAAATATAAGAAAACCCACCATACTTACTTTGAAAATGCCAAGAAATATCCAAAGTGTTCAATTTAAAGCAGAAATAACACATCCAGAAACCCGGAGAGAAAGACGAGAGAAACAGAGGCGCTCATACTGACATCAGACTGCTCGCGCTCACTGTCCGCCTCTCTGATAGGAGACACCAGCTGTCAATCAGTGAGCTCTGACCACTGAGAGACGGGGGGTGGGGATTACACATGTTCAGCGCGAATGTGGGTTTTAATCGCTCTTTCGCTGATCTGCCTGTCGATCAAAGAGACTCTTATCTGCTCTCCTGGTGCCTTATTTGACTCCTGGTGCCTAGAGAGGCTGACACAGCCACCTAGATGAATTTATAAAAACACCTGACTCATTTCTAGACAGGGAGCCCCATTAGTTCTGTGATGATGAAGGGCGCCCACTCCTGGACAAGAGTGGAAACCGCAGCCTGATCCGTGAAGCCGACATGACAACATCTTCCACTGATATTTCACACTTGTTCTGTGTAGAACAGGACACAGTGTCAAACACTGACTTACTCCACAGGAGAGTCTATCAGTCTGGAAACACAGACACCCTCTAGATCACTCCTGTTTGAAATGAGGTCCCCAATATCACAGGCAAACACCCCAATACACACTCACTCTGGTGGGACTAGTGAAATAATATTGACACTCCAGTGTCATTCTTAGTGAAACACACCACTGGGTCTCTTAATGACCAGGACCATATGAGAACACCAGCTGGGCTGAAGAGAAAGACCCCAACGTTATTACCCCTGGCCAGTAAGAGGAGCCCTACAGCCCCAGTAAATACCCCTCTTAAACTAACCATGAGCACCTGACTCTGACATGTCTGAGCTGCTCTGAGGAAAACAGGCACAGAGACACTGACTGACTCCATGTAATTGAAACACTGTCAGTAAAGAGAGATCAGAATTAATTACCCCCTGTCCTGAGAGGAGGGCACTTCTCAGCTCAATACTCTACTGCCCCTTCCTTTCACAGTGCTGGCATGAGTAACTGAACTTCTTATTTTGGCAGGAAATACATTATTTATTGTATTACTCTTGGCCTAGGAATAGTCCCTCAATTCAAATTAAATATCCCCAACTGTTATAGTAGTTTTTTTTCACACATAAATTCTTAGACACACAGTCACTGTGTCACACTAAGGAGATAAAGACCTGTCTGATATGGAAACACAGGAGGAAAATTTACTCCCCCTGCCCTGTAAAGAAACACCCAAATCTGAGGTAAAAACCCCAATCTCTACTGACAGTAGTGATTAATGAACTGATGTTGAAATGACTGATCTATTCTGAGACAAACACCCCACTGAGTCTCTTACTGAACCCCCATCACTGCAGCCTGTCTCAGTAGAGCTCACAGCTCTCAGATTTATTCTCCTGATCAATTACAGCCTCAGGGAGCGCAGTGGGAAGGGTCTGATTTCCTATTTACAGTGTAGAGACTGCAGCAGCAGAGTGGGAAAAAGACAAACAAACAAAGTACAGCTGCAGTATCCCTGGAAAAGCAATGGGAAAGAGGGAAGAAACATAAATGATGAAAAAGGCCACTAACTGTACAAAAAGAAAAACAATCCTAACCATGGAGAAAAACACAAAAATAATCCTTATATTGAAAAAAACCCTCACCTAACTTCCAAGGATTTAGCACCAGCTTTAAAGCCCTTTAAGAGAGACAGTGCTTCTCTTGTGCCTTCAGACAGGCCTGACCAGACCTGCCTTCACTCCCCATTTATACACTGCAGGGGCTGTATAGACTGAAACACACACTGAGACTGGGGAGCATATGGGGAAAAACATTCATGCCCAGATGAAAATAAACTTTTCTTACTTGATACATCCTCCTGTAAATCAGGATATATAAAAACAGAGAAAAATGGGGCATGTTGTGTGTTCTGTGTTTTGGCCCAGTCTTACAAGACTTACGGTAATCAGGATAAAGGGCACTGCTGTTAGGAGACATACGGTAGTAAAACAGGTACAGGCAGCAAAAATTGCCCCCAGGTACCAGGGCTGGTTTACAGGGGGTCAAATCTAGTTTATGTCATTTTCAAATAGGCAACTGGTTTTTAAACATGGAGTGGGAAGATATTTTTTTAAAACCTAGAGTAAGAGAGAGAGAGACAGAGGACACCAAGCTGCAGGAGAGCCCAGAGTAAGAGAGAGAGACAGAGGACAACAAGCTGCAGGAGAGCCCAGAGTAAGAGAGAGAGACAGAGGACAACAAGCTGCAGGAGAGCCCAGAGTAAGAGAGAGAGACACAGAGGACAACAAGCTGCAGGAGAGCCCAGAGTAAGAGAGAGAGACACAGAGGACAACAAGCTGCAGGAGAGCCCAGAGTAAGAGAGAGACACAGAGGACAACAAGCTGCAGGAGAGTCCAGAGTAAGAGAGAGAGAGACAGAGGACAACAAGCTGCAGGAGAGCCCAGAGTAAGAGAGAGACACAGAGGACAACAAGCTGCAGGAGAGCCCAGAGTAAGAGAGAGAGACAGAGGACAACAAGCTGCAGGAGAGCCCAGAGTAAGAGAGAGAGAGAGAGAGAGACTGTGTCACGTAGCAGTTCCTTCCGGTCGGACGATGGGATCCAGAATAGTGAAGATACACGAGGGAGAAAGTCATGCAGGAAAGGGTCAGGATACAGGGGGGCGTGTCCGAGGTGAGCTGGTGTACTGGGAAAGTGAGTCCGGGCGAACAAACAAAGCCGAAGTCCAAACTGGGAATTCAAACGGGAGAGAAGAGTCCAAAGCCAGGAGATCCATCCAGGGGTTTAAACCATGAGCCGGGTCGGGACCGGCAGGGCAGGGGATCAGGAACAGAAAGTTAAAACCATAACGGAGCCAGCCGCAGCAGGACCTCACGAAGCAGAGTTCAATGAGGAACCAGGAGTGAGGTCCGCGTCTGGCTTTTAAGGGGGAGCGGGAATAGGGAACAGGTGCAGACAATGGGAGGGAACGAGGAAGGGCTGGAGAGCCCTTAAGAGGAGGGGTTAGCGATCGTGACAGACAGAGGACAACAAGCTGTAGGAGAGCCCAGAGTAAGAGAGTAAGAGAGTAAGAGAGTAAGAGAGTAAGAGAGTAAGAGAGTAAGAGAGTAAGAGAGTAAGAGAGTAAGAGAGTAAGAGAGTAAGAGAGTAAGAGAGTAAGAGAGTAAGAGAGTAAGAGAGAGAGACAGAGGACAACAAGCTGCAGGAGAGTTCAGAGTAAGAGAGAGAGAGACAGAGGACAACAAGCTGCAGGAGAGTTCAGAGTAAGAGAGAGAGAGACAGAGGACAACAAGCTGCAGGAGAGCCCAGAGTAAGAGAGAGAGACAGAGGACACCATGCTGCAGGAGAGCCCAGAGTAAGAGTA
Organism: Lepisosteus platostomus; assembly: GCF_059453375.1. NCBI lineage: Eukaryota > Metazoa > Chordata > Actinopteri > Semionotiformes > Lepisosteidae > Lepisosteus > Lepisosteus platostomus. The sequence continues at coordinate 4,405,153 of NC_142616.1, forward strand.
AGAGTAAGAGTAAGAGTAAGAGAGAGTAAAAGTAAGAGAGAGAGAGAGAGAGAGAGAGAGAGGACAACAAGCTGCAGGAGAGCCCAGAGTAAGAGAGAGAGAGAGAGAGAGAGAGAGAGAGACAGAGGACAACAAGCTGCAGGAGAGCCCAGAGTAAGTGAGAGAGAGACAGAGGACAACAAGTTGCAGGAGAGCCCAGAGTAAGAGAGAGAGAGACAGAGGACAACAATCTGCAGGAGAGTCCAGAGTAAGAGAGAGACAGAGGACAACAAGCTGCAGGAGAGCCCAGAGTAAGAGAGAGACACAGAGGACAATGACCGACACCAACAGAAAGATTACAGCAGCTGAGAAATGAGCAGATACTGTTTTTTTTATATTTTCTGTACTACAAAAGGTGAATATGTTCCTGTCATTTTATTCAGGTATAACGGTCATGTACCATAGGATTTGGACAGCTGATTGTTACTGGCTCTGCTCCTGATTCCTCCTGATATTTCACATTTATTCTCAAAATCCAGGGTTACAGGCTCTGCCATATTCAGCCTGAAGACCCTCACGAAGGAGTGAGAGCTAAAAGGACATGGCCTTTGGGTAGAACGAGTTCTGGAACACCTTCAGCCCCTCTGGAAGAATTTTCTACCGGCCACTAGGTGAAGATCTCTTAAGGATCCCAATGGGATTTCATGTACTACATTACAGACGTGACATTGAAATACATCTTCTTTTTACCCACCATGAACAACCAATTTACACTAAAGAGATCGTGTGGGACTGCATTCAATAAACTCTGACACGAGGGCTTAAAACAGCCCCTGTGTCATCAAATGAAGACAGTCCTACCTGCAGCACTGCAGATCCACTGCCATTCTGAAACACAGAGATACAGACACTGTTAATCACAGTCACACACTGGAACACAGAGATACAGACACTGTTAATCACAGTCACACACTGGTAACAAAATGTCAATACAGTCAGTGCTGTCAGTCAGCAGATTTTCACACAGTGTACATACGTGATTTAGGGATAGGAGCTCGCTTCACAGCATCTGCAGAGAGAGAGAGAGAGAGAGAGAGAGAGAGAGAGAGAGAGAGAGAGAGAGAGAGAGAGAGAGAGAGAGAGAGAGAGAGAGAGAGAGAGAGATCTTTATTGTATTAAAGACCTTTATTGCTTCTTACCTGTTATTATAGCAGAGTTTATCCTACAGTCTGCAGTCAGTCCATTTCAGGATCCCCAGTCTCCACTGCAGTGTGGATCAGAGTGTCAGTGAGTGTGAGCAGCAGTGGCTGTAAGACTGGAGTCTCACTCAATAAGACTGAGCAGCACAAGGCAATAAGACACACAGACACATCACAGGACACCCTGGAGTCTGGTGCTTGAGCCATTGAGAGATAAGAAATATACAGTCTGCTGTTAACAACAGTGAGGAATATTTCATATTTTAAGACCAATCATTGATACTGAAAACTGTTCCTTGTTCAGTCAGATGAGTGAAAGTGTTGGCAATTCTCACACAGCCTGAGTGACCCGTCCCCACAGTGACCAGTATCACTGACTGAGATACAGAGATGTCCTGCTCACTGGTCACACTGCCTGATCTCTGGACATCAGCTGGACAGTGAGAGATGACCAGTCACGCACCATGGTGAGCACATCTCCACACCAGGCCTGATCCAGGAAGACTGACACACAGACAGTATCAGTCTGACACAGACAGGGGCCCAGCTGGCTGAACACAAGCAGTCAGAGCAGCTGTGTTGTTCCAGCTCTACAGACACAGGCAGGACCCCCACAGTGTCAAGATACAGACTGTTCACTCAGGACAGGGGGCTGATGGGTTGTTGTCTTCTCTGTCTCTTTTTTATACTGAGCTTCAGTCTAAAATTATTCAGTAATTTCTGTTTTAGGGAATGAATATTCAGAAGGTCTTGTAAAGTGGCTCAACGTCAGCTACACTTCGGAATGCAGTTTCATAGTTATACACAGTGCACAGGAAAGTTACACACAGTACATTTTGGCTAAGAACAGTTTTTTTCTTTGCATGTTGCAAGCCTACAGCTTTATAAAATTTAAAACACCAGAGAGCTTTAAGACTAAAGAAGACAGTTTGAGACTACAGATCACTCACCCAGTTCTCTCTGAAGCAAGTTGTTCACTGAAAATAATAAAGACATTCATTAGATATTCTAGTGTACGACACAAGGCACAAAAATAATACTTTATACCGATCTGTTTTACTACAAAATATCAAAACAAAAGATTAATTTTTCTTCTATACACTGACTAAAATATATTAAAATCTTTTATTTTAAAAAATCAAAAAGGCTTTTTGAATGTGTACTTGAATCTTTGGAGTAGAGGGCTTTAAAGCTATTTCACAATGCAGCCGATACAGAACATTCAAAATAATATTTACTTACCATTTAATGTCCATAGAATTTCCTGTTCTGTAAGAACCAAAAAGAGTCAGTTACGCTGATACAGGCTCCTGCACTGACACAAGTTTTAAAAGAATAAATAATAACACTAACACATTAGCCTGATATAATTAATATAATGCCATTCAGATTACCTCAGCGTTTCTCCACTGTAAGTAACAGTCAGCAACACTAATATACAGATGCAGCCATTCAAAGTGTGCGGTACAGACACGTACCGCAGGTAATTGGCTGCGGTATCGCGTATCATGATGCAAGATGACGCGGTTCGTGATTGGTTGACCGACAGGGGCACTTGTGGTCCGTTGGTCTGTCGTAGAAAGACTTACTGTAAACGTCTTTACTGTGCCCGTTGTAGATATTGAATTTTACCACTGAAGGGAAATCTTAGTAGCTGAGCATAAAAAGAATAGGAGCATACTGTAACGCGTGTGAAGGCCATAAACGATATTAATTTTGGAACATAACATACAGTATATAGCTGGTTTTGGTACTTTAAAGAAAAAAATACACACCAGTATTCCATTTCTCCCTAAACATTTTAAGCTTCGAAGTCTTTAACTAACGTGATACTGGAGTCAACAAGCATACTTTTAGAATTTGATTAAAAGGGAATATAATATGGAATCGCGTATCTAAAGAATTTAATAGCGGTATGATTATATTCGTGTACTGCGACAGGGCTGTGTAGGGCTGTTTCGCCTCCCTGTTCATGTGAGTTGTCTTGTAGCCTACTGGTCTAGGTGCGTGATTAACAACGCACAGGTTGTGTGTTTGAATCCAGCTGGTGCTGGACTTTTCTTTTAACAAACATTTCTTCGAAAAAATAGAATAGCGATATCATGGACAATCAATTGACTTTTATATTTCAAAATGTCGCAAAATGATCGATATTTGCGATATTTTGAACATATCTTCCCTTCTGACAGCGGTTCCTGCTTCTATTGTGTGTGTGTGTGCAACAGAGTAAATTTTTATAGAGAAATGGAGGCTGGACAGTATGCGTTACAATATAAACATTTATATTGATTTAAATCGTGTTCTGATTTAAATCACAAACGTGCGTTTAATTATGTGTTTTTTAATCATAATCAGGCTAATGCATTTCCACATTTTCTGTATGAACCAGCTTAGAGGTTCATACTGAAAGACAGCTTGTGTTTAAATTGAGTGTAAGGTAATTTATGCTTCTAAAGTCATGGTCAGCATTTATTATTGTACTGTGCTGTAAACTTTTTCTGTGCCCAGTCACATTATTTTTTAGCTTTTTTATTGCGTTATTAAATCCGGTGGCACTGTGTGTTAGTTTCCTGACTCCCATGTCACATGGTCTGTGATTGAATCCCATGGAACTATGACTTTATTTTTTAACAAACATTTCTTTGAAAAAATGAAACGTTTCCCTTGGTCAGAGATTAAATAAAACCTCACTCGCACCAAACACATTTATATTTCTAAATATCACGACATGATCAAATTTAAGTCTTTTTAATAACAATGAATAGTCACCTATGCGTTACAAAATATACATTTATATAGATTTGAATCGCGTTTTGATTTAAATCGTAAACACGTGTTTAAATATATGTGTTTAAAGGCGATATACTGTATAAAAGCGCTGATTCCTATGGAGTGTGTTCCGCCGGGGATTCAAAAAAATTATTTTAAATAGGCTGATAAAGCTTAGACTACTGTAACTGTATTCTAGCCTGTATTACAACAGAACATTGGACAATGCAACGTAAATTGCAAAAATGCACTTGGAATCTGTCCAAGCCCTCCTACAAAAATTATTTAAACTGCGACACTGATCATTCATCTCTAAATAAACTTTATTTTATATAGCGTTTTAAGTGAATAGGTAATTAGATTGCTCATAAACCTAATCGCTTTTTCTACATAAACACAGCGTGATTGCTCTCTGAAAATGCTTTTCCTTTATATTTACAGTAGGCTCAGATTTCAACTATAGATCGTATTATTATAAACTTTCTTGGAAAAATGTATTTTATGTAAACCATGTTTGCTATTAATTCATTTAGGGCTAAAATACGTTCATTGTCTTCCAATCGAGTCGAGTTGACATTGGAAGCCCGCCACACCCGGACTGTTAAACCAATGCATTAGCACGTCAAAGCCCATTGAGGTATTTTAGATTTTGTGTAGTTGCTAGCGTTGAACTGTGTGTTGGATGCACATGAATTGAAGGAATGGGCAAACATAGCTGATGCGGATCCACAGAGCCAGCATATTAAGATGTTTATAATTAGAGGCAATTTGTTTAAATAACTAGGTATGGATACTGCTGTGCAAGAGAGGTGGAAAGGCTGTTTCCTTAAGCCAGCACTATAAAATATTTTATTCTCAGTGAGATGCTGCCATTTCATAGTGGGTTTCTAACACTGTGTATAGTTCCATCCACACAGTGCCTTTACTTCCATCCATTTCTAATTTCTTTATCCAGTACAGAGGATTTGGAGCCTATCCCAGTAAGCGACGGACACAAGGCAGAATACACCCTGGACATAGCGCCAGTCCATCACAGGACAGACAGACACAAACACACACACACCAGGGCCAGTTTAAATCTAACCTCAGAACCTTTCTTTTCAGAAATCTTAGTGTCTGTATCTCCTTCATTTTCTAATTTTGGTAGCACCTCTAACTGCTTGTCTTTCTTATATGCATTTACTTTGTAATCTGTGGTCCTTTTATCTGTTTTTACATCTACTGTATTGCTTTGAGATGCCACCTTTAATGGTGATATATCAAATAAAGTTTTTTATTATTGTTATAGGGAAACATGATCAGATTTTCACTGGTTCAGAAAAAAAAGATCTAAAGTATACTAGTTTGTCACTCTTCTCATTCCCTTTGCTAAATGACTTTTCATACTAATCTGATCAATCTAACTGCCAGTTTTCTGTGCTTTCTCTATCCTGCTAGATTTGCAATTATTCTGAAAATTTTCATCTTGAAATAACTCATTTCTAAATACCTTTTTCACTGCTAACATCTTGCAACAACTCTGCGACAAAATATACACTCAGCTCAACCTGACCGTTCATCCTGCTACCAACATTAAATAAAACAAATCTTAAGATTTCTATATTTATGTCTTTATTTAGTGGTTTCATTAGTGACAAAGGCTAAACTTTCTTGGAAAAATGTCTTTTATGTGTTGCGGAAAAAACTGACTTGCTTTAACAAAATATGTTTACAAATCCTTTCACCTGGCATTTTCGTAGTTAGAAATTATGGAACGCTCTGTTAAAAGCAAGGGAGTTTTTATGTCCGTTGCAGTTCTTTTGCAACATGAATATAATTATATCGTTATTAATTTCTTGAGATACGCAATTCCATATTATATTCCCTTTTAATCAAATTCTAAAAGTATGCTTGTTGACTCCGGTATCGCGTTAGTTAAAGACTTCGATGCTTAAAATGTTTAGGGAGAAATGGAATACTGGTGTGTATGTTTTTCTTTAAAGTACCAAGACAAGCTATATACTGTATGTTTATGTTCCAAAATTAATATCGTTTATGGCCTTCACACGCGTTACAGTATGCTCCTATTCTTTTTATGCTCAGCTACTAAGATTTCCCTTCAGTGGTAAAATTAGATATGAATATTCAATACTTAAACGGGCACAGTTAAGACATTAAATATACATATACATACTGTATACAGTACAGTTTGCATACGGTAATATGTTTATGTTCCTAAATCAATCTCTTTTATGAGCATGTGAAAGGCATGGTGAATCACTGTACTTTACATGATTGGAAACAAATGCGTGATTGTGAAATGCTGTGGTGTTACTTTTACAAAGACGGTCAATGAAAAAAAGAATGTTGACCAGGGCAATACTTTGAGTTTACACTTACAGCTTGTCCAAGGTCATTCATTATTAATACTATTAGTAATATCTTCGTTAAAGACTGATGGCCACAACTCAAACATGAGAGGTTGAGCTTTAATAGCTCCACCTTGCGGAAATTCCGGATACTATTATTTTGCTTGTCGTATTATAGGAGAATTTACGGTAACTAGCGGTATTTACTGGTAACTCGCGGTATTTACCGGTAGCTTGCGGTAGACTGCGTAAAGCGTACCGGAAAATAATGCGGTATCGCCCGCGCATTTTGAATGGCTGCATCTGTAGGCTCCTGCACTGACACCAGTTTTAAAGAGTCACACTAATATAATTAAAAAACACCTCCTTCTGTGGATCTGCTCAGCACTGATTATTCTCCTATCAGCTGATGAGGTGGTGATTTTCTCATCTGAAATGAAAAAGATGAGTCCTTCTGTTTGTGAAGTGAAGTTCCTTTAAGATCTGCTGAGCTGAATCCTACTGTTTTACTGGAATGAGCTGTATCAGACAGACTGGAGTACATCCTGTCTTGACTGGTGTCTAGAGTGATGTGTTCAGTAGAGTGTGTGACCCTCATATACAAACAGCGGCTGAATCAGACAGGGTGTGTCGCAAGCACTTGACACAATCTCAACAACTCTTCCGAGCTCATCAGTACAACATTGAGCCATGAGGAGAATGAGGTCAAATTCTGAAGTTCAGCCTCCTCTCCTCAGCTCACACTGTGACGTGTCTACTGGGATGTGCTCAGTAGAGTGTGTGATCCTGATATATTAACAGCAGCTGTATCAGACAGGCTTGAGAAGATCCTGTTCTGACTGGGGTCTAGAGAGGTGTGTCCAGTAGACTGTGTGACCCTGATATATTAACAGCAGCTGTATCAGACAGGCTGGAAAAGATCCTGTTATTGACTGTAGTCCAGAGTGATGTGTTCAGTAGAGTGTTTGGACCCTGTCGTCACCCCTCTCAAAGCACTGCCAGACTCTTAACAGCTCTTCAGAGCTGATCAGTACTACACAAGTCACTGAGCAGAAAGAGCCCCAGTCCTGAGGAACAGCTCCTCTCCTCAGCTAACACTGTCTCTCTCCCTCTCTGGCACAGGCTGAGTGAGGTTCTCTAGAGCTTCCAGAGTGGGCTCACTGAGACAGAGCAAACCACAGCAGGGATCTTCTCTACTGGGCTCACTGGTAGGGATAAGTGTGTGTGCAGCTCGTGAGATGTGTGTATTTGGATTAAGAGAATTATTAAAATTTGAATTAATACACAATTTATTACAAGTAAAGATCGTGTCTTTAGGCTAGCATCTAAGAGAAGATTCAGTTGCATGAAAAGAGTTTTACAAAGTGTTCAATATAACTGCTGAAATATAGAGAGTGGATCTGGCCAAGTGTTAGAGTGTTTCCACAGGAACACTGAACACACTCTGTTCTGAAATCACCATAACCCCTAACCCACTCTTCTCCAAGGGGTAAGAGAAAGGATGGAGCCCAGCAGGAAGATTCTGGATATGTGGCTGCTGTGAGTTTCCACACAGCTGAAAAGTTCAGATGTTCACTGTTGTCTATAGATGCTGATGAACCAACTCCTGACAGCGTTAAAACTCACCTCCTCTGAATAAACACTCACATCTGAAGAGAGAGAGGTGTTTTAACCCTGGAAGGAGTGGTTCTGTAACTGTAAGGAAAGCTGTTGTGGGCCGGTACTGGTTCTGACTGATAGGAATGCATCCTTTATCCTACACTATAGATCTGCCAATATAGCCTACTCTGAGAAGATGATCTCCTCGGATCTACAGTTCTGGACATGGTGTCTGTACACTGAATCCTGTTATCAAGAGTAGGTGTCCTTTGTTGCTGAAACACTGTCATTTAGTGGGACTTTAAACCCATCCCAACACAAACATTCGCACAAATGAATATGTATATAAAATGAGCACATACTCTCCATTCTTCTCCACTGGATCACCAGAAGTACTGATGCTGCTACAGTAACAGCTGCTGTTAGGAAGAGAGCCACCATCCATCCAGAGGGAGCAGGGAAATAGTCTCCTGGAAAACAGGAATATTATCCCACAGAAGCTGACCGATCAATAGCCGTGTGTTTTACTGTCAGCGTGAAATAAGATTTATATTTAATTTACAACAAACAGCTATCTCGAATGTCCACTAAAGCACTCATTAGTGTAAAGCACACTGCAGTATGCAAACGTCTGGTCTGGCGTCCCGAATTTCACTGCTCAAACCAGATTTCTAGGCAGTACTGGTATTGCATTAGATGTTACTGAAACAGTGGCTTCATTTAAATGGCTTTTCTTTTTAGTATAATGATCATGTCTATCTAATTTATGGAGTGACATCAAATAAATAAAAAAATAAATGAATCAAAACAACAATTGCTGATACATTGGTGAGGAATTCCTCATACAGATGCATACAGTACCTCAGCAATAACAAGGGAAATTGCAATATTAATAAATTCAATGTATTGATCTAAACATAGTGGAGAGTGTACCAGTTACAATGATTCTGATGGTACGCAGCAAAGTCATTAAGATACTTTAAAAAAATTAAATAAAATTGTTTTCTCAATGATTTTATACAGAATTACAAAATTCTGTATACAGAATTACAAAATTCTGTATACAGAATGTAGTAAAAAATGATAATTCTATTAGTGTTATATAGTATTGTGACATACAGTACAGTATCTTATTTGGAGTTGTAAATATTGTACTTGATGAAGCTGTTGCTAGTACAGTGTTCAGTTTTATGCAATATGAATAGCACAGGAAAGCACTAATGGATTAACACTTTATTACCTTAATAAATTAACACGTAGACACATTCAATACTTGTCATTAATTCATGAATACGAATTATGTGAGCATTACAAAGCAGAGTATTAACCTTTGAGTGATGATAATAGTTTCCTAGTGCAGGTTGTGCTCGGTGGCCCAGGTGTGTTATATCCTGGGTGTGTGTTATACCTCAGCTGTGTTACAGGTGAGCTCCAGTGTTCATGTTTAATACTCACTGGGTATGTGGAGCTGAGATCCCCAGTCTGGCTCAGGAAGAGCACTTCTCACCAGGCAGGAGAAGATGTTGGACTCCTGTTTGACTGGGATGGAGCTGCTGACACTGAGGAGCCCCTGACTGTCCGTGTCCACTGTGGGGGGCTGTGATGTCACCTCGTTTCCATCCCTGTCTGTCCAGATCACTGCAGGTTGAGGGAACCAGCCCTCTGAACTGCACAGCAGCTGGGCCTGATCTCCTCCAGTGTAGTGGAGAGACACTGAGGGCTGGGAGCCCAGGGCTGTGGGTTCAACACAACAGGAGATATTTCACAGCCGATAAAAGCACACTGGAGTAAATGTAGCTGTCTTAGTATGTGGCCTTCAGAACACACACAGACATGATAAAGACATGTTTGCAATCAACCGTTTAAAGTTGTTTCTCTGTCAGGTTTTAAACTTCTCAATGCTGCTTCTGCATTTAGGACAACAGTTGATTTATCAATAAATAAGCTGAAGAGTTGAAGTATCAGTGCTGTCTGTGTGTAGGAGAGGGGGCCCAGTATCACCTGCTGAGAGATGTGTTTGCTGTGTTTTATTTTGCTGTTCCCAGTTGGTAGAGTACATGTAGATGTGTGTTGTTTTTCGTAGCAATATGCAATGTAATATTGCACTGTGTTGTGCAGTGTTTAGTTGTGACATTTGTAATATGCTTTGTTGAGTTATGTTATGTAGTGAGTTATGAAGTGTTCTGTATTGTGTTGTGTAGTGCTGTGGTACATTGTGTTGTGCTGTGTTGAATTGTGTTCTGTTGTGCTGTATTGTGTCATGCTGAGCTGTGTTCTATTTTGTTGATGAAGAGACACAGTAGTGTTGGAAAATAATGAAGTTGACAGTAGCCAAGACACAGAGTGTGTTAATGTGTGGACTGTTCACAACACCGGAACCTCAGTGGTCTCTAATGTTCCTGTTTGCACAGACTGGGGGTGTGTAGTGCAGTGTTGTACTGTGTTGTGTAGTGTTGTTGTCACACTGAGTGTGTTAATGTTAGGACTGATATAACATCACAACAGGTATGTCAGTGCTTTCTTTATAGTGTCCTGTTTGCATGTGCAGACTAGGGGTGTGTGTAGTATAGTGTTGTTTTGTACGATGCTGTGTTGTACTGTATTGACATTGAGTGTGTTACTGTGAGAACTGAGCTGATATCACAAAGAAAAAACCTCAGTGCTCTCTAATGCCCCTGTCTGTGCAGACTGGGTGTGTGTGTAGTGTTGTACTGAGTTGTGTTGTGCTCTATTTGCACTGAGTGTCTTAATACTGTATATGGATGTCACAACATTGTGATTATTAAAGACTCAGTTTGTTACTGTGATTTGAATCTTTTATAATCTATTTATAAATATTCACACTGTGATTTGAATTGAAATGAGAACTTGTGAAGTTGTTCACTTCAGTTTTATCAAGTGTGTTATTGTGTAGCTTAACTACTGCGTAAAAATAAAACCTGTATTGAATTTATACAGATGCAGCCATTCAAAATGGGTGAGGTATTTCACGGCATACCCCGGTGGGCGTGTCGCGGTGTCACGCGGTATCACGCGGTGTCACGTATCATTTGACGCTCTGCCGGAAACTATCCGGCGTCGCCTTGTAAAACCGCCAGGGGGAGCTTAACCTCTCATGTACAGCATTTGAGCCTTTAATTTTGAACTGTGTATTACAGCATGTTAATCATCAGTCATTAAAATGTTGGTATATTTTATGAAAGCAAGATTGCTCAGTTGGACAAAAGTACACAACCTACCTTTATCAGAAATATTTATGCATCAAAGCCTTTACTGAAGATATTACTAATAGTATTAATAATGGATGACTTTGGACAAGCTGTATACTCAAAGTATAATTTCTTTAGCACATTTGTACAAGCACTTGGAATCTGTCCAAGCCATACTTTGTCAGGCATTTTGTTTTACTTCAACGGGCATAAAAACTTCCTTGCTTTTAACAGGGCGTTTCATAATTTCTAACTACGAAAATGATTTAAAATGCGACACCTATCATTCAACTAGAGCTTAAAATATCACAAGGATCCTCAAGAGCACAGCAAAGAGTGTATTAAAAGACACTTGTATTTATCAACGCTTTCTTTTCCGTATACCAGATTTTATGGAACCACTTCAGAAGGGTGTCAGCCAGTCAGATTCCAGGAATCGGCACTTTAAAGGAAAAATACACACCGGTATTCCATTTCTCCCTAAACATTGTAAGCTTCGAAGTCTTTAACTAACGTGATACCGGAGTCAACAAGCATACTTTTAGAATTTGATTAAAAGGGAATATAATATGGAATTGCGTATCTAAAGAATTTAATAACGGTATGATTGTATCTGTGTACTGCGACAGGGCTGTGTAGGGCTGTTTCGCCTGCCTGTTCATGCAAGCTGTCTTGTAGCCTACTGGTCTAGGTGCGTGACTACCAACTGGCAGGTTGTGTGTTTGAATCCAGCTGGTGCTGGACTTTTCTTTTAACAAACATTTCTTCGAAAAAATAGAATAGCGATATTATGGACAATCAATTGACTTTTATATTTCAAAATATCGCAACATGATCGATATTTGCGATATTTTGAACATATCTTCCCTTCTGACAGCGGTTCCTGCTTCTAGTGTGTGTGTGTGTGCAACAGAGTAAATTTTTATAGAGAAATGGAGGCTGGACAGTATGCGTTACAATATAAACATTTATATTGATTTAAATCGTGTTCTGATTTAAATCGCAAACGCGTGTTTAATTATGTGTTTTTTAATCATAATCAGGCTAATGCATTTCTACATTTTCTGTATGAACCAGCTTAGAGGTTCATACAGAAAGACAGCTTGTGTTTAAATTGAGTGTAAGGTAATTTATGCTTCTAAAGTCATGGTCAGCATTTATTGTACTGTGCTGTAAACTTTTTCTGTGCCTAGTCACATTATTTTATAGTGTTTTTATTGCGTTATTAAATCCGGTGGCGCTGTGTGTTAGTTTCCTGACTCCCATTATTTAAACTGCGACACTGATCATTCATCTCTAAATAAACTTTATTTTATATAGCGTTTTAAGCGAATAGGTAATTAGATTGCTCATAAACCTAATCGCTTTTTCTACATAAACACAGCGTGATTGCTCTCTGAAAATGCTTTTCCTTAAAGCGATTCTATTGAGGGAGTAGCCCAGCTACCACTTAACACTGTACTTCCTACTTTGAATACCTGTGAGACCGGTTTAATTCGTCACAGCCAGCACTCCGGGAGGGAGGGGGTTGAGTAGTGGAAGCAGGCGAGATTTCTAGCGAAAGACACCTCCCCCTCAAAAACCCAGTAAGCAGTAATGCTTTAAGTCGAAAATCGAGGTAGATTTTGAGGATGATAAAGAGGGTAAACTGGGATGGGAGGAGGGCTTGGTTTTGCATAAGGGGCAGAAGATTTCCCTTGTAAGGATGGTATCAAAAGCAATCGTAAGTGGTGAGAAAGCTGTGCTCAATGTATTTAAGGGAGTTAAAAGTAAAAGGAGATGCTTCATATTGCTTGACTAATTTTAAAAACTAAGTTATAAATGCAGACGCTCCCTCGGTGCGCCGGGTCTTACACAGTGCCTGTCGGTAGTAAGTGTTACAATATACATACCCAACACTGCTTGTACCCATCTGTCATGCAAATAAAACACCTTGAATTGAATTGAATTGAGGGAGAGATGGGGGGGAGGGGGAGAGAGATAATCAGGACTCAAGGCTGGTTTACACCCGGCGCGGCACCGAGGGAGCGTCTGCATTTATAACTTAGTTTTTAAAATTAGTCAAGCAATATGAAGCATCTCCTTTTACTTTTAAGTCCCTTAAATACATTGAGCACAGCTTTCTCACCACTTAAGATTGCTTTTTGATAATAAGATACACTCCACAGGCATTCACAACAGCAACATATGAAACGTTTGCACGTATAGTTAAGTTATTACTTGGTTTTCAAAGTGCAATGAAATACAATATTGTTGTTGTTGCTGTTCTTGTTGTTTTTATCCTGTAAAGCGTTTTGAGAAGCCACCTTTAAAGGCGATATATACTGTAAAAGTGCTGATTCTTATGGAATGTGTTCCGCCGGGGATTCAATTTTTTTTATATATATTTTTTTAATCGCGTATCTAAGGAAATCTCAGTATAACTTTGTTCATGAACAAACAGTGGCATGTTACATTATTATTAGTTTTTTTGTTAACAAGGCTCGCCAGCTAATGTGAATCGAAACCTGTCTTTCTAGCTTTTAAAGTCGTGCGATGTGTAAACCACAATTCAAATAGAGAAAAAAAGACCTGACTGACAAGATTTAAGATGTGGCTGTCAATGTTGGATTAAAAAAAACACATTGCCCGACGTTTGTTGCATTGCTTGAAAAATAACTTTATTTCGAGAGACTGGATAAGTAATTCAAGTGTTTTTTTAACTTCCTGAAAAACAACTAATAATTTAACTATATGTGCAAACGTTTTATGATATGTCGCTGTTGTGAATGTCTGTGGACATGTGCTGGCTGGACAGGAGGCTCCACTGTACACAGAGAGGGGCGGGAGGAGGGGACAAGCCGATACATACTCTTAGAGTTTGATTAATAGGGAATATAATACAAAAATATAGTACTAAAAATAAGACAGATATACTGTAGACAGACTCTACAGGCAAATAAGATACTTATGGGTACGCAGGCATTCACGACAGCAACACACGAAACATTTGCACGTACTGTATAGTTAAGTTATTACTTGGTTTTCAAAGTGCAACGAAATACAATATTGTTGTTGCTGCTGTTCTGGTTGTTTTTATCCCGTAAAGCGTTTTGAGAAGCCACCTTTAAAGGCGATATATACTGTAAAACTTCTTATGGAATCAGCGCACCGAGGGAGCGTCTGCATTTATAACTCAGTTTTTAAAATTAGTCAAGCAATATGAAGCATCTCCTTTTACTTAGTGCCTGAGCATAAAAAGAATAGGAGCATACTGCAACGCATGTGAAGGCCATAAACGATATTAATTTTGGAACTTAAACATACAGTATATGGCTGGTCTCGGTACTTTAAAGAAAAAATACACACCAGTATTCCATTTCTCCCTAAACATTAAGCATCGAAGTCTTTAACTAACGTGATACCGAAGTCAACAAGCATACTTTTAGAATTTGATTAAAAGGGAATATAATATGGAATCGCGTATCTAAAGAAATTAATAACGATATAATTATATTAATGTACCGCAACACAAGAATAGTACACGCTGTACATTGTCTGTTGATAATTTTTCTGTAGTGCTTTTTCAGCAGTCTGCACGTGACTTTGCCGGTGGCGCTGTGGGTTAGGTTCCTGACTCCCATGTCACATGGTCTGTGATCAAATCCTACTGGTTTTTTTTAACAAACATTTCTTTGAAAAAATTAAACGTTTCCTTATTCAGAGATTAATTAAAACTCGCACCAAACAAATTTATATTTCTAAATATCACATGATCAAATTTAAGTCATTTTAATAACAATGAATAGTCACCTAGGCGTTACAATATTAACATTTATATTGATTTAAATCGCTTTTAAATTGCCTTTATTTAAAACCCATAAATAAAGCTGATACTGTTTAGACTTTTAATTAATTAAAACTGTATTACAGCAGCACAATGCACAATGCAACGTAAATCGCTATTTTTGTCTTCTGTGTAATAATGTTCACCTCTCTGTCCAGCAAATTAACAATAGTAATAATAATGAACTTTATTGTATATGGTGCCTTTAAAGGTGGCTCCTCAAAGCGCTTTACAGGTTAAAAACAATAACAATAATACTATTGTTAGGCTGGGCAAACAATTTTTTTTTTTAAGAAATACAAAATGAGATATAATGATGTGTTCCGGCTTAGACATTAACGAAGAGCATAACACGTGGGCGGCGTAGAGGTCGGCTCTGGCTTTCCCATCTACTGTATACACTGCAAGTACAACCCCCTCTCTGCGGGAGTGCTGGCTGTGACTAATTAAACCGGTTTCACAAGTATTTTCAAAGTAGAAGCAGGCGAGATTTCCAAAGAAAGACACCACCCCCCCTCAAAAACCCAGTAAGTACAGTACTTACTAGTTAAAGGCTAGGCTCCTCAATGAAATCGCTTTAACATGCTAATGCATTGGTGTAACAATCCGGGCCTGGCAAGCTTCTAATTTCAACCCAACTACGGCGAAAGGAACCCTTCTTTCATTAGAAGACAATGAACATATTTTAGCCCTGAATGAATTAATAGCAAACATGGTTTACATAAAAGACATTTTTCCAAGAAAGTTTAGCCTTTGTCACTAATGAAACCACTAAATAAAGACATAAATATAAAAATCTTAAGATTTTTAAAATACATGACTTTGCAAACATTTATTTGAAAATAACGATTACAAACGCCAGGGGAGAGAGAGAACAGGGGAGGGATGTTGGTTTTGCATAAGGGGCGGGGCTATGGAAATGAGGTATGTTTGGGAATGTGGAGTTACATGTTCTGGCTGTTTGTGAATTATCGTTGTTGAGTATGGAGTGTTGAGGTATTGATTTTGTGTAATGCTTTATGTTGAAAATTGAGGTGGATTTTGTTTATGATAAACAGGATAAACTGGGATGGGAGGAGGGTTTGGTTTGCATAAGGGGCGGGATTCTGATAATTGAAGGAAGTTGCGAGAGTATAATGGTTTGATATATTTGATTTTGCATTGTGGTGGTTATCTATGTTTTTGGTTGGTATTATGTTTATATGGTTGTTTTTGTTGGTTGGTTGTTATTATGGTTATTAATAATACGATCTATAGTTGAAATCTGAGCCTAAATAAAAAGAAAAAGCAAGTGATTAGGTTTATGAGCAATCTAATTACTTATTCGTTTAAAACGCTATATAAAATAAAGTTTATTATTAATTTGCTAGACAGAGCGGTGAACATTATTATGCATAAGACAAAGATGACGAAATCTGTGTACGCTGTAAGGTTTTTACTTCTTAAACTTTTAAAATACATGTTTCGAACAGAGAGAATTCCTCTTCCTGGTACAGTACTGTATGTATAGCAAACCAGCACGTCTTTTTTCTCCAATCAGAGGGGTGTCAGATGGTGTCAGCCAATCACCATTCTGAAGCCCTACCATAATCTCTGGTATGGGGAGACCCCAGAATTCTGTCCCATAGTTTAGACAGATGATAGATACTTTTATTGATCCCGTGAGGGAAATAAAGTAAATCATTTTCATTTTAGGAAATTATTAAACGCTCGGTTAAAAGCAAAGGAGATTGTCTGTTATAGTGGACATAAAAACAAGAGTTCGCTGGCATTATATCCTAGAAGACACAGACCAGGAGAATGCCCGCAGCGTAAAAGAAAATGCCTGATGAACTAGGGATTGGACAGTTTCCAAGTGCTTGTACAATCGATGGAAATGTTCAAATAAATGTGCAAAACAAATAAATGAAATAATCATTTATTTCTTTATCATATTGGCTAGCTAATGTCCTCTCTTTGCTAGTTAGTGGCTGTGTTTCTGCGTTGGGTAGCAACGGGTGACTGTTCTCAGGCGGAAGATGTAAACAGCTTAATTTCCGTGTTAAATAATTGTTAAAAATTAAAATTCATTCTATACAGTAATCACATATTTGGGTACCGTTTCATAAAACTTTCATGCTTAAAATGTTTAGGGAGAAATGGAAGACTGGTGTGTATTTTTTCTTTAAACTATCAAGACCAGCCATACACAGTACAGTTTATGTACATACAGTAATGTTTATGTTCCTAAATTAATATCGTTTATGACCTTCAGATGTGTTATGCTCCTCTTCTTTTTATGCTCAGCTACTAGAATTTCCCTTTAGTGGTAAAATTCCATATAAATATTCAAAACTAAGCGGATTAAAATGTGCACAGTAAAGACATTAAATGATTAAATCTTTTCACTACCAACCAATGCACCACGAGTGCCCTTGTCGGTCATTTTGGCCAGCCAATCACTTACCGCGGTGCCCTGCGGGTAGGTTACTGTACCGCGGGTTTTTACCGCGCATTTTGAATGGCTGCATCTGTAGGTATTCATACCATGTAAAATTATCTTCTTTGCCCCAAACAAATTCTGAATGGAAGAGTGAGGCATATTTGGAAACAATTAAATAGAATAAATACATTTATATTTACCATAAATATGCCATTTCATAGTCAAGATTATATTTGAGAAAACACCATGCCCAGTACATCAATAATCTTCTCTTAAGTCATTATGTACTATCACTCATCATTCCTGTGTAGTTTTATTGTACATTGCAGTGATCAGTGACTCACCACAAATGTAAATCTGAGAGAAATACACTCACCTTTAAAACCTAGGTTAATAACAGCTTCATCCTCCATCAGCTTAGACCTCACCAAGCATGTGTACTGTCCAAGGTCAGAGCGTCTCACATCTCTCAGTGTTAAAGACACATTGCCTCTGTGGAGCTCCTGCAGGAATAGACCAGCCCTGTCTCTGTAGGCTGGGTTCTGTTTAACAAGGTCATACTGGTGTGATTCATACAAACAAATAAGGTCATGGTAATTCTTTTTAAACCACCTGATCTCTAGGTCCTCAGCACTGCTGGCTGGTGAGAGGTAACAGGGCAGGACAGCATCTTCACCAGGGGACACAGCTACAGGAGCAGCTGGACCATGAACCTCAAACCTCACTGAAAGAGAAAGAGCACAGCTGACATGAGTCTTCAACCTCAACACAGACAAACACTCTGAGACAAACTGTAGACTCATCACTGGCAGAATAAAGCAGAGCAGCTCAGTGACACACAGTGTTTTCTACAAACAGCCCATCACTGATTCAGACCCACATGTGACCGAGGAGCACTGAAGATCAGTGAGTCTCATCTCACCATCTGCTCCTCTTCGTCACACCAGTGTTTCCCAAACTGGGGTCCGGATCTCTCACCCAGGACCCTCAGATCCTCACCTTCACTCCCTGATAGAAGAGCTGTGACTGTGTTCACTGAGGGTCTGTTACTCTGCAGTGACAGTAGGGGGTTAAATCATGCTCTTTATCTGTGTCTCTCTCTGCTCTCTGGTCCTTTATATACTGAAACACTTCACATACAGAACCCAGATTAAACTGCTGATTAATACTTCCAACACAATCTGAACACATAAAAACAGGAGGCACAGTAGGATGTACCCATGGACCTGAATGATTCCAGGTTTTATTCAGCAGTTTTTACAATACAAAATAAGATATCACCAAAATCTAGACACACAACACAGAATGAAGATGAACTACAGGCAAGATCCAGTCAGGCTCCTTCTACAAGTGTCAGTTGTAACATCTCTCCATCTTCCACACACAAACGTCTGACACATTGTAATGTCCTGTGTGGTGTTGGGTCACCCCAGGACTCCCTCTGTAAGTGATGAGTACCTGATGTAGCCAACATTAACTCACACACTGAGGCACAGACTGGCAGAGAGGGTGAAGCAGCTCTCAGGTCAGCAGTGTGACTTGGCCATGATTGACACTGTCTCTGAGTCTGTCAGCTCATCCCACTGTGATGAAAATCGTTCCCTGAGTCTGAGCATCCATTTGCACTGTTTAGATCTCATCAGTCTGACAGTCAAGTCAGATAAATATTACAATCATCAGCTTCAGAAATTGGATTCTTAGAAACTGTACTATTTTCAGTCATCAGTGTGAAATCTGGGTTCTGGACAGGTTATTGATTAAAACACCAATAAGAGTCTCACTGTACCTGATCCTGAGACACAGGACTGGTGGAGAAACATCAGAGTCAAAACGAACCACTGTGACTGGTCAGACTCCATCTCTGAAACAAAGAAACACTCTGAAGTAAGAAATAAACACACTTATGAGTTACACTTCACATCTGAATTAAAGAAAATCACCAACAGAGATCAAATGTCTCTGAAAGACACAGGTAGTACTCTTTATTGAAACAGACGCTCGCCCTGACTTGTCACTGTGCCATATTCCCATTAACAGAAGCACTGATCTTGCAGACTTTTTCACTAAAATCTATATCCAGAGCAAAAATACAGTGAGAAGTTCCTCTCAATCTTAGTCCTGACCTGACTGTTCACTCACACACTGCTGTACCTGACTGATCTCACTGTCACTCCAGCACACAGCAGCTTCAGTCCTGACCTGACTGGTCACTCACACACTGCTGTACCTGACTGATCTCACTGTCACTCCAGCACACAGCAGCTTCAGTCCTGACCTGACTGTTCACTCACACACTGCTGGATCTGACTGATCTCACTGTCACCTTTTACAGATGGACAATAACCAGATTCACCCTCATCTTTTTCTATACATACATTATCATTGATCTCTGCAGTACTAAACACATCATACTGAATTAAATCTACAAGGTTCAGAAATATATCATGTTTCTTGTCTTCTTACACAGACAATAACAAAGCAGATTTACACTCACCTGTTTTTATATTAACAGTATGTTTACAGTATTAATTACAATCCAGATTCAGAGCGAAGTTTTTTGTCTTTGTAGTGTTGAGAGATGTTGTTCTGAGAGAGAGAAACGCCATTCAACTACAGGAAACACAAAGTGAAAGAAAAACCTTCAGCAGGACCCATGAAATTTACTGTTTGCCTGTTAGATCCAATAGGGTGAAAATCCAGTGAAAACAGTGATATCATGCACCTTCATATTCACATTAATAATTACAGAGAAAATACAGTGAAAACTGTGATATTATACTGTACACCTTCAGATACACATTAATAATAAATCTGTCGTGTGAATAACTGTACTACCTGACTGCTACAGGTATAGCATACTAACATTACAGGACACCATGCTGTTAACTGATGTGCGAATGACAGGATACTTACAGGCTGGATACTCTGATCATACCAGTCTGAGCTCCACTTTCTATTGTTCAGAAAGAAATATGTGATTCTCTGAGGCCTTTTTATGATTAGATTTGAAAATCAGCTTGCTCTTTATCGCAGTAATAGACTACTTTCACTTTCACTTCCTGCTGTAACACAGAGAGACAGGAGAGGATTCTGGGAAACTGGGCTGTGGCTTCAGGGTGTGTTGTTGTGATCATGCAGCTCGAGCAGGAAATTAAGATCAGTGTTCAAGAGTGCAGGAGCTCTGGGACTTTCCTGTGAAACAAGTATATCAAGCTGGAGCCCAGCTCCTCTTGTCCACAGGCTGCAGGAAGTGGCTCTTCTCTCTTTTAAAGGAGAAGTTCAGCTCCTGATTACCTGCCTGTGAGGCAGTGAGATCCTGAGTGAGGGAAAGGAGCTGTCAGGATAGGATGTGTGTAGAATTAGCCTCCTCCTGACTAAATAAGACGTCCTGGGAGAAAAGGGATTTGTCCAGAGTCCAGTCTGGAAGGAGAGCGTGTGAGAGCTCCAGTAGAGATCTTGTCTCTAGTGATGATGAGGCAGGTTTACAGGCCTGTGGGCTCTGCAAGTGAGGGGTGCTTGAGAACAGAAGGGGCTCACAGGTGCTGGACAGGGGGGCTGTGTGCTGGTTCCTTTGCCAGGTTCAATGGTGATGAAGGAACAACCAGCTGCACCAGGGCTGACTGGAGGCGTCAGCACCTGGAGGAGTGGAGCACCACTGGGTGGGGTAGAGTGTACCTGTCACCATCATCATCCCTCCTCTAGAGGGCGCTCAGACACTTTTGTGTTGAGTTCATTATCACGTTCAGCTGCCCGTCTTGTTTCTTTATTTAAACCTGGTGCTCTGGAAGCTCAGGGCTCTGCAGTGGAAGACAGACGCCCGAAGGTCCGCCTACCATCAAGTCACCCTACGTCCGCGGCTTGAGGGCACAGGTTTCCTGACGCCGTCCAGACCAGCTGAGTCCGGGGCTCGGAGCGCCTGGCCTCATCACTCCATTTTTAATCTCCTTGTTCCGTGTCCCTGTTCCTGCTTTTAATCGTCTTTGTCACAACCGCCAACCTGCCCAGACCAGCCCCCAAGAGGTCTAATCACTTCCAGCAGCAGGGTGATAATTACAAACGCCGCCGCACGTGTTAGTTTCACATCAGACGCCTTACCGTGCGGCAGGCTGCATTATTTAAGCCTCCCTTACCTGCATATCGCTGCTCGGTAAACTTCTCGTAAGCTCTACCTAGCATTTCTCTACCTTTTGCCTTCCTGGTTATTTACTTCACCTTTTTGCCTTCAGACTACGGATCTCGCCTTGCCCCTTGGATTGTTTGCTACCAGTGTCAATACCAGA
Source organism: Lepisosteus platostomus (assembly GCF_059453375.1). NCBI lineage: Eukaryota > Metazoa > Chordata > Actinopteri > Semionotiformes > Lepisosteidae > Lepisosteus > Lepisosteus platostomus. Next base: position 4,426,784 of record NC_142616.1, read on the forward strand.
TTTGTACCTACCGCTCTCTATTCGACCTCGATTCTGTCTCACGATATGGATTGTGTCTTTTCCGGATTTCAACCTACCTTACACCTTCTGACTACGATTCAGCTCCTAGGTTTCGGTTTGTTCACTTACTCACCTCCCAACGACTCGTGCATCTGCATTGGATCCTTATCACCTCTTCAGAGCAGCGTTACAGTCTTGTCTTGGATGGATTCCCTGGTTTTGGATTTTGGCCTGTGCCCAAGGACGTGTTTGCCTGCGCTCCCCCCTTGCACCTGATCACCATCAGCACCGCCCCCCGTTCGCCATCCCTTCTCTTCCTGACTGTGTTTTCCCCGTAGCCCTTTTCCAGTCACTTCCGGATTATACCGTCTGCACAGGGTCCTAAACTACACATCCTTACAGCACCTGCCCCCCGCAGCTGAGAGAGAGGAGTCCTGATGGCACAGGGGGAACCCAAGTGCTCCCTGGGGCTGAACATCAGCAGACTGAGGGGTGTCTCTAAACAGCAAAGCAGCTGTCATATATAAAGATCTGCTGGGAAAGGTAGTGAAGAGAGGTGTTTGAGGACTATGACCATAATTTTGGTGTCAAAATTGGAGAAAAGATCAGGAAAGGAATATAAAACTGTTTCAAAGTCTAAGCATCTCTTTGAGGTGAAGTGGATCAATCAGAGGGAGAAGAAAACCAGACACTGCCTGGATCAGACTGTCCCTCCACACTGAGCTCACAGACAAGGAGCACACGGTGAGGACAACAGACACTGGAGAAGTTAGAGGACAGTGGCTGAGATTGGAGGATGTTGTCTGTGGCTCAACAATATCCAAAGCACTCCACAGTGGGGCTTGAATGGATCTGAAAAAAGACATGTCTAAAATCCTGCATGGAGCTTTCATGAAGCACCTCAGTCATTCTGGGGAAAAAAAAAATGGCAAAAGGTGTTGTTAGATTAGACCCAATTGCAACTTCCTTGTGTAAATGCTGAGTGTTACAGTACGTCTGACACAGACCCAGCACAGCAGATCTCCTGTCAGCACTGTCTCTGCAGACAAGCAGGGTGGGGACAGCATCATGCTGTGGGGCTGCTTCTCAGCAGAGACTGTAGAGCTTGTTAGGATTGCAGGTATAATGGACAGAGCAAAGTACAGGCAAATACTGGAAAATATGTTCCAGTCCACTAATGACTTAAATGTACTTGTAGCGGCGAGGTTTATTAAAGTACAGGAATTAAGGTTTCTGCTCCCTCGCCAGTCCCTCTCTCCTTCATCTCAGTGGTGCGTGATAAAGAGAGACCATTCCATTTGGTTCAATTAAGGTTTTTCTAGCTGATAGAGTGTCCTGATAAGGAGCATCTCCCAAAGCTGGTACCCATCAACCACCTTAATAAATGCTCATTTGAAGCGCCTAAAAGTCTGAGATTTCAAGGGAAAGTGTTATTTAAAGTTGGTTTACGACCCTAAGGTCAGAGTGCATGGTTACTCATCATCAGCCAATCAGGAACTGGCAGGTTAACCACACGTGGGTCTCTGATGCCCAGGAAGCTTTTAACCAATGAACAACCTGCAGTGCCTCCAGGTAAAAACAGGCAACACAGAGCACAGAACAGTTCGTAAAACGGTTCCAAAGGGCAGGACGGCCCGCAGGGCAAGACAGTTGGGAAGGGCAGAACAGTTCCCAAGGGAACACAGTTCCCAAGCGCAGGACATTCAGCCTCAGAGCACCTCCAAAACATCCTGAGACTCAGCCCGGACCAACATGTAACGGCCAGTGTGTCCGAGTGCAGGACTTTCCTTTGTTCTAAGAGTCGAGAGTGGAGGTTGCCAGAGAGTAACCAGACGATCCACCCGAGGTTAGTATCAGCAGCAAGCCTCGTGAACAGGTCGGAACTGTGGACAGCTGAATCACTATTCAGAACTAGCGCTTCATCAGGAACGAACCGGTCCTCTTCCTGACCTGCTGGGACCCACAGTCACTCTTCTCCTGTGCACAAACTCTGCTAGTTCCGCCAGCACTAACTAGCGAGTCTTCAGTGAGCACGTCGCAAGCCACACCGAGCAGTGCTTGGCACCGAGCCAGAGAGCGCCGATTGGACACAGCAACCAGCCTGCCACTGTTCTTTGTGCCTGCAGGAGATCTGAATCCCCAGAGTTTGGATGAGTATTCAACTTCACTGCATTACTGCTCGAGAATTCAATTGTTATCCCAACCAGTTGATATCAATTTAATTCCAATGAGTGATGTACTTGCTTTGCACTGTGTGCAAGAACACATCTGTCCTTTGAGGACTGAGGGACACTCTGACTGTGTTACTGCTGTACACTACACAATCACAAAGAAGAAAAGAGCACATTGTCACAACTATTGTAAGTAACTACTGAGAAATCTAGATGCAATAGGTTACAGATGTCTATACGGCCAGCAGCCATATCACCCTGCAACTCACAACTGGTAACCCACTGGACCTCAGCAGGTGTGAGCCTGGTCAGTACCTGGATGGGAGACCTCCTGGGAAATACAAAGGTTGCTGCTGGAAGAGGTGTTGGTGGGGCCAGCAGGGGGTGCTCACCCTGTGGTCTGTGTGGTCCTTATGCCCCAGTATAGTGACAGGGACACTGTGCTGTCCTTTGGATGAGACGTAAAACTGAGGTCCTGACTCTCTGTGGTCATTAAAAATCCCAGGGCGTTTCACGAAAAGAGTAGGGGTGTTACCCAGGTGTCCTGGCCAAATTTCCTTCTGGCCTTTACCAAACATGGCCTCCTAAGAATCCCCATCTCTGAACTGGCTTCATCACTCTGCTCTCCTCCCCACTGATAGCTGATGTGTGATGAGTGTTCTGGTGCACTATGGCTGCCGTTGCATCATCTAGGTGGGGGGGACACACTGGTGGTGGTGGAGGGGATCCCCATTACCTGTAAAGCGCTTTGAGTGGAGTGTCCAGAAAAGCTCTATATAAGTGTAAGCAATTAGTATTATTATTATTATTATTGTCAACAGTTTCCAGTTCTCAGGAGCTTCAACAAAACAAAGAGATGTTTGCTGAGTTGCAGGGGTGATCAAAGCAATAATAAAAATAAAGTTTACCTTTGTTAATTAAGTTCTAGGTAAATGATTTAGTGCCTGTTACGTCCCTGTGTGTGATCTGTGTGTTTTGTTTATGTTCTACACTGCTGACCCTTGATTGTTCTCCCTCCCTCATTGGCCTATTACACCACTGCTCTGTATGACAATTAGCTTCTCAGCCATTCAGAGTGCATTTTATTCACTATATAACATGGAGGTTTTCTGAAGGAAGAGGCTTTTTGTTTGACTTCGGTCCTGTTTGGTTTTGGTTATTGCTTCAGGTTTGTTGGTTTGTTGGTTTGTTGGTTTGTTGGTTTGTTGGTTTGTTGGTTTGTTGGTTTGTTGGTTTGTTGGTTTGTTGGTTTGTTGGTTTGTTGGTTTGTTGGTTTGTTGGTTGTGTTTGTACAGCTTCGGTTTTGTTGGTTTCTTTGTACTTTTGTTTGTTTGTGTGTTTATCCTTGTTTTGCCATTACCTTGCCCTAATGTGTTACATGTTCAACCTTTGTGTTCTTTTGTACCCTGTTCCTGTTGACTACTCTCGTTTTCCCTTATTTGTATTCCTAGTTCACTTGTTTTGTGTGAACTTTTGTATATAAGGTTAATTTAGGTTGTTGGGTACATTCTACACACTTAGTTGTTTTTGTATTAGTAACAGTAGTTTAGTACGATGAGTGCCGTTTGTCTTGTAAGGTTTTGGGTAGTCAGTGGAGGTTAGCTAGGGTGTTGAAGACGCTGGAGACCTTGTGTTTCGGGTTTTCTTTTGCAGTCAGGTTAGCTTTCCCTCACTTTCCTAGCCAGCTCCATTTTGTTTATTTTCTTTTCCTTTGGCACCACTTCCTTACCCCTGTATGTTATTGTGTCTTACCAGTCACTTATTCAACTTAAAATCATCACTTTTGCACTCACCTTTGTTATCACGCTTCCTAGTCCCTCACCAGAACCCACCTGTTTCCAAAAGCATTATCCTAAATGTTACAGCCCTTTACCCCTAGACACTTGGGGTCGTAACAGTGCCTATCAAGAGTTCAGGAACAGGGTATAAAAACAAGCAGAAGAGAGGAAGACAAGAGGGGGCAGGAGCACAGCAAGGCAGAAGATCACCAGGAAAGAACAGGCCGGAGTTCAGTATTTGAATCCTATTAAGAGAGCTTGCTATCCTGAGGTTTTTATGGAGCTCTGATTTCCTGTGTAAATCCTTTGGTTAAAAGAGGCCTCTCCTGGCTAGTGTTAGTGTTAGTGTGAAGAGGGAGATATTTTCCCTTTCATTCTGCAGCAGCTGGGTCTGCAGAGAGATTTAACCACATGTTGTGTTTTTAGTTCAGAAGGCAGCTTTCTCTTCTTTTGGCCTTTGGAGGTGTTTAATACATGGTAGCCGTTTGTTTTTCTCTGAATGTTTAGGATATGGACCTCTGAAACACCTCCCTTAGAAATTTGTACATTGTGTAACTTGTGTGTTGTGTGTTTAGTCTGTGTATTGCCATTGTTAATAAATATTTGTTTAACCAAGTTTGCCTGAATTACTACTCACCAATGTTGTGCCAGAGGACAAAGAGCTTGTCGGCCCCTAACAATACCAACCGCTCGAATATATTCTTGACAAAGCTCAATTAGGATTGTAAAGGGTTAAGATTATTAATTTACTTCTTGACTAACATGCTCAATCATTTCTGTTATTCTCCATTTTCATCATCCATAATTGTAACAGTCTCATAATTTGGCACATATAAATTTAACAACGATGCAAAACATTTTGATAAATAAGAATACTATGAATTAATACAAGTCAAATGATCTCTTATCAGCTAATCTAGCACCCTGAAGTTTCTAGCCAAATATATGAATATATAACAGAGCTCATATCAGCTTTGTCTCCCAGCTCTTCTTCGCCCTGCTCCTTGTCTGTCACCTCTCTCAGTTCATTAACCCTCCATCAGTTCACCTGATTCTCTCCCATCACTCTGCAGCATGTGAACACACACTCACAGGTTCCAGATCAGGATGTAAGAGTGACCACACACCCAGTCTGCACCAGTCAGAGGCCTGAGCTGTCAAGGCACACGCGTGTTTCTGCGAGAGGAGAGTCCTTCAGGCAATGTGAGGACTGTGAGGACATGCAGGAACGCATCTCTACAGCAGACACTACACAGAGACGTGGTGTGTTCTTCTCTTTCTCTGAGAATGAAGTGATACAGGACTGGTGTCTGACAGATATACTCTCAGCACTTCCCGTACTGAAACTACAGCTCGTATTTTTACTGCCTGCACTTAAGGATTTAAATGCCATGTGCCATGTTCTCTTTCTGAATTTTATTTGCTTTCTCTCCAGTGTTATGTTCCTATCGTATCATCTACAAAACCACAAGTTTTCTGTCTTTACCAGAACCTAGAACACCGCTATAAATCAGGAACACAGTGTTTTGTCTCCTTCTCAGGGTTTCTCTGATGTTCAAGATCCAACATCTAAACTGCTTTTCCTAGACACAGAGAAAGTATTTATTATCCCAAAGAGGCAGTTTGTTTTATAGTAGCAGAGAATATAAAGAAAAACACACAAATGCTGTACACAATACAAATATACACTGTATTGTCAAAAATGAGAACTGTAAACCTGTTTATCTTCAGAGATGAAAAGGTGTATCTGCTCTGTGAGGGGAGTATTCGGGATTCATTAAAAAAAAGGTGTGAGGTCCTCTAGGATGGAATTTGCTTTAAGCAGGACTTATAATCAATAGACGTGGGGTAGGTGTGAAGACTTTCTGACACAGCTTGACAGTACTCTTCACTTCGATCTTTCTCCTCAGCTTCAAATTCACAAACCAGCAGATCAGGACAAAGAAAAGACTGGTAAAACATTTTAACAAATTGTCAACCTTAAATTGTTTAAGCTTCCTTAAGAAACATACTTGCTGTTGTCCTTTTTTGAAATTTTAACTTGCAGTTCAGCCCTTCCACTGATTCTCCCCTGATGTAGGTTCGAGTGGGGTTTGAGGGATCTTCCTGAAAGCGATTGAAAGCTCCTCCCACTGAACTGTGACCAGCCAATCATTCTGCTCTGAACTGGCTGAATACATCTGTCACTCATGTGTCTTCTGCACTCTGATTAGCCTGCCAGTCTGTCAATCACCAGGACTCCCTGTTACATAATTGAAATTGTAGATTTTTGTGTCTTCCACTTTATCAAATGACTCTCTCTGAAAATCAACTCTCGTACTCAACTGCTCTAGAAAACTTTTGTTTCTAAACAGGTGAATCTAACTTTTACCACACAGTACAAAACCTCCAAGCACACAATTAACAGGAAAGTGTGGAGTGAAACTGGTACCATGTGTTACTGACAAGAGCCCAGCCTAGCTCCCTGAGAGAGTGAACAGCACTCAAGAGCAAAACTGAAGCTCAGAGTGAAGATCCTCAGTTCAACACTATCAACAAAAATATATTAATGTTAAATATATCTGATATTCCTTTACAAAAAAGATTTTCCATCAAACAGGGCCATTTCTGTGCTGTGTAAGTGTCTGAAACCATTGTGGAGGGGTTCAAATAGGTTATTTGCAATGAGACGGTTATTTAATTAAATGGCAACAACATGTTCTATCAAGAACTTTTGACATTAAAAGAGGGTTTCAGCCTAATGAACTGATAAGATCACTTTATTAGCTCTATACAATTTCTTGCATTAGGAATATGTCTTTTCACAGACCCCAGCTTACACATTAAGTTTATATACTTTGTGAAAAATGATAATGTTTTAACCTTTTCTGCAAATACGCTCGTTATCAGAGTAAACAAAAGTATACTTTTAGAATTTGATTAATAGGTAATATGGAATCGCGTATGTAAAGAAATTAATAACAGTGTAACTATATTCATGTACTGTAACACAAACAGTAGTATAAGACTCTCTATTGATACAGTATGTGTACTTCTGTTTCACTGTTTAGCACATGACTTCGTCTGTGGTGTGATGGCTTAAGTGACTGACTCACAAGGCTGAGGTTGGAGGTATGAGCCCAGCTGTCGCCATGAATTTTCTTTTAACAAATAAACATTTCTTTGAAAAACTAAAATAGCAAATATTAAGGGCACTATATTGTCATTTTTTATATTTCTAAGTACATAAGTACTTCCATGGGTGTAGCAATAGTCCAAGACCGGGTGATCCATCCTGACAGACGAACAGAGTTACAAACCTGAGCGGGATCTGGCGGAGGGTCGGGGGAATAAAAGGGGGTCACGGGGCCAGACGCTCCCTCATCCCGGACCCAGAAGATCAGGACACCGTGATGAAGCCTGTGCCGCTGAGTCGCTCCTGGACTTCCGGGTGTCCATCTTCCACAGCTGAGCCCAGACTGGCAGGAACGCCTGGCTTGTACAGCACGGGGGGCAGGAACCGGAGGCAGGTGCAGGAGATCAACACTAAACTAGGAAGGGCTGGAGCCTCCTTAAGAGGAGGGGCTTACGAGCGTGACAGGGGCTCAACAAGTAAAGGTGAATTTATTCTTTTTGGGAAAACATGACAATTCTGTGTTCTGATCCGAGTTTCAGAGTGAACACAATTCAAGAGAAGGTTTTGGTTTTTCACTTAAAACTTCCACAATTACTGTTAGAAAGTCTCACTAAGGTCTGAGATGTTTGTCATGTGATTTGTCTCTGCTGGGGATCAGAGTCAGACAGGTGTCTTATTAATGTCAACTTTATCAGTCTGTTTGAAGTGCTCCTCAGTGAAGGTTATTATTACGATTACATGTAGTCAATCAGTGATATTCAATACACCCACATTATCATACAAATGTTTTATAGAATTGCTATTATGCAGCACAATAATTATTTTGTGGGAAACGATTAGTTACATTTTAAACACTCACCTCTTACAGACAGGTCAATAACAGTGTCATCTTCCCAGAAATCAGACAGCACCATGCATATGTACTGTCCATGATCAGAGCGAGTGATGTTCCTCAGTGTTAAAGACACGTTGCCTCTGGAGAGCTCATTGGAGAAAAGCTCCACCCTTCCCTTGTAGGCTGGGTCCTGTCTGTCAGAGTTATACCTGCGGTTCTGGTACAAACACACAGGTGTATAATAATCCTTTCTAAACCACCTGATCTCCAGGTCCTCTACACTCTCTCTGGTTGAGAGGTAACAGGGCAGGACAGCGTCTTCACCAGGGGACACAACTACAGGAGCAGCTGGACCAACAAGCTGTAACACCTCTGGAAGAGAAAGAGCACACAGTCTGCATGAGCCTCCCCCTCTACACAGCTGCTCACAGTGTGAGCTGGTCCAGCACTGTGTCAGGAGCAGCCCCACACTGACCCCAGGAATGTCACTGGTGAGGATTTAGTGATGTTTTGGTTTAACCCACTTGGATTGATTGGAAACCCTCCTATTGTACTGTCTCATTTTTAAGCAAACATACCAGCTAGTGAGTTAGTTCCTTTAAGGAATGTCAGTAAGTTAATATTTAGGGATGTTATTGTTTCATTGGTAAAGGTTTAAGTGTTTGTCTTTGTTTAAAAGTGTATATAAAGTGTACACTGGAGGTTGTGGGGGTCAGATATGAATACTGAATTCTTGTCAGTCAAATGTATTAAGTGGTCATGTTAAGAACATTAATATTGTTAGTTGTAAGTGGAAATAAGTATAATTATCATATTAAACAGTACAGTACATGTTATGGTATATTTCAATCCTTAAGCTCTGTGAAGTTGCCCCCCTCCCCACAAACAACACAAACATTGAAACCCCCCACATTCATTAGTGCTGCGTTTGTACCGGTTTGTGGTGTTGAAGCAGCATGTGTTCATGCTCAAGATATTGCATAGCGCCTTGTTTTTTCATGAGTGTGACATCACTCAGCCCCCCTACAGCAGGGCAGGAGAAGCAAACCAGCCTCATCTGTTAGTGCTCTGTTTGTGCTAGGTTGTGCCATTGAAAGTAGCTTCCGAGCTGCTTTCGTTCCCGAGATACAGTGTCTTATTTTTCAAGTCACGAGACTGCCTAGACAGCGCCTGCTGTTTGCTTTCTCAGCCAGTCCGGAGGCAGGGGGATGTGAAATGACATCTGTCTGCAGTATCTTAATGCACCACAAGAGCTGCCATTTGAGCCTTTAAGAGGGAACTTTAGCAAACAATTGCATTTTCTGAAAAGAATGTAAGTAGCATGTCATGATACCTCATAGCTGGGTCATCTAAGGAGCTTCTCACTGTATCCTTTTTACATACATATGGATACACAAATAAATACATATTTCTGTCAGCTGAGTTTTTAAAGCCGGGCCTTTCCCCATGGCCGTGGTGCTTCTGAAGTGTTTTTCTGGAAGGCTCCTCTGTCCTGTCCCTGGGGCAGGAGGTTCTTCCCTGACATGAGGATTGTCTGACTGATTATCTTCACAGTAAAGAGGCTTTGTGTCTGTGCAGCTCTTCTTCATTTGAGAGGAGGGTGAGAAGGAACTTTTTCACACCTTTGGAGGTGAAAATGTGTTCTCTGGGCTATTATGTGAGTTGTATCTGAAGCTCCTGTATTCGATGTGACATCAAAGACAAAGGTTCTTCCCTGACTAATTAGCATTCCTGCACAGCAAAGGGGCTTCATAACAGTGTCTGTGCAGCTCTTCTTCATTTGAGAGGAGGGTTAGACTTAGATGGAACTTCACCTGTGGTGCTGGGTACATTAAAACCCATCCTTCATACATGGATCGTACCACCAAATCACACACAATTTAAAAAGTCAACAGGCAAGTGTGTTATATATTATATAAATATTGACATTACCCAATAGGCTTATAAAAGAGGTGAATTCATTATAAAGACGCTGGTGAATAAGATGAAGGAGGTGATGAGATATGTTCATAAATCTTAACATCTCCTTTTTCATGGTGAAGGAGACAGAGGGAAACCCTTAGACTTCAGTGGACTAATGGATGCAGGTATGAAGCTGGACAGACAGGCTTAGTCTTCACAGCCAGGAACATGTCCTGATACAGGTGGGAAAAGGACATACAGAGTGGGTGATAGGACCCAGGACAATGTGATTGCAGAATTTATACACTGACCAGAAATACATGCATACAAATACAAAAACTACAAAAAAACACACTTTGAAATCCTACAAGATGTGTGTTATACAATAATACAGGTCTTTAAGAGTACGCTGTCTAGAGCTCACTATTCTACCACTGAGAGACACCACTGAGAGACACAACCAGCTCTGGTTGGAGATGCTAAGAAACCCAAACCAGGATGCTGAATGTAAGGACCAATTCTATAAAACATCTTTAAATGGTTTGCAGTGAGTGTTCTTGTACTGTTATTGATGATCATGCCTTTAGGGCTGTGAGTGTTCTTGTGCTGCTATTGATGATCATGGCTTTAGGACTGTGAGTGTTCTTGTATCGATGATTAGGCCATTTCTTTTGTTTTATTAACATTCAAGTGAAGGAAATGATCTTGGTACCACAGGCCTAAGCTGTCAAGTGTAGAGTGGAGCTTAGCCTCTTGAATAGACGTGTCTACAATCACTCTTTGCTATATAAAGGCACAACAAGGTTGCCCCAAGGCACTGTGTCATCAGAGCCCATGAGTAAACATATGTCTGGTCTGGGCTCCTCCAGTCACCTGTCTACAATGTGAGAAGAGCAGGAGGAGTGGCTGAGCCTTGAGCAGAGCCAGTGGAGATCAATGTCATTGTGCTGCCCTGCTGGTTGAATCTGACACATTGAGGTCTGTCTGTTAGGAAAGAAATAATCCAGAAAATAAGCTGTGGTTTAACTCTCATGTTAACAGGTTTCAGACACGTTTTACTATCATGTGGGGTTAAAAACTGAATGACTCTGGTAACACTGAACAGGAATGTTTATTCAGACAGACACTCTGTGCTTATTGAACAGTGATGTGTAAATCAACCATCTGTGTTTGGGGTACGTGTGTGTTTAGGTCTCACCAACAAACAAGTCTTCATGTCTCCACCACTTAGGAAACTGAGGAGGATTGCTTCCCTGTGACTCATTAAAAGTCATAAAGACTATTTATACTGCTGCTGGCTATTGTGAGGATTACCTGTGGACTGTCATCTGTGTGAGCTGAGAGCTTGAAGGGGACAGTGTGGATATTTGAGGCACATGGGAGAGTATTGTGGCTCTCCGATCACATGAACAACTGGAGCTAAACTTGCAGACAATCCTGTACATTATCATGAACACAGGGGTTTGAAGAAGGAAACAAGGACATGAGGATGAAGGGGAGGCGTGTGGCAGAGACTGAAGGGGTTAAATGGGAAGGTACACCCTCCTCTCCCCTCCACTACTCTCACAGCTGTCTGATCCCTAAGGAACACCCTTGACCAGCTCCATGTCCATGAGGAATTCCAGTGGGCACACAGGAGGAGAGCCTTACTGAGACATGGTTAGTGAAATTCTCTAAGGAGTGAGGAAAGGTATTTAAAAATAAGCTCCTGTCTGCTTGACCAGGACACAGAAAACAGCCTCTGTTACAGTCATATAAAAACATGGCTAATGAAATGAGAGAGTCTCTCTTCACTGTACCTGATACTGAAGCAGAGGACTGGAGGAGAAGCAACAGAGTCACAGAGAGCCACTCTGAACTGTCAGACTTCATACCTGCAATACAGAAACACTGAGATTAGTCGACAGCATACCTGGAATAATGAAAGACTCTGAGTGGGCAGTCTTAATCTCTCATATGAAGAAACACACTGATCAGTCACAATTCATCTCTACAACAGAGAAGAGAAAACACTGTGATTAATAAGAATTCATCTTGGAAATACAGAAACATTCAGGTTGGTCACACTTCAACTCAGAAATATAGAAATACTCAGACTGGGTCAGGGATAATCACTAAAATATAAAAACATCTTGTCTGATATGAACCGTTTGAAATAGAAAAAAGTCAGATATTTCAAATAAAACCCCTCTAATGTCATTTCACCTTTTAAAAAAATCTCTGATAGATCAATGCTCATCTCTAAAATAAACAGCTACTCATGTCAGATTTCAGTTCTAAGATAAAGACATGTTCTAATGGACAGCCTTTACTACTGACTTGCAAATGTAACACTTTGGAGGGTAAGATTTCACAGAAATAGACACTAAGAGAATTATCCAGCTGTAGTTTGGTAGTGACGGGAGTCTCACTTTCAGCAGATTCACACTCACCTGGTTTTATACTGACGGGATGTTTACAGTGTGAATTACAGTCCAGACTGTTGAGAAAAGTTTTTTATCTTTCCAGTGTTCAGAGATGTTGTCCAGAGAGACAGAAGCACCATTCAACTACAGGAAACACAAAGTGAAAGAAAAACTTTCAACCAGAGCCATGGAATTTATTGTTTGCCTGTTGTCAGAGCAAATGCAGTGAAAATACAGTGAAAACTGATATTTTACATCTTCAGATACACATTAATAATTCATCAGTCGTGTGAAAATCTGTACTGTCTGACTGCGACAGGACAGCACCTAATCCTACAGTACACTGTGCTGTTAACTGGTATGAAAATCACAGGATACTTACAGGCTGGATACTCTGAAAATTGTTGTCTGAACTCCAGTTTCTATTGTTCAGGAAGAAATATATGATTGTCTCAGGCCTTTTTATCATTAGATGTGAAAAGTGACCTTCACTCTCGGAGACTCTCTTTATCACAGTAATGGATTATTTTTGCTTTCAATTTTCACTTTCTGCTGTAACACAGAGAAGCAGGAGGATTATGGGAAACTGGGCAGTGGCTTCAGGCTGTGTTGTTGTGATCATGCAGCTCGAGCACAGATCAGTGTTCAAGAGCCCAGCTCCTCTTGTCTATTGAGTGTGTTCACAAGTACAGGCAGTACTCAAGGCTGTGCTGTGTGATCACAGGTTCAAGTCTGGATCTTTTCCCCTGTGGTGGCACACAGGCTGAGCCCTGTCCAGTGTAGAGTCAGTGGGCTCTCAGCCAGACTCCCAGGTGTTTTCAGTCTCACCTCTCCTGTCTCTGGTGCAGAAGCTCTGCTCTGGGGCTGTGCTGTGTGATCACAGGTTCAAGTCTGGATCATTTCCCCTGTGGTGGCACACAGGCTGAGCCCTGTCCAGTGTAGAGTCAGTGGGCTCTCAGCCAGACTCCCAGGTGTTTTCAGTTTCACCTCTCCTGTCTCTGGTGCTGTGCTGACTGTGACACCAGTGGCTCCAGTGTGGGAGTGTTGGAGGAGTCTGCCTACTCTTCCTCATTACCCTTGTCAGCGCTCACACAGATCATGAAGCCAAGAAACCAGCCATCCAGTCATTGGATATAAACTAAATTGAATATATTGAAAATATGTGGACATTGAGTGTCTTTCAATATCATGAAAATATATATTTAAATCAACCCATAATCCCTTAAATTATACTTGAATTATAATGAAAAATATATTTCCAATAATATATTGTAACAAGCATATTTCCTATTATTCCAAAAATACACTTACATTAGGTATACCAGATTATATTCAGTGTATTGTGTTGTCTCCCAGGTGTGTTTCATTCACTTCCATGTCTTTTTAAACGTGTTTTTCCAGACCAGGAGAAAGAACTCAAGAGTCTTTGAATACAGTTGAGCCAGACTGAGTTCCCATGTGGGCCTGAAGGGAAGACTAGACAGTCAAAGATTCCACAGCTTGATTCTGGTTCAGAAGATTAACAATGCGCTATTTTCCAGAGCTGAAAAGGTACAAGGTAAAAATATTTTAGAAACACAGCACATAAGATGGAGCTCAGTAGCAGTGATTCACCCAGAACTGAGCTCTTCTAAATTTCACTTATTTTATTGACACATCCAATGTTATTACAGTAACCAGAAGACTAAAGAAACTTGTTGAAGAAGTAAAGAGGGGAAAAACAGCACAGAATTTCAATCAAAAGAGAGTCTGAAGCAAATCAGGGGACAGGAGAGTATGTGGGAAGGAGAATCAATTAGTGGCCTCCTTCATTTCTCACAGAGTGAACTGTAATAAGTACATTGGTTCATTAGGCTAAAACCCTCTTTTAATTTCAAAAGAGTCTCTCTCTCTCTCTCTCTCTCTCTCTCTCTCTCTCTCTCTCTCTCTCTCTCTCTCTCTCTCTCTCTCTCTCTCTCTCTCTCTCTCTCTCTCTCTCTCTCTCTCTCTCTCTCTCTCTCTCTCTCTCTCTCTCTCTCTCAACTGAGGCCAGCCCAGGACCAGCAGCCTGGCATGTTCTCCCAGCAGGTAAATATCCAACCTGCTCTTATAGGACCTCCCACAGCTGTGTCTCATCAGAGCACAGAGGTAAATATCCAACCTGCTCTTATAGGACCTCCCACAGCTGTGTCTCATCAGAGCACAGAGGTAAATATCTGACCTGCTCTTATAGGACCTCCCACAGCTGTGTCTCATCAGATCACAGAGGTAAATATCCAACCTGCTCTTATAGGACCTCCCACAGCTGTGTCTCATCAGAGTGTAGAGGTAAATATCCAACCTGCTCTTATAGGACCTCCCACAGCTGTGTCTCATCAGAGCACAGAGGTAAATATCTGACCTGCTCTTATAGGACCTCCCACAGCTGTGTCTCATCAGAGTGTAGAGGTAAATATCCAACCTGCTCTTATAGGACCTCCCACAGCTGTGTCTCATCAGAGTGTAGAGGTAAATATCCAACCTGCTCTTATAGGGCCTCCCACAGCTGTGTCTCATCAGAGCGCAGAGGTAAATATCCAACCTGCTCTTATAGGACCTCCCACAGCTGTGTCTCATCAGATCACAGAGGTAAATATCCAACCTGCTCTTATAGGACCTCCCACAGCTGTGTCTCATCAGAGTGTAGAGGTAAATATCCAACCTGCTCTTATAGGACCTCCCACAGCTGTGTCTCATCAGAGCGCAGAGGTAAATATCCAACCTGCTCTTATAAGACCTCCCACAGCTGTGTCTCATCAGAGCGCAGAGGTAAATATCCAACCTGCTCTTATAGGACCTCCCACAGCTGTGTCTCATCAGAGCACAGAGGTAAATATCCAACCTGCTCTTACAGGACCCCCCACAGCTGTGTCTCATCAGAGTGTAGAGGTAAATATCCAACCTGCTCTTATAGGACTTCCTACAGCTGTGTCTCATCAGAGTGTAGAGGTAAATATCCAACCTGCTCTTATAGGACCCCCCACAGCTGTGTCTCATCAGAGTGTAGAGGTAAATATCCAACCTGCTCTTATAGGACCTCCCACAGCTGTGTCTCATCAGAGTGTAGACTGCTCTCAGCTCTGACTCACTTCACACTGACAGATTTTAATTACCATTCAGTACACACAAAGTCTCAGGATGTACTTTATTTATTTAGTTATTCCTGTGAGGTGTCTTTAATTTTTATCTAGGGCTGTTCTGTTGTTATCTTACAGTCATTATTGTCCTCCTAGAATAAGGATCTTGTTGCAGTCATAGTGTTACAATGAGGAAGGTGCAGGAACTGTCTGAGGAAGTCTGCTCACTGTACAATCTCAGCTCCACCCCTTCTGCAACATGTGGTTGTTGTGGTCTTTGAGACCTGGAACTGAGAGCAGCACTGAGCCCTGAGAGGAGAGGATTGAACACGTCAGCAGCTGACAGGCAGAAGTCATGAAGACAGCTTACTGCTCTCTGCTCACTGTGGAAATGTTTAAACTATACAGTAGGTCACACATGTAATGTTTTTCAAATAATAAAAAAATATTTGAGCAAATTGTCACGCCCTCTGCAGCCAGAGGGCGCTTCTTCTCTGTCCTGTCCCTAGTTTCCGGTCTGTTGTCCTTCCGGTCCCTCTCTTTCCCTTGGGCTATATATTTCCAGGTCTTGCTCTCTGTCCTGGCTCAGCATTGATGTCCGGATGTCCTGAGACCCGCCTAGCACCAGGGCGCCCCATGTCCGCTCCCTGAGGGCATAGGTTTCTATACGGCACTCCTGAACTCTTTGCACTGAAGAAAGATGTGAAGACGGGGGTTTGAATTTAATCCTTTCTGTAGGGGGTTTAGACTTCTAAGTCACAAGCTGGGGTTTATGGCAGGAAAGGGGGTTAACTGATAAGGATTGCAGACGCAAGCTAGGAACCCCCCTGGGTGTAATGTTAAACTGACCATTTGCCCAGAACATCGTAAACTGGCCAAATACCATGAACCCCCCTCTTTACCATCAGACCGAGTGACGTCAGAAACGGAGAAGAAAACACTATATAACCCAAAAGTTTGTAACAGTACGTTGAACAATACTTCGGTTTTGTTGTTTCTTGCGGGAAACAAGACTTCGGCTTTATTGTTCCTTGCATGCAATAAACTCATCTGTTTTACTTCATCTCGGGATCAAGAACCTTATTTCTTCTGTTACAACAGCACTAACAAGCCCGGGCCTTTTTCCCGTCTCGCTGCTACGCATATGGGTCTTTTTCCGCTCTCCTGCTCCCCACGGCTAGTCCCTTTGGATGTCCGTGACACAAATTAAGTAGTACACTTTTGTTTTGCGATTAAGATATTATAAGAAATATAAATGACAAATTTACAATTGTCATGTAATATCAGATATATTTAACATTAATATATTTTTGTTGATAGTGTTGAACTGAGGATCTTCACTCTGAGCTTCAGTGTTGCTCTTGAGGGCTGTTTCCTGTCTCAGGGAGCTGGGCTGGGGTCTTGTCAGTAACACGTGGTGCCAGTTTCACTCCACACTTTCCTGTCAGTGGTGTGCTTGGAGGTTTTGTACTGTGTGGTTAAAGGTAGATTCACCTGTTGAGAAACCAAAGTTTTCTAGAGCAGTTGGGTATGAGAGTTGATTTTCAGAGAGAGTCATTTGAAAAAGTGGAAGACACAATATCTACAACTCCAACTATGTAACAGGGAGTCCTGGTGATTGACAGACTGGCAGGCTAATCAGAGAGCAGAAGACACATGAGTGACAGATGTATTCAGCCGGTTCAGAGCAGAATGATTGGCTGGTCACAGTTCAGTGGGAGGAGCCACTGAGGTGCCTGACACTGATCAGAGTGAAAGCAGACAGAGGGGTGAATCAGAGGAACTTGACTTCTGTCATTTTGAATTGACACTCCAGGAGTATCAGACGAGCTGGTAGGGGACAATATTATATGCATTAATTAGCTGTTTATTATACAGCAGACACTTCATTGCAAGGTTCTGGGAATGAGGGAACTACAGAGCTGCTCTGGCCTTGTGTATTTCTGCTTCCAGCTTCTTGGGTTTCATAAACTTTGAAAAATACTTCTCAATGACCAAAGAGAAAACTATGTAAGCAATTGTTTTTTGTTGTGATGTTGTAAGTAAACAGCATTCATTAACAAGAGGCATCTAGATCATTCAGATTACATTTAAGGGGTTAGTTGTGGGCGGGAAAGACAAACAGATATAAAGCAGTGACAGAAGAAGGCAGAGAGCAGGTTGTGAGTTGAGCTCAGGTGACTGTACACATCACACAGCGACTTGAAGTTTGTAACTGATGTAGAGACAGCAGGGCCCTGCTAACGAAGACACTCCTGCTCAGTGCAGGGCAGAGAAGAGTGGAGGTCAAGAGATCAACAGGAAGTGGTATAGAGCTCAGTGAGAGGCCATGGCTCAGTTCATCATTCAGTCTGAAGGTGAGGAGGTCAACAGGAAGTGGTATAGAGCTCAGTGAGAGGTGACAGCTGGTGCTGAACCTACAGACTGACAGGGAGAGCCTGAGGGCTCATCTAGACTAGGCTTCTGTATCTCTACGCCTCTGATACACCAGACTTCATGTCTTGCATTGTGTAACAGGATTACAACTCTAACTGATGTGACGTTGTAAAGTTAAATTTCCAGGAGAGCTCTCTCTGATGCCGATAACTCTGGTTTTCATATGAAATGAGTAATGAATACATTTTTTTTAATTCTCAAAGGAATATGCTGTTGATATTGAATTAAATAGTGATCTCATTGCAAATAAACTCTTTGAACCCCTCCAAACTGGTTTAAGACAATTACATAATTATAACAATCAGACAATTCTAAAATAATGATGAGAAGACTCACCAGCAGACATACAGACTTCAAACTTGCTGAGCTGATATGAAACACTGTAGCGATAGAACAAGTTAGGAACAGCAGATGGATCAGACAATCTGGGCAGCTCCTGTCAGAGAGGAACAGTATGTATCAGTCAGGACCCTGCACCTTCACGAGCTGTTATGGTAGCTTGATTCTTATGAGAGAGTAGTTCTTTCTGACAAATAAAAGCACTTAATCACTTGCACATGTTCCAATATTAACTTCCTTATTCTTTACACACCCCAGGGTAGTTTAGCCTGGTGCTTTCAGTGCTGATCTTGCTGAAAGATGATTGTTGTCCTGGTTTTAAATATATGTTTCTTCTTGTATTTGCCTGTGCTTTACTCTGTCCTTTATCCTTGAATCTCTATGAGCTCATTGCTGAGGAGAAGCAGCCCCACAGCATGATGCTGCCTCCACCCTGCTTGTCTGCAGAGACAGAGCTGACAGGAGATCTGCTGTGCTGGGTCTGTGTCAGACGTACTGTAACACTCAGCATTTATACAAGAAAGTTGCAATTGGGTCTAATCTAACAACACCTTTTGCCATTTTTTTCCCCAGAATCACTGAGGTGCTTCATGAAAGCTTCATGCAGGATTTTAGACATGTCTTTTTTCAGATCCATTCAACTCACTGTGGAGTGCTGGAATATTGTTGAGCCACAGACAACATCCTCCAATGTCAGCCACTGTCCTCTAACTCCTCCAGTGTCTGTTTTCCTCATGGTGTGCTCCTTGTCTGTGAGGTCAGTGTGGAGCGACAGTCTGATCCAGGCAGTGACTGGTTCTCTTCTCCGTCTGATTGATCCACTTCACCTCAAAGAGATGCTTAGACTTTGAAATGGTTTTACATTCCTTTCCTGATCTTTTTTTCTCATTTTGACACCTAACATAGGGTCACTTTCTGAAAACAAAACTAAGACTACACAGTCCTCTTCTTTCTGTAGTGGTCTTCCTTTGTCTCACTAGCTCTCACTAACTCTTTAATTCAGTCTTAATTAATCATCAGTCATATTCAACCTGAATAACAGTGTCTCTCAGTTCTCTATCCTCAGATTATTCACTCATTTTCGACTCTTTCACTCTTCACCAGCACCACTCTTCTCTTTCCCAGCAGATCTTTATACAGGGCAGCTGCTTTGCTGTTCAGAGACACCCCTCAGTCTGCTGATGTTCAGGCTCAGGGAGCACTGGGGACCACCCTGTGCCATCAGGACTCCTCTCTCTCAGCTGTGGGGGGCAGGTACACTCTACCTCACCCAGAGACGCTCCACTCCTCCAGGTGCTGACGCTCCTTGGCATCACACTTCATCACCATTGAACCTGGCAAAGGAACCAGCACACAGCCCCCCTGTCCGGCACCTGTGAGCCCCTTCTGTTCTCAAGCACCCCTCACTTGCAGAGCCCACAGGCCTGTAAACCTGCCTCATCATCACTAGAGACAAGATCTCTCTACTGGAGCTCTCACACGCTCTCCTTCCAGACTGGACTCTGGACAAATCCCTTTTCTCCCAAGAGGTCTTACTTAGTCAGGAGGAGGCTAATTCTACACACATCTTATCCTGACAGCTCCTTTCCCTCAGCTGGAGTTTCACTCCCTCAAAGTACCAAAGAGATCTTCAGACCAGCTCTGCCTCATTCCACAGGTTTACCCATTAACAGGCAGTCATCCTGGTACATGACCAAATCACAGGACCTAACAAAACTACATCTCAAACCTCGCAGTCAGGTAATCAGGAGCTGAACCTTTCTGTGAGGCCCCTTTAAGAGAGAGAAGAGCCACATCTTGCAGCTTGTGGACAAGGAGAGCTGGGGTGTCCCAGACCTCCTGCACTCTTGAACACTGATCTGTGCTCGAGCTGCATGATCACAACAACACACCCTGAAGCCACTGCCCAGTTTCCCAGAATCCTCCTGCTTCTCTGTAAGTGAAAGTGAAAATAGTCCTTTACTGCGATAAAGACGGTGTCAGAAGTAAAGTGAGCAGGTCGCTTTTCAAATCTAATTATAAAAAGGCATCAGACAATCTCATTTTCTTTCTGAACAATAGAAAGTGGAGCTCAGACCAGTATGATCAGAGTTTCCAGCCTGTAAGTATCCTGTCATTCTCACATCAGTTAACAGCACAGTGTACTGTAGGGTGAGGCCTGTCCTGTAGAAGTCAGACCGTACAGATATTCACACGACTGATGAATTATTAATGTGTATCTGAAGGAGTATTATATCACAGTTTTCACTGTATTTTCTATGTAATTATTAATGTGAATCTGAAGGTCTGGATATCACTGTTTTCCCTAAATTTTCACCGTATTGGATCTAACAGGCAAACAGTAAATTTCATGGGTCCTGCTGAAGGTTTTTCTTTCACTTTGTGTTTCCTGTAGTTGAATGGCGTTTCTCTCTCTCAGAACAACATCTCTCAACACTGCAAAGACAAAAAACTTCACTCTGAATCTGGACTGTAATTAATACTGTAAACATCCTGTTAGTATAAAAACAGGTGAGTGTAAATCTGCTTTGTTATTGTCGAGCTGTATAAGAAGACAAGAAACATGATATATTTCTGAACCTTGTAGGTTTAATTCAGTATGATGTGTTTAGTACTGCAGAGATCAATGACAATGTATGTATAGAAAAAGGTGAGTGTGAATCTGGTTATTGTCCATCTGTAAAGGGAGACAGGAAACTCTGCTCTATTTCCACACATTGTATTGTCAAATAAAGTGCTGTTCCTTTCTTTATAGTGCATGGGTAGAGTCAGAGTAGTAGCTGCTGTGTGCTGGAGTGACAGTGAGATCAGTCAGGTACAGCAGCGTGTGAGTGAACAGTCAGGTCAGGACTGAAGCTGCTGTGTGCTGGAGTGACAGTGAGATCAGTCAGGTCCAGCAGTGTGTGAGTGAACAGTCAGGTCAGGACTGAAGCTGCTGTGTGCTGGAGTGACAGTGAGATCAGTCAGGTACAGCAGTGTGTGAGTGAACAGTCAGGTCAGGACTGAAGCTGCTGTGTGCTGGAGTGACAGTGAGATCAGTCAGGTACAGCAGTGTGTGAGTGAACAGTCAGGTCAGGACTGAAGCTGCTGTGTGCTGGAGTGACAGTGAGATCAGTCAGGTACAGCAGTGTGTGAGTGAACAGTCAGGTCAGGACTGAAGCTGCTGTGTGCTGGAGTGACAGTGAGATCAGTCAGGTACAGCAGTGTGTGAGTGAACAGTCAGGTCAGGACTGAAGCTGCTGTGTGCTGGAGTGACAGTGAGATCAGTCAGGTACAGCAGTGTGTGAGTGAACAGTCAGGTCAGGACTGAAGCTGCTGTGTGCTGGAGTGACAGTGAGATCTTTTCACGTCAAACGTTTGGCTCCCACACCCCCTACTGCTCTCTGTCTCTCTGTCCCGGGCTCCCACGCCCCCTGCTGCTGTCTGTGTCTCTGTCCCGAACTCCCACGGCCCCTGCTGCTGTCTGTGTATGTGTCCCGAACTCCCACGCCCCCTGCTGCTGTCTCTGTCTCTGTCCCAGGCTCCCACGCCCCCTGCTGCTGTCTCTGTCCCGGGCTCCCAAACCCCCTCCTGCTGTCTCTGTCCCGGGCTCCCACACCCCCTTGTCTGGGCTTCCATGCCCTTATCTGTGTTCTGTTGCCCTGTTCCGTCAGGGTTTTTTTTTGTTGTTATTTTTCTGTTTGTTCAGTCTGTTTTTTTGTCCCGCTCCTCCGGAGCCCAGTCCGGCCCCCTCTTCCTCTAATCAATAAAGGTTTTTTTACCCCGGAGGAGGGGGTTGCTCTCAGCCGTGGACTTGGAGCTTTCCTTTCAGTTAAATGGGGTTTAACTGAAACAGTTACAGTACGATATTAGTCATTTTAACTATCTGTTGTTTATATATAATACTCTTTCTAATAGAATAGAAATAAATATATACTATACTGACAGTTTTATTAATTTCAAATTTAATAAAAAAATAATTTCAAATTTAATCAAAATACAATTGAATCAGAATTTAATTTCATTTAACACAATAAATGATGTTTAAATAACCACTATTTGTGGGTATTTTCACAACTTTTATTTGAATAATATCTAAGACCTAATTGAATTTTCAGAAACCTTAGCTTTTATTTAGGGTCAATTATGCACAGAATAGAATATAGTAAATCTGCGGTGCTCATGAGTTCATACTGCAAGAATTACTGCTCCACAGTTCAATTCAATTTATTTTTATATAGTGCCTTTCACAACAAGGTTGCCCCAAGGCGCTTAACAAAGCCAAATGACCCTACATGTTGTGAATACAGAACAGAAAAGACCAGAAGACAATGGAGGAGAGGAACCAAAAACTCCTTATAAGGAGAAAACAAACCTCTAGGGGTCCAAGGTCAACTGGCTGCCCAACCCCTTTGGGCGCCATCCGAACACGTGGGGAGGAGAATAGGATAGTTCGGTCAGAACAGACCACTGGACCAACACAGAGACACACAATGGCATGGACAGCAGCACCAGCAGACATGGTTGCAGCAGGCTATGATGTAAGGTGTGAGTAGGCTAGGCTGAAGTAATGGGTCTTCAGTCTGGATTTAAATACTGAAGGTATTTATGCAAAATACCTTCTTATGGCCATATAAAGCAGAATACCACAAACTCAATATAGGTTATGATTATGCATCTTGTGTGAGTATTGGATTCAACCTTTCTTCGATTAAAGAAACTCTTTTTTGCAAAATTCCTGTCCTATACTAACTTGTATCAAATGCAATGCAACTTACAGACAGATTCAAATCATTACTCAAAACTTATTTTAATCTGACTTCTTTTTTAGTTTTTATGTGTTTATTTGCTATTAAATGTGAAAAGTTTTAAATCCATTATTTATAATGTATATTTAATCAAATGTCTGCTTTCTAATTATTATTTAACCACATTTACTAATTATTTATGCTGTGTGTAATTAAACATTCTATATCTTGTCTTACCACAAAAAAATCTATATAAAAAATTCTATGTCTGTATATTATTTGTAGCTGTAATCATTATATTTGAAGAAATCATTTGTTACTAGCACAGTTTGTATACAATTTGATTAGCACAGGAAAGCACTATTGGATTGATAGACATTTAATAATGTACTGATTTGTCTGACAATCTCACACAGCCGCAGTGCTTTAAGGATTCACTGCACCACCTGCCACTCATACAGAGTAGTGCAGCCCTGCATCAGATTATTTGGAAACATGAACACGTTGCTGGTGCTGCTCGTCATTCCTAATTAGCACCACCTACTGGAACTCTCACTCTCCCTCCTTCCAGCTGGAGCCTAGATGCAGACAGAAACCCCTTTTCTCCAACTGGTCTTATAAATCTCTTAATTGACCCAGAGGAGTAGTTAACTCCATGGACATCTTGACTCCTGTCCATCAGTTCAGATCCCACTTCCTCAAAGTAGCAAAGACTCCTTCAGACCAGTTCTGCCTCATACCACAGGCTTTCCCAGTTAACAGGCAGCCTTCTTGGCACATGACCACATCACAGGAGCTAACAAAATACATCTCACTCTCTCCCAGGCAGGTAATCAGGAGCTGAACTTCTCTGTGAGGCTCCTTTCAGGGAGAGAAGTGCTGCCATTCTACAGCCTGTGGACAAGGGGAGAGGGGCTCCAGACTGATGTTCTTATTTCACTTCAATATTCATATGATAACAGAAATGTCCCACGTGTTCTTGAACACTGAGCTGTGATTGAGCCACTTGATCACAGCACACCCTGCAGTAGCAGCCCAGTTACCCACAATCCTCTCCTTTCAGTATTACAGCAGGAAGTGAAAGTGAAAATAGTCCATTACCGTGATAAAGAGGGTTCAGAAGTGAGCTTTTTTTTTTCAAATCTGATTTTAAAGAGGTCTCAGACATTTTTATATTTCTTTCAAAGAAACAAGAGAGTGGAAGGCAAATCATTGTGATCAGATTATCCAGTCCACTTTTGCTGATTAAAATTATCACTGACCACAGCTCTGAGTGTCCCTGTACTGCTCACTGTACTGTCTCTGGAAAAGAGCTCAGACCACAGCTCTGAGTGTCCCTGTCCTGCTCCCTATACTAATGTCAGTGTGATGGTGGGTGAACAGAAAGTTTGAGGGGCTGCTCTATTGATTGTACTGAGCTGTGTTTGCAGATCTTGTCAGCATAGAGTCAGGAGCTGTCAGAACAGAGTCACATGAGGTCTATAGTAACATGAAGGGCATCAATGGTACAGATTAACTTCAGGCACCTGAGGATTAAACACAACTTACATATAACTAAAATGATCAACAACTCTGTGGCCAAAATAAATAAGAAAACAATTAAAGAGACAGAAAAAGAAAGCAGGATTCAAGCTCTGCCTGTTCCCACCTGCTCTCCTGCCCCTGTTCACTGCTCAGACTCAGACTCAGCTCAGTGGGAGTGTTGCTCTGCAGGCTGGGTGGGTCTGTCCACAGGTCAGTTCAGGTAAAGTGAAAGAAGGAAGTGAACTTTGTTTCTGCAGCATTGAACAGCAGTTACTGTGAATAAAATGGAGGATTAAACAGGATAAAAGTCTTCACCTTACAGCACATAATAATAATTACAGAACAGGTCTAAGATGACGAAGTGAGTGAACAGTGAGCTGAGAACTAACACTGAGAGACACTCCTCACTGCAGGGAGTACATTGCTCTGGATATACAGTATATCTCAGTGAAAAAGTCTGAAAGATCAGGGCTTCTGGAACATGTCAAGACTATGCGTTTCATAAATTGTATTGTTTGCGTCTTTCAGAGACATTTTATCTCTTTCTTCATTTCAGAGATAAGTGTGTTTCCCTTACTTCACAGTGTTTCTTTGTTTCAGAGATGGAGTCTGACCAGTCACAGTGGCTCTTTTTGACTCTGCTGTTTCTCCACCAGTCCTGTGTCTCAGGATCAGGTACAGTGAGACTCTTATTGGTGTTTTAATCAATAACCTGAGCAGGACCCTGATTTCACACTGATTACTGAAAATGTCAGTACAGTTTCAAATTTCTGAAGCTGATAACATAAAGATTGTAACATTTAAAATCTGGTGTTCAATCTCTGAACCATTATTGTGTTGTAAGAATTTAGTGCAGTGTAGAATTTCTATAATAGTGCTCTGGGATGAAAGGCCTGGAGTTGCAGGTGTGTCATGAAGTGGTGGGTTAATGAATCATTTGTATATTTTAGAAAATGTCAGCAGCATAGCTGGTAGGAAGAATTTTGTTTAGAGATTAAACATAAATATAATGCAAAAACATCAGAAAAGGTTGTAGGACATTATATGGTTGTATGGTTGATGAGACAATAAGCCACTTGGTTGTAATTACCCCTCCTTTTATTACAAACCCCATTGATTTACAAACATAATGCGCAACATTATCAATATAATATTTCAAATACAAATAACATCAAATATATAATATTTCCTCACCCTACACAAACCACAAACATGGCTGGAATGAACAGTCTGTTCTTGTCATCAGCCTTTCTTCTGTTCATGATGGTGTGTGTCAGTCTGGGATAATTGTCCTCCACTGAGTCACTCTGTCATCAGACCCCTGAGCACCTGTGGGATGAGCTGACAGACTCAGAGACAGTGTCAATCATGGTCAAGTCACACTGCTGACCTGAGAGCTGCTTCACCCTCTCTGCCAGTCTGTGCCTCAGTGTGGGAGTTAATGTTGGCTACATCAGGTACTCATCACTTACAGAGGGAGTCCTGGAGTGACCCAACACCACACAGGACATTACAACATATCTGAAGTGTGTTTATGAAAGATGGAGAGATGATACACCCAACACTTGTAAAAGAAGTCTGACTGGAACCTCCCTGTTGTTCATCTCTATTCTGGGTTTTGTGTCTTGATGTTTCAGAATATCTTATTTTGTGAACTTCTGGATAAAATACAAAGTCATTCAGGTGCTGGAAGTGATTTATTATTATTATTATTATTATTATTATTATTATTATTATTATTATTATTATTGTGCTGGAAGTATTAATCAGCAGTTTAATCTGGGTTCTGTATGTGAAAGGTTGCAGTATATAAAGGACCAGAGAGCAGAGTGAGAGACACAGGTAATATGATCCTCTTACAGTCACTGCAGAGTAACAGACCCTCAGTGACCACAGTCACAGCTCTTCTATCAGGGAGTGAAGGTGAGGATCTGAGGGTCCTGGGTGAGAGATCCAGACCCAGTTTGGGAAACACTGGTGTGAGGAAGAGGAGCAGATGGTGAGATGAGACTCACTGATCTTCAGTGCTCCTCAGTCACATGTGGGTCTGAAGCAGTCCCAGTGGGCAAAAGACGTATAATATACGTCTATTAAACGCATACCTTAGACGTCTAAATGTGGTCTGCAATTCGTCTAGAATGAAATTCTAATATACGTCTAAAGTTATACGTCAATTATACGTCTATGTTTAGACGTTCATTATACATAAATGGTTGGAGTTCTATTATACGGATACATTTAGAGGACTATTATACATATATGGTTGGAGTTCCGGATAACTTTAGAGGACTATTATACGTATATGGTTAGAGGTCTATTTTACGGATAACTTTAGACGTCTATTATACGTATATGGTTAGAGGTCTATTATACGGATAACTTTAGAGGTCTATTATACGTATATGGGTAGAGGTCTATTATACATCAAAGATAGGTTTTATAGGTGTAGAAACAAGTAAACCAAGCCAATGATTTGGTTTAGAAATGTATTCTGAAAATACACATTCACACCTGAAAAATTAAATTATACATTGTATGCAATCAATCAACAATCAACATATGGGCAATAATCATAAAAAACACAACTAGTCTTAAACTTCAACTACAAATTCTGGTAACATCAATATACAGTATAGTAATGACAAACACAAACATTACAAAAGTAATTAATTTATTATATTTACTATATTTATTATACACGTGTAAATTAATTACTGCGAAAATAATTTACTTCGTACTCTGTGCAGAGTGCCGTAAACTGCTAGTTGCGGCACACACGATACATACAGTAAAAAGCCTCAGGCACTGTGTTAGATGTATTTTCGACGTTATATATGCGTTTATTCATGTCGATTTTATGGTTGCAATCCGACGTTGATTATACGTCGAGGCGACGTATATATACGTATAGCCGTAATTTCGCCGTAAATATACGTATATTCGACGAATCAATGCCCACTGGGGTGATGGGCTGTTTGTAGAAAACACTGTGTGTCACTGAGCTTCTCTGCTTTATTCTGCTAGTGATGATCTACAGTTTGTCTCAGAGTGTTTGTCTGTGTTGAGGTTGAAGACTCATGTCAGCTGTGCTCTTTCTCTTTCAGAGAGGTTTCAGGTTCATGGTCAAGCTGCTCCTGTGATTGTGTCCCCTGGTGAAGACGCTGTCCTGCCCTGTTACCTCTCACCAGACATCAGTGCTGAGGATCTAGAGATCAGGTGGTTTAGAGAGGATTACACAGCCCCGGTGTGTTTGTTTCGAAAGCGAACATATGACCATACTGCACAGAACCCAGACTACAGGGACAGGGCTGGTCTATTCCTGCAGGAGCTCCACAGAGGCAATGTGTCTTTAACACTGAGAGATGTGAGACGCTCTGACCATGGACAGTACACATGCATGGTGGTGTCTAAACAGGTGGAGGACGACACTGTTATTGACCTGGGTGTGAGAAGTGAGTGACTTTCAGTTTGATTGCTTCCCAAATTATATTTGTGACGAATCACTGATCACTCCAATTAGAAATTACACAGTGATAAGTTGTAATTAATAGACTCATGACTGAAGAGAACAGTACTGTTGTACTGACCACAGCAGTTCTCTCAAGAATTTCAATTTGGACCTAAGAAATAATAAATGCATTAAATAAAAAATCATATATACACAGCACAATACAGAGTGCCATCACATGACATAACACAGCACTGCATATTGTATCACAGCAAACTCATTTAATACAACAAATCAAATCACACTACAACTTAACACAACTCACATAACACAGCAGAACAGTACAGTATGTTACACAGTCAAATTTGACATTACATAGTGCTATCCAACACAACACACATATACACAAACAACTTACACAGCTCTACACAGCACATTGCTTTTTCCAGTCTTGTGTCACTGGGATCCCCCTCTCCTACACACAGACAACACTGATACTTCAACCCCTCAGTTCAATTGCTTCTCAATCAACTGTTATGCTGAATGGGGAAGCTACATGTAGAAGTTTAAAACCTGTCAGAGAAACAACTTTAAACTGTTGATTCCAAACATGTCTTTAT
The DNA here is from genome assembly GCF_059453375.1 of Lepisosteus platostomus. NCBI lineage: Eukaryota > Metazoa > Chordata > Actinopteri > Semionotiformes > Lepisosteidae > Lepisosteus > Lepisosteus platostomus. Next base: position 4,455,179 of record NC_142616.1, read on the forward strand.
CCTTTTTGCATTGGTTCTGAATGCAAAGCACTAAGACACCTGCATTTACTCCAACATGCTTTGAAATATTTGCTGTTGTGATGAATTCACAGCCCTGGGCTCCCAGCCCTCAGTGTCTCTCCACTCCACTGGAGGAGATCAGGCCCAGCTGCTGTGCAGATCAGAGGGCTGGTTCCCTCAACCTGCAGTGATCTGGACAGACATGGATGGAAACGAGGTGACATCACAGCCCCCCACAGTGGACACGGACAGTCAGGGGCTCCTCAGTGTCAGCAGCTACATCCCAGTCAAACAGGAGTCCAACATCTTCTCCTGCCTGGTGAGAAGTGCTCTTCCTGAGCCAGACTGGGGATCTCAGCTCCACATACCCAGTGAGTATTAAACATGAACACTGGAGCTCACCTGTAACACAGCTGAGGTATAACACACACCCAGGATATAACACACCTGGGACACTGAACACAACCTACACTACTTATTATCATTACTCATGGCTTAATATTTAATAATTAGCATTCATCAATTCATGACAAATATTGAATGTGTCTACATGTTAATTTCTTAAGGTAATAAAGTGTTAATTTATTGTGAAAACTTGTAAAAGATTAAAACTGATTAAATCTGATTATTGTTTCTACACACACAAACCTGACACTAAGCCAATAATGCAGTTATTGTGTTGTAATCACTGTCAGTGCTGTACCATCCTGTTTTTATATTTAAACAGACTTTGTTGTTTAATTATAAAAATACACATAGTGACTTCAAAAACATAAAATATCTAAAGGGAAATAAACATGCAAAAGCAAAACAGAAGCCAGATTAAGGTAAAAGTTTGGATTTTAATGATTTTGTCATATACTGTAAGATGCATTGTAACTCACACAATTCTGCACTATATTTAAATTGCAATTGCCGTAATATTGTTGAAGTACAGTATGCAAATACAGTATAATTTTAATTATTGCTTGTAAAGCTGGTTTAAATAATGGCATCTAGATGATCTAGGCAATATAGATGAAAGGAGGCATTACTGTAGATGATGTAGATGTAGACAATTGTGGATATTCATTTAATAATTTTCCATGAATATATTTTTTTTTTAAAAAAAGTCTCTACAACTACTTTACATTTTTAAATGGTAGTTATGTTATTTATTTTATATGCTTATGTAACATAATAATATTTTATTTTTTCAAGAAATATGATAATTAAACTTAGAATTCACATTGTGCCACATTGCAGTGTCCTGACACACATTCTTTCTATAAGGTTGTTTTTGTATGTCTTAAATTGAATAATATTCTAATCTCACCTTGACAATAAATGGCACGAACAGTTATTGATTGGTCAGTTTCTGTGGGATAATATTCCTGTTTTCCAGGAAACTTTTTCTCTGCTCCCTCTGGATGGATGATGACTCTCTTCCTAACAGCAGCTGTTACTGTAGCAGCATCAGTACTTCTGGTGATCCAGTGGAGAAGAATGGACAGTATGTGCTCATTATATATAGACATGTGTGTCTAAATGACTGTATTAGGTTGGGTTTAAAACCTCACTATATGAAAGTGGACAGGACAGGACAGGACACCCTCCTCTTGATAACAGGAGTCAGGAGAACTGTAGACCCCAGGAGATAATCTTCTCAGAATGGGCTATAGGGGGAGATTTACAGTGTAGGTTGGAGATTGTGTTCCTATCAGAACCAGTACTGGCCCACAACAGCTGTCCTTGCAGTTACAGAACCAGCTCCTCCAGTGTTAAAGCACCTCTGTACTCAATTCTCTGAGTAAGTAAGTCTCACTCTGAGTGTTTATCCAGTGCAGGTGAGTCGGTCTTAGGTCCCTTAGGAGTTATGGTGATTTCAGAACAGAGTGTGTTCAATGTTCCTGTGGAAACACTCCAACACTTGGCCAGATCCACTCTCTATATTTCAGCAGCTATATTGAGCACTTCGTGGAACTCGGCCACTGTTAATGCAACTGAATGTTCTCTTAGATGCTGTCACGGACGTCCAAAGGGACTAACCGTGGGGAGCAGGAGAGCGGAAAAAGACCCATATGCGTAGCGGCGAGACGGGAAAAAGGCCGGGCTCATTAATGCAAAGAGTTCAGGATTGCCGTATAGAAACCTATGCCCTCAGGGAGCGGACGTGGGGCGCCCTGGTGCTAGGCGGGTCTCAGGACATCCGAACGTCAATGCTGAGCGAGGGCAGAGTGCAAGACCCGGAAATATATAGCCCAAGGGAAAGAGAGGGACAGGAAGGACAGCAGACCGGAAACTAGGGACAGGACAGAGAAGGAGCGCCCTCTGGCTGCAGAGGGCGTGACAGTACCCCCCCCTTCATGGGCGGCTCCCGACGCCCAAACAAATAAATAAGCTGCACAGCACTGGGGGGAGGAAAAACCTCATTTAACTGAAAGGAAACCTCCGGGAATCCACGGCTGAGAGCTACCCCTTCCTCCGGGGTATAAACCTTTATTGGGAGGAGGAAGGGGGGGTAGAGAAAAGCTCCGGAAACTAAAACAAAAAAGTACACAAGCACAAACACAAACACAACAGACAAAAACCTGGGAAAGACCAGGGAGACAAACCACACAAGACAGATAGGAACCAAAAACAGGTAGGAACCAAAGTTCCGAGACACAGAGAGCAGGGGGGACCAAAAAGGAGGGGAAACCAGGAAGAAAAAAATCTAAACAAAAGGCAAAAAACAAGAAAAAAAACACAAAAACCCCGGGGAAAAATACCGCAGACTGGGCAATTGGCACGTTCACATTCTAACGCTGATATCGGAGAGAGCAAGACTAGGAAGAGCCAGGCACGAAAACCTGCTCCAGACACAGAAGCTCGGAGTGATATCCAGCAATAAGAATGGAGGAACGGCAGAAAGCTTACCATTCTATCACTGATATCGGAGAGAGCAAGACCAGGAAGAGTCAGGCACAAAAACCCGCACCAGACACAGAAGCTCGGAGTGATATCCAGCAATAAGAATAGGCAAGCCAGCTCAACATTCAATCACTGATATCGGAATGAACAACCTGAGGAGAGCCAGGTACGGAAACCCGCTCACAGACACAGATGCTCGGAGTGATATCCAGCGATTAGAATAGAGGAACTGAAAAAAAAACAGCCCAGAGAACAAGAAAAAACTGCGAAAAAACAAAAGGCGCCGCTCGCGGGGTCGAAAAAATGGGCTCAGCATTCTGTCACGGACGTCCAAAGGGACTAACCGTGGGGAGCAGGAGAGCGGAAAAAGACCCATATGCGTAGCGGCGAGACGGGAAAAAGGCCCGGGCTCATTAATGCAAAGAGTTCAGGAATGCCGTATAGAAACCTATGCCCTCTGGGAGCGGACGTGGGGCGCCCTGGTGCTAGGCGGGTCTCAGGACATCCGAACGTCAATGCTGAGCGAGGGCAGAGTGCAAGACCCGGAAATATATAGCCCAAGGGAAAGAGAGGGACAGGAAGGACAGCAGACCGGAAACTAGGGACAGGACAGAGAAGGAGCGCCCTCTGGCTGCAGAGGGCGTGACAGATGCCACCCCTAAGAAATCTTTATTTGTAATAAATTATGCATTAATTCAAATTTTATTATCTAAATCCAAACACACACATTCCACGAGCTCTACACACGTTCATCCCTGTGTTCTACTGATCATCCCTGAAAAGTCGTCTTAAGAAGAGTATGGCAGTGTTTTGGTGTTTTTGTTCCACACACTGAACACATAACTCTAGACTGCGGTCAATACAGGACCTCTACTGTCTGGTTTTCAGAATGGAGAGACACTGCGGTAATCTGAACCATATGATATTAGTGTATATCTTTAAATACCTCTTTCAGTGCAGGAGACTGTATCAGTGTTACTGACTCTGTCTGTTTCTTATAGAGCAGGAGACACTATTGACATCATGTCGTAAGTACATTGTACAATTCTTAAAATGTTCTGTATCGACTGTAGTTTGAAGTAGACTCTTTAAAGCTCACTACTCCTGATATCCATGACAAGTGCACGTTCAAAATGCTAATTTGATTTTCTTTTAAATATTTTTTTTTTCATAATTGTTTAGTCAGGAACTTTTTTTCTTTGGACTATTTTGTAGTTCAACTGGATTGTGTGAAATATTTAGGTTATTTTTCAATGTTGTTCCACACGCTAAACTATCCACTGAATGTCTTTATTATTTGCAGTGAACCCCTTACTTAAGAGAGAACTGGGTAAGTGTTCTATAGTCTGTGTGCTGTACTCTTAAAGCCAACAAGTGATCAATGTAGTTCTGAACCTCTCTGGTGTTTCATGTTTTTTAAAGCTCTAGCATGATAATATGCAAGAGAAAACTGCTCTCAGCCAAACTCTACTGTGTATAACTTTCCCAAGTACACCAAATACAGACGAAGTGGAGCTGGAATTCAGCTACATTAGAAGATCTCCTGAATATTCATCCCCTTAAACACAACATTAATAAATTAATAACACTGAAGTTCAGTCACAGTCAAAACAGACACTGAGGATAAGGAGTACTGTGGGTACAGGTCATTCAGACATTGATACTGGTCACTGTGGGTACAGGACACTTAGTCAGTGATACTGGTCACTGTGGGTACAGGTCACTCAGTCAGTGATTCTGGTCACTGTGGGTACAGGACACTCAATCAGTGATACTGGTCACTGTGGGTACATGACTCTTAGTCTGTGTGAGATCAGCCCACACTTTCACTCATCTGACTGAACAATGAACAGAATTCAGAATCAATGGATGGTTATTTAAATATGAAATATCCCTCAGGGCTGGAGACTGCAGACTGTTTATTTTTTATCTCTCTCAGTGGCTCAAGCACCAGACTCCAGGGTGTCCTGTGATGTGTCTGTGTGTCTTATTGCCTTGTGCTGCTCAGTCTTTTTGAGTGAGACTCCAGTCTTACAGCCACTGCTGCTCACACTCACTGACACTCTGATCCACACTGCAGTGGAGACTGGGGATCAAGAAATGGACTGACTGCAGACTGTAGTATAAACTCTGGTATAATAACAGGTACGAAGCAATAAAGGTCTTTAATACAATAAAGATCTACTCTCTCTCTTCAGATGCTGTGAAGCAAGCTCCTATCCCTAAATCACGTATGTATTGTTAGACCCTTTTCTCAGTAAATTACATGACTCAAGTTGGATATTTCTTTATAGCAATAAAGAAAGGAGGACAAGTGAAGTTAACAGGTTAACCTCTTCTCTCACTCACTTTCTTAAGGACAGCAACAAACTTCTATTCTTGAAGATGAGCACATTTTCATACAAAAACATATATTTATGATTGGTCAATAGCAGTTTCATGTCATATAAGGTGTAACCAATGTCTGAAAGTTAGGCAGTCACCCAGTAACCAGTATACCTTATGAAAATCTGCTGACTGACAGCATTGACTGTACTGACATCTTATTACCAGTGTGTTTGTGATTAACATTGTCTGTATCTCTGTGCTCCAGTGTGTGACTGTGATCAACAGTGTCTATATCTCTGTGTTCCAGTGTGTGTCTGTGATTAACAGTGTCTGTATCTCTGTGCTCCAGTGTGTGTCTGTGATCAACAGTGTCTGTATCTCTGTGTTCCAGTGTGTGTCTGTGATTAACAGTGTCTGTATCTCTGTGTTCCAGTGTGTAACTGTGATTAACAGTGTCTGTATCTCTGTGTTCCAGTGTGTGTCTGTGATCAACAGTGTCTTTATCTCTGTATTCCAGTGTGTGTCTGTAATTAACAGTGTCTGTATCTCTGTGTTCCAGTGTGTGTCTGTGATTAACAGTGTCTGTATCTCTGTGTTCCAGTGTGTGTCTGTATCTCTGTGTTCCAGTGTGTAACTGTGATTAACAGTGTCTGTATCTCTGTGTTCCAGTGTGTGTCTGTGATTAACAGTGTCTGTATCTCTGTGTTTCAGAATGGCAGTGGATCTGCAGTGTTGCAGGTAGGTCTGTCTCCTCTTGATAACACAGAAGCTGATTTAAACCCTGGTGTCTGTGAGACCAGTTTCAGAAGGTCTCTTTAGTATGAGATTTAATGTGAGATGGTCATTCCTGGTGTGTGAAGTAGATGTATTTCAATAAGATAAGATCACTTAATTAGCCTTATACAATTTCTTGCATTAGGAATTTGTCTGTTCACATACCCCAGCTTGCTCTCCATGAGACACAGTCACACAGACTGGGAGAGAAGCTTGGGGTTAGAGCACAAGGTCAGCCATTGTACAGCACCCCTGGAGCAGTTGGGGTTAAGGGCCTTGCTCAGGGGCCCAACAGAGTAGGATTCTTCTGCCAGCTGTGGGATTTGAACCAGCAACCTTCCAGCCACACGTGCAGATCCTTAGCCATAGTGCTACCACTCCACCCAGAATCAATTTCATCATTCTGTAACATGCTACATGAAAACTGCCCAGTCCATCACTGGCGTTGCCCTCCCATTAGAGGACACAGGACAGGACATTTATGACAGACGGGACTTGAGGAAAGCTCTAAGCATCATCAAAGACTATGACAATTAATTATTGTAGTACAATTTAGATAATTATTTCTTGTCCTTGACTGATGAATATTTCTATTCAAAGTGCTACAGAACTCTCCCTGTGTTCAGGATGAGGCTGCATGTCCTTTCACAGTCCTGTCTTTATCTTCTTCCTCCTCCATATGCTGAGCTCATGTGGATCTTAGTCAGGTTCTGATGCCTCTTTCTTATTTTTTTTGTTTGCGTTAATTGAGCTTCGTAAGCAAATATTCTGTTATTGATTCTACTTTTCTAAAAATCAGATTCTAGGAAATCAGACCCCAGAAAGTAAATGTGTAGGAGTCTAATGTAGACTAGTAGTAATAGTAGTAATTTCAGTTCTTTATGCTTAATTCTCTGGATAAAACACAATATAATCTCCCTGGACAGTCTCTGCTCTCACCCCTGTCTACAGGGTGTGAATAAAACACACTACACCTGGACAGTCCCTGCTCTCACCCCTGTCTACAGTGTGAATAAAACAAACTTCCCCTGGACAGTCCATGCTGCTCAGTAGAATTGTCTCCTAACCTGTCTTTTACACTGCAATAGGGCCACTACAGGAGACAGATACACTACAAGTTTCCAGAAGCTTACCGTATATAAAAATCAAATTAGATTTCTCAAGATAGATAAAGGAGTGAGGCTCATATTCAGAAATTCTACAGTTCTCTGACCTTGATGTTCTGTCTAATGCTTTGCTAATGTACTTGTTTTTTGTCTCCAAATTCATCTGGTATGTTTTTGCAGTTTTGTCTTTTTATCTCTGTCCAGCTGTGTTCAAGCCCAGTACAGTTCACTCCAGTCCCAGAAGTTTTTACTGGGTCAGTGCTGCCCAGGTGAAGTCTTACAGCTCTGGCTTGTTAAGGTCACATCAGGCTGTTCCTATTCTGCAGATGTACTGCTGTAATACTGTAGATTTAATGAGTCATGACCCAAACAGACTAGAAACAAGAAGTCTGAAGCCACAATATAAGAGATACAGTGATGCAGTGTCTGACCTGTCTGGTATGGATTATGGGCACAAGATGACCACACCACTGTCCTTCCCGCTTGTTTCCCAGCCAGGAATAACACTACAGACTCCTGACCCAGCTCTCCTCTCTACCAGGGCAACAGACCTATTGGAAACCTGTAGCAATACAATGCAGTGTGAAACATCCTGTGAAACAAGGACCTGTTCTGTCTGGACAATCAGGGTGAAAGGAAAACACAGCAACAATATGAGTCATTTTATAGTATAAAAGAGGGCATCTTAATTTGTTTTGAGATGAAAGGATTTACATTGATTTTCAGAATCACTGTGGTAGAATATTCTGGTGTTTCTGCTCCAGTGTCTCATTATGGTAGGTGACTGGTATTGATTTAGGTGAATCTGGGAAACTTGGTGTAGAGGGTTAATCTGAGTTCAGAACAACAAGGTGTCTATGTTTGTGATTATTGTGTCTGAGAGACATGGAGTAGCTGAGAGGAATAATCTGAGTTCGACTCAAGGTGGAAGAGTTAATCTGAAGAGTGAAAATCTCTTTGTGAAGAATGACAGTGGACTGTTAAGGTTTCTCTGAAAAAGAAAAAGGTTTCCTCTGCCAGAATTAATTACAGGACACTCAGATGTGCACATTTTAAGGTGACATTTTGACTTAGAGCTGCAATTTGAGGTTTACATGGTTCAATGAAGGGCTCTTCCCAGGACAGGACTATGTAGCAGCATAGTTATACAATGGAATTCAGAGGTCAAAGTGAATTCAGAGTTCGTATGGCAGTGGGAAAGAAATTGAGGTTGAAGCGGGCAGCCCTTGAGAGGAAGGATTTGAAAAGTTTTCCAGAAGGGAGAAGCTGAAAGAGATTATGAACTGGGTGAGAGGGGTCTGAGATGATTTTCTTGGCATGATTGGAGTAGAGAGATGAGATAGAAGGGAGTTCACAGCCAACAATTTTTGCAACTTTGGACACAATCCTTTTGAGTTTGCCTTTTGAATAGTTATCCAAGCTCCCACACCAGACTGTAATAGAGGTTGTCTGAACACTTTGGATTATGACTGTGTAGAATTAAAGGAGGAATTATCGGTTCACTCTGGGTTTTTTGAGTTGCTTGAGAAACAACATCCTCTGCTGTGCTTTCTTGACTATGTGGTCAGTGTTAGTGCTCCATTTAAGATCACTGTTTATGTATATACCCAGAAATTTAAAGGAGTTTGTGGTCTCTGAAGGAAGATCATTAATGAAGACTGGGTGTTTTGTGTTCTCAATACGTCGGAAGTCAATGATGGTTTCCCTGGTTTTAGAAATGTTGAGTAGAAGGTCATTGTCCAAACACCAAGCTGTTCCCAAGTCAATCTGCTTTCGGTAACAATCATTATTTGAGATGAGGCCGACAATAGTAGTCATCTGCATATTTGAAAAAAATAAATCATCCTGAGATGTGAGGTTGTTTGTGAAAAGGGAAAAAGCCGGGGAGATAGGACACACCTGTGCTGAGAGTCAGAGGGCAAGAGGTCCTGTTATTCACCCAGACAGTCCGTCAGTTTGCTGAATAATTTATGTGGATTAATTGTCTTGAATGCTGAGCTGAAATCCGAAAAAAGGATGTGGGGATAAAAATGTGGCTTCTCTAAATGCTGGAGTATACAATGGAGAGCCAGGTTAATGGCGTCTTCAGCAGACCTGTTGGCCCTGTAGGCAAACTGGTGAGGATCCAGCAGGGGAGATGTACAGTGCTTGAGCACTAGATGCCCAAAAGCTTTCATAGCCACCGAAGTCAGAGCAACTGGTCTGTAGTCATTGAGGCGGGGTATTTTTGGAGATTTAGGAACAGGTATTACAGTGAATATTTTAAAACTGTGGGGGACTTTCTGCTGAAGACATGAAGTATGAATGTTGGTAAACACAGGAGCCAGTTGATCTGCACAATAGCTGAGGACTGCAGCTGGCAAATTGTCTGGGCCTGTGGCTTTTTTTTTTTTGGTTTTTTGAGGATTGCTTTCACTTCATCGGTACGGGTGAAGAATGGAGGAGACAGAGGGGTAAACGACAATGAAGGTAATGAGAAGGCCTTCACATCGGGTTTCTCAAAGCGAGTATAAAACTGGTTGAGTTTATCTGGGAGACTGGGGTCATCATCCAGTAAGGTGTTTTTTTCCTTGTAGTTGGTAATTTCCTGAATTTTCCTCCAAACTGGTCTTGAGTTGTTGTCAGAAAATTGTTCCTCTAGTTTTTTACTATAGTTGCTCTTAGCTTTCCTCACTGCAGAGCACAGTTCAGTCCCGTCACCCTTAAAAAAAGCCTTATTCTTCCTACAGCGTAAGTCTTGCAGTTCTTTTGAGAACCATGGTTTCTTGTTACCATACATCTTGAAAGGCTTTGTAGGAATGCATACCTCTTCACAGAGCTAAATACATTCCAATCTGTACATTCAAAACGCCCTCTCTGTCATGTTCCACTTCCTTCTTGTAGAGGGTGCTCCTACTCTTTTCTGTTATCGATTAGCTTTATTATTTCCCGGTGTGTCTCGTTTGTATTTTGCTTTAAAAGTCCAGCATCTCCGCAGTTCCTGGCTCAGCTTTGGAAGACGGACGTCTGAAGGCAAGCTACCACCAAGCTTGGAGGAAGCCTGAGGGCATAGGCCTTCATCCCAGATGTCCTGACCTCTGAGCCCAGGGCTCGGAGCACCTGGTTCCATTATGCTTTTATATCTCTGTGTTCCTGGTCTTGATTCCCCTTCCCTTGGATCTTCATCTTGGATGAATCTCCCGGCTTTTTGATAATGGACTGCTCCCTGACTACCCCCTTTGGACTTCCCTGGATTTGGTTGCCTTGTATTTCCCCCAGGGCACTGGATCACTACAGTCAAGGCCCCCTGTTTGTCAACCCATATCAACCCTGCTGTTTCTTCCCCAGACTTCCAGATTATACCATCTCGCATGGGGTCTTAAACACAGACTCACAGGAGTCAGAACCGGCTACTGTGACACTCTCAGGCTTTCTATAGCTTCTGGGGACCAGACCTTGACTGATTTAACTTTTGATTGGATGATTTTTAATTTTAGTTTATAAATCAGAATAAGCAGAATTATTGCGTGATCTGAATTTCCAAGTGGTGCTTTAAAATAGGCATAGGCAGGGTCCAACTTGCCGTAGTAGTGATCTGGCATTCTATCAGCTCTGGCAGTTAACTTGCTGTTTGTAATGTGGCAGTCAGGTTAACGTGGTTAAAGTCACCCAGCACTGTAACTGTGCAGTCTGGATTGGACCTTTCCACAGTAGCAATATGTTGCACTAGTTCAAATACAGCTCTTCTAGCGTTCTCTTGAGGTGGAATGTAAATGCCAGTTAGCACGATTGACGATTGATGCAAATTCTCTGGATAAATAAAACAGTCTGCATTTAATGGATATAAATGGGGAACAAACCTGGTGTAATACTGAAGAGTTCTTACACCAGCACTGATTTATCATAAAACAAATGCCTCCACCTTTAGATTTATGAGATACGTTAACTGACCTGTCTGCTCTTTGCACTGTAAAACCTGTTGGGGAGATGTCCAGGTTATCTAGTTTCAGTCAAACATAACGCGGAACATTCGCTGTCATCAGTTTGTACTGTATACGAAGCAGAAGTTAATCAATTTTATTCCTTAGAGAGCGGACATTTGACAGTAGCAGGATAACAGGGTCTGTACAGATGCTTCCTGAACCTGGATAGCGCTCCAGCTCGCCGGCTACCTGTTCTGTGGTCCAATGTAGCACCAGCTGCAGGTGATGAGAGTCCGGGAATGTTGTTTATTAATAGTTCTTCAGGAAAGAAGAAGGCATTTAATCCGTTACCTTTTAACGCTTCTCTGATGGATAGCAATTGCATACGATCATATTTCGGATGGCCTTCCTGACAAATAATAAAGACAAAACAGCAAAACAAATAGAATGCGTATTGAGGATGCCATTTTTCCAGTTTCCATCTTAGTTTATCTTCTTAGTGTGACACAGTGACTGTGTGTCTAAGAATGTATGTGTATAAATTACTCTATTAAAATATTTGGGGATATTTAATTTGAATTGAGTGACTACTCCTAGGCCAAGACTAATAAATTATTTATTTCCTGCCAAAATAAGAAATTCGGTTACTCAAGCCAGCACTGTGAAAGGAGGGAGCAGTAGAGTATTAAGCTGAGAATTGCCCTCCTCTCAGGACAGGGGATAATTAATTCTGATCTCTCTTTACTGACAGTGTTTCAATTACATGAAGTCAGTCAGTGTCTCTGTGGCCTGTTTTCCTCAGAGCAGCTCGGACATGTCAGAGTCAGGTGCTCATGGTTAGTTTAAGAGGGGTATTTACTGGGGCTGTAGGGATCGTCTTACTGGCCAGGGGTAATAATTTTGGGGTCTTTCTCTTCAGCCCAGCTGGTGTTCTCACATGGTCCTGGTCATTAAGAGACCCAGTGGTGTGTTTCACTAAGAATGACACTGGAGTGTCAATATTATTTCACTAGTCCCACCAGAGTGGGTGTGTATTGGGGTGTTTGCCTGCGATATTGGGGACCTCATTTCAAACAGGAGCGATCTAGAGGGTGTCTGTGTTTCCAGACTGATAGACTCTCCTGTGGAGTAAGTCAGTGTTTGACACTGTGTCCTGTTCTACACAGAATAAGTGTGAAATATCAGTGGAAGATGTTGTCATGATGGCTTCAGAGCTGCAGTGTCCAGAAGAGGGCGACCTCTCTCATCACTGAAATAAAGGCGCTCTAATCAGTGCACTAAAGAAAGCTCTATGTCCAGAAATCAGTCAGGTGTCTTATAAATTCATGTAGGTAGCTGTGTCAGCCTTTCTGTGCTCCAAGAGTAAAAAAATAAGAACTGAGAGAAGAATCTCTTTGGTCTTCACTAGATTTACAGGCAGACAAATGAAGGAGAGTATTTATTCAGTATAAAGTACTAAGGGTTAATACTTGAGTTTTAAGTCAGTATTCATTAGTCATGCGAATAAAGCTCCTTGAATTGAATCGATTAAAACCCCCATTCGCTCTTAACATGTACAAGCCCCACCCCCGTCTTTCAGTGGACAGAGATCACTGATTGACAGCTGGTGTCTCCTATCAGAGAGGCGGACAGTGAGCGCGAGCAGTCTGAAGTCAGTATGAGCGCCTCTGTTTCTCTCGTCTTTCTCTCCGGGTTTCTGGATGTGTTATTTCTGGTTTAAAGTAAGTGTGACGGCTTTCTTATATTTTGCTTTTGACATTTTACATTCTATAAAAATTAGCAGTATTCAGTCTTTGAATTCAACACTTTTTTGTTCTGCGTCGTCAGGAAAATGGTCTTAGAGAAGATGAACGAGCTGCTGAACTTTGAAATAAACCGTTTTAAAAGACAGGTTGTCCTGTTTTTATTAATAAATCATTTAAAAAAAGTTTAATCCATGTGAAAACAAATGTTTAATGTTTGTATTTAGAGGATATTGGGGATCACTTGCATGTGTAATACTAGTGAAACAGTGACAGAAGATGTCGTTTCTCTGGAAGGGAAGAGCAGTCATTAGTAATTGACTTGTGTTTCTCTCTCGGTGTGTTTGGGGACAAAGACATTTCAAAGTCTAATGGAGTTGAGTTGGACTGTGATTGGCAGGAGCCTGTTGTGATGTTTGTGTTTTATTCCCCAGCTGCTGTGACTCTGGACCCTGATACAGCTCACTGTGGGCTCAGCCTGTCTGAGGATGGGAAGAGAGTGAGATTTGGACAGAGGAAGAGTCTCTCTGACAATCCTCACAGATTTGATATCTGGCCCTGTGTCATGAGCAGGGAGCCCTTCACCTCAGGGAGACACTACTGGGAGGTGGAGGTGAATGACAGGTGGAGATTAGGAGTGACCAGAGAGTCTGCAGAGAGGAAAGGGGGGTTCAGCTTCTCTCCCCAGCAGGGTTACTGGTGTCTGGACTCTTACCCTGGCTTCTCTGCTCTTACTGACCCTGTGACCCCTCTCTCCCGCAGTCTGCGGCCCAGGAAGCTGGGGGTGTGTGTGGATATTGAGGAGAGGAAGGTTTCCTTTTACACAGTGGAGTCCAGAGCTCATCTCTACACGTTCACTGACATGGTCTTCCCTCAGGGGGAGAAGATCTATCCTGTCTTCGGTACTGGGGATCTTAATAAAGACCTTGAGCTGCTGCCTGCTGTCAGTGTGGAGATTAAACCCGTCACTGACTCATGAACACAGGCTGACTCTCTCCCAGCTCTCTGGCCCACTGCTCATACTGGGAGACGGGTTCAATATGTACATATTCAGTATTTGGTATTTTATGTTCTTATTTTGGTTTATTTTTACTGTACTGCTTTGTTTGATGAAAGCTCTGTTTTTCTTCATATGAAAGTCCAAAACCCCACTCAGGGTTTTACATCTGTTTGGTGGCAGCGGCAGGTTTTTTTCTTCACGGACTTGGGCTCCGTGTCAGTCTTGTAAATTGTCCTTTTATCAGGGCCCTGTAGCCAGTGTTTGAGATACAGAAGGTGTTTCTTAGCTCCTCTTAGACATTTTGGTCAGTGTTAAATTACCTGAGAACAACAGACTACTTGCACAGGTGGTAAACTGTTTAAAAAAACTTATTAATAGAGGTGATTAAGTATGGTAGGAAAAATCTCAATGTGTGGTGGACTGCTTTATAAATCATGTACGTAAAGACACTGTTATCATTTTATTTTGATTTATTTTTAAAAGCCCTTAAATTTATCAATCTTTAAAATTTACAATTTAAAATGATTAATTTACCATAAAACACTGATTCATGATTACTACATATTACTACATATTTAAAAGTATTTTTAGAGAAGAAAACAGCAAAACCAAAGTTCACAGGTTTATTTACTGGGTGATCAGAATCTTGACAGGAGTCTCAGAGCAACGTCCTGCACAGCTTCTCTCCTGGAAGTGTCCTGTGAGTCTATGAGTTTTCCTCCTTCTCCTTTCCTGAACACACAGGGGATACAGCACCTCAACACCATCAAAGACAGACCACTAACATGACCAGTGGGAGATCCTGTGCAGTAAATACAGCTGTCACCTGATTGCTAACTACAGGAATGTCATTGTCAGACACAGAAAAACATCATAAATTCTGCAAAAACATTTGTGCATTAAAAATGTAAAAACTGTGTATGTTTGTGACTCGTATCAGTTTTAACTACACATCTCTAAATTTAACACCATAGAACCAATAACTACACTGACATTTTACTGTACTGACTGCTTCACTAGATACAGATTCACTTAAACTGTGGGACACTCCCTTCAGTCTAAAGAAACTCAGTTCCTTCAGCCTGTCAGTGTCTATTAGTCTATTAGTCATAGTCACTTTATAGTCACCAATTTTTAATGTCTTACTTTTAGTTGACTAAAAGAGACTTTTTACAACATTTTAGCTATATATATACACTATAATTTGAATTCAAAACCCCACTTAGGGGTGCAGCTTAAAAGTGAGCAAGGTTAATCAGTTAATCACAAACAAGTATTTTCCCTACAACCTAAATGTTCCTTTTTTTCTTGCAAAAAATAACCTGGTGCATAGAAAACACTGTTTTTGGTTACACAATTGTTCATATTTTGATAGCTGTAATATTCTCTTTAATATAATTTAAGTGATAAAATTGCCCACAAATGTATTATTAAACACCACATAATTACAGGTTTTCGCTTTTATTCCCTGACTCTCACTCATTTTAATGTGTCGGCAAAATGTCTTTATTATCATGTACCTGCCTCTCCATGCGTTCTTCAAAGAAATAATGTACAATATCTGACTTACTGATTACATTAAGAGCAGTTGTACAGTGTGTATCTTTTATAATGAATTATTACAAAGTAATGTAATAAATCATGTAAACTAAGGTAAAAATGATCCTGTAATAAAGATGAGTTTTACTGCTGTGAGCTCTTCTGTCTGTGTTACAACAACTCTTCTCCCCATCAGATCAGGGTCCTGGAGGGAATCGGTTCTGTTGTTCAGTCTGACCCTCCTATCAGAGTTTATCTGCTCTCACTAACCCTGTGACCCCACTCCCCCTCAGTCTGAAGCCCAGGAAGCTGGGGGTGTGTGTGGATATTGAGGAGAGGAAGGTCTCCTTTTACACAGTGGAGTCCAGAGCTCATGTCTACACTTTCACTGACATGGTCTTCCCTCAGGGGGAGAAGATCTATCCTGTCTTCTATACCTGGGATTCAGATAAAGACCTTGAGCTGCTGCCTGCTGTCAGTGTGGAGATTAAACCCGTCACTGACTCATGAACACAGGCTGACTCTCTCCCAGCTCTCTGTCCACTGCTCACACTGGGAGACGGGTTTACTGACGGGCAGTGAGGTGAGGTCAGAAATACAGTAGGAATTGTAGAAATGATGATGTTGTGTCGTGTTTAATTTTTTTAATTAACTATAACACATTTATACGGGGAAAAATAACATGTACAAGAGAGGGAGATATACCTTGCTACTGGCCTGCTGTACTCCTGACTTGTAAATATCCCTGGAAACCCTGCCGTGTTTTTTTTTCTAATTTTTGAGAAAATAAACTTTTAAAAAAGAAATCCCGTGTGAGTCTCTCCCGCGTGCGCCGGAGACTGTGAAGCTTACCAAAACCAGAATCACTTGGGTTCATCAATCATTTGATCATTTTTCAGCATGGAATAAACCTATTACTTGTTCCTTGGAGATTACCATCTGCTGATAAGATATGATCACTATATTGACCATATACAATTTCTTGCATAAGGAATTCATATTTTGCATACACCAATCCCCCTGGAGTCCCAAGTGATTCTGGTTTTGGAAAGCTAAAGGACAATGAGCTTCACGATACCAGGGGGACAGTGGGTGGTCAAGTCTCCCCTAAACAATGTCTCTTGTCAGATTATGATATCAGTGCTTTTAATAATGTTGTTGAACTCTCTTTAGCCCAAATACAAAGGAGCCCAGACCCAGAATGTTACACATACTGACAGAGAGTGATCACATTATGTGTGTTTGGATTTTAACAACTATTATTATTGTTTGCTAGAACCAAAACAATCTGTGTTAGAGATTTTCATCTTCAGCCAAAAAATACAAACCTATGTACGTAGTGTGGTGCAGGTTCTTGTCCCATCCTGCTCTTGGTCCAGGTTGGAGGGTTGCACCGATTCTGAGTCTTGTTAGCTGGTATGGATGGGTTTGGGGGTGTTGATACCAGAGTGGTCCAGGAGGGGGGTGCAGGTGTCTCGGGGGCATTCTTGTTTTTCTAAGAGTTCAGGTTGATTCTGTTGGTTCTGTCACGAATCTCCCTCACACAGTCAAGCGCTCCCGCATTCCCACGAGCTCTCCCCGTACCAAACGTGCACGCGTCAATCAGTCCTCTACTTAGACCCTCATCTGTCCCCCGGTCATTGCTCACGATTGAGATTCTCTCCCGGAGCTTCCCCACTAACTACGCCTTTGCCTTACTATGACTTCTCCCCTGGACCTTGACCCCGCTTTTCCGACAACCGCTTTAGCCACTCGATTTTGTACCTTCGCCTGTGTAGCGGCGAGGCTTATTAATAAGGCAGAATTAAGTGTTTCTGAGCTTTCCCAAATTAAGCCCCATTTCTCTGTTCATCTCTGTGGTGCAGCCACAGAGAAACTATTCATGCAGGCTGATTTAAGGTTTACTTTGGTAAGGTTTCCTAGGACAGCTCCCAAATGGGGATGCACTTAGCTAAGCCTGGTTATCATGATCAATGGTCATCCATTGGCGCCTATCTGTCTAGGGAGTGCCAGTTGGACATCTGGACTGCATTACTAAGTGTCAGGACTAAGTGACTCATATCTCACCTTGATCAACCAATCAGGGACTGGTAGGGCCGAGTAACCCACATGGGACTCTGATGCCCGTGGAACTTTCAGCCAATCAACGAGCTGAAGTTCCTCCAGGTAAAAACAGGCAACACAGAGAGCCTGAGAGATTCGGTAAGATTCAGAAGGTAGGATTCAGTGTGGAGAATTCTGTGGACTTTTCTAAAGGGAATTCAAAGGAGAATTCCAGGGCAGGACGGCCCAGGAGCAGAAGGCTCCCAAGGGCAGGACATTCTCGCAGAGCGCCTCCTGACCATCCTGAGACTCAGCCCGGACAACCACGGAACGGCCAGTGTGTCCGAGTGCCAAAACTTTCCTTTGTTCTAAGAGTCTAGAGCGGAGGTTGCCAGAGAGTAACCAGAGGATCCACCCGAGGTTAGCACCAGTAGCAGGCCTCGTGAACAGGTCGGAACTGTGGACAGCTGAATCACTATTCAGAACTAGCTCTTCATCAGGAACGAACCGGTCCTCTTCCTGACTTGCTGGGACCCACAGTCATCTTTTCTCCTGTGCGCAAACTTTGCTAGTTAAAGCCAACACTAACTAGCCGGTCAGTGAGCATCAGCAGCGCACCGTCGCAAGCCGCACAGCACAGCCTGGCACGGAGCCAGAGAGCGCGGATTGGACAGCAACAGCCTGCAGCTGTTTCTTTGTGCCCGCAGGAGATCTGAATCCCCAGAGTTTGGATGAGTATTCAACTTCAATGCATTACAGCTCGAGAATTCAATTGTTATCCCAACCAGTTGATATCAATTTAATTCCTAAGAGTTATGTACTTGTTTTGAGTATCTAATGTAGAAGTTATAACCAAGTTCATTTATGAAACGGTCTTAATGAATGAGATACTGAACGTATGTCCTCTTGATATGTGTAACACTTTGTAACTGACTGAATATATACCTTTTGTATTCTGATAACCCTCTCGATAAGATCTGTTAGGTTTACATGCATATTCTATGTATTAATAAATGTATCCTCGTGTATTACTACCTGTGTGTGTGCGTTGTTTGAGTTATGTCGCATGGTTGGATTCTTTTGGATCAATTTTGTGATTTACTGCTACAATTAATAATTGTCTCAGTAAATGCCCAAACCCTACAGAACTGGTGCCTTCAGAGAGCACACTACATTACATTTTGGCTATGGTAACATTACACCTGTTTTACGCTTTCTCGTATCCTGACCCCAGCCTGTCTCTTCGTTTACGCCTCTGCCTACCGACGCAACTTCTACGCCTTCTCGGACTCCGACCCCTGCCAGTCCCTCGACTACGCCTTCGCCTGTCGATTCTGTGCCTACGCCTGTACTACACGTTCCCGGACTCGGACCCCTGCCTGTTTACTCCGACTACACCTGCGTCTCGCGCCAACCCTACCAAGGGCACCACAATGGATCCCTATCCTCAGCAGTCAGCCCCTGCGTGACAGGTTCTGAGTGTCTTGGTTACATCCGTTTGTGTGTATAGATGAAAAAGCTATTGAAGAGCACCCCCACACCCCCCACCCATCTCGGTGGAAGTTGCCATGTTCAAAAAATCCTAAAAAGATAATTTAAGTTTCACACAACAAAGTATGACTGTGAAAGGTCAGGAGGCCTGCCTAGTGAGCACAACACTTGATTACAGTCCAAAAATCATTAATAAATAAAGAAATGTTCCACAACTCAAAGCAAGGTTGTATAAGGTTAGGGGAGCTGTCTGGTGTGTAAAACACCTGGTTGCAGCACTGTGGCTGTTGTGCTTGAAGACTCGTAAAGAGCACCCCCCTATCCCCATGTACCGCCTGTCTAATGGTGCCATATTGAAAAAATCATAAAAAAATAAAGAAAGGGGCCACAACCACAGCAAGGTTGTATGAGGTTAGGGGGCCTGTCTGGTGTGTAAAACACTTGGTTTCAGCAGTGTGGCTGTTGTATTTGAATTGCTATTGAGCCATGAAGATGACCCACCTATCCCAGTGTATTACCTGTAGTATCTTCAAAAAATCATAAAAAAATAAAGAAAGGTTCCACAACCCAAAACAAAGCTGGGAAAAGTCAGAGGACCTGCTTAGTGTGCAAAACACAGCATTGTGGGTGCTGTGGTTTAAATGTTATTAGTTTGTGAACAGAATACCCCTATCCCAGTGCATTGTGCCACATTAAATAAAAGCACGAGAAAAAGAGATTCAGAACACAAAGCTGTGTCAGTGTTCTGTGTAAAAAATCGGTTTGAACATCATGGGAGCTGTTTTTAATAAGCTGCTGAGTAAAGAATATTTTAATCTTCCTGCTGTCAGTAGTATTGTCAATATAGTTGACCCTTACCTGAATGAAAACAGGGTGTAAAGGAAGGGTTTCAGAAATCAAACAAAGCTTTATCCCCGTGCTTACAGTCTGGGTAATTGGAGACTGCGCTGTTCTGCTTCCTACAGATGCAGCCATTCAAAATGGGTGGGGTATTTCGCGGCATACCCCGGTGGGCGTGTCGCGGTATCACGCGGTATCACGCGTATCAAGTATCACCTTGTAAGTATCACCTTGTGTTTTACAAGTATCACCTTGTAAAACCGCCAGGGGGAGCTTAACCTCTCATGTACAGCATTTGAGCTTTTAATTTTGAACTGTGTATTACAGCATGTTAATCATCAGTCATTAAAATGTTGGTATATTTTATGAAAGCAAGATTGCTCAGTTGGACAAAAGTACACAACCTACCTTTATCAGAAATATTTATGCATCAAAGCCTTTACCGAAGATATTACTAATAGTATTAATAATGAATGACTTTGGACAAGCTGTATACTCAAAGTATAATTTCTTTAGCACATTTGTACAAGCACTTGGAATCTGTCCAAGCCATACTTTGTCAGGCATTTTGTTTTACTTCAACGGGCTTAAAAACTCCCTTGCTTTTAACTGGGCGTTTCATTATTTCTAACTACGAAAATGATTTAAAATGCAACACTTATCATTCAACTAGAGCTCAAAATATCACAAGGATCCTCGAGAGCACAGCAAAGACTGTATTAAAAGATACTTGTATGAGATACATGAGAATCCAGGCTTTTTTATCAACGCTTTCTTTTCTGTATTCCAGATTTTATGGAACCACTTCAGAAGGGTGTCAGCCAGTCAGATTCCAGGAATCGGTACTTTAAAGGAAAAATACACACCGGTATTCCATTTCTCCCTAACGATTTTAAGCATCGAAGTATTTAACTAGCATGTGAAATAGCATGTGAAAAAGTGGTAGTTTTAAGATTTTCTGCTAATATAATATGGAATCGCGTATCTAAAGAAATTAATAACAATATGATTATATTCATGTACTGCGACAGGGCTGTGTAGGGCTGTTTCGCCTCTCTCTTCATGTGACTTCCCTTGTAGCCTACTGGTCCACATGCCCGATTGCCAACTCACAGGTTGTGTGTTCAAATCCAGCTGGTGCTGGACTTTTCTTTTAACAAACATTTCTTCGAAAAAATAGAATAGCAATATTATGGACAATCAATTGACTTTTATATTTCAAAATATCACAACATGATCGATTCTAAGTCATTTTTGATAACAATGAATAGTCACCTTCTTCCCTTCTGACAACATGCCCTGCTTCTGCTTCCTGCTTCTATTGTGTGTGTGTGTAATAGAGTAAATTTTTATAGCGAAATGGAGGCTGGACAGTATGCGTCACAATATAAAGATTTATATTGATTTAAATCGTGTTTTGATTTAAATCGCAAACGCGTGTTTAATTATATATGTCTTTTTAATCATAATCAGGCTAATGCAACATAAATTGATACAGTATCTCTGTCTTCTAACTATCTTAATAAACTTTCAGCATAGCTTTCTACCCGTTTAGATTTATATTTCTTGGGATTTTGGGATCAAACGTGGAAGGATTAGATTGTAATCGTTTTTATTTTTCAAATACGTTTTAGAAAAGTGTAATCTATACCTGCCCAGACTGTACACCTTCCTAAATCCCGCCCTGACCACTTTCACTCCTGTCCTGCTCTTCCCCGCGCACCCCAGCCGGGCGCTCTTCGGCCTCTGCCCGAGACGAATGTATATTTTGATATTTACACCTGGCGCGGCACCGAGAGAGCGTCTGCATTTATAACTTAGTTTTTAAAATTAGTCAAGCAATATGAAGCATCTCCTTTTACTTTTAAGTCCCTTAAATACATTGAGCACAGCTTTCTCACCACTTAGATTACTTTTTGATACCATCCTTACACAAAGCAGAAACTTTCCGATGACATACAGTACAAGTGGAAAGAATACAGATTTTAATCGTCTTTAATTTTGTTACGTTATACGTTTTAGGAACATGTCATCTAAACAAACACCACAAAACTATTCTCGATTGTATTTCTGAATGTTATGTTACACCTACAGTAGTTCACTGCTTTAAATACATCGAATTAAGAAAGTTAGGTGTAGCACTTTAGCTCTTTTTTTCTGAACCAGGGAAAATCTGATCATGTTTCTCTATAACAATAATAAAAAACTTTATTTTACATATCACCTTTAAAAGTGGCATCTCAAAGCAATACTGTAGATGGAAAAACAGTTAAAGGTTAAACATCCGGATTATTAAACCAACGCATTAGCACGTCAAAGCCCATTGAGGACCCGGGCGCAATAGTTGTTTTGTCCCTTGATTTAATGATCTGCATTAATTACGGAAATCGAGTTCCTGCTCTGTGCGGACGACCTGGTCCCGCTGTCGCCCACAGAACAGAGGCTGCGCCAGAACCTGGCACTGCTGGAGCAGCACTGTCAGACCTGGGCGCCGACAGTCAATCTGGACAAGACCAGAGTTATGGTTTTCCAGAAAAAAAGCAAGACCTCAGGGTAACAGGTACAAATTCACACTTAACAACACATTAACACCTAACAACGGGAGCAGGGACGAATTAGGCCAGTACCCACTATTGTTAAACATACAGAAAAGAATATTAAAGTATTGAATATTAGTATTGGCTTTAGTATTAGCCATACAGAACATTAAAGTGCCCCTTTTCCATTCAGCGGGTGCCTGAGCCGCTGTGTCCTATCTTCTGACAGTCGCCGTTGTGAATGTCTGTAGAGTGTATCTTATTTTTAGTACTATATTTTTGTATTATATTCCCTATTAATCAAACTCTTAGAGTATGTATCGGCTTGTCCCCTCCTCCCGCCCCTCTCTGTGTACAGTAGAGCCTCCTGTCCAGCCAGCACATGTCCACAGACATTCACAACAGCAACATATCATAAAACGTTTGCGCATATAGTTAAATTATTAGTTGTTTTTCAGGAAGTTAAAAAAACACTTGAATTACTTATCTAGTCTCTCGAAATAAAGATATTTTTCAAGCAATGCAACAAACGTCGGGCAATGTGTTTTTTTTAATCCAACATTGACAGCCACATCTTAAACCTTGTCAGTCAGGTCTTTTTTTCTCTATTTGAATTGTGGTTTACACATCGCACGACTTTAAAAGCTAGAAAGACAGGTTTCGATTCACATTAACTGGTGAGGCTTGTTAACAAAAAAAACTAATAATAATGTAACATGCCACTGTTTGTTCATGAACAAAGTTAAACTGAGATTTCCTTAGATACGCGATTAAAAAAAAAATTAAAAAAAATTTGAATCCCCGGCGGAACACATTCCATAAGAATCAGCGCTTTTACAGTATATATCGCCTTTAAAGGTGGCTTCTCAAAACGCTTTACAGGATAAAAACAACAAGAACAGCAACAACAACAATATTGTATTTCATTGCACTTTGAAAACCAAGTAATAACTATATGTGCAAACGTTTCATATGTCGCTGTTGTGAATGCCTGTGGAGTGTATCTTATTTGCCTTGCGTCCTGGTTATCTCTCTCGCCCTCCTCCCCTCTCTCCCTCAATTCAATTCAATTCAAGGTGTTTTATTAGCATGACAGATGGGTACAATCAGTGTTGGGTATTTACTTTGCTTTGAGATTCCACTTTTAAAGGTGATATATAAAATTTTGACTAAAATAAATTGATATCTTTGTCTTCTAAGTATCTTAATAAACTTTCAGCATAGCTTTCTCCCCGTTTCGATTTATTTTCCTTAACTAGTATACTTTAGATCTTTTTTTCTGAACCGGGGAAAATCTGATCATGTTTCTCTATAACAACAATAAAAAAACTATTTTACATATCACCTTTATGTGATATCACCTTAAGGATCCGTAAAGAAATTTAAAATAGTCTTCTTTAGGTGTGAGGGCAGGAGTGGATCGCAGCAGGCATAATCGGCAAATTAGGAAAACAAAGAACAGGACAGGTGAAACGTTTATCCAGAGAGCGAGTGATCAGAAAAAGGAACAGCTGTTACACCCAGGTTTTACGCTCTCTCTCTGCTGAATGAATGAAAGCATTTTATTAAAAACGCGTTTGCGTTTGTCTGGGTATTTACTTTGTAACATGTGGTTTACATCTACTGTATTGTTTTGAGATGCCACTTTTAAAGGTGATATGTAAAATAAAGTTTTTTATTATTGTTATAGAGAAACATGATCAGATTTTCCCTGGTTCAGAAAAAAGACGATTAAAATCTGTAATCTTTGCACTTGTGTGTCATCGGAAAATACAATCAGTTTCTGGTTTGTGTAAGGATGGTGTCAAAAAGTAATCTAAGTGCTGAGAAAGCTGTGCTCCTCAAAGCGCTTTACAGGATAAAAACAATAACAACAATAGTGGCTGGGCAAACGATTTTTTTTTATAGAAATACAAAATGAGATACTGTATAATGATGTGCATGAACAAAGTTATACTGCTATTTTCCTTAGATACGCGATTAAAAATAAATAAATTTTTTGAATCCCCGGCGGAACACATTCCATAAGAATCAGCGCTTTTATACAGTATATTGCCTTTAAACACATATATTTAAACACGCGTTTACGATTTAAATCAAAACGCGATTCAAATCAATATAAATGTTTATTTTGTAACGCATAGATGAGTATTCATTGTTATTAAAAAGACTTAAATTCGATCATGTTGTGATATTTAGAAATATAAATTTGTTTGGTGCGAGTGAGGTTTTATTTAATCTCTGACCAAGGGAAACGTTTCATTTTTTCAAAGAAATGTTTGTTAAAAAATAAAGTCATAGTTCCATGGGATTCAATCACAGACCACGTAACATGGAAGTCAGGAACCTAACCCACAGCACCACCTGCACAGTCACATACTGAGGGCTGAAAAAGCACTACAGAAACATTATCGACAGACAATGTACAGATTTGATAAAGCTATAAAATAATGTAATTAGGCACAGAAGAAGTTTACAGCACAGTACAATAATAAATGCTGACCATGACTTAAGAAGCATAAATTACCTTACACTCAATTTAAACACAAGCTGTCTTTAGCCCTCTAAGCTGGTTCATACAGAAATGTAGAGATTCAGGCTCAGAACACACAGCTTCATTAGCGAATACATATGCAGGACAACTAGAGAAGACGTTTTACAGAGGATGGATTTTTAGAAAAATCCCATCAGTGACATCACTGAAGTCAACTCCTAGGTACTGTAACTGTCGTGTGGATAGTTTCACAAGAATCAGACAGAGGTTTAAGCATCGCTTGTTCTAGATAAAACTGCAAAAAAAAACAACCCATAATGTACTTCTTTGCGGCTCTGTTTGCCCAAATCATATATTCACAACGTGAAATTAGAAAATAATATTAAACAATATGGAAACAGAACCTGTGTAATTGTTGACAGATGATGTACTCGTAACATTTATACAAGACGAACTACAACATTTAAAAAATGACTTGTATGTACTTTTTATCTCTAATCAATCCACTGCACTGCATTAAAACAAAACGAAAATTAAAACACCCTGGGCATACTGTTTTGCGCTTCTTATCAGTTGCTCAAAAGTAATTTGACCGTATGAAATGCATAATATAAACCTAGAAACATATACGTGAGCAGTATTTACGTAGAATCGGTGTCAAGACATACCTCTCAAATACTGTAAATCAAGTTAAAAATATCTCAAGACCGATACTGGTCATAATGAAACCATGTTTCGTGTATGTTTTCTTTAAAGTACCGAGACCAGCCATATACTGTATGTATATGTTCCAAAATTAATATCGTTCATGGCCTTCACACGCGCTACAGTATGCTCCTATTCTTTTTATGCTCAGCTACTAAGATTTCCCTTCAGTGGTAAAATTCAATATCTACAACGGGCACAGCAAAGACGTTTACTGTAAGTCTTTCTAAGACAGACCAACAGACCACGAGTGCCCCTGTCGGTCAACCAATCACATACCGCGGTACCCCGCGTCATCTTGCGTCACGATGCGCGACACCGTAGCCAATTACCTCCGGTACATGTCTGTACCGCGCACTTTGAATGGCTGCATCTGTATGGTCATATAGAGGTTTTTCGCACGAAGCCATATTGAACAGTATTTCTCGCGTTGTGAACGTCTGTACACAGCGGTCCCCTGGGTTCCAGTTAGTGCGTAATTACGCATCGATAAAAAACTGGAGGTTTAAAAAAAAGATAATTAGCTCACTGATAGTTTGATGTAGAGGCTGTGGAAATATCCACAAGTCTTGGTCTTTAAAATGCATTTGGTTTGATGGCGTTCTGTGCTTCCATTGCGAAGATATGGACAAAAGAATATTCATGCTTGGTCAAAAATATGTCATAAAAACAAAAAAGTAAAGGCTGAGAAAGCATTCACAATGTATTTT
This sequence comes from Lepisosteus platostomus, assembly GCF_059453375.1. NCBI lineage: Eukaryota > Metazoa > Chordata > Actinopteri > Semionotiformes > Lepisosteidae > Lepisosteus > Lepisosteus platostomus. The sequence goes on from NC_142616.1 coordinate 4,481,282, forward strand.
ATACACAAAGCAAGTATTCTCGCAACTCTAAGAGGTTTCGTGAAAGCGCTACAGGCGTGCCAAAATCGTTTTTGAGCTTCAAGCTAACTTTACCCCGGTGAAAAAGGTGAGTGTGAATCTGGTATGTTATCATCCATCTGTAAAAGGAGACAGGAAACCCTGCTATACTGTAGTTCAGAGTCATTTGTTTTCTCCGGTTTTCATAACCTTCGCTTATTAAAATGCCTATTTTTGAGACCACGATTTTTCAGATGTCAATAACTTTACGAAAATGACACAGAGCCTTCAAACCACACGTGTTTAAGAGATCGCGATCTGTGAAAATTGTCGCAGCTTTTATTTAAACAATACCCAGTACCTGGCTGCATATTTAGGAACCTGAGTTTGAATAAAGCGGATCCCAGGTGTAAGCAAGTTCATAACGTGAGAACACATGATGCTACATTTTTATGCATCAAGTTGAAGCCTTCTGAAGTCTCTCAAAAAACATAAAAATATAACATGATTGTAAATGTAGCCTCTATGACTAAAGTGCGAAGAGGAATGGCTTAAGCCATAAGCCGAACAGAGCCAAACAGGTCTGGTGCCGTTTTCTCTGCTTTAAAGATACCGTCCTCGCAGAAGACTTTTCACGTCGAACGTTTGCCCACCAGCACGCAGACAAACTGAATAACAATACAGGATGTATTGGTAAGAATAGCGATTACAAACGTTTAAAACCGTACGTGCAAGATCACAGTAATCCACTGCTATAATAAAACTAACACTCTATGGGCACCACACCGCGACTTCACAGGGCAATGTCACGTAGCTAAATCACGGCTGGATACAATTTTATCTTCCCTCCTGAAACCGAAAATCCAGACATATCAACAAAATCCAGACAAATCAACATTACTAAATTTACTAAAATTATCCATCTCACTAATCTCACTGTGTGTCCTGGTGCTCAGTCAATTTTCACATCCCGTTATCATAAAAAACAAGAGCAAGGTGACTTTCTGCTCAAGTACATAAAAAATAAAGCTACGGAACAGACAGATGTTTAATTCTTCAAACAAAATGAGCTGTTTGTCAAAATCAGCTACTTTGCAATCAGTACACAACTTCTCTAAAGGTACCTTTTGTCTCTCGTGCACAAAGGTTTATTTTTGATAATTCCGAAAGTTGGATGACACGCCCCCCGCGGGTCTCACCTCCCGCTGTTCCACACCCGCCAATCACAGGAAGTCAGACACACAGATACACTGAGACAGTAGCGCACACGGCAGTGTGATCTATACTGTACAAATATACTGTACTGTACCACTTGTGTCCTCTGGCTCATGTTGGATTGACTTTGTCAGTGTCTTTGAGGATTTAGGATATTTCGAACCGTGATCCTTCATAGTCTTCTATCTCCACAGTTTTCACAGTTCAAGACTAAAGAGAATCTGGACCATTAGATTCGTGGGGCGATGTGCATACTAAATAATACCTGACACGCAAAGCAACAGCTGGAAAGTGTTGTTTGTCGTTTTCACTGCAGTCCGGCTAAATAACCAGGTATACAGATTTTTACCAAGTGTTAATGCGATTCCTTTCAAATAAGTGTGCTTGTTTCACATATCTAAATGCAAAGAAAACAAGATTACCGCATCTTAAAACTCTTAAAGAGCTGTGCAGTTGTTGTTTACACTATAATCAAGATTGTCCTGTAAAGACTGTAAAAAGACAGGGCTCGGGCACAGCGACACCTAGTGGTCCAGGGCCGCAGCACCACAAGAGCCCAGTCCCACGTTTCATGTGATGCTTTTACTGCAATAAAAACTATGATCACAAATTAAAAATATACAAGCAACTAAAGTACAATATTAAACTACATCATAAAAGAAAAAAAAACATGTTACTTGTTTCATCCATCCATTTCCAGTCCGTGTTATCCAGTCCAGGGCTGTGGGTGCAGCCAAGCCTGTTTCAGCAAGAAAGGGCCCCAGGCAGGGCACCCCCTGGGCAGGACGCCAGTCCAGCTCAAGACAGAGGGACACACAGGCCCAACAACAGCTCTGGCAGCAGCAACACTGAACACTGCGCCACTGTGCTGCCCTGAACTTGGTTTAATAGTTTCGAAATACAGAAAAGGCTCAATCATTTTACATATTTTGTTTGACTACCTAAACAATAGTAGCTTCTTTCTGCACTTTAACAAAAAAGTTCCCAACAGTGATTAGCGCATCAATACTGTAAATGGCCAGAATATTTGACATGATCAGTCAGGGACAAATTTAACTCTAATTCTGCATTTTGAAGAGTCATGTCCACATCAGATTTTCCAGTGACTCACAAAACAGATGTAGAGTCGTGGGCCAAATCTGTATTATAATCTAAAATTCCATCAGTATAATCTTGATGATATAGAAGTTTATTTTCAAGTGTCATTTAAAAACCCCTTCAGAGTCTCTACTGCATTTCTGAACCTCATGATAGGCAGTTAAAAGACTGACATAAACTACAGATCAGTAATTACTGTAGACCAGGAGTCTGAATGCTTGGAGTTTTATTAAGTCACAATACAAGTAATCTTTCACAGCAGGCAGAGCGGAGCCAAGAGTCTCACCAGGGAGAGAGGTCAGAACATACACTGGAAGGAGAAAACAGAATCTCCAGGTAATAAACACCAACAACAGGACAGGAGACACAGTGAGAGGGAGAGAGGAGATAAAGATAGATAGAATGCAATTAGGAATTATAGGAAGTATGTGTTTAAATAAAAGTATTGAATATTTCAGTGGTTTTAAGGCACTGTGTACTTTCCTCGCAAAGGTATTGATATGAAAACAATTCTCAAAAATAAACAGGCATTTTAAGGATACATTTTAAGGATACAGACAACATTAGTCTACTCTGTGTCATTTCAAAAGGGAACTGGCTTTCCAACAGGCATAGCCAATCCTTTGCTAACCTTGTGAAAATGCTGGTATTTTCTGACTTCCTTTCTGACTTTATAGTTTCACTATACTGCCCTCTGGGGGGCTCCAAAAAAGTACAATGGAGCAAAATGCTGTCCACAGACGAGCAAATGAAGGGCTAACAGTCCGACAGCCGCCAGGAGGAGAGACCTGCGGAAACGTTCCCTTGAACACCGCAGCTGGAGCAATCTGGTGCTAAAGGTGCTCCGCTGCCCAGTAACAGTCCCATGAAGCGGATGAGAGGCGTCGTTCATGATGGCTGTGAGCTTGGTCAGCATTCTCCTCTCCGCCACCACCTCCATGGGGTCAAGGCTCATCCCCAGCACAGTGCCAGCCTTCTTGATGAGTTTATTGAGCCTATTTGCATCTCTTGTCATGAAGCTGCTGCCCCAGCACACCACAGCGTAGAAGATGGCTGCCACCACCACTGATTCATAAACAATGTGTAGCAGTGTTCCACACACACCAAAGGACCTGAGTCTCCTAAGAAAATTACAGTGACATTACAGTGACAATTATATCAAATAAAGTTTATTATAAATGTTTGTGTGTGCGCGCATGTTGGTCATTGAGATTTTCTGGGGTTCCTATGAGAAGATGATTTTTCTAGGTGGTACTTGGATGCTTTGATTTGGTCAGGGGTGGTACTTGTTCCAAAACGTTTGAGAACCACTGTCCTATATGGTTCTAGAGCACGGAGTAAAAATAGGAAAGGTGACAATAGCACATTGATTTCTATAGTCCTATTCAGTAAAGTTTCAAAATCACAGATAGGTTCTTATCTCAATACAATTTGAAACCAAACACACAAAAATAATTTATTATCTAAGAATAAATACAAACCAAATAAGCATTTACAGTATTTAGATAGATAGATACTTTATTGATCCCGTGAGGGAAATTGCAGAACAATATTTAGTGGAACAATAATAAAAAGCTGCGTTGTAGCCCTAAGCTGTAGTGTAAATCAAGGGTGGATCTGCAGTCTCTGTTCCAGGTCTTCAGTAATTACTGAACAGACTTTCAGCCCCTGGATCCAATAAGCAATTAAGCATCAAGCAATCGATTACACGTTCTTACAGAGCAAAGTGCTATATAAAGGTGTGGACGGGAGCTGTCCAGGTTACTTGGTGTTTGACATGGTTATGTAAAGAGAAACTATAAGTGTCCCTGTGGCGGGATTACCCAACCTGTGGTGCTTCTGATCATTTCCATTACAGGATTTTTCTACAACCAAAGAGCAATTAAGAAGCTGACTGGGTGGTTATTTAATCCAGGGTAGTCTAATCCTGGCCCTGAAAGGCCAGTATTTGTACCTCAGCTTCTTATTTGATCATTTAGAGTTGCTTCTTCATTTTGTTTCACCCAATCGATACACCCAAACAGCCACTGCCCTGTCTGTTAATCAGTTAAGTCTGGCATTTCATTCAAAATGTGTTTGCACAAGGATATAAAACACACAATCTTGTTATAGTTTAATACTCAGACTCAAGAGGAGGAACAATGGAGATGCCCTTTTTGCTTTTTGTGTAGAACAGCGGGTAGAATATTTCTGTGAAATCTACATTGGCAGTGTAAATGAGACTTCGAGTCTCCACTTTGTAAAATGACAGCTGCCTTTCCTCACAGTCTACGTAGACCCCCACTCTCTGGGGAAGTAGATCCTGAGATAATGGTGTTCTGGGGTCAGTAATGAAACTAAACTTGGTTTTATACCAAAGCTCCACTGCCCAGGCCCCGTCCTCAGGTCTAAGGTATGCATTTCTAGGAGCAGATCCCCTGAAGATACCCACACCCCAGAACAGATTATCCCTCACATCCACCTCCCAGTAGTGCCTCCCTGACATGAATCCCACTTTACCTAAGACACAGTTATGGACAGTAGATGCAGGGGATTGAGGCACATCAGACAAGACTGCACGTTTCCCATCCTTGGAGATGTTCAGGCTGACGTGTGCTGTATCAGAATTCAGGACTACATCAGCTGGAATGACAGAAGGACAGCAAGAAAAGAGATCTATCATTGATAAAAGAAACTACCTTGACATTCCCCCAAAAATCTTTGCATTAATTCTTTAAGAGACTGTAAATGTTGCAAAAATGATCCAATGTTTTATTTCAAAGGGCATTATTTAGGACATTTGTTTTTTAGATTATTATGGACATTGTGGTTTTAAAGAGTCAACGCTCTCACTTGTGATTCAGGTGGTGGCTTTAAGCAGTATAAGAATGCACCAGTGCCTTCAAAATGAGATGTACTTTCTGAATAGAATAGAATGTATATGAATATATAAGTCATACAATACAACATATTTAATAATATCTGATCTAATGTGCTGGGCTAGAACACAGGTGAATAGATATAAAATAGGGGCAACAGGGGTGAGAGCAGGGACTGTCCTAGAGGCAAATCTCAAACAGACTTAATATTGAGGCTTTTCCCCCAATTAGGGATCTAAACAGTCAGATCCACAGTGCTGAATCACTCATCCTACAAACGCCTTGTTCATTCCCTAGACTCGCAAGCACTGAATTGCTGAATCAGCAGGGTCACTCTCCATCTAACCACACCTATAACCTACGACAGTTACAGTTTGACAATGGAAGCAGTACAGGCGCTACTTTCTACAGCACAGTTTGTATGATTAAAGGTTACCATCCATTTAAAATGGAACAGGGAGTATTTCTTCAGAGTATGTATTGTAGTTTTAAACTGTTGTCCATGAGAATCAATGACATAAAAAAAGACTACAATTCCCAATGTGCCACTGATATGAAACACATGAAGTAATAAACAGTACCGTACAGTACAAATCAATAAACTGCAGCATGATATAGTCTGTATATAAATAAAGCATATTTCATATATAGTGTATGATTTTAAAGCCACTGTGTAAATGAATTTTGATAATCAAGTTTTAAAATAATGATTGGAAGCACTTGCTTTCAATATACTCTGTATTCGTTATGTAATCAAGTGTTTCCTTTATTTTGGCAGTCACCTGTAGTTTGTAAAATAAAATAAGATCAAATAAATGTTTGCACTGTAAGGTACTCAAACAAGAAAAATAACTAAATAGGTGGTAAGATATTTTCTATTAGAACTACCATAAATATATGAAATAAACTAATAAACTAGATAAAGTAATAAACTATATAAAGCAAACATACTTCAGAAGTAAGAGTGAGCAAAATAGAAATGTTCACTAATAGATGAAAAGGAGTGAACAGAATTCGTGTACAGCAAACTAGAATGACCTTGACATAGAGAAGTGTGTATAATGAAACATAACATAACAAATTTGACAATGCAAATACAGATGTAAAGGTTTTAGGAGGATAAAGAAGAAATGAAGGGTTTAACAAGGAAAAATAACAGAATGTGAACCAAGTGAGAGAGATACAATGGCCACTGTGAGCAGAGGAGGAAGCAGAGAGTGGAGAGAGAAGAGTGGGTCCAATAGAGTAGTAGAAGAGGAGTTGATTGCCATATGTACATTCACATCGGAATAATGGCTTAATATCTTTGTACCACAGTCCCCTGTGTTATCAAAACAACACAGACCTACCTGCAGCACTGCAGATCCACCTCCATTCTGAAACACAGATACAGACACTGTTAATCACAGACACACACTGGGACACAGAGATACAGACACTGTTAATCACAGAAACACACTGGAACACAGAGATACAGACACTGTTAATCACAGTCACACACTGGAACACAGAGATACAGACACTGTTAATCACGGACTCACACTGGAACACAGAGATACAGACACTGTTAATCACAGTCACACACTGGAACACAGAGATACAGACACTGTTAATCACAGTCACACACTGGAGCACAGAGACACAGACACTGTTAATCACAGTCACACACTGGAGCACAGAGATACAGACACTGTTAATCACAGTCACACACTGGACCACAGAGATACAGACACTGTTAATCACAGAAACACACGGGAACACAGAGACACAGACACTGTTAATCACAGTCACACACTGGGACACAGAGATACAGACACTGTTAATCACAGACACACACTGGACCACAGAGATCCAGACACTGTGAATCACAGTCACACACTGGTAATAAAATGTCAGTACAGTCAGTGCTGTCAGTCAGCAGAGTTTCACACAGTGTACATACGTGATTTAAGGATCGGAGCTCGCTTCACAGCATCTGCAGAGAGAGAGAGTAGATCTTTATTGTATTAAAGACCATTATTGCTTCTTACCTGTTATTATAGCAGAGTTTATCCTACAGTCTGCAGTCAGTCCATTTCAGGATCCCCAGTCTCCACTGCAGTGTGATCAGAGTGTCAGTGAGTGTGAGCAGCAGTGGCTGTAAGACTGGAGTCTCACTCAATAAGACTGAGCAGCACAAAGCAATAAGACACACAGACACATCACAGGACACCCTGGAGTCTGGTGCTTGAGCCATTGAGAGAGGTAAGAAATAAACACAGTCTGTCCACAGCAGTGAGCCATCTTTGACTTTCTGTATTGACTGCTCTCACACTGCCTGACTGACCTGTATCACTGACTGAGTGTCCTATACCCACAGTGACCAGTATCACTGACTGAGATACAGAGATGTCCTTCTCACTGGTCACACTGCCTGATCTGTGGACATCAGCTGGACAGTAAGGGATGACCAGTCACACTCCATGGTGAGCACATGTCCACACCAGGCCTGATCCAGGAAGACTGACACACAGACAGTATCAGTCTGACACAGACAGGGGCCCAGCTGGCTGAACACAAGCAGTCAGAGCAGTGTCACACTGCTGAGCATCTATTTTCAAAGCAGGGGACCCTACGCAGGTATGATCACGTGTAAACAGCTAAATCCAAGGTCAAGGTCTTAAAACTAACAAAAAGTCAAAAACCAAAAGGGAAATTTAAACCCAAAAAATCCAAGACAAAATCCAGAAATCAAGGAAAAAGCAAGCCAAAAATCCAGAAACCTAGAGGGAGTCTTGGGAAGATTTCATCACAATGAAAGAACCATGTAGCTCTCAAGGTCTAACCCTCTACTGAGCACTGTGGACACAGAGCAGGGTTCAAGTAGGCTGGAGGGGAGGCCTGGTGATGGGTTAATGAGGTCTGATTAACCTACGCCTCCCCAGAGCACATGAAGTACATGCAATCGGCTTGGGTGCCCTCTGGTGGCAGGATGCCGGTACTGTAACAACCAGCTGTGTTGTTCCAGCTCTACAGACACTGTGTGTAACAGCAGGACACAGGCAGGACCCCCACAGTGTCAATATACAGACTGTTCACTCAGGACAGGGGGCTGATGGCCTGTTGTCAGTCTGAAAGGAGACTCTTCAGACAAGAGTGGAGAACATGTCTTCATTAGAAGAGAGCAAAGAGGACTGATATTCATACAAGCAGCATTTCTTACTTTATAGTTTGTGCTGCCAGTTAGTTTCTTTCACCCATGCAAGTGGTCTAAAACTAAAGTTTTCATTAAAATATTAACTTTGAAAATGTGCACTGGGACCAAACTGAGAGGGAGTCAAAACTGAGTAAGATCTCCTTATTTACATTGTGGTACAGGAATTTCTCTTTTTCTCTGTAGCTTCTATTGCTTTTGTAAATCTTCACAACTGATCAAATACCTGTGTGTATTACTGATGAAAATAAAAGAAGGATTCATTTCAGTGCAATATAGTTCATTAGAGTAGAGTAAAGTAAACTGCAGAACAATTCAGTGAACTCAAACATAATTCATTAGTGTTTGTATTGGTGGATCTGTGATCTCACAGACACAGAAGATCACTTACCCAGTTCTGCGAGGATGACAGGAATGGCTGGAAATAATAAGACATGATTTAGACCATCAGAGCTCTGGTGTCTGATGACACTCAAATTGGTTTAAGTTTTCAAGTTCAAATTGGTAGTTAATAGCTCCTTCCATAAAAAAAACTGTCAATTATAAGAAAAATGTTAATAAACAAGTTGTTCTACGTGGACTTTGTATCATAATAACATGCAATTCAGTTAGAAAACTGGTGCAGGGTCATTTACAGAGGAGCTCCTGCTGAAATCACTACAGGACACGGCACAGAGAGTCTGACTGATTTACTCACCATTGAGTTTCTCCTCCCCTGTAAAGAAACACAGACAGGACACTCAGTGACAGAGGATCAGGGCAGTAGAAGCTGAAAAAATACATTTCCCATGTTTTCTATTACAAATATTCTATATTTCACTGAACAAAAGAACATGAGAGACAGAATCCTAGCAGGTTGTTCTGCTCATCTAGTCATATGATCTATTCAACCCTTTCTGCTGTGAACTTCCACAGAACTGACCCCTCTTACCTCAGTTCTCTCTGATAGATTGGAAAGTCTGTCACTCTCTCCAGGTCATCTGTGATTTCTGTGATAGATTAGCAGGTCTGACACTCTCTACCATTCATCTGTGATTTCCCCTTTAAGGGTCCCCACCCCCTCCTGTCACATGATCATGTTTGACCAATGAACAGAGAGCTCATGAATATACTGTTCCAGACTGAGGGAAAGTCACTGCCATCAGGGGTGAAATAGACAGGAAGGGTTGGGGGTCTTTGAATGGGCTTGACTATGGTGACAAAGATAGATACTCTGGAATCAGAGGACTGCACTGCTCTGTAAGGTGAATCCTTAAACTACTGCAGCTGTGTGTAGTTGTCAAATCTTATTCTAATATTAACATTTAAATATTTATTTACCTGTTAGTGCCTTTCTGCATTAATCATACTGTAAAGTAGCAATAAACAATCTCATGAAATACAATGATTACACACAACTCTGCACAAACTAATGTACAGTATTTCACAATATTGTGTAACACTAACAGAAATTTTTTTTTCATAGAGTACACAGAATTATTTGAAATTGTGTATAGAAAGTTAAAAATATACTATACAAAGAGGCTTTAAGAACATATTGTACTGTAATTTATAGCAATTGTAACAATCCTGGAGCCTGAGCACCTGACCTTCATCGTCCAGCTTGCCCTCTCCTCTCTCTATAAACAGAGTCCAGTTTCCTCTCTCTGTCTCTCTGGCCATCACTCTCTCCCTCTTTACCTTCTTCCTTCCTGTCCTATCTGAGTGACCAGCACGCCTGTGTCCCTAACAAGGACAAGAAGCCAGTTCACTGCACTCCCAGTCTCCTGCCTCTCTTGTCCTCCTGTGCAGAGGGAAACTACAGAGAATCGCTTCAACATATTGTAGTTTCAGACATGTGATCATTAGGCTAAGGAGAAAGAACAGATTAAATGAAGCTGCTTTCACAAGTGTCACCTGTTGATCTGTTTTGAGCAGCAAAGGGCTGATTGTGGCTCACTGGTAAAATGCAGTGAGTTTATCTCAGGGTTTGATGTGTATTATACTGTAGATGTTTGTATTATAGATGTCTGTATTATAGATGGCTGCATCAGTAGCTCTCCTGGAGGGTAGTTCTCTATCAAGACTAGAAGATGCTCTGGCTCATGAGCTAAAAGTTTTCGCTTTTTTAGCCTACTGGCTGCATTGTAAATTGTCAGTTGTTCTCAAGAGGAATGTCCTGAGCTGCTCATACACAGAGGGATTTTAAATCCTTCCTGACACAGAGATTCAGACACACGTGTCTATATATAATGAGCACATACTGTTCATTCTTCTCCACTGGATCACCAGAAGTACTGATGCTGCTACAGTAACAGCTGCTGTTAGGAAGAGAGTCACCATCCATCCAGAGGGAGCAGGGAAATAGTCTTCTGAAAACAGAATAAATTAAGAATAAATTAGATAAATGTAGTGGCATTCTGTAGCGTTGCCATGGCAGCCAGCCTCTCCCCTTCTCTCCTGTCAATCAGTGCTGGTTGTCATGGATATACAATAAAACAGGAGACCTGGATCATCTGGGCAGAGTCTGATCGTGTCTGTGTAGGAGATTTGTGGGCTTTTAATTTACTGTTGATTACTGTTTGATTGTAAATTGCAAGAGTACTTGACAACTTTTAAGAGCCAATCAAACATTATAATTTACATTCTTCACACCCTGATTCTAAATATACAAAATACAGTTTATTGATAGAACACCAACACACACATAACAAGCAAAACAATGTATTTGAATATACTGTATCAGTTCCAATCTGCTGCGATACGAAAGGCTAATTGTTCACTCGGGGATAACAAAGATCAGAGACCAAGACATGTTATTGGTTACCTTCTAGGTTTTATCAGTCTCATATAATTAAATTACAGTATTACATGCACTACAGAAAGCACACTGACAGGTTGCATCACAGTGTGGTATGGCAACTGAGGTACTGTTGACCGCAGAGCCCTACAGCGGGCGGTGGACACTGCCCAGTCCATCACTGGAGCTGCCCTCCCATCTATACAGGACATTGATGACAGACTGTGCTTGAGGAAAGCTCTGAGCATCATCAAAGACCCCACACACCCCAGCTACAGACTGTACGACCCTCTACCATCTGGAAAACAGTACAGGAGCATCCAGGCTGGACCAGACTCGGAGACAGTGTTTACTCCCGCACTGTCAAACTGTTAAACTCCCAGCCTCTCTCACCTACAATCTGAACCCTCACAGTGCCTTCTCTCTCTATCAAAACACAAACACATATTGAAATCTGCCTCTACCTCACATGTCAAGAAGTTCACTCCCCGTTATTTTCTATCCTTTATTTCATTCTGTTGATGTATGATTTTGCACATTGCCTGTTGTCTCTATCTTTCTTTTCTTGCACCATTGTATTGTACTACTTACCGTCTGAGAGCGAGTAAATAGCATTTCGTTATACCATAGACCTGTGTATGAGTATGATGACAATAAACTTGACTTGTTGAACTTCAGTCTTGCAATAATACTCTGTGCTCACTGTCTTCTTGGGTGGGGCTGTAAGGTACACAGATGAGAAGAACTAGGCTCATCCTGGCTATAGCCTGCTTCTGAATGTGTTTGATTATTCTGGATGTTGTAAAGAGTCCAACTGTCTCATTCTTTTTATTGAGGTGAAAATAACAGTGGGTTTGTGGACACAAGATCTCTTCTGTTTCAGATAGATGATCACGGGGAGAAGTCTGTACTCTTCTGAGTCACTCTCTTGACTTGGTGAAAAGTTAAAGTCCTGACTCAGACTGCTGGCAGTCATGTGGTTATAAAAGTCAGAAGACCAGTTCACTTGAAGAGATTAAAAGTCAGTGAGTTAACCAGTGAAAATGAACTGGGTTCTTCTTTTTAAGGTGGGAATTGGCTAAGATGCTATCAGGTACCTACCCTGCAGACCCCCAGTTAGTGAAACTTGCTTTGGGTGATGAGCAGTAACCTTGGACCTGTGGACAAGACAGACTCACTGGAGCCCATATGCTCTCTGCTGCGGACTTGGTTTGCTCCTTGACCTCAGATTCGGATTCTCCCATGTTTCCTGGAGATATATCACTGGACCACGACCCTGGACTGTGTCTGCCTGCCTGTCCTCACTCCTGTGTGTTCACTGCACACACCACACCACCTGTCCCCTCTCCTGTGTGTTTACTGCACACACCACACCGCCTGTCCCCACTCCTGTGTGTTTACTGCACACACCACACCGCCTGTCCTCACTCCTGTGTGTTTACTGCACACACCACACCGCCTGTCCTCACTCCTGTGTGTTTACTGCACACACCACACCGCCTGTCCTCACTCCTGTGTGTTTACTGCACACACCACACCGCCTGTCCTCACTCCTGTGTGTTTACTGCACACACCACACCACCTGTCCTCACTCCTGTGTGTTTACTGCACACACCACACCCCCTGTCCCACTCCTGTGTGTTTACTGCACACACCACACTGCCTGTCCCCACTCCTGTGTGTTTACTGCACACACTGCGCCGCCTGTCCTCACTCCTGTGTGTTTACTGCACACACCACACTGCCTGTCCCCTCTCCTGTGTGTTTACTGCACACACCACACTGCCTGTCCCCACTCCTGTGTGTTTACTGCACACACCACACCGCCTGTCTCCACTCCCGTGTGTTTACTGCACACACCACACTGCCTGTCCCCACTCCTGTGTGTTTACTGCACACACCACACCTGTCCTCACTCCTGTGTGTTTACTACACACACCACACCACCTGATCTCACTCCTGTGTGTTTACTGCACACACTGTACTGCCTGTCCTCACTCCTGTGTGTTTACTGCACACACCACACTGCCTGTCCTCACTCCTGTGTGTTTACTGCACACACCACACCCCCTGTCCCACTCCTGTGTGTTTACTGCACACACCACACTGCCTGTCCCCACTCCTGTGTGTTTACTGCACACACTGCGCCGCCTGTCCTCACTCCTGTGTGTTTACTGCACACACCACACCGCCTGTCCCCACTCCTGTGTGTTAACTGCACACACCACACTGCCTGTCCTCACTCCTGTGTGTTTACTGCACACACCACACCGCCTGTCCTCACTCCTGTGTGTTTACTGCACACACCACACTGCCTGTCCTCACTCCTGTGTGTTTACTGCACACACCACACCGCCTGTCCCCACTCCTGTGTGTTTACTGCACACACCACACCGCCTGTCCTCACTCCTGTGTGTTTACTGCACACACTGCACCACCTGTCCCCTCTCCAGTCTGCTCCCCTCCTGCACTCGGGTTCACTTCACCCCCACAGACCGCTGTTCAGCTCCTCCTTCAGTGACACCACGTGTAGTAAGAAGTCAGTTAACAAGGTACCTTTAAGTTTAACCTCAGTGCTAAAGGATCTAATAGCTAAAGAGTTAACTTGAATTTATCTTGGTTTTTTCTGAATTTATATTTATAACTTGATTATCAGGCAAAACGTTTACAAAAACATTCTTGTAAAGAGTGTAGAGGCAAGGCTTATTAAAATACAGGAATTAAGTTTTCTTCTCCCTTGCCATTCCCTCCCTCTCTTTCATCTCAGTGGTGCTTGATACGGAAGAGGCCAGTCCATTTGGTTAACAATTAAGGTTTTTCTAGAGGATAGAGTGTCCTGATAAGGAACAGCTCCCCAATTCCTGAGATTCTCCAGCAACCTTAATAATGTTCATTTCAGTGCCTAAAAGTCTGGGAGATTCCAAGGGAGTCTGATTCAAAGTTGTTTACAACTTTGAGGTCAGAGGGCATGGTTACTCATCACCAGCTAATCAGGAACTGGCTGGGCAGGTTAACCCCACGTGGGTCTCTGATGCCCATGAAACTTTCAACCAACGAGCGACCTGCGTGTCCTCCAGGTTAAAACAGGCAACACAGAGAGTTCCTCTAGGCACAGGCAAGGCAAGGTACAGAGGCACAGAAACCAGTTCCTCAGGGAACAGATCCGGAGGGCAGAACAGTTCCCAAGGGAACTGTTCCCAAGCACAGGACGTTCTCGCAGTGCATCTCCTGAAAATCTCCAACCAGGGTGTCTGAGTGCAGGACTTAACTTTTGTTCTAAGAGTCGAGAACGGAGGTAGCCAGCGCTAAACAAAGGATCCACCCGAGGTTAGCCCAGCAGCAAGCCTCGTGAACCCACCGCGAACGCTCACCTGATCAACAAGTGAACTACGGTTGGAACTGTGGACAGCTGAATCACTATTCAGAACTAGCGCTTCATCAGGAAGGAACCGGTCTTCTTCCTGACCTGCTGGGACCCACAGTCACCTTTCTCCTGCGCACAAACTCTTGCTTGTTAGCCAAAACTAACTAGCCAGTCTTCAGAGAGCATCAGCAGCGCACCACGTCGCAGGCAGCAACAGCAGCCTGGCACCGAGCCAGAGAGCGCCGATTGGACAGCCACAAGCCTGCCACTGTTTCTTTGTGCCTGCGGGAGATCTGAATCCCCAGAGATTGGATGAGTATTCAACTTCACTGCATTACAGCTCGAGAATTCAATTGTTATCCCAACCAGTTGATATCAATTTAATTCCTATGAGTGATGTACTTGCTTAAGTATCTAGTGTAGAAGTTGTCACCAAGTTCATTTACGAAACGGTCTAAATGAATTATATACTGAACGTATGTCCCTCTTAGTATGTGTAACTCTTTGTGATTGAATACATACCTGTTGTATTCTGCTAACCCTCACAATAAGATCTGTTATGTTTATATGCACATTCTATGTATTAATAAATGTATCCTCGTGTATTCGTACCTGTGTGTGTGCGTTGTTTGAGTTATCCCGCAAGGTTTGATTCTAATGCCATCAAAAGAATCATTTTGTGACTTACTGCCACAATTAATAATTGTCCCAGTAAATGCCCAAACCCCTACCTACATTACTGGTGCCTCGTGAGAGGATACTACAAGAGTGATTAAACTGTGTGTGTTATAATGGATTTTGAGTAGAGTAATTTCACAATAAGCCAGTGCAGGTTGTGCTCAGTGTCCCAGGTGTGTTATATCCTGGGTGTGTGTTATACCTCAGCTGTGTTACAGGTGAGCTCCAGTGTTCATGTTCAATACTCACTGGGTATGTGGAGCTGAGATCCCCAGTCTGGCTCAGGAAGAGCACTTCTCACCAGGCAGGAGAAGATGTTGGACTCCTGTTTGACTGGGATGTAGCTGCTGACACTGAGGAGCCCCTGACTGTCCGTGTCCACTGTGGGGGGCTGTGATGTCACCTCGTTTCCATCCCTGTCTGTCCAGATCACTGCAGGTTGAGGGAACCAGCCCTCTGATCTGCACAGCAGCTGGGCCTGATCTCCTCCAGGGGAGTGGAGAGACACTGAGGGCTGGGAGCCCAGGGCTGTGGGTTCGACACAACAGGAGATATTTCACAGCTGATAAAAGCACACTGGAGTAAATGTAGCTGTCTTAGTGCTTTGATTTCAGAACACATGCAGCAATGATAAAGACACGTTTGCAATCTACAGTTTAAAGTTGTTTCTTTGACAGGTTTTAAAGTTTTAAATTCAGCTTGTCCATTCAGAATTACCATTATCAACAAATTAACTGAAGTGTTCAAGTATGAAGTGTGTAACGTAAGGAATGTGGCTATGGAAAGTATTCACACACCTGGACTTTTTTATATTTTATTGTGTTACAATACGGTGTCATGATGTATTAGCTGGAAGTTTTTGCCATTGATCGACAGAAAACACTCTATATAAAGTGTCAAAGTGAAAACTAAATTCTATAAATCCTCCTAAATTTATTATAAATCTAAAATGGAAAATAACCGATTGCATAAGTATTCACCACTTTCGAGTCAATATTGGGTAGAGGCACGTTTAAGATTAAATCTTCCTCTTGGATAAGTTTCTACCAGCTTTGCACATTTGGACACTGCAATTTTTGTCCATTCGTCTTTGCAAAACTGCTCAGACTCCCTCAGGTTGGATGGGAAAAGTTGGTTAACAGCAGTTTTCAACTCCTGTCACGGACTCGTGATTGAATTGAGGTCCAGGTTTTGACTGGGCCACTCCAGAACATTGACTTTTCTTTTTAAACGACTCCAGTGTCTTTGGTTGTATGTTTTGGGTCACTGTCATACTGAAAGGTGAATCTGCTCTCAAGTCTCAGACTGCAGCAGGTTTTACTCCAGGATTTCCCTGGACTCTGCTGCATCCATTTTTCCTTCTGTGTTCACAAGTCTTCCAGGCCCTGATGCAGTGAAGCGTCTCTATAACATGATACTGCCTCCACCATGCTTCACAGAGGGGACAGTGTTCTCAGGAGCACAATATGTGCACTGTTACACTTGCACCAATCATAAAGCTGACCATTGAGGCCTGAAAGGTCTATTTTTGTACCATAGAATCTTCTTCAACTTGGTCTCAGAGTCTCCCACATGACTTCTGCCAAAGTATAGTCAAGGATCAATGTGTGTTTTTTGTCACTCTACCATGAAGCCCACATTTGTGAAGCACAGTGTCTCAGATCTCACCCATTGAAAACTGGAATTCCTTCATGGCCTCTTGGTGGCCTTCCTGACTATAACTCTTCTCTCCTGGGTACTCAGCTTTTGAGCACACCCTGTTCTTCAGTTTCGGTGCTGTGCATATTTTCTACATTTCTTTATAATGGACTTTGCTTTGGGGGATATGTGCTTATACCTTTCCACTGATGGGTGCTTTTCAATAACCCTATCCCAGGCTCACTTTGAGAGTTCCTTTGCCTTCATAGTTTTTGTTGGGAGCTGTACTTATCAACTGTGGGACCTGTAGGTATACTGTATTTAGCCTGAACTCATGTGAAACACCCCAAATGCACACAGGTGAATTCTATTCAACAAAACATGTGACTTCTAAAGATGTTTCATTGCACCAGAGCCTATTACAGATACAGCCATTCAAAATGAGCGGCTTATACTGCGTTAAAACGAGGTGGGCTTGTCGCGGTATAACATGGGTTACCGTATAATACGGCATAATACCGCAAGTAAGATAATAGTATCTGGAATTTCTAATAAATAATAATAAAGCTCAACCTCTCATGTACAGTGTTTGAGCTGTCGCCATCTTTACCAAAGATATTACTAATAGTATTAATAATGAATGACCTTAGACAAGCTGTAAACACAAAGTATTACCCTGGTCCACATTCTTTGTAACTGTCTTTGTAAACTAAAATAGTTTATTTTTTCATTGACCGTCTTTGTAAATGAAAATACTTTATTTTTTCATTAACAAAAAGTAACACCACAGCATTTCGTTGATCCAATCATGCATTTGTTTCCAATCATGCAAAGTAATTCTTGAGAATCTCCGATTCACCATGCCTTTCACATGCTCATAAACGATATTAATTTAGGAACATAAACATGTTATATAAACTGTACTGTATATGGCTGGTCTCGGTACTTTAAAGAAAAAATACACACCGGTATTCCATTTCTCCTTAAACATTTTAAGCATCAGAGTCTTACATGTGGTTATTTCAGAAACGTTTTTACATGCTCCTTGCTCCCTCTGATCATGTTACTGGACGTTTATACAGTATACAGTACTCTGTGAGAAAAGCGATAGTTTTAAGCTTTTCTGTGAATACGTTCGATACCGGAGTAAACAAGCACACTTTTAGAATTTGATTAATAGGGAATATAATATGGAATCGCTTATCTAAAGAAATGAATAACGATATAATTATATTCATGTACTGTGACACAAACAGCAGTATATACTGGACACATACAGTATCTATTGATCTGTGTGGCTGTTTCACAACCTGTCGTGTGACTGTGTTAGAGGCGTGATGGTTTAAGTGCCTGATTTACAAGTGAGAGGTCAGCTGTTCAAATCCAGCCGGCGCTACGAATTTTCTATGAAACAAACATTTCTTTGAAAAAATAAAATAGCAGTATTATGGACAATTAATTGACTTTTTTATATTTCACAACATGTTTGATATAAGTCATTTTTTAATAACAACGAATAGTCACCGTCTTTCTCTCTGAATCAGTCCAGTAGCAGGAACCTCTATCGTGTGGATCCCTTCAGATCTCCCTTCAGATTTAAAAGGTTATTAATAATATGTCGCATCTGCCCAGTTTAGCTGATCTTTTGCTGCCTACACATGCTTACACAGCTCCCTAGGTAAACTATCATACTTGACTGAGAAAGCCTTAGAGAACGTAACATTTTTATTATCAACAAATTGTAAATACGATGTTTACATTGGCGTTATTAATTTTTCACTTGAGTGTATGGAGGAGTGTCAGCTGTCAATGAGAGCAGACCCCCCCCTTAGGCTGGGCAAACGATTTTTTAAATTTTTAAAAAAGAAATAAAAAAATAGATATAATGATATAAACATTTACTGCAATACAATACTGCAACGTTTTGGCTGTGAATCCTTCTTCTTTGAGTGGATGCATCTGTACATGTGTCATTGTAAAAGGGGATACATTCTTATGTAATCACTTATATTCTGTTTTATATTTCAAATTTAGGAAGAACTGTAGAATTTTGTTTTCACTCTGACATTATAGAGTGCTTTGTGTCGATCAATGGCAGAAAATCCCAAATAAATACACAGTGATTCTATATTGTAACAGTTAAATGTGAAAACATCCGTGGGGGGGAGGGGTAAATACTTTTGATAGCCACTGTAGGTTGTAATATGTTAATTCGTACTAGATTGAGTTCTGTTGTAATGCGTACTGCTCTACTATATACTGCTGAGTGGTGTAGTGTTGTGCTGTAGCGTGTACAGTAGTGTTGCTCTGTACTTTATTTTGCAGTGGTGAGCTGTGTTATATCATGTTGTGTCGATGAAAAGTCACAGCAGTAATGGAAGCTGACAGGAGCCGAGACACTGAGTGTCTTAATGTGAGGACTGAGCTGACATCACAAGTCAGGATCCTCAGTGCCCTCAAATGCAACTGCCTGTGCAGACTGGAGTGTGTAGTGTAGTGTTGTACTGTGTTGTGTAGTATAGTGAGTTCCAGCTGTCTGAAGTCTATGATTATTAAGGACTCGGTTTAGTGCTGCGATTTAAATTAGTTACAATGTGGTAATAACTGTTCTCACTGCCATTTGATCTGAATTAAACAATCTGTAAAGTTGTCCACCTCACTTTTATCTGGTGCATTATTGTGTAGCTGGACTATTGTGTAAAAATAAGACATCTATTAAATTTGTAGGTATTAACAGCATGTAAAATCATCTTTGCCAAAGGCCCATCCCAGTACGAGGGATTTTCTCTATGGCAGAGAAATATAGACAGTCACAAAATTATCTTTCATAGACTGCATAGTTGAAAGCAATGAAACGTGAATTTTTATTTAATGTTTAATATTATGTCAATTTCGACTTAACTGTGAAATTCTGAGTTCTCCTGACAGAGTACAGCTGAGCTCAGTTTATCAGTACTGTTCTTTTAAGACATTATTTAATGTATTATAACTCATCATTAGTATCTAATTTCTCATTTTTACTGTGTGTAATTTTGGGAGAAAGACACTTACCTCTCACACCCAGGTCAATAACAGTGTCATCCTCCACCTGTTTAGATACCACATAGCATTTATACTGTCCATGGTCAGAGCGTCTCACATCTCTCAGTGATAAAGACACATTGCCTCTGTGGAGCTCCTCTGGGAATAGACCAGCCCTGTCCCTGTAGTCTGGGCTCTGTCCTTCAAAGTTATACCAGCCTGATTCATACAAACACACAGGGTCATTGTAATCCTTTCTAAACCACCTGATCTGTAGGTCCTCAGCACTGATTTCAGGTGAGAGGTAACAGGGCAGGACAGCGTCTTCACCAGGGAAAACAATCACAGGAGCAGCTGGACCTCGAACCTGAAACCACTCTGAAAGAGAAAGAGCACAGCTGACATGAGTCTTCAACCTCAACACAGAGAAACACTCTCAGACAAACTGTAGACTCATTACTGGGAGAATAAAGCAGAGCAGCTCAGTGACACACAGTGTTTTCTACAAACAGCCCATCACTGATTCAGACCCACATGTGACTGAGGAGCACTGAAGATCAGTGAGTCTCATCTCACCATCTGCTCCTCTTCTTCACACCAGTGTTTCCCAAACTGGGGTCTGGATCTCTCACCCAGGACCCTCAGATCCTCAGCTTCACTCACTGATAGAAGAGCTGTGACTGTGTTCACTGAGGGTCTGTTACTCTGCAGTGACAGTAGGGGGTTAAATCAGGCTCTTTATCTGTGTCTGTCTCTGCTTTCTGGTCTTTTATCTACTGAAACAATTCACATACAGAACCCAGATTAAGCTGTTGATTAATACATCTGATAAACAACAGGCAAGATCCAGTCAGGCTCCTTCTACAAGTGTCATCTACATCTCCCCATGTTTCACAACCACATGTTGTAATGTCCTGTGTTGTTTGGGTCACTCCAGGACTCCCTCTGTAAGTGATGAGTACCTGATGTAGCCAACATTAACTCAACATTAACATTGAGGCACAGACTGGCAGAGAGTGTGAAGCAGCTCTCAGGTCAGCAGTGTGACTTGGCCATGATTGACACTTTCCCTGAGTCTGTCAGCTCATCCCACAGGTGCTCAGGGGTCTGATGACAGAGTGACTCAGTGGAGGACATTGATCCCAGACTGACACACAACATCATGAGCAAAAGAAAGGCTGATGACTGTCACGCCCTCTGCAGCCAGAGGGCGCTCCTTCTCTGTCCTGTCCCTAGTTTCCGGTCTGCTGTCCTTCCGGTCCCTCTCTTTCCCTTGGGCTATATATTTCCGGGTCTTGCACTCTGTCCTCGCTCAGCATTGTGGTTCGGATGTCCTGAGACCCGCCTAGCACCAGGGCGCCCCACGTCCGCTCCCTGAGGGCATAGGTTTCTATACGGCATTCCTGAACTCTTTGCACTAATGAGCCCGGGCCTTTTTCCCGTCTCGCCGCTACGCATATGGGTCTTTTTCCGCTCTCATGCTCCCCACGGTTAGTCCCTTTGGACGTCCGTGACAGAATGCTGAGCCACCTACTGACCCCGCGAGCGGCGTTTTTTTTTGTCTTGCCGCAGTTTTTTTTTTCTCTTGTTCTCTGGGCTTTTTTTTTTTCAGTTCCTCTATTCTAATCACTGGATCTTCCGTGCCTGTGAGCGGGTCCTGTACCTGGCTTTCCTCGGGTAGATCACTCCGATATCAGTGATTGAATGTTGAGCTGGCTTGCCTATTCTTATTACTGGATATCACTCCGAGCTTCTGTGTCTGGAGCGGGTTCTCGTGCCTGGCTCTTCCTGGTCTGGCTCTCTCCGATATCAGTGATAGAATGGTAAGCTTTCTGCCGTTCCTCCATTCTTTTCGCTGGATATCACTCCGGGCATCTGTGTCTGTGAGCGGACTTCGGTCTGGCTTTCCTCAGGTTGTCCACTCCGATATCAGCGTTAGAATGTGAACGTGCCATTTGCCCAGGCTGCGGTATTTTTCCCCGGGGTTTTTGTGTTTTTTTTTTCTTGTTTTTTGCCTTTTTGTTTTGATTTTTTTTCTTCCTGGTTTCACCTCCTTTTTGGCCCCCCCTGCTCTCTGAGTCTCGGAACTTTGGTTCCTACCTGTTTTTGGTTCCTATCTGTCTTGTGTGGTTTGTCTCCCTGGTCTTTCCCAGGTTTTTGTCTGTTGGGTTTGTGCTTGTGTACTTTTTTGTTTTTTGTCTCCAGAGCTCTTCTCTACCCCCCCTTCCTCCACCCAATAAAGGTTTATACCCCGGAGGAAGGGGTAGCTCTCAGCCGTGGATTCCCGGAGGTTTCCTTTCAGTTAAATGAGGTTTTTCCTCCCCCCAGTGCTGTGCAGCTCATTTATTTGTATGGGCGTCGGGAGCCGCCCATGAAGGGGGGGGTACTGTCACGCCCTCTGCAGCCAGAGGGCGCTCCTTCTCTGTCCTGTCCCTAGTTTCCGGTCTGCTGTCCTTCCTGTCCCTCTCTTTCCCTTGGGCTATATATTTCCGGGTCTTGTCCTCCCTCAGCATTGTGGTTCGGATGTCCTGAGACCCGCCTAGCACCAGGGCGCCCCACGTCCGCTCCCTGAGGGCATAGGTTTCTATACGGCATTCCTGAACTCTTTGCACTAATGAGCCCGGGCCTTTTTCCCGTCTCGCCGCTACGCATATGGGTCTTTTTCCGCTCTCATGCTCCCCACGGTTAGTCCCTTTGGACCCCTTCAGCTTCAAAAATATTATTCTTGGAAACTGTACTGAGATTTTCAGTCATCAGTGTGAAATCAGAGCTCTGGTCAGGTTATTGATTAAAACACCAATAAGAGTCTCTCTGTACCTGATCGTGAGACCCAGGACTGGTGGAGAAACAGCAGAGTCAAAAAGAGCCACTGTGACTGGTCAGACTCCATCTCTGAAAGAAAGAAACACTGTGAAGTAAGAAAGACACACTTATGAGTTACACGTCACATCTGAAATAAAGAAACACTCGGACAGAGATCAAATGTCTCTGAAAGATACAGGCAATAAACTTTACTGAAGCACACTTGACACTACTTCTGCAACTGTATCTGACTGGTAACTTCTGTAACCAACCTGATTTCACTGTCACTCCAGCAAACAGCAGCCTCAGACTTGAATACTAAATCTTCTTCAGCATATAGATAAACTCTTGGATCAGTCACTGTGTTGTCTCAGAGCTGGTCTGTAATTATTATTATGTGCTGTAAGTTGAAGTCTTTTCTCCTGTCTAATCCTCCATCTTATTCACAGTAACTTCTGTTCACTGCTACAGAGACACAGTTCTCTTCATTCTTTCACTTTACCAGCACAGACCTGTTCTTTCAGCACAGACACACCCAGCCTGCAGAGCAACACTCCCACTGAGCTGAGTCTGTGTCTGAGCAGGGAACAAGGGCAGCAGAGCAGGTGGGAACAGGCAAGAGCTTGAATCTTGTTTGTGAATTGTGAATTTCTGTCACTGGTGTTTTATTTAATTTGACCAGAGAATTATTGATCATTTTAGTATAATTAACATTGTATTTAATTTGCAAGTGTAGTTCCAGAGGCAATACAGTGAGCAGGACAGGGACACTCAGAGCTGTGGTCTGAGCTCTTTTCCACAGACAGTACAGTGATCAGGACAGGGACACTCAGAGCTGTGGTCTGAACTCTTCCAGAGACAGTACAGTGATCAGGACAGGGACACTCAGAGCTGTGGTCTGAGCTCTTTTCCAGAGACAGTACAGTGAGCAGGACAGGGACACTCAGAGCTGTGGTCTGAGCTCTTTTCCAGAGACAGTACAGTGAGCAAGACAGGGACACTCAGAGCTGTGGTCTGAGCTCTTTTCCACAGACAGTACAGTGAGCAGGACAGGGACACTCAGAGCTGTGGTCTGAGCTCTTTTCCACAGACAGTACAGTGAGCAGGACAGGGACACTCAGAGCTGTGTACTGAGCTCTTTTCCAGAGACAGTACAGTGAACAGGACAAGGACACAATGAGCTGTGGTCTGTCTGTGGTATGGTTGTCAGAAACTTGGTTCAGTATTATGTGTTCATTAACCCATCAGTGCTTTTTGTTCATACTAGTGACAATTTCATCAAATGTAATGATTACACTGCTTAGTCATGCAAGTCATATTGTTACCACATCGCTACCAGAACTCTAAATGTTACAGTGCTCTACAGTAATAATACAACTATAGTTTTTTTTTTAATTACAGTATATAGAAATATTAGTAATCATTTATAAATAGTTATTAGGGAACTGAAAATTGCATTTTGGATTTTAATTCTGAAAACAGTAGTACAATATGGGTAGCTGTGGATATTATTTCATGTAATTTGTGAATGTATAGTGGACTCTGGACTCACACCTGAAGAAGGCTCCACGGCTAAAACGTTGTGTTTTCTTTCTTCTTTTTTTTCACCATGGAATAAACCTATTACTTGTTCCTTTGCAGCCTACGCATGCTGATGCAGCTACCCACCTGAACTACTAGAGGTCTATAGACTCACACACACAGACAGAGCACATTCCAAACATTCAAACACGCACACAGGGTTTAATTACGTTCACACAGTACTATTACACATATACACACACAGGGCACAATCAGACAAACACACACAGACAGCACAATTGCAAACACATGCACACAGTATATAAGTGCAGAGAAAGCACAATCACACACAGAGGGCTCAATCACAGAAACATACACACACATACTGTAGCACAATCACACAGACACATGCACACACAAGGTACTGTCACATACACTGAATACTATTACACATGCACACAAAGAGGGCACAGTCTCTCATACAGGGCACAATCACAGAAACACACACAGGACACAATCACACAATCTCACACACAGGGCACACAGGGTACAGCGTCACACACAGAGTACTATAACACAAGCACGCTCACAGGACACAATCACACAATTGGTACTATTTCACACTTAGAGGGCCCCAGTTATGTAAATAGCTGCTGCTTTCCTTCCTGAGGCAGTTGGTGATTCAGAGGCCCAAACCCCCCCAAAACCCCAATTGCTCCAGTGTGCATGTTGGGGTTGGGGGGGGATCCCCAATGTCTGTGCCCTGTGACCCAGATATAGAGCAAAGGAGGAGGCTCCTGATGAGAATCAGTCTGACCTTATCTTGATATTTCTTCCTGGTCACCTCTGATTATTGCAGGACCAACCCATGAGCCCCTGCCTGGCACCCCGACCACCCCAATGATAGAAAAGCCCAGAAGCTTATCAAATCTTGAGAGGAGGCAGAGGAGAAGGCACCTACGGGCCCAGAGGTCAGGGGTTGGGAGGTCAGACCACATCCAGGGACACCTGGTTACTAACTGTCTCAGTATCCTGTATCACTCGTCTAACTTCCTTACTGGACAAGGTCCTGTAGCTGACAGTTATAGTACTGGTACAGTCGAGTTTACAGCTCAACATCCTGCTCACAGCTGGCTAGCGGCAGAGCTTGACTGGATCTTGTGACCTCTGGACAGCAATGTTGAGCTGAACTTCAGACACTGGCATCTAGCCTTATTATAGAGCAGTGTCCAGGCTCGGTAGCACAGCAAATAGTCATCAGTATCACATTCTGAGACTTGTGAGCTCGATAGTCACGCAGGTATCCAGGTATCCAGGTATGACCCTACCATCATAATGGATGGGCTACTCTGGCACTGGAATGTCTCCTCAGGCCCACTCAGACCTTACAAAGCCTGGTTTTATGATCTTAGGGTCAAGAGGTCAATGTTACTGGATCATACATCTCAGTAACCAATCAGGAACCTGCAGAGTGTGGTAACCCCACGTCGGTCTCGAATGCCGACGAATCTTTCAACCAATAAATGACGTAGTTCCTCCAGATAAAAGATGAAGGAGGCTGCACAAGGCTCAGAGCTGTGCTCCTCCTTGTGTCTCAGACTCAGCTTGGACAATCGTGTGACTGCCGGGGTTGTCTGAGTGCCTGGACGTAGCTCTTGCTCTAAGAGTCGAGGTAGGAGGACGCCTGTGTGACAGAAGGACCCGCCCCAGCTCAGCCCTGCAGCGAGCCTCGTGAACCAGCGGTAACCGGCCATGAGCGCTCGCCTGATCAACGAGCGAGCTACTGTCTGCTCGGACCTGTCGACAGCTGAATCTCAGTATTCAGGACCAGCGCTGCGTCGGGAACGGACCGGTCTTCTCCAGTCTGAAGAGTGGGACTTGCTTGTGTAGCGGAGCTAGTTTCGGCCCAGTGACGTCACCGCCCTCCCTGTGCGTAGCAGGGACCTCAGCCGCCTGGGCTGGGGGAGGTCTCCTTTAGCTCACTCAGCTGGTTCCCTGTTGCGTCATGCCAAAGACCCGGGTTCGAGCCCACGTGTTGCGGAGTGGAGCAGTGTGGGCATGAGCCCGTGTGGAACTGCGACGGTCACACTCGGACCCTCCGTCACTTTTCTGTGCACAGACTCTGCTAGTTGAGCCAGGACTCACGAGCCGGTCCTCAGAGAGGCACTGCCAATGTGACGCAGCAGGAATCTCTCCCTCCTCCTCCCGCACCTCCAGCTGCTCCAGGACTGGGAGGGCACGGAGCCGGAGGACGCCGACTGGACGCTGCGACAGAGCCTGCCGCTGTTCCTCTGCTGTCCGCGGGAGATCTGAATCCACATCCATAGGAGGAGTCTTCAACATTCGACACTGCAGCTCGAGAATTCAGCTGCTACCTGCACACCAGCTGATGTCAATTTAATTCATATGAGTGATGTACTTGAATTGAGTATCTGATGTAGAAGCTCATTAACAAAATTGTATACTGAATGTATCTCTTGATATTTGGAGCTCTTTGTGATTGAATATATACCTATTGTACTCTGCTAACCCTCACTATATGCACAGTTTTATGTTGTAATAAATGTATCTCGTGTACTAGAATCCATGGGTGTGTGTGTTACTGTTTTCTAATAGTCATCAAAGAATCTTCTTGTGATTTACTGCTACAATTAATACAATTAATTTACTGCTAGAATTAATAACTGTCCCAGTAAATGCACAAAACCCCTACATTTACTGTAGGGGATGTTTCAGAGTGAGGATGGTGCAGATTGAAATGAAAGTCGATGGCACAAGAGTAGTCAGTGTGAGAGGAGCACTGCAGGTTCTGTACACGAGCTGAGAGAAAGAAACAGCTCCCCTTGCTCTTCAATGTGTAGTGCAGTGTGCTTGCTTGTTAAGCTACAGTGCTGTGCATGCTGATCTGTGAACGTTTGCGATCTATCAGGTTGGTTGTGTATTTGATATGTGGTGCTATGTGGTAGAACTGTGGTTTTGTACTTAAAAGCTTTCCTGAGTAAGCGATGGCTGCTAAAATGTCTGAATTAGAGTCTGTTGTAAGTACTCTCTCTAGCAGTGACAATCCTGACTACTGGGACGGTACTGAGAAGCTGAACTTTGATGAAAGTGAGAAAATTCCAGCAGAACTTTTAGCTGAGGCAATGAACCAGCTTACTAAGGAAGGGTCTGTGAACGCAGTTCAGGTCCTGTCTAGGTTCACTCCAAACCCCAGTAGACAACTTGAATAGTCTTTGTCCAAGTTATCGAAGTTTCAAACGCTTCAGGGTGAACTGGAGAGGTAAACTGAGCTGGAGTTGAATTATTAGACCTAATCAAGGAAAAAAGAAAGGACAATGAACAATGTGAAAACCAACGCAGATGTTTCAGTGAAACTAGAGGACTTATCTGTTGAGAAAACTGTCACTGAGAAGGCTGGGAGAGGACTGGAGGCGAGCCTGGCTGAAAAGGAAAGGGAACTGGAGAGTTTATATGAACGCAGCCATAAAACGTGCAAGGACTCGTTACGCATCAGTGAGGATGAAGATGTTCAGACAGGAACTGGATTCTGCCCTGCGGGAAGCCAAACAGTTGAGACAGAGCAGGCGTTCCTCACCGCGGAGCAGTCCGGAGCGCTCGGTTAGCCGGGAGCGAAGGGCTCCTCCTGAGAGAGAGTTCTCCTGGCCAGGGTCATCGTGGGGTAGATCGCCGAGCCCTGAACGCTAGGGAGATTCAATTAGGGCACAGACCTCCTGACCACGATCTCCACCATCCCATAATTTAGCAAAGGGAATGAGAAGAGTGACAAACTAGTACCCTAGTACTAGTACTGCTTGTACCCATCTGTCATGCAAATAAAACACCTTGAATTGAATTGAATTGAGGGGAGAGGGGGGGATACTAAAGCCAATACTGGCTCAATACCCTCAATGGGCTTTGACGTGCTAATGCATTGGTTTAACAGTCCGGGTGTGGCAAGCTTCCAATGTCAACTCGACTCGATTGGAAGACAATGAACGTATTTTAGCCCTAAATGAATTAATAGCAAACATGGTTTACATAAAATACATTTTTCCAAGAAAGTTTATAATAATACAATCTATAGTTGAAATCTGAGCCTACTTTAAAAATAAAGGAAAAGCATTTTCAGAGAGCAATCACGCTGTGTTTATGTAGAAAAAGCGATTGGGTTTATGAGCAATCTAATTACCTATTCGCTTAAAACGCTATATAAAATAAAGTTTATTTAGAGATGAATGATCAGTGTCGCAGTTTAAATAATGGGAGTCAGGAAACTAACACACAGCGCCACCGGATTTAATAACGCAATAAAAACGCTATAAAATAATGTGACTAGGCACAGAAAAAGTTTACAGCACAGTACAATAATAAATGCTGACCATGACTTTAGAAGCATAAATGACCTTACACTCAATTTAAACACAAGCTGTCTTTCTGTATGAACCTCTAAGCTGGTTCATACAGAAAATGTAGAAATGCATTAGCCTGATTATGATTAAAAAACACATATAATTAAACACGCGTTTGCGATTTAAATCAGAACACGATTTAAATCAATATAAATGTTTATATTGTAACACATACTGTCCAGCCTCCATTTCTCTATAAAAATGTACTCTGTTGCACACACACACACAATAGAAGCAGGAACCGCTGTCAGAAGGGAAGATATGTTCAAAATATCGCAAATATCGATCATGTTGCGATATTTTGAAATATAAAAGTCAATTGATTGTCCATAATATCGCTATTCTATTTTTTCGAAGAAATGTTTGTTAAAAGAAAAGTCCAGCACCAGCTGGATTCAAACACACAACCTGCCAGTTGGTAGTCACGCACCTAGACCAGTAGGCTACAAGACAGCTCACATGAACAGGCAGGCGAAACAGCCCTACACAGCCCTGTCGCAGTACACGGATATAATCATACCATTATTAAATTCTTGAGATACGCGATTCCATATTATATTCCCTTTTAATCAAATTCTAAAAGTATGCTTGTTGACTCCGGTATCACGTTAGTTAAAGACTTCGAAGCTTACAATGTTTAGGGAGAAATGGAATACCGGTGTGTATTTTTCCTTTAAAGTGCCGATTCCTGGAATCTGACTGGCTGACACCCCTCTGAAGTGGTTCCATAAAATCTGGTATATGGAAAAGAAAGCGTTGATAAATACAAGTGTCTTTTAATACACTTTGCTGTGCTCTTGAGGATCCTTGTGATATTTTAAGCTCTAGTTGAATGATAGGTGTCGCATTTTAAATCATTTTCGTAGTTAGAAATTATGAAACGCCCTGTTAAAAGCAAGGAAGTTTTTATGCCCGTTGAAGTAAAACAAAATGCCTGACAAAGTATGGCTTGGACAGATTCCAAGTGCTTGTACAAATGTGCTAAAGAAATTATACTTTGAGTATACAGCTTATCCAAAGCCATCCATTATTAATACTATTAGTAATATCTTCAGTAAAGGCTTTGATGCATAAATATTTCTGATAAAGGTAGGTTGTGTACTTTTGTCCAACTGAGCAAACTTGCTTTCATAAAATATACCAACATTTTAATGACTGATGATTAACATGCTGTAATACACAGTTCAAAATTAAAGGCTCAAATGCTGTACATGAGAGGTTAAGCTCCCCCTGGCGGTTTTACAAGGCGACGCCGGATAGTTACCCACGTGACACACGTGAACTGCGTGATACCGCGACACGCCCACCGGGGTATGCCGCGAAATACCTCACCCATTTTGAATGGCTGCATCTGTAGAAGTACCAGTGATATTAAGGAGAAAAATATTTGCAGAGTCTATAATATTTAGGCCGACTCACGTGTTCAACAAAAATATATTGCCTTTTCAAAGACCATAACACGCCACACAGAAAACACCACATTTTGGTTACAGAAATAAAACTAATTTAGCTGACCTGTAGACTGAGGTCACCTGTAGCCTCATATGTCTTATTTGTGATTAACTGTCCAGGTTCACTTTAAAGCTGCAGCTCTAAGTGCAGTTTTAAATCTGCAGTATTGCTGTGATTTGCACTGACTTTCTTTGGACACAACCTGCAGACATGATGTTGCTTGTGGATCCTTGGAACTTGAGCTTTCATCAAGGCCCTAAAGCCAGTGTTGAAGATACAGAAGGTGTTTCTAAGCTCCTCTTAGTTTTAGTCAGTGTTAAATTACCTGAGAGTAACAGACAGGTTGTGAATTGTTTTAAAAAAAAACTTTATTAATGGGGTTGATTATGGTAGGAAAAATGTCCATGTATTGTGGACTGTTTTTTAAATCATGTATGTGAAGAGACTGTAATCATTTTACTTTGATTCAGTCTTTATAATTTAAAATGATTATTGTACTGTATAACATTGATTCATGTATAACCACATTACTTCATATGTAAAAGCATTATTTAGGCAAGAAACCAGCGAAACCAAAGTTCACAGGTTTATTTACTGGATGATCAGAATCTTGACAGGAGTCTCAGAGCAACTTCCTGCACAGCTTCTCTCCTGGAAGTGTCCTGTGAGTCTATGAGTTCTCCTCCTTCTCCTTTCCTGAACACAGAGGATACAGCACCTCAACACCATCAAAGACAGACCACAAACATGACCAGTGGGAGATCCTGTGCAGTAAATACAGTTGTCAGCTGATTGCTAACTACAGAAATGTCATTGACAGAGAGAAAAACATCATACATTTTGCAAAAACATTTGCACTTTAAAAATGGAAAAACTATGTTTTAACTGCGCATCTCTAAATGTAACACTATAGAACCAATAACTGAACTGAGACTTTACTGTACAGACTGCTTCACGAGATACAGATTCACTAGATTCACTGTTCCTTCAGATTCAGTTCCTTCAGTCTGTCAGTGTGAGACACTCCCTTCAAACTAAAGAGTTTTAGTTCCTTTGGCCTGTCACTGTGGGACACTCCCTTCAGTCTAAAGAGACTCAGTTCCTCCAGCCTGTCAGTGTGGGACACTGCCTTCAGACTAAAGAGACTCAGTTCCTCCAGCCTGTCAGTGTGGGACACTCGCTTCTGACTAAAGAGATTCAGTTCCTTCAGCCTGTCAGTGTGGGACACACAGTCTGTATCTATTAGTCACTTTCTAGTCACCAACATTCCATTTAGTGTAGCGGACCAAATTGTAATTATAATTATTTAAATTATAATAAGTATTTTAGTTGAGACCTGTCTAATATGGAACAGACCTTTTACAACATTGTAGTCATATAGACATTTTCAGTCAAGAAGTTTAATTTATTTGTATAATAAAATGTATTTCTAAGAGAATAATTGAACAGCTCGAAGTTCGATATTCATTTTGTCAACAGCGTTTCCCCGCGGTACAGCACTGCGTCACAAAGTAAAATATTTCAGATGTGGTCGGAGATGCAGAATTAGGAGCTTTTCAGCTTGTTCTGAGAGTCTGGACACGGCTGGGATTAAAACAAAAGTTGAACAAGTAACGAATTGTAGCGCGTTTTGTTCCAATACAGAGGAACAAAAATAAGCGAAATGAAATATATTTATATACTGTACATGCCAAAGTTTCACAAATAATCCCTCAGATAATGATGTTGAATACACAAACTGCCGAAGCAATGCAGTAAACTCCCGGTGCAGTCTCTCGTGTTTTGGGTTAGTTTATATATATTAAACACAGCTGAACACAACACCAGGAATGAGTTTAACTTCACTTCTTACTAGAACAGCAGGTCTGTCGCCATCTTCTAACCCGCTTGCTCTAGGGAGCGTCTCACAATTACCACACTAACCAGCGCACAAGGGAGTGTGTTAAAACTACCTCTCACGACACAGTCCCTCTGTGGACAGAGAATCGTCCACATGAAATGTTCAAACGGCAGGACGGAAGGCAAGACTGACACGGAGCCCAGGTTTCTGATTCTGAAGAAAAAAAACTGCCCTTGGCTTTTCATGTGAAGGAAAGCAGAGCTTTCACTGGCCCATTACCACACTTTATTGGGAAATAAAATAAAGAAAAGACTAGAAAACGATCAGAGATCAAATAAAACGTCTCTCACAAACCACCACAGTTAAAACAAACCCCAAACGAACATAAAATACTGAATATAGTCATGTATCCCTGTATTAAAGGGAGCAGGGTATTAGACTGGCTGTAGCTGCTCACAGACGCAGCGCTGGTTACAAACTACAACTCCCATAACCACCCTGAGCCACTTCCTGTCTGCGTCACAGTCCCTATTCCTCCTGGCTGTGGTGACGTCAGCGGATCCCTCCCCGTTCTGGCAGCTTCACGGTCACCGGCGCGCGCAGGAGAGACTCACACGGGATTTCATTTTTAAAAGTTTATTTTCTCAAAAATTAGAAAAAAACACAGCAGGGTTTCCAGAGATATTTACAAGTCAGGAGTACAGTAGGCTGGTAGCGAGTTATCTCGCTCTCTCGTACATTTAAGTTTTCCCCGTTTAATATTTTTTAATATAACGCATTTAAACACAACACAACATCGTCATCATCTACAATAACTATTGTATTTCTGACCTCATCTCACTGGCCGTCAGTAAACCCGTCTCCCAGTGTGAGCAGTGGACAGAGAGCTGGGAGAGAGTCAGCCTGTGTTCATGAGTCAGTGACGGGTTTAATCTCCACACTGACAGCAGGCAGCAGCTCAAGGTCTCTATACTGATCCCGGGTACAGAAGACAGGATAGATCTTCTCCCCCTGAGGGAAGACCATGTCAGTGAAAGTGTAGACATGAGCTCTGGACTCCACTGTGTAAAAGGAGACCTTCCTCTCCTCAATATCCACACACAACCCCAGCTTCCTGGGCTGCAGACTGCGGGGGAGATCAGTCTCAGGGTCAGCGAGAGCAAAGAAAACAGACCGGTAAGAGAGCAGACACCAGTAACCCCCCTGGGGAGAGAAGCTGATCCCCCCTTTCCTCTCTGCAGACTCTCTGGTCACTCCTATTCTCCAGCAGTCATTCACCTCCACCTCCCAGTAGTGTCTCCCTGAGGTGAAGGCCTCCCTGCTCACGACACATTCCCAGTAATCAAACCTGTGAGGATTGTCAGAGAGACTCTTCATCTGTCCCCGTCTCACTCTCTTCCCATCCTCAGACAGGCTGAGCTCACAGTGAGCTGTATCAGGGTCCAGAGTCACAGCAGCTGGGGAATAAAACACAAACATCACAACAGGCTCCTGCCGATCACAGTCCAACTCAACTCCATCAGACTGTGAAATGTCTTTGTCCCCAAACACACCGAGAGAGAAACACCAGTCAATTACTAATGACTGCTCTTCCCTTCCAGAGAAACGACATCTTCTTCACTGTTTCACTAGTGTTACATATGGGAGTGATTCCAATATCCTCTAAATACAAACATTAAACACTTGTTTTCACAGCGATGAAACTTTATTTTTTTAAAAGACATTATTAATAAACACAGGACCGACCGGACTGCAGGAGAAACTACAGCCCGACCACTCGCTTTCAAACACTTCACAACCCACCACAACGACCTGTATACTGTTAGAAACTGGACAGCCTGTCTGTTAAACCGGTTTATTTCAAATCCCAGTTCAGCAGCTCGTTCATCTTCTCTGAGACCATTTTCCTGACGACGCAGAATAAAAAAGTGCCGAATTCAAAAGACTGAATAATGCTCGTTTGTTACAGAAAATATATATATCATGGAGAAAGCAAAGCCTTACTGAAATATAAGAAAGCCTTCACACTTACTTTGAAAATGCCAAGAAATATCCAAAGTGTTCAATTTAAAGCAGAAATAACACATCCAGAAACCCGGAGAGAAAGACGAGAGAAACAGAGGCGCTCATACTGACATCAGACTGCTCGCGCTCACTGTCCGCCTCTCTGATAGGAGACTCCAGCTGTCAATCAGTGAGCTCTGACCACTGAGAGACGGGGGGCGGGGCTTATACATGCCCAGAGCGAATGGGGGTTTTAATCAATTTAATTCAAGAAGCTTTATTCGCATGACTAATGAATACAGACTTAATACTCTCCTCATACTTAATACTTCAGTGTTAACTCTTGATACTTAATACTCTCTTTTTGTCTGCCGGTCAATCTAGTGAAGATCAAAGAGATTCTTCTCAGTTCTGATTTTTTTTACTCCTGGAGAATAGAAAGGTTGAAAAAAGAGCCTGTCCAGTATAAATATATTGGACATGGCCTAGAAAAATAGGTATCTACATATGCTACATTTTCAAAAATCACTTTTGAAGAAATGAAATGTTTTTTTTGGGGGGGTCGATATTTCTTCCTAGTGTGGGTACTGAGTAAGATATATATAAATCTGATGTTTCAGACTCACAAACACACAAACACTCCAGGTGGGAATGACCTTTGAGGGGCTGGAGGTTTAAGAGGTTCAGCTCCTGAAAACACAATATTAACACAGCCAGAGGAAAGAGGGAAACAGAAGAAGAAAAGGTGATTTTATAATGTTTCTTCCTGCTGACCCATCAGCCTGGTTGACATGTGAAGAGAAGCAGCCATTTCTCAGACCAGAGAGAGGCCTACAGGCCCCAGAGGAGCCCCTGTACCAGAGTCCCACTGCTGCCGCTCACAAGAGGCTGTAAGTCTGTGAAACTGCAGGGGAAGAGTACTGTCAGCATACCATCCTTTTATTCCATCCTTTAACAGTGTTTCTCCTTAGGATTTGAATGGCTTGTTATTATGAGACTGGCTCTGCTCCTGATTCCTCCTATATTCCACAGTTATTCCCAAATCCAGGGTCACTGGCTCTGCCACATTCAGCCTGTAGACCCTCAGTCAGGAGTGAGCAGAGACCAGAGCACATGGCCTTCAGGGAAAATGAGTTTTCTACACTTTCAGTTACCTCCAGGAGAGACTCATACTGGCCATTAGACTAAAACACAGGATGGAGATAGAAATTCCCACCATGATACTTTGATCTTCACAGCCCACAAGTAGGATGTTACAGAAACATGAGATTGAAATACATCTCCTTCTGTTTACAGACCATCTCACACTAAAGAGACCTTCTGGACTCAAGAACTCAATAACCCCAGACACTAGGGCTTAAAACAGCATCTCTATCATCAAGAAGAGACAGACCTACCTGCAGCACTGCACAGCCACTGCCATTCTGAAACACAGAGATACAGACACTGTTAATCACAGACACACACTGGAACACAGAGATACAGACACTGTTAATTACAGACACACTTTGGGCTCCACGTTGAGACAACGATGTCACAACAGTTTACATTATGAATCTCTTAGTACCAAAACTCAGGGGGTCAGAGGTAATGAAATTCACTGGAGACAAGTAATGTTTTCTTGAACTGGTTTCTTTCAAGAGACTAAAAGTTAAAATTACAAGAGAACTTCAGACATACTGTATCAGTATAAAACAAATCAGAAGCTCAGCTTCATTCACACTGAAACCAGTGTGAAACCTCCTCTTTATTGCTCATGTTCTAAGAATTGAAAAAAAAAACATTAGTAATATAGAAATATTTAGAACAAACTTCTGTGATGAGTTATTTTAATGATACATTGTTAGTGTTGTCCAGGTCTTTCCTGATCCAACAGAATTGCCGTTTAGGGAGCTCCTGCCCCCCAGTTTCCCAGTTTAAATACCCCTCTGTCCTCCACACACACTGACAGGGAGAGAGCTGGAGCCCAGCAGGAGCTGTGACTTTACACACAGTGGACTTACGCAGGTCAGGGATGGGGCTGCCTTCACCTGTACAGACGAAAGGAGAGGGTCAGTACTGAGCTGTAGTGTCCTGGGGGACACTGTGTCCAGCACAGACAATACTGGGGTTATACCCCAGACAGGTGAACAGGGCAAAGGTCATGTAAAGATATAGTTTATAGTGTGACAGTGTGTGGGTTATCAGGCTGTGCTGTTCGCTGGATTTATGTCTAATATCTCTGAAGGAGATCCAGCACCAGTGTGAAAACAGCTCACAACCAGCAGCCCACTGAGACCCAGCAGTGTGAGCCTGGCCAGTACCTGGAGGGGAGACTCCTGGGAGAGCTGAGGCTGCTGCTGGAAGAGGTGTTAGTGGGGCCAGTAGGGGGCACTCACCCTGCATGCCCCAGTACAGTGACGGGGACACATATTATTCTTATTATGTAGGATCATGAGGTCAGCAGTGAAATAGTGTTCTTACCATCAGTTGTGTAAATATTGTAATAACAGATTTTGTCATCCATTTATTAAAATGCTCCACTGTGTAGGACTCATGATTTGTACCCATGACATGTAGTCTCCTACAGACTGTGAGCTTTTCATAGTAAAAAGGTTTTTATTTATGTTGGGTGATTTTATAGCTCAGTCAGTCCAGCACAGACATGTCTGATATGTAGTCAGTCAGTCCATTCAGACTGGCTGAATGACAACATGATCACTGTGAAAGGAGGTGAGGTTTTCCACTAATATGATGTGAACCTGCAGTGAATCTCAGTTTACACTGATTCTCATTCTCCTTACTCTTTTATCAGTGCATTTCCCACCAGGAATCAATACTCATTAATATTAGTGCTCAATAGCAGTACTGTGTCTGTATCTTCAACAGGAAACACAGACCTACCTGCAGAACTGCACAGCCACTGCCATTCTGAAACACAGAGATACAGACACTGTTAATCACAGACACACACTGGAACACAGAGATACAGACACTGTTAATCACAGACACACACTGGACCACAGAGATACGGACTCTGTTAATCACAGTCACACACTGGAACAGAGATACAGACACTGTTAATCACAGTCACACACTGGAACACAGAGATACAGACACTGTTAATCACAGTCACACACTGGAACACAGAGATACAGACACTGTTAATCACAGTCACACACTGGAACACAGAGATACAGACACTGTTAATCACAGACACACACTGGACCACAGAGATACAGACACTGTTAATCACAGACACACACTGGACCACAGAGATACAGACACTGTTAATCACAGTCACACACTGGAACACAGAGATACAGACACTGTTAATCACAGACACACACTGGAACACAGAGATACTGACACTGTTAATCACAGACACACACTGGAACACAGAGATACAGACACTGTTAATCACAGACACACACTGGAACACAGAGATACGGACTCTGTTAATCACAGTCACACACTGGAACAGAGATACAGACACTGTTAATCACAGTCACACACTGGACCACAGAGATACGGACTCTGTTAATCACAGTCACACACTTGCAATAAGTATCAGTATAGTCAGTACTGAGTTTCACACAGTGTACATACGTGATTTAGGGATAGGAGCTCGCTTCACAGCATCTGCAGAGAGAGAGAGTAGATCTTTATTATGTTAAAGACCTTTATTGCTTCTTACCTGTTATTATACCAGAGTTTATCCTACAGTCTGCAGTCAGTCCATTTCAGGATCCCCAGTCTCCACTGCAGTGTGGATCAGAGTGTCAGTGAGTGTGAGCAGCAGTGGCTGTAAGACTGGAGTCTCACTCAATAAGACTGAGCAGCACAAAGCAATAAGACACACAGACTCATCACAGGAAACCCTGGAGTCTGGTGCTTGAGCCATTGAGAGAGGTAAGAAATAAACACAGTCTGTCCACAGCAGTGAGCCATCTTTGACTTTCTGTATTGACTGCTCTCACACTGCCTGACTGACCTGTATCACTGACTGAGTGTCCTATACCCACAGTGACCAGTATCACTGACTGAGATACAGAGATGTCCTTCTCACTGGTCACACTGCCTGATCTGTGGACATCAGCTGGACAGTAAGGGATGACCAGTCACACTCCATGGTGAGCACATGTCCACACCAGGCCTGATCCAGGAAGACTGACACACAGACAGTATCAGTCTGACACAGACAGGGGCCCAGCTGGCTGAACACAAGCAGTCAGAGCAGTGTCACACTACTGAGCATCTATTTTCAAAGCAGGGGACCCTATGCAGGTATGATCACGTGTAAACAGCTAAATCCAAGGTCAAGGTCTTAAAACTAACAGAAGGTCAAAAACCAAAAGGGAAATTTAAACCAAAAAATACTCAAGTCTAAACCCAGAAATCAAGGTGGAAAAAGCAAGTTAAAAATCCCAAAACCTAGATGGAACATTGGGAAGATATCACAATGAAAGAACCATGTAGCTCTCAAGGTCTAACTCACTACTGAGCTCTGTGGACACAGAGCAGGGTTTAAGTAGGCTGGAGGGGAGGTCTGGTGATGGGTTAACGAGGTCTGATTAACCTACTCCTCCCCAGACCAGATGAGGTACATGCAATCGGCTTGGGTGCCCTCTGGTGGCAGGATGCTGGTACTGTAACAACCAGCTGTGTTGTTCCAGCTCTACAGACACTGTGTGTAACAGCAGGACACAGGCAGGACCCCCACAGTGTCAAGATACAGTCTGTTCACTCAGGACAGGGGGCTGATGGCCTGTTGTCAGTCTGTAGTGAGACTTTTCAGAGAAGAGTGAAGAAAGCAAAGAAGACTGATATTCATACAAGCAGCATTTTTTACTTTATAGTTTGTGCTGCCAGTTAGTTTATTTCACCCATGCAAGTGGTTTAAAACTAAAGTTTTCATTAAAATATTAACTTTGAAAATGTGCACTGGGACCAAACTGAGAGGGAGTCAAAACTGTACAGGAAGTTCTCTATTTCTCTGTAGCTTCTATTGCTTTTGTAAATCTTCACAACTGATCAAATACCTGTGTCTATTACTGACAAAAATAAAAGAAGGATACACTTCAGTGTAATATAGTTCATTACAGTAGAGTACAGTAAACTGCAAAACAACAGTACACTAAAATATAATTCATTACTGTTTATATTGGTGGATCTGATATCTCACACACAGAAAATCACTTACCCAGTTCTGTGAGGATGACAGGAATGGCTGGAAATAATAAGACATAATTTAGACCATCAGAGCTCTGGTGTCTGATGACACTCAAATTGGTTTAAGTTTTCAATTTCAAATTGGAGGTTAATAGCTCTTTCCATAAATAAACTGTCAATTATAAGAAAAGTGTAAATACAGTATACAAGTTGTTCTACGTGGAACTTGTATTATAATAACATACAGTACAATTCGGTTAGAAAACTGGTGCAGGATCATTTACAGAGGAGCACCTGCTGAAATCACTACAGGACACAGCACAGAGAGTCTGACTGATTTACTCACCATTGAGTTTCTCCTCCCCTGTAAAGAAACACAGACAGGACAGTCAGTGACACAGGACCAGGGCTGCAGAAGCTGAAAAAATACATTAACCATGTTTTCTATTACAAATATTCTATATTTCACTGAACAAAAGAACATAAGAGACAGAATCCTTGCAAGTCATTCTGCCCGTCTAGCTATGTTTGACAGTAATTGATCCACAGATCTTATTCAACCCTTTCTGCTGTGAACTTCCACATAACTGACCCCTCTTACTTCAATTCTCTCTGATAGATTGGAAAGTCTGTCACTCTCTCCAGGTCATCTGTGATTTCTCTGATAGATTAGCGGGTCCAACACTCTCTACCATTCATCTGTGATTTCCCCTTTAAGGGTCCCCACCCCCTCCTGTCACATGATCATGTTTGACCAATGAACACAGAGCTCATGAATACACTGTTCCAGACTGAGGGACAGTCACTGCCATCAGGGGTGAAATAGACAGGAAGGGTTGGGGGTCTTTGAATGGGCTTGACTATGGTGACAAAGACAGATACTCTGGAATTAGAGGACTGCACTGCTCTGTAAGTGAATCCTTAAACTACTGCAGCTGTGTGAGGTTGTCAAATCTTATTCTAATATTAAAATGTAAATATTTATTCACCTGTTAGTGCCTTTCTGCATTAATCATACTGTACAGTAGCAATAAACAATCTCATGAAATACAATGATTACACACAACTCTGCACAAACTACTGTACAGTGTTTCACAATATTGTGTAACACTAACAGAAATATTTTTATTTCATAGAGTACACAGAATTATTAGAAATTGTGTATAAATAGTAATTAGAAAAAAGTTAATTTTATTTTACATGTTGCTTTTAAAAACAATATTATACACAGAGGCTTTAAGAACATATTGTACTGTAATTTATAGTAATTGTAACAATCCTGGAGCCTGAGCACCTGACCTTCATCGTCCAGCTTGCCCTCTCCTCTCTCTATAAACAGAGTCCAGTTTCCTCTCTCTGTCTCTCTGGCCATCACTCTCTCCCTCTTTACCTTCTTCCTTCCTGTCCTATCTGAGTGACCAGCATGCCTGTGTCCCTAACAAGGACAAGAAGCCAGTTCACTGCGAAGGGCTGATTGTGGCTCACTGGTAAAATGCAGTGAGTTTATCTCAGGGTTTGATGTGTATTATAGATGTTTGTATTATAGATGGCTGCATCTGTAACTCTCCTGGAGGGTAGTTCTCTATCAAGACTAGAAGATGCTCTGGCTCTTGAGCTAAAAGTTTTCGTTTTTTAGTTCCTACTGGCTGCATTGTAAATTGTCAGTTGTTCTCAAGAGGAATGTCCTGAGCTGCTCATACACAGAGGGATTATAAATCCTTCCTGACACAGACATTCAGACACACGTGACTATATATAATGAGCACATACTGTCCATTCTTCTCCACTGGATCAACAGAAGTACTAATGCTGCTACAGTAACAGCTGCTGTTAGGAAGAGAGCCACCATCCATCCAGAGGGAGCAGGGAAATAGTCTCCTGGAAAACAGGACAGGAATATTATCCCACAGGCACTGACACACAACTGTTAGGGTTTGTTACTGACAGTGTGAAGTAAGATTTTTGTTCAATTTCTAATATAATGTACACATACGGTAGAATTCATTTTTATCTGTACATTGATCCAGCCCTATATAGATCCTATGCAATATCATACTCTCCTGGGTAATATCACGTTGTGTCTACTGCTCAGGTAGTATTATCCTGCTCTTATCACTCACATTTTGTATGGGTGTGAGTTATACTCCACTGCTCTGAGCAGTATTGTCCTGTAATTGTCACCCCCATTATTTCTAAATGGTTATCACACTTTATTAGTACTGTTGAGCTGATATCACTATTTGTTTTTTATGGTTGTGATGTCACTCTGCACTGGGTAGTATTATTCTGTTAGGGTCCATGTGTGTCAGGTCTCAAGTCTCTGTACACATGTTAACCAGGAAGGCTGTGTCATTATGTCTTGTAAAATAATTTAGAACCCACAAATAACATCACAATCTGACAAATCACAACTAATGATTATACAGTATATTTTAAATGATTAAAACACAGAATAATATTATAATTGACAATATTGCACAGGTGTCCTTCCTATAAAATGACAATCATATTACACAGGTATCCAACCCACACAGATGGCTGTCAGGTCTTCCTTATCACTGACCACTGTCAGACTGGTCAAAGGTCATTAAACAGTCATGTAAGACCAAGTCTGTGTTCGACTACATCTGCCTGTGAGACAGATTTGATGGATAAAAATGCAGTTTAGTTATCAGAAGCTGCAGACCACAAACTCAGCAGAGAAATATGTGTGAGCCAAGTGAGCCACCAGCACAAAAGACTACAGTGTGGAGCAGGAACATCACTCTAGACATGTAACCATAGGACTGGTGCCAGTTGAAGTGTCTCAGTCAGGGAGACTGGTTGAGCCCAGATGCTAAATCACTCCAGTTGACGTGATGATGTCACAATGGAGCCAGACTGAAGTACAGAGCTCTGCTGTTGAGAGGCAAAGATCCAGTCATGACACCTGGAGAATTTAAATAGTCACAGTGCTCTTCAAATGACTCAGACAGGTCTCCTACTAGACTTGATGAGACAGTTCAGTTCAGTAGAAAAGCTGTCTTGTTGAAATCTAGTTTGTGGGGAACTGTGAGCTTAAAACATCATCAGGCTAGTTGTCTATGCCTGAGCACCACTGTACAGTATACATGTATCTGCATATGACTGTATCACTGGGCAAGAAAGAGAACCAGTGCTCCTCTCTCATGGGTATTTTATAACACTCTTACTAACACATGATAATAAAGGGAAAGTAACACTTAACTTGTTTAAAGAGAGAATAATATGGGCAAGATGGGTTAGAAAATGTAGCAGCAAATAAATCACAACTAGAGTGTCAGTGACATGTGAGGGAGAATTCTGGAGGTTTTTTATAGAGATTTGTTTTTGCATAAACTGTATTCAAAACTATATATTGTTTGCTTTCTATATGGCTGCTACTGTACACACAAGACAAAATCCAGGTACTGGAGAGGGGTAATATCTCTGAATGGACTGAAAGGTAAAATTTGATATTTTTGATTCTATGTCAAGAATTATATGAGAAAGATAATCATCAGTAGGTGTTACCAGGGAAAAAACGGAACATATTGAAATTGTATGTGATCCAAAATAAACAGGCAGAGAGAGCTCAAGAATCTCCGAATTTCCCTTGAGATTCTCCTGTGTGCTCAGCAAGCCTTTGACTGAAAGAGTGACTCCTGATTTACTGCAACAACATGGTAAAAGAAAATCTCATGGAATTAAAGAGTTACTGTACATCATTGAAATGTATATATTCTTCTTAATGTTTCTATAACAATAAATCCCATAATGGTTTCATCATTTAGACCTAATGACAACAGCACCAGCACATATACATGTTTTTATTATAAGGGGAATTAATTCTCAATTGTTTGATTTCAATCAGCTAATTGACTGTGGCGTATGTTTATTCAAACAATTCAAGGTACCAGCTTCAAAAATATGTCTGTGAAGTTTGTTTTAGACTTTTAAAAAATCATTTGTTATATTTAATAGTCTACTTACTGTAATGATTAAGGTAAGCTCTGTACTCACTGGGTATGTAGAGCTGAGATTCCCAGTCTGCCTTGGGCTGTGTGCTTCTCACCAGGCAGGAGAAGATGTTGGACTCCTGTTTGACTGGGATGTAGCTGCTGACACTGAGGAGCCCCTGACTGTCCGTGTCCACTGTGGGGGGCTGTGATGTCACCTCGTTTCCATCCCTGTCTGTCCAGATCACTGCAGGTTGAGGGAACCAGCCCTCTGATC
The DNA here is from genome assembly GCF_059453375.1 of Lepisosteus platostomus. Taxonomy (NCBI): domain Eukaryota; kingdom Metazoa; phylum Chordata; class Actinopteri; order Semionotiformes; family Lepisosteidae; genus Lepisosteus; species Lepisosteus platostomus. The sequence goes on from NC_142616.1 coordinate 4,524,535, forward strand.
TGCACAGCAGCTGGGCCTGATCTCCTCCAGGGGAGTGGAGAGACACTGAGGGCTGGGAGCCCAGGGCTGTGGGTTCAACACAAGAGATTTCTGAGAGTGAGAAGTATGATGGAGGGCAACTAGAAACATCTTTGTCAGCACTCTGCTAAACATAATATAATCAAAAATAAGCCAACTTAAAATGTATAAGTGAATTTATGTTTAATGTATAACACTGTTTATCAAATGGTACATTTCAAGAAGCTTAAGTGAGGAAAATACAGTAAATAGACAACAAGAAACTAAAGGTTCCTCAATGATCAGAAAATACACTTTGGCTAAAAGGGCTATAGCAACCAGGAAGCACAGGGTACAACACCCTGGACAGGATATCAATCTGTCACACTCACCTCTCACTGCCAGGTGAATAACAACATCATCATCCCACCGTTCAGACTGTACCATGCATCTGTACCGTCCATGATCAGAGCCGCGCACTCCTCTCAGCTTTAGAGACACATTGCCGAATGGGAGCTCGTCTAGGAAAAGCTCAGTTCTGTCTCTGTAGGACAGATCTTGTGCTTCAGAGTTATACCAGCCAAATTCAAACAAACAAACAGGGGCAAGGTAATTGTCTCTAACCCACATGATCTGTAGATCCACAGCACTGATTTCAGGAAGGAGGTAACAGGGCAGAACAGCATCTTCGCCAGCTACAGCAACAACATGATCAGTTGGAACAACAACCTGAAACTCTGAAAGAGAAAAGAAAACAGTTTCAGACTTTTCAGACATTCAATTAAACTGCTATACAGGAAATTTTATTAGAAAATGCAAGGTATGAGTCAGTAACCTGCCCATACAAACTCATGTCATTGTTCAATAAGCCACACACAGTGATTGGTTTTGAGAGGCCAGAGGTGTAAAGTCTCAATAATACCAGCTCTTTCTACAGTCTGCGGTGACTGACCAGTATGCCCTTACTGTTTGTGCTGAATTGCTGAATTCAGGTCTCAGACTGGCTACATCAAGACCAGTTCTCTTACTCTATAGACCTAAGTCATAGTATGATAAGATAAGATCTTTATTGGCCATATACAATTTTTTGTGTTACAAATTTGTCTTTTTGCTTACCCCAACTTGCTCTCCATGAGACACACAGACAGGGAGAGAAGCTGGGGGTCAGAGCGCAGGGTCAGCCATTGTACAGCACCCCTGGAGCAGTTGGGGTTGAGGGCCCTGCTCAGGGGCCCAATGGAGTAGGAATTTTCTGCCAGCTGTGGGATTCAAACCAGCAGCCTTCCAGCCACAGGCATAGGTTCTGAGCCACAGAGCCACCACACCACCCCATAACATTCATACACACTATGAAGCTAATTCCTTAAATAAAACAGCTCAGTAACCATTTGGTACTGTACTGTGTTAATGATCATTGTTCCCATTGCGGGCAGCAGCCCAGTCCCAGAGTGTCCTCTCTGATTCAAACCCACATGTCACTGAGAAGGGTATGAGTGTCTGATCTTCTTCACATCACAGAATCTTAAAGAGAGGTGACGAAGGGACAGTCCAGTGTGTCCTCAGAAAAGCCAGGTACAGTAATTTCTCACCAGAGACAATCAAACCAACACTTTCAAACATTAATCACTCAAGCTCTCACTAATAAAAGAAGAAAAACAATTCTGCTGTTACAGATGCAGCCATTCAAAATGCGCGGGCGATACTGCATTATTTTCCGGTACGCTGTACGCAGTCTACCGCAAGCTACCGGTAAATACCGCGAGTTACCGGTAAATACCGCTAGTTACCGTAAATTCTCCTATAATACGACAAGCAAAATAATAGTATCCGGAATTTCCGCAAGGTGGAGCTAATAAAGCTCAACCTCTCATGTTTGAGCTGTCGCCATCAAAGTCTTTAACGAAGATATTACTGATAGTATTAATAATGAATGACCTTGGACAAGCTGTAAGTGTAAACTCAAAGTATTGCCCTGGTCAACATTCTTTTTTTCATTGACCGTCTTTGTAAAAGTAACACCACAGCATTTCGCAATCACACATTTGTTTCCAATCATGCAAGGTACAGTGATTCACCATGCCTTTCACATGCTCATAAAAGAGATTGATTTAGGAACATAAACATATTACCGTATGCAAACTGTGCTGTATACAGTATGTATATGTATATTTAATGTCTTAACTGTGCCCGTTTAAGTATTGAATATTCATATCTAATTTTACCACTGAAGGGAAATCTTAGTAGCTGAGCATAAAAAGAATAGGAGCATACTGTAACGCGTGTGAAGGCCATAAACTATATTAATTTTGGAACATAAACATACAATATATAGCTGGTCTTGGTACTTTAAAGAAAAAAATACACACCAGTATTCCATTTCTCCCTAAACATTTTAAGCTTCGAAGTCTTTAACTAACGTGATACCGGAGTCAACAAGCATACTTTTAGAATTTGATTAAAAGGGAATATAATATGGAATCGCGTATCTAAAGAATTTAATAACGGTATGATTATATTCGTGTGCTGCGACAGGGCTGTGTAGGGCTGTTTCGCCTGCCTGTTCATGCGAGCTGTCTTGTAGCCTACTGGTCTAGGTGCGTGACTAACAACGCACAGGTTGTGTGTTTGAATCCAGCTGGTGCTGGGCTTTTCTTTTAACAAACATTTCTTCGAAAAAATAGAATAGCGATATTATGGACAATCAATTGACTTTTATATTTCAAAATATCGCAACATGATCGATTCTAAGTCATTTTTGATAACAATGAATAGTCACCTTCTTCCCTTCTGACAGCGGTTCCTGCTTCTATTGTGTGTGTGTTTGCAACAGAGTAAATTTTTATAGAGAAATGGAGGCTGGACAGTATGCGTTACAATATAAACATTTATATTGATTTAAATCGAGTTCTGATTTAAATCGCAAACGCGTGTTTAATTATGTGTTTTTTAATCATGATCAGGCTAATGCATTTCTACATTTTCTGTATGAACCAGCTTAGAGGTTCATACAGAAAGACAGCTTGTGTTTAAATTGAGTGTAAGGTAATTTTACTTACACTCAATTCCCTTACACAAAGCAGAAGGGAAATCATCTGCCCCTTATGCAAAACCCTTATGCAAAACCAAACCCTCCTCCCATCCCAGTTTACCCTCTTTATCATCCTCAAAATCTACCTCGATTTTCAACTTAAAGCATTACTGCTTACTGGGTTTTTGAGGGGGAGCTGTCTTTCGCTGGAAATCTCGCCTGCTTCCACTACTCAACCCCCTCTCTCCCGGAGTGCTGGCTGTGACGAATTAAACCGGTCTCACAGGTATTCAAAGTAGGAAGTACAGTGTTAAGTGGTAGCTGGGCTACTCCCTCAATAGAATCGCTTTAACATGCTAATGCGTTGGTTTAACAGTACGCTGGGCAAACGTTCCGAGGTCAAATTCTTCCAGCACGGGGGTACCTTTAAAGTGGAGACGACGGCACTGAATATTTTTGGTGCGCCCTCTCTTTAAAGCCCTGGCCAAATATGAAGACAGTACGTACAGTTATAATTCAAACTGAATTAAAAACTACACATCCCAGTTACCATGGTGGTGCTTGTGATCATTGCGTTTAACCAACGAAACAGGGCGAAAAATCAGTCACATGACTTTGGGGCAGAGTTTCGAAAGCTTAACCTACCAGCAACAAAGCGAAATTTACACGATAGGCTACCTCAAACTGTCAGTTACACGACCGTGTATGTCGCTTAAGCCACTCCTATTTGGCATTTTAGTTATGGAGGCGAGAAGACGCCCCCCCCCCCCCCCTCTGGGTGTCTGATTTGCCGCCATCTTTAACTGTTCGGTGTCCGAACCGGAGTAGATACGCGTACGAAATAAAGTTAATCCCAACTACAAAACATATTTTTGTGGTAAGAGGGTGCAAAACATCAGTATTTACTGCTATTAATTACTGTACGATTTATAGTTGAAATCTGAGCCTAGATATAAAGTTAGATATAAAGTTAAAATCTCGACAAAGCAATGTAGGAAATACAGAGAAAATAAATCCTTTCTGACATCTAATATCAGTTTCGATCAAGTTCTCTAAAACGAACAAGAAATAGAGGATTTTCGGAGGGCAATTACGCTGTGTTTATATAGAATAACTGATTTATAATCTAATTTCTTGTTCGTTTAAAACAGTGAAATGTCAGCTGCAAAAGATCACACCAGAAACAGCACTCTCTCTGCCTGTCATAGACGTTCAGGAAAGGCTGAATGAAGTCATGTCAAGTACAATAATTCGGTGATCAATAATAACAGTTGTAGGACAAGAAACAAAAGATAGTGAAAACTTAAGATTTTTAAGGCTAAAACTCAAATTCATTCTACAAATTAAGGCAAATGAAAATTCAGGACGTTAAAGTGCACAAAAATGCACATGGCCAAAAAGTTTTAGAAATGGAGCAGGTGTTGCTTTGAAATAAACAAACGGAAAAAAAGCCATTACTATAGTGCAGAAGAGGGATGCAGGAACACTTGCTTAGATATACAAAAAAATCACAAAAAGGTGTATGTTACAAAAGAACATGCAAACATGTTCATCATGTACATGAACATGTACATCAATTTCCCTTCGCGATCAATAAAGTCTTATCTATAAACATGAAACAGAGTGAGGAATCAGAAAATTAGCATGCATAAAAAACAGCAATTCTGTCAATGAGCCCTAAACGAATTAATAGCAACTATGGTTTCATGGAGGGCTTCTCAGATAGTTGGGCATTCAGGTAGATTGCCAGGTGAAAGGATTTGTAAACATACTTTGTTAAAGCAAGTCAGTTTTTTCTGCAACACATAAAAGACATTTTTCCAAGAAAGTTTAGCCTTTGTCACTAATGAAACCACTAAATAAAGACATAAATATAGAAATCATAAGATTTTTTTTATTCAATGTTGGTAGCAGGATGAACTGTACTAAGTGTATATTTTGTCACAGAGTTGCTGCAAGATGTTAACAGTGAAAAAAGGTATTTAGAAATGATTATTTCTAGTTATTTAATAGTTATTTCAAGAAGAAAATTTTCAGAATAATTGCAAATCTAGCAGGATAGAGAAAGCACAGAAAACAAGCAGTTAGATTGATCAGATTAGTATGAAAAGTTATTTAGCAAAGGGAATGAGAAGAGTGACAAACTAGTATGCTTTAGATCATTTTATCTGAACCAGGGAAAACTGATCATGTTTCCCTATAACAATAATAAAAAACTTTATTTTATATATCGCCTTTAAAAGTGGCATCTCAAAGCAATACAGTAGATGTAAAAACAGATAAAAGGACCACAGATTACAAAGTAAGTACATATAAGAAAGACAAGCAGTTAGAGGTGCTACCAAAATTAGAAAATGAAGCAGATACAGACACTAAGTCTTCTGAAAAGAAAGGTTCTGAGGTTAGATTTAAATGCACTCAGGGTACGTGACTGATATCACTGGGAATACAAATTGAGAGCTCTGGGGTGCAGCTAGAGAAGACCCTGTCACCCACAGAATGTAGATGTTCTTGAGGACAGCTAGAAGACCAGAGTCAGACGGACAAAGGTGGGGGAGTAGACAGATAATAAGCCATATACTGTAGGTACTGAATGAGGATGAGGATTTTGAAGTTGACTCGAAACCTGATAGATAAACAATGCAAGGACTTGAAAACAGGTGTAATGCATCCCTGATAGGATTCTCGCTGTCATATTCTGAACATATTGAAGATTGCTCAGTGTGGATTTAATTTCCCCAGTGAACAGGATGTGCATTTATTAATTCTAGAAAAAAAAGCCTTTCTTGATTTCTCTAGTTCTTAGTTTCTCTAGTTCCCTTTAAAATAAACTATTATTCCACAATGCAGAGTATTACATGGCCAGTATTTACACATGATATTTGTGATTTCAAGAAATTAACACAAGCAGCTTTTGGAGATTTTAAGTGTTGGCTGAGTTATTGCTAAAAGACTAGAGATGTTGGTAAGAAGAAGATAATTTTGGGACAGCTGAGGAATACACTGATAACAAGAACACTTCCTAATGGGGTTAGGCATACTTTTGATGAAGATGATGAAGTTAACAGACTGTATGTTTACATAGATACTGAAATGAGGATTGTATTTTAGATTTTGTGTAGTTGCTAGCGTTGAACTGTGTGTTGGATGCACATGAATTGAAGGAATGGGCAAACATAGCTGATGCGGATCCACAGAGCCAGCATATTAAGATGTTTATAATTAGAGGCAATTTGTTTAAATAACTAGGTATGGATACTGATGTGCAAGAGAGGTGGAAAGGCTGTTTCCTTAAGCCAGCACTATAAAATATTTTATTCTCAGTGAGATGCTGCCATTTCATAGTGGGTTTCTAACACTGTGTACTGTATAGTTCCATCCACACAGTGCCTTTACTTCCATCCATTTCTAATCTCTTTATCCAGTACAGAGGATTTGGAGCCTATCCCAGTAAGCGACGGACACAAGGCAGAATACACCCTGGACATAGCGCCAGTCCATCACAGGACAGACAGACACAAACACACACACACCAGGGCCAGTTTAAATCTGACCTCAGAACCTTTCTTTTCAGAAGACTTAGTGTCTGTATCTGCTTCATTTTCTAATTTTGGTAGCACCTCTAACTGCTTGTCTTTCTTATATGCATTTACTTTGTAATCTGTGGTGCTTTTATCTGTTTTTACATCTACTGTATTGCTTTGAGATGCCACCTTTAATGGTGATATATCAAATAAAGTTTTTTATTATTGTTATAGGGAAACATGATCAGATTTTCCCTGGTTCAGAAAAAAAGATCTAAAGTATACTAGTTTGTCACTTTTCTCATTCCCTTTGCTAAATGACTTTTCATACTAATCTGATCAATCTAACTGCCAGTTTTCTGTGCTTTCTCTATCCTGCTAGATTTGCAATTATTCTGAAAATTTTCATCTTGAAATAACTCATTTCTAAATACCTTTTTTCACTGTTAACATCTTGCAGCAACTCTGCAACAAAATATACACTCTGACAGTTCATCCTGCTACCAACATTAAACAAAACAAATCTTAAGATTTCTATATTTATGTCTTTATTTAGTGGTTTCATTAGTGACAAAGGCTAAACTTTCTTTGAAAAATGTCTTTTATGTGTTGCAGAAAAAACTGACTTGCTTTAACAAAATATGTTTACAAATCCTTTCACCTGGCAGTTTACCTGAATGCCCAACTATCTGAGAAGCCCTCCATGAAACCATAGTTGCTATTAATTCATTTAGGGCTCACTGACAGAATTGCTGTTTTGTATGCATGCTAATTTCTGATTCCTCACTCTGTTTCATGTTTATAGATAAGACTATTGATCGCAAAGGGAAATTGATGTACATGTTTGCATGTTCTTTTGTAACATACACCTATTTTGTATATCTAAGCAAGTGTTCCTGCATCCCTCTTCTGCACTATAGGCATGGCTTTTTTTCTGTTTGGTCAATTTCTAAAACTTTTTGCTCATGTGCATTTTTGTACACCTCTAGCACTTTAACGTCCTGAATTTTCATTTGCCTTAATTTGTAGAATGAATTTGAGTTTTAGCCTTAAAAATCTTAAGTTTTCACTATCTTTTGTTTCTTGTCCTACAACTGTTATTATTGATCACCGAATTATTGTACTTGACATGACTTCATTCAGCCTTTCCTGAGCGTCTATGACAGGCAGAGAGAGTGCTGTTTCTGGTGCGATCTTTTGCAGCTGACATTTCACTGTTTTAAACGAACAAGAAATTAGATTGCTCATAAATCACTTATTCTATAAAAATACAGCGTAATTGCCCTCCAAAAATCCTCTTTTTCTTGTTCGTTTTAGAGACCTTGATCGAAACTGATTATATAATTATATGAATTACACGAATATAATTATATCTTATTAATTTCTTGAGATACGCGATTCTCTTAATACAGTCTTTGCTGTGCTCTAGAGGAACCTTGTGATATTTCGAGCTCTGGTTGAATGATAAGTGTCGCAGTTTAAATCATTTTCGTAGTTAGAAATTATGGAACGCACTGTTAAAAGCAAGGGAGTTTTTATGTCCGTTGCAGTTCTTTTGTAACATGAATATAATTATATCGTTATTCATTTCTTGAGATACGCGATTCCATATTATATTCCCTTTTTAATCAAATTCTAAAAGTATGCTTGTTGACTCCGGTATCACGTTAGTTAAAGACTTCGATGCTTAAAATGTTTAGGGAGAAATGGAATACTGGTGTGTATGTTTTCTTTAAAGTACCAAGATCAGCTATATACTGTATGTTTAAGTTCCAAAATTAATATCGTTTATGGACTTCACACGCGTTGCAGTATGCTCCTATTCTTTTTATGCTCAGGCACTAAGATTTCCCTTCTGCTTTGTGTAAGGATGGTATCAAAAGCAATCTTAAGTGGTGAGAAAGCTGTGCTCAATGTATTTAAGGGACTTTCGAAACTCTGCCCCAAAGTCATGTGACTGATTTTTCGCCCTGTTTCGTTGGTTAAACGCAATGATCACAAGCACCACCATGGTAACTGGGATGTGTAGTTTTTAATTCAGTTTGAATTATAACTGTACGTACTGTCTTCATATTTGACCAGGGCTTTAAAGAGAGGGCGCACCAAAAATATTCGGTGCCGTCGTCTCCACTTTAAAGGTACCCCCGTGCTGGAAGAATTTGACCTCGGAACGTTTGCCCAGCGTACTGTTAAACCAACGCATTAGCATGTTAAAGCGATTCTATTGAGGGAGTAGCCCAGCTACCACTTAACACTGTACTTCCTACTTTGAATACCTGTGAGACCGGTTTAATTCGTCACAGCCAGCACTCCGGGAGAGAGGGGGTTGAGTAGTGGAAGCAGGCGAGATTTCCAGCGAAAGACACCTCCCCCTCAAAAACCCAGTAAGCAGTAATGCTTTAAGTTGAAAATCGAGGTAGATTTTGAGGATGATAAAGAGGGTAAACTGGGATGGGAGGAGGGTTTGGTTTTGCATAAGGGGTTTGCATAAGGGGCAGATGATTTCCCTTCTGCTTTGTGTAAGGGAATTGAGTGTAAGTAAAATTACCTTACACTCAATTTAAACACAAGCTGTCTTTCTGTATGAACCTCTAAGCTGGTTCATACAGAAAATGTAGAAATGCATTAGCCTGATTATGATTAAAAAACACATAATTAAACACGCGTTTGCGATTTAAATCAGAACACGATTTAAATCAATATAAATGTTTATATTGTAAAGCATACTGTCCAGCCTCCATTTCTCTATAAAAATTTACTCTGTTGCACACACACACACAATAGAAGCAGGAACCGCTGTCAGAAGGGAAGAAGGTGACTATTCATTGTTATCAAAAATGACTTAGAATCGATCATGTTGCGATATTTTGAAATATAAAAGTCAATTGATTGTCCATAATATCGCTATTCTATTTTTTCGAAGAAATGTTTGTTAAAAGAAAAGTCCAGCACCAGCTGGATTCAAACACACAACCTGTGCGTTGTTAGTCACGCACCTAGACCAGTAGGCTACAGGGGAAGTCACATGAACAAGGAGGCGAAACAGCCCTACACAGCCCTGTCGCAGTACACGAATATAATCATACCGTTATTAAATTCTTTAGATACGCGATTCCATATTATATTCCCTTTTAATCAAATTCTAAAAGTATGCTTGTTGACCCCGGTATCACGTTAGTTAAAGACTTCGAAGCTTAAAATGTTTAGGGAGAAATGGAATACTGGTGTGTATTTTTTTCTTTAAAGTACCAAGACCACCTATATATTGTATGTTTATGTTCCAAAATTAATATCGTTTATGGCCTTCACACGCGTTGCAGTATGCTCCTATTCTTTTTATGCTCAGCTACTAAGATTTCCATTCAGTGGTAAAATTCAATATCTACAACGGGCACAGCAAAGACGTTTACTGTAAGTCTTTCTACGACAGACCAACGGACCACGAGTGCCCCTGTCGGTCAACCAATCACGTACCGCGGTACCCAACGTCATCTTACGTCATGATACGCGACACCGCAGCCAATTACCTGCGGTACGTGTCTGTACCGCGCACTTTGAATGGCTGCATCTGTATATATTACGTGTACCATTATAATGATAAAAGCTTGATTTGGGAGAATAGGTTCAACCTCTCTTCCTGTTTGTCCCTCATGGCCCTGTCCTGGGTCCCCCACTGTTCTCTCTCTGTACCCCCTCCCTGTGTCCCTTTGTCCACTCATCTCTTCCTGTAGCTCTTCACATCACTTTTAGACTGAGGATGCTCCACCAAACCTCTCCTTTCTCTCTCTAGTATGCAGGTCTCCTCCAGTCTCAGCTGTCTCCTCCTGAGGGCACTCTACCCTCCAACATTCAGCTCTGAGTCCGACCTTTCTTTCTTTTTCTGCTTCCCCCTGTGTGGATCTCTCCATCTCTTCCTCTTGACTCTGTCTCTGCCCTCTCCCTCCTCTTCCTCTGCCCAGGACCTCAGCATATCTCTTGATCCCTCCTTCTCCTATTCCCTTCTGTGGCACTTTCCCGCCTGGAGCAGCATTCCTCGATTCTGCTCCTTTTTCACTAACTGTCCACACAACTCCCAGTCCTGGCCCTGGAGGTCTCTCTCTCAGACTAGTTTACCTACATCTTCACTGGACTGTCTGCAGCTCTGTTGTCTTTCCTCTTCCTCTCTGCTGTGTTAATCCCACTGCAGTCTGTCCACTGCCTCCCTCTGGCCACACACGTCTCATTCAAACCCTAGTCGTTCCCTACTGGTGTCTCATCCCCTCTGTGCTTGTCTTAAAACTCCCCACATCTCCTCTCGCCAGCTCCTGTTCCTCCAGACTTTCTTCAGTAAATAAGTTTCCTTGTCTCTCAAGCTGGTGGTGAGAGTTTCCTATTGCTCTTGGTCACTGTAGATCTGGACCAGAACGTTTTCACTGCTGCTTGGTGTCCACACTGTATACTGTCTCTGTACTGGTTTAAATCTCATCAGTCTTCAGGTCTTGCATTGCGTTTCCACCTTGTGCTTGTCCTTGACATGCATTGCACTAACACAGTGTGTACATGAGCTTATTCACTAAATGCAGATCTCATGTGCACTGTAGTATGTGTAAGTGATCCTAGATAAGGGTGTCTGCTAAGCAACTGCTGCTGATAATAATCATCATCAATGAAATTAAAATCTGGAGTGAAAAGTTCATCTTGATTTTTTGTCAGTAATTATTTTAGGAACTGGATTGTAATCATGATATTTAAAAAACCAGAACATTTTGAATCTGTTCTCACCTGATTTTGAAACGGAGGACTGGAGGAGAAGCAGCAGAATCACAGAAAACCAGCAGAGCCTAGGAAACCACTCTGATTGGTCAGGCTTCATCTCTGAAATAATTAAACACTCTGATTGGTCAGGCTTCATCTCTGAAATAATTAAACACTCTGATTGGTCAGGCTTCATCTCTGAAATAATTAAACACAGGTCAGGTTTCATCTCTGAAATAATGAAACACTCTGATTGGTCAGGCTTCATCTCTGAAATAATGAAACACTTTGATTGGTCAGATTTCATCTCTGAAATAATGAAACACTTTGGTCAGAGTTCATCTGTGAAATAATGAAACACTCGGGTTAGTCAAACTTCATATCTCTATTAGAAATTTAATTTCCTCATCTCGTTTTTGTATTTGTCTTTGTTTGAAACCAACCCACCGATGTTAATAAACTTGATAAACTTTATGATAAGTATTCAGTATTGAGGGAGCACAGGTATTGAGGTACAGGAGGAAGAAGAGGGACAGGATGAAGAAAGGAGAGGATGTCGCTGAGCTATGAGAGGTACCAGTAACCTCTAACTAATCATACTTAGACCCAGGGAGTTTGTATTATTATTGAGAGCTTTCTGTCTTATTCATATTAAGAAATTCTGGTTTCCGATACTCTGGAATCCTCAGGCTAAGAATACGTGTGCTTATAAAACGGTGCCTTTACGGTAACTGTTGTAAGTTTTGTGTGATATTTAATATTTATAAATATTTTCCTAGTCTTTAAGTTTGCATCTTTTTGTTGCTCACTGTCACTCCAGAACCTGACTGTTCACTCACACACTGCTGTACCTGACTGATCTCACTGTCACTCCAGCACACAGCAGCTTCAGTCCTGACCTGACTGTTCACTCACACACTGCTGGACCTGACTGATCTCACTGTCACTCCAGCACACAGCAGCTTCAGTCCTGACCTGACTGTTCACTCACACACTGCTGGACCTGACTGATCTCACTGTCACTCCAGCACACAGCAGCTTCAGTCCTGACCTGACTGTTCACTCACACACTGCTGTACCTGACTGATCTCACTGTCACTCCAGCACACAGCAGCTTCAGTCCTGACCTGACTGTTCACTCACACACTGCTGTACCTGACTGATCTCACTGTCACTCCAGCACACAGCAGCTTCAGTCCTGACCTGACTGTTCACTCACACACTGCTGGACCTGACTGATCTCACTGTCACTCCAGCACACAGCAGCTTCAGTCCTGACCTGACTGTTCACTCACACACTGATGTGTCTTACCTGATCTCATTGTCACTCCAGCATACAGCAGTTTCAGACAAAAGACTCCAAAACTGAATTTTCTTCAGCATATAGATCAGCATAGATCATATAGATCTTAGATCAGTGACTGTGTTGTCTCAGACCTGGTTTGTAATTATTATTATGTGCTGTAAGGTGAAGTATTTTCTCCTGTTTAATCCTCCATCTTATTCACAGTAACTTCTGTTCACTGCTACAGGGACACAGTTCTCTTCCTTCTTTCACTTTACCTGAACAGACCTGTTCTTTCAGCACAGACTCACCCAGCCTGCAGAGCAACACTCCCACTGAGCTCAGTCTGTGTCTGAGCAGTGAACAGGGGCAGGAAAGCAGGTGGGAACAGGCAGACCTTGAATCCTGTTTCTTTTTTTTGTTTCTGTCATTGGTGTTTTATTTATTTATGTTAATCATTTTAGTTATATGATTGTTGTGTTTAATTTTCAGGTGCTTGAGCAAAGTCAATCTGTACCATCAATACCTTTAATTTTACTAGGTTCCTTGTGTGACACAATTCTGACAGCTCCTGACCCTGTGCTAACAAGGTCTGCTCACACAGTCCATAGTCCAGTTCACCCACTGTAACACGGCAGCAGTGAGCAGGACTCACAGACTGTACTTAGAGACAGTACAGTGATCAGGACAGGGACACTCAGAGTTGTGGTCTGAGCTCTTTTCCAGAGACAGCACAGCGAGCAGGACAGGGACACTCAGAGCTGTGGTCTGAGCTCTTTTCCAGAGACAGTACAGTGAGCAGGACAGGGACACTCATAGCTGTGGTCTGAGCTCTTTTCCAGAGACAGTACAGTGAGCAGGACAGGGACACTCAGAGCTGTGGTCTGAGCTCTTTTCCAGAGACAGTACAGTGAGCAGGACAGGGACACTCAGAGCTGTGGTCTGAGCTCTTTTCCACAGACAGTACAGTGAGCAGGACAGGGACACTCAGAGCTGTGGTCTGAGCTCTTTTCCAGAGACAGTACAGCGAGCAGGACAGGGACACTCAGAGCTGTGGTCTGAGCTCTTTTCCAGAGACAGTACAGTGAGCAGGACAGGGACACTCAGAGCTGTGGTCTGAGCTCTTTTCCAGAGACAGTACAGTGAGCAGGACAGGGACACTCAGAGCTGTGGTCAGTGATAATTTTAATCAGCAAAAGTGGACTGGATAATCTGATCACATTGATTTACCTTCCACTCTCTTGTTTCTTTAAAAGACATATACAGATATCCAAGATCTATTTAAAATCAGATTTGAAAAACAAAATGCCCACTTGACTTCTGAATCCTCTTTATCACAGTAATGGACTATTTTCACTTTCACTTCCTGCTGTAATACTGAAAGGAGAGGATTGTGGGTAAATGGGCTGCTACTGCTGGGTGTGCTGTGATCAAGTGGCTCAATCACAGCTCAGTGTTCAAGATGATGTGGGACATTTCTGTTATCATATGAATATTGAAGTGAAATAAGAACATCAGTCTGGAGCCCCTCTCCCCTTGTCCACAGGCTGTAGGATGGCAGCACTTCTCTCCCTGAAAGGAGCCTCACAGAGAAGTTCAGCTCCTGATTACCTGCCTGGGAGAGAGTGAGATGTATTTTGTTAGCTCCTGTGATGTGGTCATGTGCCAAGAAGCCTACCTGTTAACTGGGGAAACCTGTTGTATGAGGCAGAACTGGTCTGAAGGAGTCTTTGCTACTTTGAGGAAGTGGGATCTGAACTGATGGATAGGAGTAAAGATGTCCATGGAGTTAACTACTCCTCTGGGTCAATTAAGAGATTTATATGACCAGTTTGAGAAAAGGGGTTTCTGTCTGCATCTAGGCTCCAGCTGGAAGGAGGGAGAGTGAGAGTTCCAGTAGGTGGTGCTAATTAGGCATGACGAACAGCACCAGCAACGTGTTCATGTTTCCGAATAATCTGATGCAGTGCTGCACTACTCTGTATGAGTGGCAGGTGGTGCAGTGAATCCTTAAAGTACTGCAGCTGTGTGAGATTGTCAGACAAATCAGTACATTATTAAATGTTTATCAATCCAATAGTGCTTTCCTGTGCTAATAAAATTGTATACAAACTGTGCTAGTAACACGATTTCTTCAAATATAAAGATTACAGACAGCTACAAATAATATACAGATATATAATTTTGTATATAGATTTTTTTGTGGTAAGACAAGATATAGAATGTTTAAGTACACACAGCATAAAGAATTATAAGTAAATGTGTATAAATAATAATTAGAAAACAAACAATTTTATTTTAGATTTTAATTATATTTGATTAAATATTCATTATAAATAATGGCTTTAAAACATTTAACATTTAATAGCAAATAAGCACATAAAAACAAAAAAAGAAGTCAGATTAAAATAAGTTTTGAGTAATTATTTGAATTTGTTAGTCACGTACTGTAAGTTGTGGATTCTGAAAATTCAATTAGGTATTAGATATTATTCAAATAAAAGTTGTGAAAATACTCACATTTTACCTGCACATTTCTGTTAAATTGATGGTTTTTGAAATAGACATCATCCTAGGGGGCTAAACTACCTCTGTATGGGAGTAAAAAAGCCTTGAGATGTAGATGTTATCGTATGGGAAGCCAGTGAACTCACGTCAGGACTTTGAGTTTCTGTGTTCTGGTTAGAACCCTACTGGCAGCATTGAAGGGTCAACCTAATAATATGGCATCACACTAGTCAAGCTTCAGTGTTAATATGGAGTGGAGATTCTTAATTAGCTTAATTATAATAATTAATCAACTTAATAATTAATTTATCCATGTTTCTGAGATGGAGAAAAGAAACTCTAGCCACCCACTTCCACTGCAAATCAACATGAAGGTCAGGGGGAAACAGTTCACTGAATTACAATATCTTGCTTTGTTACTGTGATGCTAACAGTATGATCAGCTATATTAAAAGGGAACTGTGACACATCACGATGAGCTCTTTTTAGGCCCAGTGATAAGGTCTTTGGCTTTGTTTATCTGGCATTAGTTAATAAGTGGCATTCAGTAATTTGTGGTTTTCCAGTGTTTCATTTCATTTTCTGAAAGCTAATAGACTTTTCTTCGTGGTGCTCAGGGGTGCTGTGAAAACCTTGCTGGGGAGTGCATTCTGAAGTCTGTACTGGCCTTTGAGAGAATTTCTCATTTTCATAACAAACTCTGAGGGCCTCAGTTTCCTCCTGTGCTGAAGGATTGAGTGCTTGACAATTCCAAACCAGGTCTCAACACGGCAGTACGTGGCTCTAAGTTGTGACGTGATCCTTCGCCTTTGATCTGCTTTCTTTGCAGTCTGAAGCACATCTTCCCACATCACCACACAGAGATAATAATGCCAACAGGAAATGAATTATGTCATCAGTGAAATAGGGGCTCACATCGTCACTTGTTTCACAGTCTTCCTCTCTTTGACCTGATGTGTATAAGTCCTTACATGCAGCTTGAAACAAAATGAGAGCAGCCAAGTATGGTTCTCACAGTTGTGTGCACTTCCTCGTCTGTAACTTTGACTTCAGCCTCTTTTTCTGTAAGCTCTGGTATCTGTGTGTGAGAAATGTAAGCATTAAGGAGGCTGATCTGATAGTGGCTTTGACCTCACTGGTAAACCTCCTGGTTGAGAAGACAATACATGTGTTTGAAAACATTTGTGGCAACATTCAAAGATGTGCTGTTTTGCAGGATGACAACGGAAACTTTTGCTACAATCTTGCAATCCTGTGTCTGTTGGTTTATTCCCAGTTGCTTTAGAGATGGGCTTAACAACCTGTAGAGAAAAGGTGCAGAGCAGTGAACATCTGTAGCTCTGTGTTCTTTAGTTCTCCCTGGCAGACTTGCATAGCGCGATCTACGTATGAGCACTGTGAATCAGGGCCCAGCTGTGGTCACTCTTGGTGGTACATTTAGAGTTGTAATAACCATGTTTCGTGAGACAATTTTTTAAACAAGACATGGTGTGATCATTTGTCAAAATTTCAGACACCAGTAATGGAGGCTTGTTCTTTCCCCCTCCTGTAGTACTGAATTTATATTTTCTGCCATTACATTTTTGTGACTACCCCTCCTGTTGCATCCAAGTAAAGGCTCACTTTTTCCTTCCTCCTTAGATGGGCACCTAGAATTCCCATACCCTGTTCTGGGTAAAGATGGGCAGCAAAGGGGTCAACCTGCAAACCCTGTATACATCCGGGCCTCTGGACATGGTCTGTGTCTCTCTCATTATCTTCTGGGTCAACCTTAATTCTACTGTCATATCACAGTGAAGGCATGTTCACTAAACCCCGATGACATCATTTCAGGACATCCTGTGTTAGTGAGATGAATAAACTGAAGCTACAGTTTCAGCTGCCAGGGTTCTACTGTGTGAAACAGTCAGTGTGAGACTCTTGGGCGTAGTTGTGAAAAAGCTATTAACTCATTAAGGTCACCCCCCATCCCAGTGTATTGCCTATCAAATGATGCCATATTCTAAAAATCTTTAAAAACTAAAGAAAAGTTTCACAAGTCAAAGCAAGACCGTGAAAGGTCAAGAGGCCTGCCTACTGTGTAAAACACTCAGTTGAGGCCTCTGGGTGTGGTTGTGTAGAAGCTTTTGACTCGTGAAGAGCCCCTCCTATCCCAGTGTATTTCCTGTCTAATGGTGCCACATTAAAAAAAAAAATCATACAGAAAGAAAAGTTTCACAAATCAAAGCAAAGCTGTGAAAGGTCAGTCTTCTGCGTACAACATTTGCTTTGAACATCATGAACGCTGTTTTTAATAAGCTCTTGAGAACAGAAGAGGATGTTTCCTGCTGTCAGCAGTAATGTGTACGTAGTTACCTGAATGAATACAGCACATAAAGAAAAAGTTTCAGAAATGAAACAAAGTTTAATTCCCATCTGTTACTATCCCTGCCTCCCGGCAACGGAGGAGGCAGAAGTAGGCGTAGCCCCTATCCGTAGTTCACCTATCAGTTTTCCCATTCACCACCACACCCCCGTCTCATCCTACTTAAACACCTGTCTTTCCCTACCTCTTTGCTCAGTATTGGTTTTCCCTTTCGAGCTTCCTGGTTGCACTACTCCTACTTCTACCTTGTGTTCGTCTTGGCTTTCGGTTTGCGGTTTTTCTCTTTGGACTTCAGCTTTTCGGATCTCGGCTTGGATTGGTTACTTACGCTCTGTTTCGGATCACTGGCTACCCCTGGATTATCGGATTGCTCTACTGACTACGACTTCGGATCACGCTTCGGCTTCGGTACTCGTTCCCTTTCGGATATCTGGCTTCCCCTGGATTCTCGGCTCGTTCCTACGATTACGGCTTGCTTTCGGATTACGGCTTGGCTTTGTTCGCTCCTGCAAGTGGGTTCACTCACTGGTTTCGGTCCCTCTTACCGAATCCTTAACACCATCCTTACAGGCTGGATAATTGGAGACTAGATTAAGTTTCTCTTTGTGCTATTTAGGTGCGTGAACACATACTGAGCAGTATTTCTCGCATTGTGAACGTATGCACACAGCGGTCCCACAGTATTCCAGTTGGCGTGCAATTGCACAACAATCAAAAAGCTAAGGTTTATAAAAAGACGATTAGCTGACTGCTAACTGATGTGAAGGTTGTGAACATTTTTACAAATTGTGATCTTTAAAATGTGTCTGGTTTGAAGGCTTTATGTGTTTCCCTTGCAAAGGTATTGACAACAGAATACTCCCGTGTGGGAAGAAAAGGTGTCAAAATGACTACAGTAAGTGAAGGTGTGAAAACACTCACAAATCATTTCATGCACGATGCAAGTAGTTTTCTATCACTAGGAGGTTTCCTGAAACAGCTCTTGACATGAATATGGAACTTTGAGCTAGCTGTACCGGAGTCAGGAGTCCCTCCATGGAACAGTTTGTTACAAGGGTGGGGGTGGTTGTTAATTGGACAAAGCGGGCTTGTCTGGGTTGTGGGTGTTTTTCCTTTGCGGGACTGTGTGGGACTGGTGTGGTGTGTTAGGGCACTGGTGTGTAACCAGTCAGCACTCCGTCAGCAAGGGAGCTCTGCGAGTTTGAAGCCTGCTGCTGGACTCCTGGAGAGAAGGAGGGTGGAACTGTGGTCTGCTAAAAATAAAATAAGAATATTTTAGATGCTTGTTGGTTGTAAGGCAGTGTTACATTGTTTTATTGATTCTGGGAGGAGGGGTTATGTTGGAGAGCTGGGATTTTTTTTCTTCTAGGTTTGTTTATTTCAATGTAGCCAGTTAGTTGCGAAGAAGATTTTTTTGGCATTGCCATCGTTGTTGTTTTTCGGGAAAGGGATTTGTGAAAATGTGTGATCGAGAATAGCTTCTCTTTAAAAAAACAAAATCTTCCCAGAGTTCGAGGGAGATAAAAACACATTTTGAATTGGGTTTCATGATACCACTAATCTTTGTTTGTGTGGTTAATGCCACTTCTGGCTGAACCGTCATGGCACTAAGGAGGCTGTTGGTCAGCAGAACTGTGTTTTACACTCCTCACTGTCGGTATTCACACGTTTGCTCATTCACACCTGAAGAAGCTTCCTCAGCCTCTCTTTCTTCTGAATAAAACTTCATCTTCCTGCAGCCTACACATGCTGATGCAACTCCCTGCTCAAACTTTTCTCACTTATGTTCATTCATGTACAGATGCAGCCATTCAAAATGCGCGGACGATACTGCATTATTTTGCGGTACGCTGTACGCAGTCTACCGCAAGCTACCGGTAAATACCGCAAGCTACCTGTAAATACCGCGAGTTACCGTAAATTCTCCTATAATACGACAAGCAAAATAATAGTATCCGGAATTTCCGCAAGGTGGAGCTAATAACGCTCAACCTCTCATGTTTGAGCTGTGGCCATCAAAGTCTTTAACGAAGATATTACTAATAGTATTAATAATGAACGACCTTGGACAAGCTGTAAGTGTAAACTCAAAGTATTGCCCTGGTCCACAGTCTTTTTTTCATTGACCGTCTTTGTAAAAGTAACACCACAGCATTTCGCAATCACGCATTTGTTTCCAATCATGCAAAGTACAGTGATTCACCATGCCTTTCACATGCTCATAAAAGAGATTGATTTAGGAACATAAACATATTACCGTATGCAATAAAACCTCACTCACACCAAACAAATTTATATTTCTACATATCACAACATGATCGAATTTAAGTCATTTTAATAACAATGAATAGTCACCTAGGCGTTACAATATAAACATTTATATTGATTTAAATCACATTTAAATCACCTTTATTTAAAACCCATAAATAAAGCTGATACTGTTTAGACTTTTAATTATTTTAAACTGTATTACAGCAGCACAATGCACAATGCAACGTAAATCGCTATCTTTGTCTTCTGCGTAATAATGTTCACCTCTTTGTCCAAGAAATTAACAATAGTAATAATATTTAACTTTATTGTATATGGTGCCTTTAAAGCTGGCTCCTCAAAGCGCTTTACAGGTTAAAAACAATAACAACAATACTGTTAGGCTGGGCAAACGATTTTTTAAAATAGAAATTGATACATATACATACTGTATACAGTACAGTTTTCATATGGTAATATGTTTATGTTCCTAAATCAATCTCTTTTATGAGCATGTGAAAGGCATGGTGAATCACTGTACTTTGCATGATTGGAAACAAATGCGTGATTGTGAAATGCTGTGGTGTTACTTTTACAAAGACGGTCAATGAAAAAAAGAATGTGGACCAGGGCAATACTTTGAGTTTACAGCTTGTCCAAGGTCATTCATTATTAATACTATTAGTAATATCTTCGTTAAAGACTTTGATGGCGACAGCTCAAACATGAGAGGTTGAGCTTTATTAGCTCCACCTTGTGGAAATTCCAGATACTATTATTTTACTTGCGGTATTATAGGAGAATTTACGGTAACTCGCGGTAGACTGTGTAAAGCGCACCGCAAAATAATGCGGAATCGCCCGCTTGTTTTGAATGGCTGCATCTGTACAATTCCATATTAATATTCCATATGAAGTGGATTTAAACATGCACAGTAGAGATACAGATTCAATGAAGCAATCGTTTCACTAACATCTAATGCACCACTTATTGATCATCTTCAACCAGCGAACTGCATAACGCAATGCACCGCAAGACCTTTACTGTATTAGGAAGATATACTGCGTGTTCTGAGCACCTGCATCTGGAGTTAGGGGTCTTTTGTTTGAGAACGATTTGAAAGTCTTATTTTTGGTGGTGGCTTGTCTTGGACAAAGGACAAAGTGAGTAATCCTGCAGTTTGGTGTTTGTATTAAGGATCCCATTTGCTTGTGGTTTTCTTCCTAAAAGAGGGAACTTGCTTGTGTCTTTGGATACCTTTGTTTTAAAAGACTTGAGGACAAAATCCTGGCTTTTCTCAAAAATCCAAATTTTCTCAGGACAAAATCCTGGCTTTTCTTACTGTATCCAGACTGATTAACTTCTCAGAGGTGTTGACAAGAAAGTGGGTTTCCATCACAGCACAGGAGTACTACTTTACACAAACAGTGGTGGGAGTGTGAAACAGGTTTCACAACCCCTTAGAGTAACATGAGATGAGATGGTCAGACTAATTAGTTTTTAGCAATTATCAGACACGCGGGGTGTTGTCAGTCCCTGTGGATGGAAGGAGAGCTGCTGCACACAGAGATCAGGGGCTTGCTGTTGCGCTGGGTGGATGGAGATCACAATCACACCCACATGACACTGCCCTGTCCATCTGCTCCTCCAGCGTCTCTCGGGGGAGAGATGGGCTCGTGACTCTCTGCAGCGCTCCGCAGGTCTGTGCGGCTCACAGGGGGGTCACTGCGCAGGTGAAGCACGAAGCCCTGGACGTACCCTGCTGGCCCACATGCTGCAGGGCAGAGCCAGACAGCAGGCTGGGCTCACTGGCCTGGAGAGAGAGACACAGCAGGCTGGACTGCTCGCAGTAAGAGCTCACACCCGGACAGTGAAATCCTCTGCACCATGTGGAGCTGTGACACCCCTCTGTCAAAACACAGCTGGAGGAGATCCTGGAGCCAAATAACTCCCAACGATTAAACAGCTGGATGGGCCAGCTGGCCTCCTCTTGTCTGTCACCATCATGCTCTGATCTTCTCATGCTGTGTGAGTGAGTTAGTATTTTATTGTTTTGATTATTGGGAACACAAACAACTGGATTGACTCCACATGAGCAGCTACTAACATCCAAGTTTATTAAAAATACTTTAATTAAATTTAAATGTAAAATTAAAACCTTTAATTTTAATTAAACACCTCCCCTACAACACCAGACCTTCTTTTAAACAACAACCACCAACAACCACCAAAGCCGTTTCATAACTGCAGCATTAAACCACATCCGCTAATAACCCTGCAGATCCAGGAAATGTCAATCAGTTTCGTTTCAAACAGCCTCACTGCAGCTCTGTCTCTACTGTTCCTCTCTGTGCAGCTTTTACTTGTCAGAAAAATGGCAGAAGGCACTTTTCCATTTTCTCAGGACCAGTTCAGGTGCTCAGAGTGTCTGGATTTGCTGAAGGATCCAGTGACTCTGCTCTGTGGACACAGTTACTGTAAGGGCTGTATTAAGAACTGCTGGGATCAGGAAGATCAGACTGGGATCTACAGCTGCCCCCAGTGCAGACAGACCTTCACCCCAAGACCTGATCTTCACAGGAACACCATCCTGGCTGAAGTGGTGGAGAAACTGAAGGAGACAGGGCTCAGTGGTCCTCCTCCTGCTCACAGTCCTGCTGGCCCTGGAGATGTGCTGTGTGATGTCTGCACTGGGAGACAGAGGGGAGCTGTGAAATCCTGTCTGGTGTGTCTGGCCTCTTACTGTCAGACTCACCTCGATCTACACAATGAGCTCAATCCAGGAAAAAAACACAAGCTGGTTGATGCCACAGGACAACTGCAGGAGAAGATCTGCTCCACTCATGACAAACCTCTGGAGGTCTATTGCCGTACTGATGAGAAGTGTGTTTGTTATCTTTGTGTAATGGATGAACACAGAGGCCATGATACTGTCTCAGCTGCAGCAGGAAGGACAGAAAAACAGGTGAGGACTTTGAGTATGTATTTAAAGTGTCTAGTACAACATGTAAAAAGGATATGTAGTATATCTGGGGCTCCAAGTGATCTCTGGACTGTATTTACTGTATCTGTAATGCTGGATCTCCACTGCTGATGTCACGGACGTCCAAAGGGACTAACCGTGGGGAGCAGGAGAGCGGAAAAAGACCCATATGCGTAGCGGCGAGACGGGAAAAAGGCCCGGGCTCATTAGTGCAAAGAGTTCAGGATTGCCGTATAGAAACCTATGCCCTCAGGGAGCGGACGTGGGGCGCCCTGGTGCTAGGCGGGTCTCAGGACATCCGAACGTCAGTGCTGAGTCAGGACAGAGTGCAAGACCCGGAAATATATAGCCCAAGGGAAAGAGAGGGACAGGAAGGACAGCAGACCGGAAACCAGGGACAGGACAGAGAAGGAGCGCCCTCTGGCTGTAGAGGGCGTGACAGCTGAGTCCTGCTCATGTACTCAGCTGTGATCCACACTGGTTGTGTCTCTGAAGTGTCTCCTGTTCTTCTGTCTGTTGTTCATTATCTCCTCCTCCTCTCCTTCACTGTTTCCCTCTTTACTGTCCTCTTGTAGCATCAATGAACCTGTACAACTACACAGCACACTCAACACCTCTAGAACAGACTGCACCCTCATTAATGCACAGCACACTCAACACCTCTAGAACAGACTGCACCCTCATTAATGCACAGCACACTCAACACCTCTAGAACAGACTGCACCCTCATTAATGCACAGCACACTCAACACCTCTAGAACAGACTGCATCCTCATTAAAGAAGTCCTACTTTAATTTCACCACAACTGTATGATCAATAATAATAAACATTATTTTTATATGACACCTTTACAAGAGGTGGTAAAAAAAGCAAAGGGTAGAAACAGACCCAGTTAAATTTAAGCTCTTGAATGAATGAATAGAAGATTGTGAGTCTGAATTTGAAAGAGCTCAGAGAAAGTGACTCTATGATACCCATAGGGATAGAATTCCAGAGCTTTGGGCTGCAGCAGGAGAAGCCCTGTCACCGAGAGTGCTGGTTTGGAGGACAGACAGGAGACCAGGATTAGAAGAGTGAAGGTTGTGAGGTGGGGAGTAGGATGATAGTAACTCTGACAGGTACTGAGGTGTCAAGCCATGCAGAGACTTTAAGGGGAGCATGAGGACATTGAAGTCGACATGAAACCTGATAGGAAGCCAGTGCAAGGATTCCAGGAAAGGAGTAATGTGATCAGTTGCACTAGACCTGGTCAGAATCCTGGCTGTCAAATTCTGGACATACTGAATTTTGTTCAGTGTTGGTTTAGATACCCCAGTGAGTGGAGTGTTACTGTAGTCAATAAGAGGAAAGATGAAAGAGTTGACAAGCTTTTCAGCAACAGTTAGCTCTAACATAGGACGCAGCCTGGCAGTATTTCTGAGGTGGAAGAATGATGTTTTGATAATTTGTTGAATATGTCATCCTGGATCAGATATCACCCCCAAGTTCTTCAATTTTGTCTGTGACTCCAGTACAGTGTCATCCACAGATAAGGATACTGCATTGGTGTGCCAAGAAGCATGACTTCTGTCTTGTCGCAGTTTAAATGAAGGAAATTGTGAGTCGTCCATGTGTTTATGTCAGAGAAGCAATTAGAGCAGAGACATGTCAGTGTCAGTTTAGTATGGACAGACTGTACTGCAGATTTGAGTATCATCAGAACTCATACATGCTGAAGGGTAGGGGGCCAGTGTCAACACCTGAGGAAGACCAGACTTAATTTGTCCAATTTCAGAGCTACAATCGCCGAGAGAGACAAAGTGAAAGTGATCAGTGAGGTAAGACTGGAACCATTGAAGAGCAGTGTCAGAAACTCCAAACACCGTCTCAAGACAAGAAAGTGAGAGGTCATGGCTGACAGTGTCGAAAGCAGCACTGAGCTCAGTAAGAATGAGGACAGAAAGAGAACCAGAATCAGAAGTCATTAGAAGATCGTTAGTGACTTTGACCAGGGTGGTTTTTGTGCTGTGAAGTTGTCTGAAACCAGATTGGAGTTTAAAGAGGATTCTTTAACTGAAATCTAGCAGCACATTCTAAAATTTTTGCAAGAAAAGGTAATGAAAGGGTATGAATGTTGGATATAGGTCGACATTTGTTTAGGTTATCGAGACCCTTGATTCTTTTTTTTTCACGCAGGGGTAACAGCAGCAGTTGTGAAGCCTCTGGTACCACATCAGTGCTCAAGGATTCATTTATTATATTGAGGACTATGGGGCAGAAAACAGAGAAACAGGATTGAAATAAAGTGCTGGGAAGGGGATCTAATAGGCAGGTGGTGGATCTCAGACACAAAAAACAGTTAACTGTGGTATAATATCTTCACATCTTCTTCTTCTTCTTCTTCTTCTTCTTTTTCACAGCCTTAGTCCCAGACTGTCCTGGGGTCAGCTGCTTTGGTTGCTCTTCTCCATTTGTCTCTGTCGAGCACATCTTCCTCACTCACTTCACATTCCTCCATATCTTTTCTCACACAATCTATCCATCTCTTTCTAGGCCTGCCTCTTCCTCTGTTACCTTCCACCTCAAATTCCATTACCCTCTTTGTTACTTCCTCAACGTCCCTCCTCATGATATGTCCATACCACCGTAACCTCGCCTCTCGCATCTTCTCAACCACATCCACCACCCTACATCGTCTACGGATTTCTTCATTTCTGATCTTATCCTTCATTGAAATCTGCAGAATCCATCTCAACATCCTCATTTCAGTTCTTCTCATCAAGTTCTCTTCCCTCTTTCCAACTGCCAAGCATTCAGCTCCATATAGTAGTACAGGTCTAATCACAGTCTTGTACATTTTGCACTTTAATTTTCTGGGAATTTTCCTGTCACAGATTATTCCAGTTATTTCTCTCCACTTGTTCCATCCAGCTTTCACTCTTTGTTTTACTGCCTCCAGTGTTTAATAATATCTTCACATGCGCTATTAAATACAAGACTCACGCTGGGCTCTGCTGAAGTCAATCTGACACAGAACATGTTTCCTTTTGTTCTCTGAAATGATCTGAATTTTCCCGGAAGCAGACAGGATGTGAGATGTGGTCGGACACATGGTCTGCCTGGTCCAGAACCTCCTCCAGAGGTCAAGCACATTCAGCCACGGGGTCTCAACTGACTGCAGGGGAAACTAGTAGCAACAGGGCTCATCAGCACTGCTGAAATCCTCTGTTTGGAGATGCAGAGAGCAGTCAGGACACTATATTGAGATTAATGAAATCTGAGATCTCTAGATTATGTTTTATATATAATTAGAAACATGATTATTTCATTTTTACATTTCACTTCACATACAGATGTGCAGACCCAGGTGTCAGGTGTCTGCTGCGCTGCACATGCTGCCGGTGTAGATTAGACAAGAAACAGGAGCGTGTCAGACAGGACCAGGAAACATCTCGTGTGGATTAGACATCAGGGATAGAGAGTGTGAATTTTCCAGGGTGACTCTAAGGGGTGTTTCTGTGACGTGATTCTCTTACAGCAGAAATGTCCTGAGTGTCTCTGTTTCTCCACAGAAGCAGCTGGGGGCGACACAGACACAAACCCAGCAGAGACTACAGGAGAGAGAGAAGGAACTGCAGGAACTGAGACAGGCTGTGGAGTCACTCAGAGTGGGTATTGAACAGAGGAGTGGACACACTGGCACACATTTCCACAGCTGGACACTGGACAGTACCCTTTGGAAACAGATCATACAGCATAATGTAGTTTGAGTGTTTTCCTGTGTAATAATCCAGTGTGTGTCTCCTCCCTCAGAGATCTGCAAGCACAGCAGTACAGGACACTGACAGGATCTTTACTGAGCTGATCCGCTTCATTGAGAGAACACGCTCTGAGGTCACACAGCTGATCAGAGCTCAAGAGAGGGCTGCAGTGAGTCAGGCTGAAGGACTTCTAGAGCAACTGGAGAAGGAGATTACTGAGCTGAAGAGGAGAGACTCTGAGCTGAACCAGCTCTCCCACACAGAGGATCACATCCATTTCCTCCAGGTAACATCACTGCTCTGTGACTCTGCAGTACAGAAGGGTGTCTCTCACACAGAGCTGCTCCTGGCTTCTCCCCAGGATTGTGTGTTGTGTTTGACTGGAAACTCCTCTTTCTCTTCCCTGCTGCAGAATTTCCAGTCTGTCTGTGTCCCTCCTGGAGCTGGAGACTCACCCAGCATCCCTGTCAGTCCACACTTCTCTCCTGAGGCAGTGAGGAGAGCTGTCTCTGGACTGAAAGAGCGACTGGAGGATCTCTGCAAGAAGGAATCAATAAAGATTTCCACAACAGGTTAGTGGAGAAACACACTGATGTCTTTCTGGTTAACTTATAAATGTCACGTTTTTCTCTTATATAGAGTTTATTTAACTAAAGTTCAGGAGGGATGACAACAACCACGCTCAATCATTCCCAGCCGACAGTGATAAGCGATCACTTCCTTCGTCCTTCCTACACCGAATGCAATATCTCCCTCTCCCTCATGTGCGTCTTTTGCATCCAACCTCCACCCCAACTCCAGCTCTGCAGCTGCCCCTTGGTTACCTTGCAGGGGGGTCCTGGCCTCTTTGTGCAATGGCCAGGAGGTCGGCCCTCAGCCAAGAGGGTTAAGCCAAATATCCACTCCAATAGTTCGCCACACTTTGATTTCGGGGCGTTGTCATTCCTCGTGAAATTGTTAATGGATTTTCTGTGCAGTGACTGTATGTATCAAAGCAGCTTATCAGTCAAGGATTCAAATTCTAGGTGAAATAACTTAAATTCTCTAATCTCACAAATCTTTATGACAGAAACTGTATTGTTATATTGTGCTGTATATAGTTTAACAGGAACATTTTAATATGAGCTACAGGCTCAGTATAGTAGAACAGTTCTGTTACAACGTGTGTTAATTTGATTAACAGTGTCTGTATCTCTGTGTTCCAGTGTGTGTCTACAGTACCAATACAGTAGGACAGTCCTGTTACAATAGGAGCTACGGCCCAAGTGAAGAAGAACAGCTCTGTTATTCCTGTTACTCTGTTACTGCAGACCTGATGCTACATTTCTCTGTGTGTCTCCCCAGTGACTGAAGTCTACAGTCTGCTGACTCCAGAGCCCGGGTCCAGAGCAGAGCTTTTACACTGTGAGTCTGTTTTCACAACAGTTCCCCTCTGAAATATACCTGGAGCTCAAACACACAGCAGGAACAGTGATACAGAAACTGATACACACTCTGACACACACTGATTCACACAGTGAAGCATACTGGTCACTGTTGGTACAGGTCTCTCAGTCAGTGATACTGGTCACTGTGGGTACAGGACAATGATGACTGAGCAATGCTCAGTTCTCAGTATCACCGCTGGTTCTTTATGAAATCACTGCTCACTGCTGTGGACAGACTGTGTTTCTTTCTTATCTCTCTCAATGGCTCAAGCACCAGACTCCAGGGTGTCCTGTGATGTGTCTGTGTGTCTTATTGCCTTGTGCTGCTCAGTCTTATTGAGTGAGACTCCAGTCTTACAGCCACTGCTGCTCACACTCACTGACACTCTGATCCACACTGCAGTGGAGACTGGGGATCCTGAAATGGACTGACTGCAGACTGTAGTATAAATTCTGCTATAATGACAGGTAAGAAGCAAGAATGGTCTTTAATACAATAAAGATCTACTTCTCCTCTGCAGATCCTGTGAAGCGAGTTCCTCTACCTAAATCACGTATGTACACAGTGGGAAACTCTGCTGACTGACTGTACTGACATCTTATGACCAGTTTGTGACTGTGATTAACAGTGTCTGTATATCTGAGATCCAGTGTGTGTCTGTGATTCACAGTGTCTGTATCTCTGTGTTCCAGTGTGTGACTGTGATTAACTGTGTCTGTATCTCTCTGTTCCAGTGTTTGACTGTGATTCACAGTGTCTGTATCTCTGCGTTCCAGTGTGAAAGTGTGATTAACCGTGTCTGTATCTCTTTGTTCCAGTGTGTGACCGTGATTAACAATGTCTGTAACTCTATGTTCCAGTGTGTGTCTGTGATCAACAATGTCTGTATCCCTGTGTTTCAGTGTGTGTCTGTGATTAACAGTGTCTGTATCCCTGTGTTCCAGTGTGTGTCTGTGATTAACAGTGTCTGTATCTCTGTGTTCCAGTGTGTGTCTGTGATTAACAGTGTCTGTATCTCTGTGCTCCATTGTGTGTCTGTGATAAACAGTGTCTGTATTTCTGTGTTTCAGAGTGGCAGTGGCTGTGCAGTGCTGCAGGTAGGTCTGTCTCTTCTTGATGACAGAGATGCTGTTTTAAGCCCTAGTGTCTGGGGTTATTGAGGTCTTGAGTCTATTTAAAAAGTCTATTTAGAGTGAGATGGTTATTCCTGGTGTGTAAACAGGAGATGTATTTCAATCTCATGTTTCTGTAACATCCTACGTGAAATCTCAGTGAGCTATGAAGATCATTCAAAGTTCCATGGTGGGAATTTTCTGTAGGCCTCTCTGTTGTCTGAGAAATGGCTTCTTCTCTTCACATATCAACCAGTCTGATGGGTCAGCAGGAAGAAACATTCAGGACTTAATCTGTCTGGAAAATCAGAGCAAAGGACACCTCTCAGCAAAATCATGTGTCCTTCTATAGTAGGAGAGAGGGTATCTTCTTAATTTGTTGTGAGAGTGAACGAGAGTGATTTATGCTTGGATTCACTGTGGTAGAATATTCTGGTGTTTCTGCTCCACTGTCTCGTTATTGAAGGTGACTGGTACTGATTTAGGTGAAGTTGGAAAACTTGGTGTAAAGGGTGTTTCTGTTTGTGATTACTGTATTAGAGAGAAATGGAGTAGCTGAGAGGAATTCTCCTGTTCTGGACTTTCTGAGTTTGATTGAAGGTGGAAGAGTTCATCTGAAGAGTGAAAGTCTGAACAGTGTACTCTGCAGGCTTCTACTGAAGGGGACCAGCAGGAAATCTGGGAGCCTGGAGGGGTTCCCTCTGCCAGAATTAATTACAGGACTCTCAGATGTGCACATTTTAATGTGATGTGTTTACTGAGAGCTGTAATTTAAGGTTCATCGTTTGGTGCCACTACACCTGTCTGGTTACCTGTCTGGGGCAGATGCCTATAGCCTCTCAGTCAGGAGGTATTTATTTGGAAATGAGGGACTCTTCCCAGAACAGGGGGCATATCTGTGTGTCCTGACAGAGCTCTCAGGTCCAGTCAGTAAGAGACTAGTAGACTGTTTCAAGAGTCTGAGACTCTTGCCCATCAGGTGTCTTAGTACTGGTAAGATTGGGGTGTTGGGGGTATTTATCCCCCACACAGCCTGTTACACAGTTTGTCCATTGCTGGCTTGCTGTTTACTGGGACCAACAGTAAGAGTGACAGGAAGCCAACAGGAGGTATAAGTCATCATAAATGTATTCCATTCAGTGTTTAAAGAGTGAGCAAACACCCTGTACAGGACATGTTTTTGCAGTTTCACATCAAGAGTAACAGACATTTGGAAATCTGTGTCAATTCTCTTTGTCACAGAAATGGTAAAAACGACACACGTTTAACTCTGGAACACTCACAGACAGCTTTCTGTACTTCATGTGTACAGGACAGGACATGTACTCCTTTAGATTATTGTTTTTCCAGAAAGAGGAGTGTGATGATATTCTTCTGTTGTTAAAGTCAATGCTGCTTTACACAGGACAATATTATTGCATATATAATACCAGATATTCAAACAGTAGGCAGGATTGTTCACAAATTAACTACTGCTTTCAAACACAATACTATCTCATCTAACCACAATAAATACTTTCACTCTGTGACACAAAAAAGCTTCTGTAAATTTCAGTTACTCATGCCAGCACTGTGAATGGAAGGGGCGGTAGAGTATTGAGCTGAGAATTGCCCTCCTCTCAGGACAGGGGGTAAGGAATCTCTTTGATTTTCACTAATATTGACAGGCAAACAAAGGGAGAGTATTTATTCAGTATTATATATTAAGAATTAAGAGTTAATACTGCTTCCACTGTCTCCTATCAGAGATTATTATTCTTGTTATTTCTAGTTTAATTTGAATACTTTGGATTTTTTTTCACATTTTCAAAGTAAGAATGAAGTCCTTTATTTCAACAAGGTTTTGCTTTTTCCATTATATTTTCTTCTGTAAAAACGAGCATTATGCAGTCTTTGAATTCAGCACTTTTTTATTCTGCCTCATCTGGAAAATGGTCTTAGAGAAGATGAACGAGCTGCTGAACTGGGATTTGAAATAAACCGGTTTAACAGACAGGCTGTCCAGTTTCTTACAGTATACAGGTCGCTGTGGTGGGTTGTGAAGTGTTTGAAAGCGAGTGGTCGGGCTGTAGTTTCTCCTGCAGTCCGGTCGGTCCTGTGTTTATTAATAATGTTGTTTAAAAAAAATAAAGCTTCATCGCTGTGAAAACAAATGTTTAATGTATGTATTTAGAGGATATTAGGGATCACTTGCATGTGTAATACTTAGTGAAAAAATGACAGAATATATCGTTTCTCTGGAAGGGAAGAGAAGTAATAAGTAACTTACTTGTTTTTCTCTCTTGGTGTGTTTGGGGACAAAGACATTTCACAGTATAATGGAGTTGATTTGGAATGTAATTGGAGCATGTTGTGATGTTTTCTGTTTAATTCCCCAGCTGTTGTGACTCTGGACCCAGATACAGCTCACTGTGAGCTCAGCCTGTCTGAGGATGGGAAGAGAGTGAGATGGGGACAGAGGAAGAGTCTCTCTGACAATCCTCACAGATTTGATCTCTATCCCTGTGTTGTGAGCAGGGAGGCCTTCACCTCAAGGAGACACTACTGGGAGGTTGAGGTGAATCGATACTGGAGAATAGGAGTGACCAGAGAGTCAGCAGAGAGGAAAGGATGGATCAGCTCCTCTCCCCAGCAGGGTTACTGGTGTCTGAACTCTGGCTCTGCTGGTTTCTCTGCTCTCACTGCCCCTGTGACCCCTCTCCCCCTCAGTCTGTGGCCCAGGAAGCTGGGGGTGTGTATGGATATTGAGGAAAGGAAGGTCTCTTTTTAAACAGTGGAGTCCAGAGCTCATCTCTACACTTTCACTGACATGGTCTTTGCTCAGGGGGAGAAGATCTATCCTGTCTTCTGTACGGAGGATTCAGATAAAGACCTTGAGCTGCTGCCTGCTGTCAGTTTGGAGATTAATCCCGTCACTGACTCATGAACACAGGCTGACTCTCTCCCAGCTCTCTGACCTACTGCTCATATTGGGAGACGGGTTTACTGAAAGGTAGTAAGATGATGTAATAAATATAATAGTAATTTTAGATGATGACGATGTTGTTTAAACATGTTATATTACAGTAAAGGTTTTAAACAGGGGAAAGCAACATGTACAAGAGAGGGTGAGATAACTCGCTACCAGCCTGCTGTACTCCTGACCTGTAAATATCTCTGGAAACCCTCCCGTGTTTTTTTTCTAATTTTAAGAAAAACTTTTAAAAAAGAAATCCCGTGTGAGTGTCTCTTGTGCGCCGGTGACTGTGAAGCTGCCAGACCAGGGAGGGACCCGCTGACGTCACCACAGCCAGGAGGAATAGGGACTGTGACGCAGATGACAGGAAGTGGGTCAAGGTGTTTATGGGAGTTGTAGTTTGTAGACAGCGCTGCGTCTGTGAGCAGTTACAGCCAGTCTAATACCCGGCTCCCCTTAGTCAGGGTTACATCAGCTTATTCTGTATTGTGTATTTTTTTGTTTTTATTGGGTTTATTTTTCCTGTGGCGGTTTGTTTAGTGTGAGAAGTTCTATTTGATTTCTGTCTCAGAGGGAAGTGCAGTATCCTTTTCTCTTTTTTTCCTCTCGTCTTTTCTATATTTTCGTTTCCAATCAAGTGTGATAATCGGCCAGTGAAAGCTCTGTTGTTCTTCATATGAAAGCCCAAAACCCTAAAATACCAACCCTCAAAATTTGTGGGATTCCATCCCTGCCCTTTAGCTATTTCTCTATACGGCTGCGTTAAGTTACAAATTGAAATATTAGACAAAGATAACACAAGTAAACACAAAATGCAGTTTTTAAATGAAGGTTTTTATTAATAAGAGGAAAAAAATCCAAACCTACATGGCCCTGTGTGAAAAAGTGATTGCCCCCCTGTTAAAACATAAATCAACTGTGGTTTATCACATTTTTGGAAAGCGGAATTCAATTTCTAATATTTCAATTTGTTTGATGATCTGAAACATTTCAGTGTGACAAACATGCAAAAAAATAAGAAATCAGGAAGGGGGCAAACACTTTTTCACACCACTGTATATGTTCAGAGTACTTCCATTTGTCCAATCTAGTATACCTAGATTGTCATTCATATTAAAAGGAATGACTCCCAAGGGCAGCCCTCCTTGTAACGTGTGACGTGGTTTGGCAATACATACCCAGCACGAGCTCTGATTATTCCTTACTGACAGAAACAGCCTTTCTCCCTGATCCCTATGTTGTTCCTGGTCCCCTGTTGGACCCACTTCTCTTACATCAAACAGCAAAATGGCAGAATACAACAGCTTTAGCTGGTCAAATCTGCTTCTCTTGGAGAAGCTCGCCGACAGTGAGTGACGTGGATCCAGCGGTCTTTCCCCTCCAGCCTGACGGCCGATGCAGTGGTCAGCAGCACCTGGAACGTTCCTTCCCAACGGGGCTGCAAGGTGACCCAAACCCACTCGCCAGGGAGCAGATCATGTCCTCCTTCTGGTTGTGGCCCCAGGCCTCCAGCACCCGGTCTCTGTCAAGAGCTGTATGTACTGCCACTGACAATCAGTAATTCAACTCAAAGTTCCTTTGGTTAAGTCTGGGCTGCCCTGTGTCCTGACAGCGCTAGAGAGCATCGTCTTGCAGGCCTGAGGAGCCTCCTGTAACTCCTGCAGCCATATGCCAGCATGCACCATCCTGACGTGGCCTCACCTTCTCTGTCCTGTTGTCCAGGCCTTAATGCCGCCTGTCTTCGGCTAGGGCGTTCCCCCTTAACCACCAGTGAATCACTTTTACAATGTCCCTTACACTGCATTTTTAAAGTACAATGTTTTTGCAAAATGTATAATGGTTTTCTGTGTCTGTCAATGACATTTCTGTAGTTAGAAATCAGCTGACAACTGTATTTACTGCACAGGATCTCCCACTGGTCATGTTAGTGGTCAGTCTTTGATGGTGTTGAGGTGCTGTATCCCCTGTGTGTTCAGGAAAGGAGAAGGAGGAGAACTCATAGACTCACAGGACACTTCCAGGAGAGAAGCTGTGCAGGATGTTGCTCTGAGACTCCTGTCAAGATTCTGATCACCCAGTAAATAAACCTGTGAATTTTGGTTTGACTGTTTTTTTGCCTAAATAATGCTTTTGAATATGTAGTAATATGGTTATACATTAATCAATGTTATACTCAAATAATTTTAAGATCAAAATTTTAATCAAGACTGATAACTAGGCTAATAAAACTAAATCATAACAAAATGATTACAGTATCTTCACATACATGATTTGTGTGTCTAGGAGAGACCACTACGTCCGCTACGTCCACATGCATTTGTTCATTACCGTTTTTTATTTCTCTCAGTAATTGCATGCTTTTTGTTTTCTTTTTTGGTCACCACGCGTACAGTTTTCTTCCTGCACATCGCTTTTACTGTATCGGCTGCCTGCATATTCGGACAGCTTTTTCCACATCCAAATCTTACTCTCTTAGCAACCTTCCCCTGAGTGCCTGATCTTTTATTACAGGTTCTGTTAACTCTCCACACTCACGTTTTGCTCCGTATTCGCTACTCAGATATCGATCAATCGTTTCACCTGGTTTCTGTGCACAAGTGGAGAATCCGTGTCTCTCATAAGTCATGTATCGTTTCGGAAGGCAGTATTTTCACACGTATCCAGTATAACTTCTAACTTCACGCGTTCTCGGGCTTCAGACTGAAAGCTGTTCTAAACCTCCGGCGCTTCCTCCCCGATTATATGTAATAAAATGGAAACTTTGGTTTCATCGCTTCTTTCATCCGCAACAACTGCCGATG
This sequence comes from Lepisosteus platostomus, assembly GCF_059453375.1. Classification (NCBI taxonomy): domain Eukaryota; kingdom Metazoa; phylum Chordata; class Actinopteri; order Semionotiformes; family Lepisosteidae; genus Lepisosteus; species Lepisosteus platostomus. The sequence continues at coordinate 4,559,247 of NC_142616.1, forward strand.
AATACACTTCGAATCGCCGTTTAAATCGATTCCAGTTTCCAGCAGTATTACCTGAGGACTGCAGACTGGGGGCGGCTGGAACTTCTCCAGTTTCACCGGAGTTTTCTTCCCTTTGTTCAGTTTGCTGCAATTCCTTTCCCGACCCGTGTTTACTGCAGCAGGACCGCTTCTGACACCATATCGTAATTTAAGGTTCGTTTATATAAAAATATCTCCAACACAAGCAATGTGTTTAACTGAACTTGAACGGTGAGTCAGCAGTTCGCTCACGGGTCAGCCACCTGCGAGCTCACACACTAGCTTACTCCAGGGAGTGTCTAACAATTACTAGACCAACTAAAACACAAGGGAGTGTGTTAAAACTACCCATCATGACAACCCCTATGTGTGTCTCCAGTGTCCAGCTCTCCCCTGTCCAGGAGCTCTGTAGTGGTCAGTCAGGGTGTGAAGGAGGGACAGTGGTCCTGGATGGCTGGTCTCAAGCCTGTTCTGTATGAACCCCTCTGTATCTCTCCAGTGTCCAGCTCTCCTCTGTCCAGGGGCTCTGTAGTGGGTGGTCAGGATGCATCAGAGGGAGAGTGGCCCTGGATGGTTTATCTTCAGATCACTCCTGTCAACACGAAACCTGGAGAGTATTTTGAATGTGGTGGCTCCCTGATCAGTAGTCGCTGGGTTCTCACTGCAGCACACTGCCCAGAACTGTGAGTAACTACAACTCTACTTTACCCAAAATATAATAATAATAATTTCTTACACTTATATAGCACTTTTCTGGACACCCCACTCAAAGCGCTTTACAGGTAATTGGGACTCCCCTCCACCACCAGCAGTGTGTGCTCTCTTTCTCTCTCTCTCTCTCTCTCTCTCTCTCTCTCTCTCTCTCTCTCTCATTACAGGGTGACTCTGGTGGCCCTGTGGTGTGTAAAGAGAACAACAGATGGGTTCAGGTCAGGGTTGTGAGTTTTATAACCAGTGAGAACTGCGAAGCCCCCAACACACTCAAAGTCCTTACCCGGGTGCTCAGCATCAGGCCCTGGATCAAGAAGAATACAGGTGTTTGAAGCTTCATCTAATGCTGGGGAACAGCACCCCCTGCTGCTTCAGAAGCTCACTGCAGGCTCTTCAGTTCACAGATCTGACTGTTTGTAACAAGAGCAGATTATCTCACCGGCTGGACAGTTCCTCTCCCCCCTCCGATCCCTCCCCCTGCGACTCTTGGCTCTGCTCTGCCTGCTGTGAGAGATCACTTGTACTGAGACTCAATAAAGCTCCAGTCATTCACACTCCTGTGAACTAGCAAGGAGAGGATGACCTCAGGAATAGTGATTGTGTAAATTTTATCATTTAAATTATATTAAAGAGAAAGAATATTTCTGTGTTCATTTTCATATTTAGCTATCATTACCATCTGTGTGTACATTAGGTATGTATTACATTACCGTAGTGTTATTATTTTCTGCTACCAAAATTTACCTTTGAATTTTCTCTATGTGGATGTAAACCTGAAAGAGGCACATCATGTTCACAAGCTCCAGTATAATAACAGTTTAAAATTAATAAGTCTAAACAGCGTACAACTTAATTCTATAATTGGAAAAGGATGGTCCCTCAGCACTGACCAGGAATGGAAACCGGTGTTTTCTGGCAACAGCCCAACTGCTCCACGAGCCACGCTAAGCTTCATTGCTCCACCTGGTGGTTTTACAAAGCACTGCAATCACACCACTGAAAATGTCTACATAGCTGCGGTCTCCCGCAGTATCTCGCAGTCGCTAGACTGTGAACTACTGCAGTCTCCCTCGCTGGCATCTGCTTTTATAAGAGACTCTGGGGCTCCTGTCTCTGTACACACCTGCACTGGCTTTTATAAGAGACTCTGGGGCTCCTGTCTCTGTACACACCTGCACTGGCTTTTATAAGAGACTCTGGGGCTCCTGTCTCTGTACACACCTGCACTGGCTTTTATAATAAACTTTATTTTATTTAGCACCTTTAAAAGTGGCTTCTCAAAGTTCTTAACTGAATGACAATAAATAAGAAGACTACACCAGATAAAACACAATGACAACACACAGGGGAGACCGTGGAGGGTGGCAGTAATAAGAGCAGAGGGGTGAGGAACGAGACCAGGTCAGTAAAGACTCTTCTAGAGAAGGAGGTTTGAGTCTGGATCTGAAGGAGTTGAGAGAAGGAGACTCTCTGATATACTTGGGGAGAGAGTTCCAGAGTTTGGGGGCACAGCAGGAGAAGGCCCTGTCACCCCTAGAGTGTAGACAGGCTTGGGGATGTACTGGAGTGTCCAGTCAGTGTGTGTGTATTAACCCCTCTCTCTCTCAGTGCAGTGTTAATGTACTGGAGTGTCCAGTCAGTGTGTCTGTATTAACCCCTCTCTCTCTCTCAGTGCAGTGTTAATGTACTGGAGTGTCCAGTCAGTGTGTCTGTATTAACCCCTCTCTCTCTCCCAGGTCTGGACGGGCTGTACGAGCGCTGTGCTTCGCCAAGTGGCGCTGCGTGCTGAAGATCACACCCACCACCCCCTCCCATCTTGCCATCATCGAGAACGCCAACGTCCTCGCCCGCTACGCCAGCATCTGCCAGATGGTACGAGCCGGGGTCGGGGGTTAAGAGACACATTCAGTTCCGACATCAATTATATTTATTTTCCCACTTGAATTGAAACATCTGAGAGAGTTTACCCCATCAAATTCATTTTCCTAACACTTTCATTCTGACGTAGTTTTGTAGGACACATCCTGTACTGTCAAATGCAGCACTAAGTATGTGGAAAAGAAGAAAATTAAGCATCACTGTTTTCTGAGCTTTACCTGGGCCCCAAAAAACAGCGACAAGGTTAGAAATGTTCCTGACCCTAGCCCTAGCTGGGGTGTAAACAGAGAGTTTCAGCAATGCGTTTCTGAAGCCTTCCACTTAACAGGTTTAAAAAGAAAAGGTTCCTCAAACTAAAAAAAATAGGAACTCCAACAATCAAATCCCAGTGGAACAACCAAAATCCCGGTAGGACTGGTGGGCCCTGTAATCAGTTGGACATACTGGACTAGTTCAGGTTTTTGATTTGGAAGCAGTGCGTGCGTGTGTGTGCGTCCCAGTCTGTGAGCTCTGGGCCTGCTCCTCTGTGCACCCACCTGCGAGCGCTGCCCCAGCCCGTGTTAACGCTGTGCCGTCGTGTCTGTGCTGCGTGGAGCCCGAGATCCTGCCTGACAGAGACCACGACCTCAAGCGCTGCCAGTACATCACTGAGAAGGTGAGAGAGTCAATAAAAGGGTGGGGTGGGAGAGGGGGCGTTGGTGCGTTATTGTGCTACCCCTAGAAGTGGTCTTACAGTGAGCTGCAGTTTTCCTGCTCTGCCTGAGCACCATGGGGGTGCTGTTTCTCACTGGAATAATTCCACTGAGATGCAGGTCCCCTGCTGTGCCTGAGCAACATGGGGGCGCTGTTTCACACTGGAATAATTCCTTTGTGCTGCGGTTCCCCTGCTGTGCCTGAGCACCATGGGGGTGCTGTTTCTTACTGGAATAATTCCACTGAGCTGCAGTTCCCCTGTTGTGCCTGAGCACCATGGGGGCACTGTTTCTCACTGGAATAATTCCACTTACCTGCAGGTCCCCTGCTGTGACTGAGCACCATGGGGGCGCTGTTTCTCACTGGAATAACTCCTTTGAGCTGCAGTTCCCCTGCTGTGCCTGAGCACCATGGGGGCGCTGTTTCTCATTGTAATAATTCCACTGCTGTATCTGTTCCTCGGTGAGTTTGTCCGCTTGCTGTTGTGACAAACGTGGCTTCTGTGCCTCCAGGTGCTCGCCGCGGTGTACAAGGCCCTATCCGATCACCACGTGTACCTGGAGGGCACACTCCTGAAGCCCAACATGGTGACCCCCGGTCATGCCTGCACCCAGAAATACACGCCCCAGGAGATTGCCATGGCAACGGTCACCGCCCTGCGCCGCACCGTGCCCCCCGCTGTGCCAGGTCAGGGGTCGCGGGAGTGTGAGGGGGGTTACATTTCGAGGGTGTGGGGTCCGGCGGTTGTGTGATGCCCCTCTCTCTCTCTCTGTCCCAGGGGTGACGTTCCTGTCCGGTGGGCAGAGTGAGGAGGAGGCCTCCATCAACCTCAACGCCATCAACAAGTGCCCCCTGCACAAGCCCTGGGCCCTGACCTTCTCGTACGGCCGCGCGCTGCAGGCCTCCGCGCTGAAGGCCTGGGCAGGCAAGAAGGAGAACGCCAAGGCCTCCCAGGAGGAGTACATCAAGAGAGCAACGGTACTGACCCACTGTCTCACTGACTGACACACTGTCACACTGACCACTGACCCACTGTCTCACTGACTGACACACTGACCCACTGTCTCACTGACTGACCCACTGACACGCTGACTGACTCACTGACTGACCCAGTGACGCAGTGACTGACCCACTGTCACACTGACCCACTATCTCACTGACTGACCCACTATCTCACTGACTGACCCACTGACCCACTGACCCACTGACACACTGACCACTGACTGACACATTGACCCACTGACTCACTGACCCACTGACACACTGACAGACTAACTGACGTTCTGACACACTGACTGACCCAGTGACGCAGTGACTGACCCACTGACACACTGACACAATGACATGGAGGAGAGCACCAAGCCCTCACAGGTACTGACACACCGACTGCCCCACTGAAACCTGCCACAGAGAAACAGATCAGGACCGCTTCCTGCTTTTTAAGGAAATAAGTGCCCTGGACAGTCGATCAGTGAGTGTTTCCCTGGGGACCAGCAGTGAAGCCGGGTGGAGGGGCAGTCTGCTGCTCGGACACTCTGTACTGAGCCGGTGCTGATATCTGTCTCTCCCTCTCTCTCAGACTAACAGCCAGGCTGCGGTCGGGAAGTATGTTCAGAGACAGGTAGAGCAGAAAGAAAAGACAGCATTTTGGCTGCAGAGTCTCTTCAGGCATGAAGCAAGACGAGGAGAGCAGGAGAGTCCTGTGCCGCTGGCCTGAGACTGTTGGAGGGAGGAGGGGATCAGGCCAGCTGTTCCTCCTGTCCAGTCCAGTCCAGAGGACCAGGGACAGCCTCTCTTCACCTCCTGACTCAGACCTATTACTCCTGCTGCCCAAAGGAACAACCTCCCCTCCTGTGCCTGCTGGTCAGTCTCTGCTGGAGGGAGCAGGTGGTCAGTCCAGTCCAGAGACCAGGGACAGCCTCTCTTCACCTCCTGACTCAGAGCTGTTACTCCTGCTGCCCATAGAGACACCCTCCCCTCCTCCTGTGCCTGTTGGTCAGTCTCTGCTGGAGGGAGCAGGTGGTCAGTCCAGCCGGCTGTCCAGATGGTTCTGTCTCTTGATCTCAAGCAGCTGAACTTGAACAGGCTAAACTCTGGCTCATAACTAAGGTTGCTGCTGGAAGAGGTGTTAGTGGGGCCAGCAGGGGGCACTCACCCTGTGGCTCATGTGGGTCCTAATGCCCCAGTGTAGTGACGGGGACACTATATTGTAAACAGACGCCGTCCTTCGGATGTGACGTAAAACTGAGGTCCTGAGTCTCTGTGGTCATTAAAAATCCCAGGGTTTTCTCGAAAAGAGTACGGGTGTAACCCCGGCGTCCTGGCCAAATTTCCCATTGGGCTTTATCAATCATGGCCTCCTAACAATCCCCCTCTATGAATTGGCTTCATTACTCTACTCTCCTCCCCACTGATTGCTGATGTGTTGTGAGCGTTCTGGCGCACTATGGCTGCCGTCGCATCATCCAGGTGGGGCTGCACATTGGTGGTGGTGGAGGGGATCCCCATTACCTGTAAAGAGCTTTGAGTGGACTGTCCAGAAAAGCACTATATAAGTGTAAGTTATTATTATTATTATTATTATTATTATTATTATTATTATTATTATTATTATTATTATAACTGAGCTCCTTAGTTGGTTTCCAGTAGTGTGAGTGGTCATGACAGGCAGCCCTGAGCTTGAAAGCTGATACCCCAGTACTGGACACCACAGGAACACTGGCCAGGACGCCGGGGTAACACCCCTACTCTTTTCGAGAAACACCCTGGGATTCTTAATGACCACAGAGAATCAGGATCTCGGTTTTATGTCTGATCCAAAGGATGGAGCCTTTTTCCAGTATAGTGTCCCAGTCACTATACTGGGGCATTAGGACCCAGGACCCACATAGATCGTAGGGTGAGCGCCCCCCGCTGGCCCACTAACTTACTTCTTCCAGCAGCATCCTTAGCTTTTCCCTGGACCAGACTCACACCTGCTGAGCTTCAGTGGGCTGCCAGCTGTGAGTTGCAGGGTGATATGACTGGCTAATATATAAGACATGACCACATTCCACAGACACCACCAGACACTTCTGAAGAGCTCTGGCCTGGCCATCCCAGAGACCTGCTCCATCACACACTGAGACTCTGGACTGACCAACACCAACTTCTGAAGAGCTCTGGACTGACCATCACAGAGACCTGCTCCATCACACACTGAGACTCTGGACTGACCCACACCAACTTCTGAAGAGCTCTGGACTGGCCATCCCAGAGACCTGCTCCATCACACACTGAGACTCTGGACTGACCAACACCAACTTCTGAAGAGCTCTGGACTAACCATCCCAGAGACCTGGTCCATCACACATTGAGATAAAGACTTTACAGATCAAGACCCATGACTTTTTTTCAAAGTTCCAAAGCAATACTATTATACATTTGGTTCAATGCTCCAGACAATACTGAATTTGCAATATCAATAGGGGAATTACTGCATGAGTTACTTAACAATATTAAAATTGGAGAGGATGAGTAATATACAGTACACATTCTTTAACTCACTAGTTAGTTAAAGACTAGTTATTATTAATAACTAGCCCTTTGGACCATAATATTCCAGTGGAAAAACGACCGCAGTCTAAGAGTGGTCTAAGTGGTCTAAGTGCTAATGACATTGTGCCAGTATCATGCTAACAAAGTGGCAGGCCTGTGCTTCAGTGTGTCACTGCGCTCCACAGACACTCTTCTGAAGAAATAAGCAAATAAGATGTTGGTGCTACAATCATTTAAAAATGAAAGAAATGTCATTCGTAATTAAAGATGTTTTCTTGCTTAGTTTAACACCCAGCCACATGTGTAATTAAAGGACATTCATTTCCAATGGCTTTTACAGGCTGTGAAATGCACAGTACACAAAAGACTCACCATCTCAACATCTGGAAAATAAAATCTGAACAAAAATGACATGTCTGACAGAGCTCCCTTGCGAAGCTGAAATGCAGCATGCACGGCGCGTCCGAGCAGCTTTTACATTTCAGGAGAAACTTACAGTACTTCTTACACTTACTGTAAATCTGCAGCCAAGACAAAAACGAGTCATTTCCTAACATGCAGACCATTAACTCGTGCATTCTTGCTTTTCCGGTTAATTTGTTGACGAGCTGTACTGTATAAAAATGGATGTTTTAATGCAAAAGTGCCGGCGAGCTCCGACTCATAAGGAGCTTCAGATGTTTTGTAGATTTCAGCTCTTTACTGTAAGTGTAGCCGCGTTGTGCTGATCTGCTGTGTGTTTTGCTGTATGACGCCCTGTCAGACTCCAGGTCTTTTCCTCCCAGCTGAAGGCGCGGAGAACCACAAGGATTTCTTGCGTCCCCACGGCTGAGCTTTTTCTCAGCCCGCTGCTGCAGTTTTAATACTTGATATAACGAGCGCAGCGTGTACACCTCATTGTTTTATCTGGGAACCGATCCAGGAGGAAACGAGAAGAAAGCATCAGACGAGGTGTGGAAAAGACTGGCCGGGAGTCTGAGGAAGAAGAGAGGAGGGAAAGAGGCGCACGAGGTGTGGAAAAGACTGGCCAGGAGTCTGAGGAAGAAGAGAGGAGGGAAAGAGGCGCACCCCTGATTCCCCCCTGGGAGTGTGCTCGTCACTCGTTACACCGGACAGAAAGCAGGCGCGCAAACACGCCGAAACTGCATGTGAGGGAATTTCATTTCTGCACGAGTTTGACTCGGACAGGTCAGTTCGTCTCGCCTCAATTCCCTCGAGCAAAACTTGCAGAGGAATTTCGTCTTTGTAGCCATCATTGTGGATTATTTTCGTGAGCGCTTCGTCCTTGGTGACTAAACTGAAAAACAGGTCATTGATGGACGTTTTCATCACCGTTTCCGTCAACTGCATTAACCCCGATTCCCACGTACAGCAGCTGACAGGGAGGCGAGCGCTGAGCCGAATTCCTGGTTCTGTGAGGCCCTCTAGTGGTCACCAGCAGGATTGCGGCTTGCTGTGCCACAGCCAGCAATGGGAACATCCAGGTGGGGCTGCACACTGGTGGTGGTGGAGGGGATCCCCATGACCTGTAAAGCCTTTTGAGTGGAGTGTCCACAAAAGTGCTATATACAGTAAGTGTAAGCAATTATTATTATTACATCAGTGCCTAAGGGACTGATTTTCTCTATGACTCTACAATGAAGGCTCTCAGTGGAACAGGAGGAACAGAAGACAGGGGTCCCCCAGGACCAGTGCTGGGAGCCCCTGTTCCAGATCCTCTCAATGTGTCTGGAGCTGCTCTGCTCTTTGCTGGGGACTCAGAGACGGGGGGACCCCTTGATCACATGTGAGGGGAAGGAGTTCCAGTCAGTTCAGCCCCATGAGGAAACAAACAGGAGACTCCCCCACAGCCCCCACAAGACCAGGGGGTTCTAGATCACATGGCTCCCTGTGTGTGCTTTGTCTTTTACAGCTGTGACACAGAAGGGGAACATTTCAAGAGATGATCTTCCCAGGCAGCTTGGAGGTGGGGTGGGGTTTGAGGTTTGGGGTCCCCCGTGTGCCCCACTGCTGTGTCCCATGAGCTGTGTCCCAGAAGCAAGAACAGAGGCTGGTGGAGAGAGAACAGATGTCTGATGCAACAAGGTAGATTTTTATTAAGTGCTGTTTAGTTACTTTTGTTTTACTGAGGACAGTGAAACAGAGAACAGCCCAGAGCAGCACAGCAGGAGCCTTCATCATCGGGACAGAGACAGGATCCCCATGAGAGAGAACAGACCAGAGCTGAGTCCACTGGGACACAGCAGGCTGGGGGAGACAGGACATGTGGTACAAAGAGGTAACGTTTATCTTGAAGTGAATCATGGGTAATGCTTTAGTTATTCAGTTCTCTGCAAAAAAGCATTAGATCTGTGTTGTGTGTAGAGCTGTGATAAAAGGAATGTCTCAGTGTGAGCGTTGCATTGCCAAATACAAGATGCATTAAATAACAGGAGCAAGAGCTAGGAGCTTAGTGCAATGAGAATGTACCTTTTTCAAATATTATTTTATTTTGTTTGGTAAGTCCAAGTGAACAGTGTCCGCGTGCTCTGGAGAGTGATTTCAAAAACGATCACGATGATGAGGGCATAGAGTGAAGGGTGGACTGAAAAAAAAGAGTTTTGTTTTTTTATGCTCGAAAATTAAAAACAATACATTCATAAGTCTTTAGAGGAAATTCATCATAAAAAAACATGTTTAGACAACTGACACTATCTAAATTGTGCTGCAAAGTCACAGAGGGGTTCAAATCCAGAAAAAGGAACAGAATATGTACAGAATTACTTCTTCGCTGCTCAGGAGCTTGTGGACGAGCAATTGATTGATTGACCTGGTGATAGTAATTTACGCGCATAATGTTATTTGTGTACAGTTGTGTCACACACTGGGAATTGTTTTAAGTGTTAAAAATCGGTAAGTATGGAATGAAAAATCAATGAGCCTGTCGAAATTGCGCTGGTCTGCATGGCAGTAGGTTTGCAGCCTGTGTACACATTCCCACAGAAGATGAATCCATGACTTGATCAAAAATGATTGATTAAAAAAATCTATACAGAAATCCCTAAGAGAAAATGGATAACCAAAAAACAAAGCATTTTCAGACAGCGGACACAGTCCCAGCAGGATTCAAGGCTGATAAAGACAAGAAGACTTTCAGAATAATTTCACTACTGGTGAGAAACCTGGACTGATTGATTGATTGATTGATTGGGTGGTTGACCAACTTGATCATGGTGTGAGCATAGTTCTCTCACACATTAGGATTTTTTTTACCAGTGCTAGGAAAATAAGCTAAACTTAAAAATCTGACAGGATGAAATGGATATCTGAAAAACAAAGCCTTCTGGGGCAGCTTGTCTGAATCGTGCTGGTATCAAAGTCAGTAATTTTTATAGCCTGTGTATGTGTTCACACAAGAGACAATATCATGAAAGGTATGAAAAGAAGACAGAATATCAGCCTTGAAGTCCAGCCTGCAGCAGGGAGAGAGACACGTCCATGTTCCAGGCTCTAGAGGTGTCCAGTGAGTGGACAGGACTCAGGGTGTGGAGGTCCAGGCTGTCAGCAGTAGGGACAGGACAGCCAGCAGCAGGACAGTGTGTCCCAGGGAGGGGGCACTGCTGGGGGTGGGGGTGGTGGTGACCACAGTGTTGGGGTTGATGAGGGGCAGAGTGGGGCCCACGTTGCTCTGCAGGAAACTCTGGTATCTGGACACCTTGGGGAACACCCCCTGCTGCAGGGCTCGGGCCACACGCCCATTTCGTTGGACAGTGTTGTCCACTGCAACAAAGCTGGCCTGAATCCAGAGAGAGTCCTGTTTACACACCAGGGGATTCCCTGAGTCTCCCTGGACAGAGAGAAACACAAAGATAGAAGGGTTAATACATTGTTGCCTGAATATTGTGTTTTAAAGAAGAAGCAGGAGATTTCAGTGTCTGGAGGTCTGGGTACCTGCTGTAGGTCCAGCGATCCGGTACAGAGGTTGTCAGCTGAAGAGACGTTCACACACGCGGTGATCGCTGTGGACACTTGCTGGAGAGTGTTCTCATCTGACAGTATGGGGACACATGGGAGATCTTAGCTTTCAAGAGAAAGTGGGAAAATCTGACCTCTCCCACTTCCTGACTCATCTACCTGGCACTGAGTGTGGAGAAATGTTGGTCTTGTCACCCCGCCTCCAGGATAGAGGTTTAAGAAAGGATAGTGTTTTGATATTTGATATTACCAGTTCTCAAAGAACAGCAATTTTATCTTCACCCACTCAACACTCAACACTCAACAAGCAGCAATTTCAAAGAGATTCTGAACATTTTTCCCTAGAGTTCAGCCTGTGAGACTGTGTTGCATATAAAGGACTCAAAAAGCTGTAGTGTGATCTAGTCCTCCTCCTGTCCCCTTGATATGCAACAGTATTTTATTTAATGCAGTTCCTGATATTAAATTAGGAAGCTATTACTGTTTTTTACCATTAACGTTAAAATCAACTGCTTAAATCCATGGAAACACCACTGTACATAAAGGAACAAATGAAATTGTGCAAACAAGTGGAGCACATGGATAGAGAATGCAATAGCGCTGTCCACACTGGGGACCTGGGGGATCCCACCCCCAATATTGGTGCCCCTGCATACAGATGTACAGCTGGGCCAGTTTGTGTGCAGTACCTTGATCAACGACAACAGCACTGCCCACACGGTAAAGCTTGTGTCCCTCTCTCTGATCCTGGAATATGATCCAAAATTCTGGTCTCACCTGTCCCAGCTGCGTTGCCCCAGCCAGTGACCCAACACTGAGTTCCAGTGGGGAATGAGACTCTCTCCCCAGCCAGGCAGATGGGCTGGATGTAGTCAGTGAAGGAGACCTTGGTGTCCAGTTTCAGGAGGGCAATGTTGGTGCCACCAAGCTGGCTGGTTTGGACACTCTGGACCCCCAGGGATCTCTCGGAGGGGTTTGAGCCATTCTGCTTCAGTCTTCCCAGGATCACTGTCCACTCCTGGACAGTCACCGGACTGGAGGGACATAGAGGAGGGAGTACAGATACATTGGACAGCACAACGTATCAACACTGAAGAGAAACTCGCAGGGACACTGACCTCATTGTCTCTCAGTCTAAAGCCCCCTTGCACTGTCTGTATCTGGAGTCCTGTTGGAACATGTATTTCCACAGCACTGCTGTCACAGTGCCAAAATTAAATGCATCATTCTGAGTCTCAGTTGCATCCATTCCTGTGTTGGTGTGTGAATTACTGTTGTATTAACTCAGAGTGTTTGTGACATGAATCGTTATGTGGTGAGTCATCATTTTTGGCTTTCTAAAGGGTCTTAGTGTCTGACCTTATTCCTTTATTTCTGGCTGTGGTCATTCTCCTGTCTTGGTTTCATGATGTCATTGTGTCTAGTCCCGTGTGTCCCAGTGTCTGAACATGAGAACGATTCTACGACTACCTCGGTATTTATTTAACTGTTTTAATAGCTGTTTTATATGGTCACATCAGAATTGTTTCAACACCATTAGTGGAGTCTTGTTATTTTTCACCTGGGAGTGAGAGACAGGTGGGGTTGGTCTGTACGTGGATAAGAGGGACAGGTAAGGTTGGTCTGTACCTGGGTGAGAGGGACAGGTGGGGCTGGTCTTTACCTGGGTGAGAGGGACAGGTGGGGTTGCTGTGTACTTGGGTGAGAGGGACAGGTGGGGTTGGTCTGTACCTGGGTGAGAGGGACAGGTGGGGTTGGTCTGTACCTGGGTGAGAGGGACAGGTGGGGTTGCTCTGTACTTGGGTGAGAGGGACAGGTGGGGTTAGTCTGTACCTGGGTGAGAGGGACAGGTAGGGTTAGTCTGTACCTGGATAAGCACTGTGCAGTTGTCATCACCCAGTCACCGGTCACAAGGGTCCCTCCACACACATGTCTCCCATTTCTCTGCAGGCTGGCCATCCATGGCCAGGACCCCTCTGCAGCTGACTGACCCACGAGAAGGGATGTATTAAGTTTGGGCTTCCCACAGACTTGTACTGAAAAACGCAGTGAAACAGCAGAATCACCCTAGAGGACTGGACAGATTTCTCACATCCAGCCCTCCAATATCACCACATGACTTTTTATACTCTCATTAGATCCTATGCAGAGGTCATAGGAAGATCATATTCAAAATAATGACAAATAACATACAGTGAAAGAGTGGTGTGAATGAGGACCATACATGTTGCAGGAGTGTGCTTTGTTTGAAGTGGCATTTCCAGACATGCAATGTTTCAATGGAACACTGATGGGTAAGGAAGTGAAGGAGAAGTAATGCAGGTGATGGGACACAAGTCAGGAGGTGGAGGCAGTAAAACCATTGGAATCATGTCCAAACAGACTTAACTCTGTGTTTGCCAGTGGAAGACACTGCAATCACCTGCCAAAATTAGCCTGCGGTGAACTGCACTGATATGGAAGCAGAAATCACTTGCTGGTGTTTGCTAGACTTGAATCGATGGTTGAGAACAGATTCCAAGGGAAACCCCCAAAAGATGAATACTAACACAACCATTGAAAATGCGCTTCAAAACCCGTTGACATGGTAAATTAGGGTGTGCTATACTGCCTTTAGATTCAGAATTACTAATCAAACTGCCCAAAGAATCTTCACTGGGCAAAAAAATGTCAATAGGTGGCACTTGTGTTGCGTTGGATGTTAGTGAATTTGTTGCTTCATTTAATCTACACTTAATATGGGAGTCATGTAACTAAAGAAAAAATTCAGTAGATGAAAATAAAAATAAACAAAGGATAACACCTTTCCCAGTATCGTTAACAATATTAATTTTTTGAATATACCTATATTTATAGAGCTTGGAGAGGGTCGACACCCCACCTGTTGGACACCAACACAGTGGGGGTTAAGCGGGCAGCAGGGGGAAGGAGAGTAGCACAAACAGAAGAGTGATAGGGGGTACAGTTGTTCCAGTGTTCCAGGGAGGCTTGACAATATTTCAGGGGAAATGGAATAAAAGAGCAGACAGCATGGCAAGTATAGAATGAAAGAAACATCGATCTCTACTGTCCTTCACCCTGACATCTGCCTAACGATACCATTGTGCATCAAGGTGCATAAAATAACCTTACTGACCCACACAGATTGTTGACTGACCTCTATGTGAAATAACAGTGATTTCAGAATTAATACACCTATCTTTGTAAGATCCCCATAGTCAGGTACCGAATCTAAAAATAAAAATTCAGACAGGTGCTTTCAGGACAACTGAGAGATGAAGAAAACACAAATAAGGAGAAACATTTGAACAAAACCTTGAAACCACAGACTATCACCTTCAGCACTCTGAAGATAATAATTAAGATGTGGACTGTGTCATAAGCACTCAGCATAAATCAGACTGTTCTTTCTAAATGAGCTGTTGGGTAAGGAGGAAACTGTTTAGGGATGTGACAGTAAGGTTAAAGATTGCTTTAAGAGAACTACAGAGGTCAATGACTGAGATGTGAATAAATGTCCGTGTGTCAACAATATACAGTAAGTTCTGGACATTCATGAGGGTTCAGTGTCATGATCCGTGGCAAATAGCCTAATTCATATAAACCAAGTCCACAGCTATACAGTTGCATAACGTATACATTATATGATACAGCATGTATGGTTAAAACACATAATATAAGAAAGGGTTACCTATGATTAAAATACTAATGCATTGGTTAATTAAAATAGCATTGATCAGATAAAATAAACAAAAGTAATCAAAACCTTATAGCAATTGGTTAATATAAACAACATCCAGCCTGCAGTTTCTATCACTGTGTCAGTGATTGTGATGATGTTAACAAAACCATCAGTGAGCCTGTAAAGCTGTCTCCAGCCTATCATTCCTCACACTGCCAACACAGATTCAGGAGTGTCTGTTACAATATCAAAACAAGACCACGCTGAGTTATGGACACTAGGCAATATTTGGGCAGACCAGAAGGAGAGGCTCCATTACGAGCTAGATATGTCTCATGGTCCGGGACCGTTGTGCCTCTAATTAGAAAGTTTCTGTAATTACTGCAATTGATGCCAAAGGTGCTTTCACATCAACTCTCAGATGACATAAAGCTCTGAATTATTTGCAGTTCACCATTTTATCATGAACACTAGACACAACTGTGTTATTCACAGATATGTGCGGATATTAACTCACTGGGGAGTGCATCAGAAGTGGTTACTGTAGATGTATGAATAGTAGAGGAAACAGTGGACTCTGGTGCTGTAGTATCAGAGGGACTAGTAGTCACTGGTGCTGTAGTAGGAGAGGAGGCAGTGGACACTGGTGTTGTAGTAGTAGAGGTGGCAGTGGACACTGGTGCTGTAGTAGTAGAGGAGGCAGTGGACACTGGTGCTGTAGTAGTAGAGGAGGCAGTGGACACCGGTGCTGTAGTAGTAGAGGAGGCAGTGGACACTGGTGTTGTAGTAGTAGAGGAGGCAGTGGTCACTGGTGCTGTAGTAGTAGAGGGAGTGGTGGACACTGGTGCTGTAGTAGTAGAGGAGGCAGTGGACACTGGTGCTGTAGTAGTAGAGGAGGCAGTGGACACTGGTGCTGTAGTAGTAGAGGGAGTAGTGGACACTGGTGCTGTAGTAGTAGAGGAGGCAGTGGACACTGGTGCTGTAGTAGGACAGGAGGCAGTGGACACTGGTGCTGTAGTAGTAGAGGAGGCAGTGGACACTGGTGCTGTAGTAGTAGAGGGAGTAGTGGACACTGGTCCTGTAGTAGTAGAGGAGGCAGTGGACACTGGTGCTGTAGTAGTAGAGGAGGCAGTGGTCTCTGGTGCTGTAGTAGGAGAGGAGGCAGTGGACACTGGTGCTGTAGTAGTAGAGGAGGCAGTGGACACTGGTGCTGTAGTAGTAGAGGGAGTAGTGGACACTGGTCCTGTAGTAGTAGAGGAGGCAGTTGGGTCGTTACATATGGAATTGTTGTTAAATTGCACAAATTCTGCAGTGTTTGAACCAACTTGTGCTTTAATCCAGGAATTGTAATTGGATACTCCAGCATAAGACACTAAGTATTTGGGACAGTAGTTTCTAAAATTTACAACTCCAGCCTGAATCCAGTAAGATCCCTGTTTACACACCACTGGACTCCCTGTGATTCCAGGGGAAGCATAATTTGCATTCTGTAAAGAGAAATAGAATAGGGTTAATACAGACACACTGACTGGACACTCCAGTACATTAACACTGCACTGAGAGAGAGAGGGGTTAATACAGACACACTGACTGGACACTCCAGTACATTAACACTGCACTGAGAGAGAGAGGGGTTAATACACACACACTGACTGGACACTCCAGTACATTAACACTGCACTGAGAGAGAGAGGGGTTAATACAGACACACTGACTGGACACTCCAGTACATTAACACTGCACTGAGAGAGAGAGGGGTTAATACACACACACTGACTGGACACTCCAGTACATTAACACTGCACTGAGAGAGAGGGGGGTTCATACACACACACTGACTGGACACTCCAGTACATTAACACTGCACTGAGAGAGAGAGGGGTTAATACAGACACACTGACTGGACACTCCAGTACATTAACACTGCACTGAGAGAGAGAGGGGTTAATACAGACACACTGACTGGACACTCCAGCACATTAACACTACACTGAGAGAGAGAGGGGTTCATACACACACACTGACTGGACACTCCAGTACATTAACACTGCACTGAGAGAGAGAGGGGTTAATACAGACACACTGACTGGACACTCCAGTACATTAACACTGCACTGAGAGAGAGAGGGGTTAATACAGACACACTGACTGGACACTCCAGTACATTAACACTGCACTGAGAGAGAGAGGGGTTAATACACACACACTGACTGGACACTCCAGTACATTAACACTGCACTGAGAGAGAGAGGGGGGCTAATACTAATAAAGAGGTTTAAATAGTGTTTTAATGCTGTGTTGTCAGAATCAGGATATCAGTTCCCATTTACTTGTGAGCAAAGAGGGAGAAAAGGCTTAGTGAGGTTTCTTCCCAGCCTGTTACAAATTTTACAAATGTATATGATAGTGGCAGAATTTCTGTAGGGGGTGGAATTTTCATACCTGTTAGTGTTGATATTGTGCGATATTTCATATCATTTATTGGAAGAAAGATTGTTTTACTTTGAAAGTTTGGGTCTGGTTATCAAGCTGTACTGTAGAATATAGATGTGTTGTGAAATGCACACTAATCCCACAATAGTTGTTCTTTATCATTTGCTGGTGTAGCGTTTTGGTGTCAATATCTCATTATTATGTTTTATTTTCATCAGTTCCCCCTAAATAACAGCAATAACAATAAGATGTGTAGAGAAGAAAGATCTACTTCAGATACCGTGCATGATTTGTCCTTTGGAGTCTCTCCAGTGCAGATCATTGTTTCTGTTACCAATTTAAAATTATAGATCGCATTGGTCTGATTCATACAGTCTGTGTTCTCAATGATGGGCAGCTGGACCTGCTGTAGGGTCTGGTTCCCTGGCAGGGATGCTGTTGAAAGAAACAGATTCTCAGTGTCCTTCCCTCAGTCAGTGACAGACTCTCCCAGCAGCTCTACAGTGTGGAGATCCTGAGGTCTCACTCCTCTTGGTTCAGAGCCCCATCTCTGCCTCTCCTCAGGGTCTCAGACACTCAGCAGGATGACCATGGGCTCATGGGCTCACAGGTGTGTGACACAGGGACAGGTGGAGACCTGCAGTAGAGCCCTGAAGGACCCAGTGGTACAGCTGTGGAGTGAGAGTGTGCTGCAGCAGTGAGCTGTGTGGGAGCTGATGGAAAGTGACCAGTGGACAGACGACAAGAGTGACTTGTGTCACCTCTGACCCCCTGTCTGCTGGCAGAGATCAGTGTCCACAGGAGGCAGAGTCAGAGACAGGGGCTGCTGAAGGGGATTGAACTGAGGTTCATCTCTGGGTTTGAGAGACAGGAGTTAATGAATAAAAGTGTTATATCCACATGGGCACGGATACAAAAATTAGATTAACCTACTTCCATCAGTCATGTTGCCCCAGCCCGTGAGCCAGCAGCTGGTGCATCTGTGGAAGGAGCTGTTGGTGTCGGCCAGACAGATGGGCTGGATGTAGTCAGTGAAGTTCACAGGGTTTCTCAGCTTCAGCAGGGCGATGTTATTAGGAGTGATATCAAAAGTGAAGGGGTAAAAAATGATCGTCTGGACCCCTCTGGTCACTTCATGAGGATTCATGCCCAGCTGTGTCTGTCTGCCCAGGTACACTGTCCACAGACTGGCATTGGTACTGCTCCTGGAGAGAGAGAGAGAGAGAGAGAGAGTTACAGAACCTCAGATCCCCAGCACTGCAGGTGCTTTGCTTGTTGTTTGCAGTGATACAGCATCTGTAATTGTCTGACTTCAGAGTTGGCATTTTTACACTGACTCTTCTTCAGTGTCACAACATGTGAAGACTGACAATATCTCAGCCTCTATTCATGAAACTGAACAACAGAACCCAAGAGGAATGGAAAGCAGTTCCATTTGTTACATTGTCAGTATCTATTGGATAATACAGAGGAGATGTCTTCTGCTCCCCTACCAGATAAGGCAAGCTGCAGAGGTCAGCACCCAGTCGCTGTTGATCAGTGAGCCTCCACACGAGTATTGACCATTCACGTGCAGGCTGGCCTGCCAGGGCCAGGACCCCTCCTGGGCAGAGTCTCCCTGCAGGACACTGGGACTCAGGGGCGCCTGGCCGCAGGCTGGAGAGATACACCCAAGAGAGAGAGAGAGACAGGTAGTGAGAGCGAGCTGTCAATCTCCCATATACAAAATCTCTAAAACAAAGGTTTTTTATTTCACAGAAACATCTGTTAAAACAAATTCAGCTGCACACTCAACACTATCAAAAAATAGAAAATGTATTTAAAACAGATGTATGTGTTATAGCCTACAGGTCTTCAGCAATCATAGTGATGCACACAATTCTGAAATTGAGCAATGAGTCCCCTGGCTTTGAGCCAAACTGTCCCCCTCTCAGGGAGACCTCGTTCCCCACAGAGAGGGGGCTCCCTCTTCCCCAGTGCATGCTCCCCTAGAGACTACCTTCCTTATTTAGCTCAGCCAGTTAATGCTCAGTGGTGCATGCTCCTATGTTGGTGTGACAAACGCCACTGTTACTCCACTCTTCCTCTGGGTGCATTACCTGAACAACATCCACTGGGCGCACCCTGCCTAAACTCACATGTGGGTGTGTAACAGGGTTAATAACGTCTAGTTTAACAGATTTAAGGAGGAACTGAAACATTATTTTTATATTTCAGGGTTGGAAAGTATCAGCATTGATAAGTAAATTTTGAACCACAACAAAAATAAACTGTACACAGTAACCTCTAAAACCTCCAATTTACATCACAAAATAGAAAAAAGTTCCAGGTCTGCGCAGCGCCATGTTCTGAGATTCAGAACGAGGCAACAAAACATCCGGTGACCTGTTGCGACTCTATGAGACTGTAAACAAGCAGGCTTGTGAATACATCTCTTAATCCAATAGAAATATTGCTTTTGATATCCAGACAATTTTGGTGACATACTACTTACTTGTTAACTCTGCATGGGACTTTTCTGCAGCAAAATGTCTGCGGCACAGCCTGTACTTACTCACTCGTCCATCTCAATACATTAGTCAGAGACTAGTGAGCAGGAAGGGCCTCTTCACATCACAGTACACCAATCAGTACAGGTACTAGTGAGCAGGAAGGGCTACGTCACATTGCAAAAACAAGCAGACTTGTGAGTCCACCTCTCTTAATCCAGTAGACACACTGCTCTGAACTTTGAGGCGGTTCTGCCTACAAATACTGCTTACTTATTAACTCTGCACGCAGATCGCCTTGGAACATCGTCACGGTGAAATATCTGCTGCACAGCCTGTACTTACTCACTCGTCCATCACAGTACATCTATCATGACAGAGACTAGTGAGCAGGAAGGGCTACCTCACATCACAGTACAGCAGTCAGTACAGGGACTAGTGAGCAAGAAGGGCCTCTTCACATCACACTACATCAGTCAGTACAGGGACTAGTGAGCAGGAAGGGTCTCTTCACATCACAGTACATCAGTCAGTACAGGGACTAGTGAGCAGGAAGGGCCACTTCACATCATAGTACAGCAGTCAGTACAGGGACTAGTGAGCAGGAAGGGCCACTTCACATCGCAATTCACACAAACTCTCGCCTGTGGTGAGACCACGGGTTTGCACCAACATGACAACTTACAGTACTTTCACCAGGTTCACGATTCTGTGCTTCATCTGAAATTTGTGAAATTGCCGGACGGCCTCAATGGGATTTATTCTGTGACAAAGATGTAATGACCAGTCTGTAACGAAGTGAACCGGGTAGATGTCAGAATTCCTAGGAGAGCAGTAGAAAGCCAGGGGTACTTATCCGAGAACTCAAATCCAAAGCCGCAGTCTAAGAAGACGAATTGGTCACAAAGCCGGGAGATCAGGAAGAACAAGGTAAGACGCGCTGGGCTGACACGAGAGAGGGAAAGCTCTGCTCATAGATTCGATGCCAAGCAAGCTGGGGCAGGTAAGCAGTCCTTAAATAGTGTGGGATAGGATAGTCAGCTCAGGTGGTGCTGTTATTGGTCATTAGGAGCCGGTTGGCGGTGATTAACGGACGCTGGGTCTCCTTGGGACAGGTGGAACCGTGACACAGTCTGAGAAATTGGGACTGCAGGTGCCCTTTCAAACTTGTGTTTGAATTTGTATCCTCCTCTAACTTTTGATACAGTGGTGATCATGATTGCATTCTACCGTTTATCACCTCATATTGCACGTCATGCATGTGTGTTTTAGCAGTGATATGGTTTGGTGCACAGTATGAATGAAACAAGTTCGGTCTTCACATTTTCACAATGAAAAAAATATGCAGCTGTGTACAGATGCAGCCATTCAAAGTGCGCGGCACAGACACGTACCGGAGGTAATTGGCTATAACCTCGCGCATCGTGACGCGCGTTGACGCAAAATACCGCGGTACGTGATTGGTTGACCGACAGGGGCACTCGTGGTCCGTTGATCGGTCGTAGAAAGATTTAAATGTCTTTACTGTGCCCGTTTTAGTATTGAATATTTATATGGAATTTTACCACTGAAGGGAAATCTTAGTAGCTGAGCATAAAAAGAATAGGAGCATACTGTAACGCGTGTGAACTTAAACGATATTAAGTTTGGAACATAAACATACAGTATATGGCTGGTCTCTGTACTTTAAATAAAAAATACACACCAGTATTCCATTTCTCCCTAAACATTTTAAGCATCAAAGTCTTTAACTAACAAGATACCGGAGTCAACAAGCATACTTTTAGAATTTGATTAAAAGGGAATATAATATGGAATCACGTATCTAAAGAAATTAATAACGATATAATTATATTCATGTACTGCAACACAAGAATAGTACACGCTGTACATTGTCTGTTGATAATGTCTCTATAGGGCTTTTTCAGCACTCCACATGTGACCTTGCCAGTGGTGCTGTGGGTTAGGTTCCTGACTCCCATGTCACATGGTGAGTGTTTGAATCCAGCTGAAGACATGACTTTTTTTTTAACAAACATTTCTTTGAAAAAATAAAACTTTTCCCTGGCTCAGAGATTAAATAAAACGTCACTCGCACCAAACAAATTTATATTTCTAAATATCACAACATGATCGAATTTAAGTCATTTTAATAACGATGAATAGTCACCTATGCGTTACAATTTATATTGATTATATTGATTTAAATCGCGTCTTGATTTAAATCGCAAATGCGTGTTTAAATATATGTGTTTTTTTATTCACAATCAGAAAAATGCAACATAAATTGATATCTTTGTCTTCTAAGTATCTTAATAAACTTTCAGCATAGCTTTCTCCCCATTTAGATTTATTTTTCTTGGGATCTTGGGATCAAATGTGGAAAGATTAGATTGTTTTTATTTTTTTAAATACATTTTAGAAAAGTGTCATCTATACTAAAAAGCTGTACACCACCTGCTATAAAGATACATATTGTAATACTTTCGGGTTCGGATAGGACAGACACAAGAACTCAGACTTGCGGAATTAAAGCAAGTTAAAGCCTTGATTTTATAAATCACCTTTAAAAGTGGCATCTCAAAGCAAAGTAAATATCCAACACTGATTGTACCCATCTGTCATGCTAATAAAGCACCTTGAATTGAATTGAATTGAGATAGAGAGAGAGAGAGAGAGAGAGAGAGAGAGAGGGGAGCGAGAGAGCACTGCCAGGACAGGCAAATAAGATACACTCCACAGACATTCACAACAGCGACATATCATAAAACGTTTGCACATATAGTTAAATTATAACTTGTTTTTCAGGAAGTTAAAAAAACACTTGAATTACTTATCCAGTCTCTCGAAATAAAATTATTTTTCAAGCAATGCAACTAACGTCGGGCACCGTGTTTTTTTTAATCCAACATTGACAGCCGCATCTTAAATCTTGTCAGTCAGCTCTTTTTTCTCTACTTGAATTGTGGCGATTCAATCAACCTGGGATAACAAGTGGTCTCAAAGTCACCGAGCTCACAGAGCTTCAACAACAGATGACAATTCCCTTAGTCCTTCCTTAATCTTCCTGAAATTGTCGGATTATGAGTGAATAAAAGCATCTGATTAAAAACACGTTTGTGTTTGTTTCGGAGCTATATTATGTATTTTTCATATGTAAGATATAATGATGTGTTCCCGCTTACACATCGCACGACTTTAAAAGCTAGAAAAACAGGTTTCGATTCACATTATCTGGCGAGGCTTGTTTTGTCAAAGGACAGCACAAAAAAAACAGACAATACACGGGGGGGGGGGAGGGCAAGCGAGAGAGAGAGATTTTTGCCCTCTGTCAAAAAACCCCAAATCACTCGGGGCAGAGACTCTGGGGGGATCATTGTGTGGTACAGAGCGGAGCTCAGTCACTCCATACAATTAGTAAAGAGAGAAGAGTCAACAATTGATTTAAGGACGATCTGTCAAAGTGCAATGAAATACAATATTGTTGTTGTTGTTATTGTTGTTTTGATCCTGTAAAGCGTTTTGAGAAGCCACCTTTAAAGGTGATATATAAAAGCGCTGATTCTTATGGAATGTGTTTTCTTTCTTCTTTTTTTCTGCATGGAATAAACCTATTCTTATGGATGCCTGGTTCCGCCAGGGATTCAATATTTTTTTTATTGCGGATGTAAGGAAATAGCAGTATAACCTTGTTCATGCACAAACAGTGGCATGTTACAGTATTAATTTGTGTGTCTCCTCTTGCCAGAAAGCTCTAAATTGCATTTTGAGCGCGGTTTTTGACGTTTTTTAAATTGCAACCCATAAATAAAGCTGATACTGTTTAGACTTTTATTTTAAACTGTATTATAGCAGCACAATGGATAATGCAACGTAAATTGCAAAAATGCACTTGGAATCTGTCCAAGCCCTACTTTGTCAGGCATTTTCTTTTACTATAACGGACATAAAAACTTCCTTGCTTTTAACAGAGCGTTTCATAATTTCTAACTACTGCGACACTTATCATTCAACCAGAGCTCAGCAAAGACTGTATTAAAAGTATACTAGTGACAAACTAGTGAAGTAAGAGACAAGATGAAAAAGGGTTAACTTAAGTCAGTTCTGCCTGAAAATTAGACTTCTAAGCAACAGGGGTTTATGGCAGGAAAGGGGGTTAACTGATAAGGATTCCAGATGCGAGCTAGGAACCCCCTTGGGGCATAATCTTAAACTGACCATTTGGCCGGAGTCTCTTAACTGGCCAAATACCATGACCCCCCCCCCTTACCATGACACCGAATAACATCTGAAGCAGCAAGGAAGGACTATATAACCTAAAAGTTTGTACCGGCACATGGAACAATACTTCGGTTTTGTTGTTTCTTGCGGGAAACAAGACTTCGGCTTTATTGTTCCTTGCATGCAATAAACTCATCTGTTTTACTTCATCTCGGGATCAAGAACCTTATTCCTTCTGTTACAACTCTAGTATACTTTAGATCTTTTTTTCTGAACTGGGGAAAATCTAATCATGTTTCTCTATAACAATAATAAAAAACATTATTTTACATATCACCTTTATGTGATATCACCTTAAGGACAGCACATACAAGGGTTAATTGCACAATGGACCGCACAAAGAAATTTAAATTAGTCTTCTTTAGGTGTGAGGGCAGGAGTGGATCACAGCAGGCATAATCAGCAAATTAGGAAAACAAAGAACAGGACAGGTGAGACGTGTATCCAGAGAGCGAGTGATCAGAAAAAGGAACATCTGTTACGCCCAGGTTCATTCAACATTCAGAAATACAATTGAGAATAGTTTTGTGGTGTTTGTATAGATGAAACGTTCTTAAAACGTATAACATAACAAAATTAAAGACGATTAAAATCTGTAATCTTTCCACTTGTATGTCATCGGAAAATACAAGAAGTTTCTGCTTTGTGTAAGGATGGTATCAAAAAGTAATCTAAGTGGTGAGAAAGCTGTGCTCAATGATAATTAAGGGACTTAAAAGTAAAAGGAGATGCTTCACATTGCATGACTACTTTTAAAAACTAAGTTATAAATGCAGACACTCCCGCGGTGCCGTGCCGGGTGTAAATATCTAAATATACATTCGCCCCGGGGTGCGCAGGGAAGAGCAGGACAGGAGTGAAAGTGGTCAGGGCGGGGTTTAGGAAGGCCGCCGACCAGTGCGGCTGTCCCACAGTCTGGGGAGGTATCCGTTTTCCTTGTAAATAGTTCCCTGCTTCTGCACCCCTGGGTCTTACTCTCTCTCTTTTCTCTCTCTCTCGGGCACCTGGGCGATGTGTTGGCTCGCGCTGTTGGCGGGCGGGGGTGCAGGAGGGCCGGGCTGGCAGGTGGTGACGGAGAAGAAAAATCAAGGCTTTCACTTCCTTTAACTCCGCAAGTCTGAGTTCTTGTGTCAGTCCTATCCGAACCCGAAAGTATTACAATATGTATCTGTATAGCAGGTGGTGTACAGCTTTTTAGTATAGAATTCACTTTTCTAAAATGTATTTAAAAAATAAAACCGATTACAATCTCATCCTTCCACGTTTGATCCTAAATTCCCAAGAAAAATAAATCTGAACGGGGAGAAAGCTACGCTGAAAGTTTCTTAAGATACTTAGAAGACAAAGATATCAATTTATGTTGCATTTGTCTGATTGTGATTAAAAAAACACATCTAATTAAACACGCGTTTGCGATTTAAATCAATATAAATGTTTATATTGTAACGCATACTGTACAGCCTCCATTTCTCTATAAAAATTTAAAAGATCGTGTGCGCAGCCTAAGAGGGGGGACTACTGTCAGTGACAGCTGACAATCCTCCATACACCTATGTGAAAAATTAGTAATGCCAATGTAAACATCGTATTTACAATTTGTTGATAATAGAAATGTTAAGTTCTCTAAAGCTTTGTGATAGTTGACCCAGGCAGCAAAAGATCAGCTGCACTGGTAAGATGCGACACCAAAGATATGATTAATAACCTTTTAAATCTGAAGGGAGATCTGAAGGGATCCCCCCACACACACACACGATAGAAGCAGGAAGCAGAAGCAGGGACCGTTGTCAGAAGGGAAGAAGGTGACTATTCATTGTTATAAAAAATGACTTAGAATTGATCATGTTGTGATATTAAGAAATATAAAAGTAAATTAATTGTCCTTAATATTGCTATTGTATTTTTTCTAAGAAATGTTTGTTAAAGGAGAAGTCATGGCGCCAGCTGGATTTGAACACACAACCTGTAGGTTAGTAATCAGGCATGTAGACCAGTGGGGTACTAGGGAAGTACCATGAAGAGAGAGGCGAAACAGCCCTACACAGCCCTGTCGCAGTACACGAATATAATTATATCATTATTAATTTCTTTAGATACACGATTCCATATGATATTAGCAGAAAAGCTTAAAACTACCACTTTTTTACACGCTATTTCACATGTTTAAGACTTTGATGCTTAAAATATTTAGGGAGAAATGGAATACGGGTGTGTATTTTTTCTTTAAAGTACCGATTCCTGGAATCTGACTGGCTGACACCCTTCTGAAGTGATTACATAATATCTGGTATACGGGAAAGAACGCGTTGATAAAAAAGCCTGGATTCTCATGTATCTGATACAAGTATCTTTTAATACAGTCTTCGTTGTGCTCTTGAGGATCCTTGTGATATTTTGAGCTCTGGTTGAATGATAAGTGTCGCAGTTTAAATAATGTTCGTAGTTAGAAATTATGAAACGCTCTGTTAAAAGCAAGGGAGTTTTTATGTCCGTTGCAGTAAAAGAAAATGCCTGACAAAGTAGGGCTTGGTCAGATTCCAAGTGCTTGTACAAATGTGCTAAAGAAATTATACTTTGAGTTCACAGCTTATCCAGAGTCATTCATTATTAATACTATTAGTAATATCTTCGGTAAAGGCTTTGATGCATAAATATTTCTGATAAAGGTAGGTTGTGTACTTTTGTCCAACTGAGCAATCTTGCTTTCATAAAATATACCAACATTTGAATGACTGATGATTAACATGCTGTAATACACAGTTCAAAATTAAAAGCTCAAATGCTGTACATGAGAGGTTAAGCTTTATTGGCTCCTCCTGGCGGTTTACAAGGTGATGCCGGATACTTTCCAGCATGACGTCAAATGATGCGATATACCGCGTGATACTGCGTGATACTGAGTTTTGATGCGACACGCCCATCGTGGTATACTGTGAAATACCCCGCCCATTTTGAATGGCTGCATCTGTATGTTGATTTAGGAAAAGTTTCATTACATTTGTTTCTGCGCAAACCCATGCAGAAAAAAAAACACAAGACGTTTGCCGGCTCCGATTTTGTTAGATTGCAATTCTCGATATTGAATCTTGATGAATTTTCCATTCCAAATATCAGAATCCCCCGACAGCAGGGACTGTTTCTCAAAGGGAAAAGAATAACCAGTTTCTGGGTCGATAAAGAGAAATGATAAAGACACCTCTAGCAACGTTTTGAGTAGGGAACAAGGTAATGATGATATTCGTGATAATGTTAATGATTTTATAATAAATCTAATATGCATTTTTACATATTTGTGAAATATATTGTCTTACTTATTTTAAGAAGCATTAAAATAAAGATTAAAATGTAGTGCCCCCCCATGTACAATGCCGTACATGAGACATTAATTAAGAAATTAATTATGATATTATTATATGTAATTATAATGTATTATATGTATATAAAATGTATTATATGTGTACCTTATATGCCTCAAGTCAGGGGTTCAAACCCAGCTGTCACCATGTGGTTTTCTTTTAACATAAAAATGTCTTTGAAAAGCTAAAATGGCTAATTTTATGGACACTATATTGACGTTTCAGAATTTTGATTAATACGGAATATAATATGGCATCACGTTTCTAAGGAAATGAATAACAATATAATTATATTCATATACCGTAGCTCAAATCCTGCTAAACTAGAAATTAGAAGAGTATTATTGGACAATGCTGTGAGGCTCTGGCAGAATTTCGCTGTAAACTGAAAAGGTATAGAGGAGACACGTTGTGTATCGCCTTTCTTTACACTTGTAAAAAAAAGAACATCAAATCATCAATATAGCTGCGTTCAAACCCCCCACCTAGCATATACAAGGTACAAGCTTAAGCCATTACACCACAGACATAATCACATGGGAAAGAGTGAAACTGAAGCAGACATATCAAAAGAAAGTGTACTACTGCGATAATTTGAGCTACAGCATATGAATATAAATATATCGTTATTAATTTCTTTAGATACGCGATTCCATATTATATCCCTATTAATCAAATTCTAAAAAGTATGCTTTTGTTTGTTGCGATAACGAGCATATTCACAGAAAAGGTTAAAACATTATAACTTTTTACAAAGTATATAACTATAGTCAGAAGGAGCACATAAAACATTTCCAAAATAACCACATGTAACCACATGCAAGACTTTGATGCTTTAAATGTTTAGGAAGAAAGTGGAATAATGGTGTGTATTTTTTATTTAAACTACCAATACCATTCATATACAGTTTATATAATATGTTTATGTTCCTAAATCAATATTGTTTATGAGCATGTGAAAGGCACGGTGAATCGGAGATTCTCAAAAACGTATAATTGGAAATGAATACGTGATTGGATCAACGAAATTCTGTGGTGTAAAATATTTCTGCATAATTAAAATATTTATGATGAAGGTGGAGGGCTGTGTACTTTTGTCCAACTGAGCAATCTTGCCTTTATAAAATATACCGACTAATGTTTAATGATTAACATGCTGTAATACACAGTTTAAAATTATTAAAAATCTAAAGAGTATACAACTTAAATTCTAAATTGGAAAAAGATCTGCAGTTTATTTCTGGTGACAGCTCAAATGCTGTACATGAGAGGTTAAGCTTTATAAGCTCCACCTGGTGGTTTTACAAGGCTCATGCGCTGAATTGAAAACTAAGTGCTGTGCCTGATGAGGCCCACACTTCCTGTTCTCTTTAAAAAGAAATGAAATAATTTTATAAATACAATATTAATACATGTGACTCATAAAATCCAACAGTATTGTAAATATTTATCTTTAGTCCTTGTACCCTCATAGAACTCAAACTACGGTTTACATTATAATATATTAATCAAATACTGTTTACAGTATTACTGTAAATGTTCTTATCATATCTACAGTGTTTAAAGTAACTTTATGTAATAATACAAAATATATCAAAATATAAAATATGAAATATTGTACAAAAATAAAATTATACTGTACATAAAAGTTTAATTTAAAAGTTGTGTGTTGCTTTCGTCTGTGTGCATACTGTACGTATGAGATAAACTGCATGTTAAAATGATGAAAATGATAGATGTAAATAAGAGTTCTGCTTACAAATGTCATCACTCACTCTCTCACACACACAAAATCACCCTGTTTAAATTCTCTCCTTCGAAGATGAATAAAATATTTTGAATTCAATTGACTTAAAGGGTCATTATAGAAATGACACATAGAAAACATAAAAGTATTTCAAGAAAATCCTTTAATATTTTTAAGAAAAACTTTTGTTACTGGACACAGACTCATTAACTAATCTCCTCTTTGTACTCTATTTCCAGAGCTCGTCAGTTACTCAGCTCTCCTGTGGATACACTGTGCTGATAAATGAGGACAGTAGAGCTCGTCAGAGCACTGAGAGACACAGCTCAGCCACTGGCCAGACAGACACCACCTACCTCTCACTGTCAGGACCAGAGCCGCCAACACGCAGAGACTGATGCCCACCGCCATGACTGCTAGTGTGTCAGAGTCCTGTGTGCAGCTTCTCCTTTCTCTCCTCTCCTCTCTCCCTCTGTCTGTCTGTCTTCTGTTCTATACACACCTGGAGAGACACGCCTCCTCTCCCTCCCTCTCTCCCTCCCTCCTCTGTTCTCTCTCTCTGCACCTCTCTCTTCCTCTCTGTCCTCCTCTCTCTCAGTTCAGTAATGCAGCTCAGTGATTTTTTTAAAAAAAACAATCAGTAATAAACACACACAACAGGATAATAGACACAGTGAGAGAGAGAGGAGATCATCGACAATCCCTCAGTAATAAGCACACAAAACAGGACAGGAGACACAGTGAGAGAGAGATTATTTACTTCCATTTGCTCTAATTTTAGTATAAGCCCCATATACAGTACATTACTGCACAGTGCTTTTGTCACTATGCTTTACTGCACTGTACTGTGTGTTACCATGGCCCCACTCCCTGCACTCTGCTTTTACCATCATTTCACTGGGCTTTAGTACAACATACTGTGCTTTTATCACAGTCCAGCTGGGCTTTACTGTGCTGTGCACTTACCCTGATCTTTTCTGAGCTTTACTGCACTGCACTGTGCTTTAAGACCAATCTCTATGGTCTCTGCTGCATTGCACTGTGTTTTTACCACAGTTTGACTGTGGTAGCACTTTTCAGCACTCTGCTGCAGTTTGAATACACTGTTCTGGATTTTGAGGAATAGAATTAAATCAATTCTTTGGGGTTGTATACAAACATGGTTTCCTGGTAGTCTGGGAGGTAAAGTAAACAGACTTTATCAACCCTATACAATTTCTTGCATTAGGAATTGTCTTTTCACATATCCCAGCTTGCTCTCTATGAGACACAGACACAGAGAGCGCTTGGGGTCTGCCATTGTACAGCACCCCTGGAGCAGTTGGGGTTCAGGGCTTCACTCAGGGGCCCAATGGTGTAGGATTCCTCTGCCAGCTGCAGGATTTGAACCAGCAACCCTCCAGCCACAGGCACAGCGCCACCGCTCCGTCCCCAGGTAGGCGTAGATGCAGTTTTCCTTACAGGAATGTGGTCTAACGACTCAGACAGAAAGTCAAGGAGCTCTTATTCACTTTGACATCTCAAAGAATTTGTTTTTCATCAGTTTTGTAACCCTCCACCCCAGTGCCTTCGGGCCCAGATTATTAATTTATCACACATCACGAGACTTCTCCTTACTGGGCTGGTAGCTTTCACAAGGAGGTATATGACACAGCCTTCAGACACACAGTAGGACTTCACAGTTTCAGGCTTATTTGTGGCCAATATGTTGAGGTGCTGATTGAAATGTTTGAATACCTTGGAATGGTCAAGTCTGTGCTGAATTACCAAAACTTAAACTCCCCTGATTTGAACGATATTTCAGATATTTTGAATCATTTCCCTGTGTCCTTGTCTAACTGGCTGTCTAATTGAAAGCCGGTTTCTAATTAAAGGCCAATCAGAGCCCATGTTCCCGGACTAGTCGGACGTGGGGCCCTGTTTGAGCTCAGTGTGATCTGGCCTTTCTGAGTTTCTGTTAATCCTAGAAGGGGCCCAGTTAGCGTTATTTTATTTCCAGGTTCTGTGCCCTTAAAAAATACCTTCGGTACACTGGCAATTCTGTTTAATTTCCTGATCATAAAGATTAAAAATATATATATTTTTTTAACTATGGCAACAACAAAGAAAGTTTCCATAATAAGTCTATATTTAAGAAAGTAGAAAAATACACAAAATCTTCTTTCAGCTAAGTTGGGGAAACACACCCCATTTTTACCATAAATTCTTGGATGCGGTTTTGACACACAGTACTCTGGGGCACATGGAACAAGATGGTGCCATCTTGTGTGCGACTCTCTCGCTGATGTTGCTTGTTTTTGTGTCGTGTCTCATTTTCCGCGCAAAAGCTCCGCGTGGGACCATCACCCACCACCGGCAGGGTTTAGAGCTTCAGCTCTGACTGAATCTGACGCAGTGGATCCGGAAGCACACGGCTCTGGCTTCTGGAGCAGTGAGCAAACGGGGACACGAGCGCAGGGGGGGGGTAGGAGTCGCGGCGCATCGGCGCCCGCCGGCCCCCAGCATCCTGCTGGCAGAAGTGCAGCTGCTGGACAGTAAGGCCAACGGACTTCACTGTCCCATCAACGCTCAGGCGTCCTCTGTTTCACTGAAGCCCAACGTTCCCGGTGCCGCTGTACAACCCGCTGGATTCCCGCTGTGCAGAATGGACCGCACACAGCGGCGGTTTGAGGTGATCAGACCCCACCCAACCCCACCCCATAACCAGAGAAACACGAGCGAAAAAAGACTGGAATAATTCAGTGACGCGTTCGGACTACGAGCTGCTACCGCCGATTCAAACAGAACGTAATGTGGCAGGAAACACACACGTACACACACACACACACACACACACACAGGGAGCACACACGCACACACGTACACAGGGAGCCCACACACACACAAACACACACACACGTACACAGGGAGCCCACACAAACACACACGTACACACACACACACACACACACACACACACACACACACACACACACGTACACAGCGAGCACACACGCACACAGGTACACAGGGAGCCCACACAAACACACACGTATGTACACACGCACGCACACACACACACGTACACAGGGAGCCCACACACACACACACACACGTACACAGGGAGCCCCCCTCCACACACACACACGCACGCACACACTACAATAGCCTATAATGCAAGTACAGCAATGCAACCAATACATCAGAGTCACAGCCAGTCTGCGAGCTGACAACAGAAATCATGCGCATGCTTGCGTTGAAACCGACGCTACACAACAACATCAGCACAGCAGAGACCAATGAGGACCCTGTTTGAGCGCTTTATTTCAAGATCAGAGGGACACTCCCCACTCGTGTAAGACCCCTGCAGTTGATAGATGCAAATCAGTCAGTAAACTGCATCGACGATTATATATTTTTCTATATGGGCTTTCAAGAAGGGATCAAACTCGCTGCTAACTTCGAGGACACCCATGAAGTTCCCGTTGTTGGAGTGCCCAAACGTTTCGATGTGTAGTGTCAAACAAATGACAAAGTTCAGGTGTCTGTGAAGCAGAAGACCCTTTATTCATATGCATATGGAAGTCTGGCTTGCGACCACCAGACTTAAAAAATAAGTAGCTGAAGATGGTCCTTTATACCTTAAAACACAAAGAGTTACTATGACATATTCTAAACAAATTATAAAACAGCAACACCTGCCAATTAATTATATCTAAGTTGCAGACTAGTTAGCAGGTAGTTCTTTTCATGTTCTGGGCGTATAGCCAGCTTACCAAATACATGCCCTTATCTTACTGACCAATGACAGGCAGCATCTTTATATATAGTTCAGGTGGGTAGCTGCGTCAGCATGCGTAGGCTGCAAAGGAACAAGTAATAGGTTTATTCCATGCTGAAAAAAAGAAGAAAGAGAACACATCGTTTCGGCCGTGGAGCCTTCTTCAGGTATCTTTATATATACTTGAGCACAAAACCTACGTCAAGCCACTAAACTGCATAGTTTGCAAAAAACATACAGAAACATGAAAATGATATTATTATCCCACTTCCTGGGCATCTCTCTTATCTCTCCATTCTTCAGCTGCATCCCCTAAAAAGGCAGCCCTCGCTCTGCTAAAAACTTCATTACTGCAGCCACTAGTCGGACGTGGGGTCCTGTTTGAGCTCAGTGTGATCTGGCCACACACACACACGTACACAGGGAGCCCACACACACACACACATGCAGGAAACACACACACACACACACGTACACAGGGAGCCAACACACACACACATGTATGTACACAGGGAGCCCACACACACACACGTACGTACACACACACACACACGTACACAGGGAGCCAACACACACACACATGTATGTACACAGGGAGCCCACACACACACACACGTACACATGGAGCCCACACACACACATGTACGTACACACACACACACACACGTACACAGGGAGCCCACACACACACACACACACACACACACACACACACACACACGTACACAGGGAGCACACACACACACGTACGTACACACACACACGTACACAGGGAGCCCACACACACACACACACACACACACACACATATGTATGTACACAGGGAGCCCACACAGACACATGTACAACTTGTTTTCCACTCATCGCTTGCACCTGCTCCCTGTTCCAGCCCTTTTCAGTTCCCCTTAAAAGCCAGACGCTGACGCCAAGCCGGACTCTGCACTGGTTCCCATACCAGACGAGTCTGGGACCTGGCAGTGCCTGGTCCCGCTAAGCTTTTAAGTCCCTCTTCCTCATCCCAGTTCCAGTGCCGGTTCCGACCCAGTTCCAGTTTTTATATCTTGTTTTGGACTTTTGCCTCCACTTGGATTCCCCCTTGGACTTTCTCCTGGACTGTTTGCCTGGGCACACCTCCCCCGACCACCTGCGCACCATGGACACGCCCCCCGTTTTCATTCCCGACTCCCATGTTTTTGGCCTTGTGTTATCCCCCACTCCTCCCCGGATTGTGTCATCTGCATAGGGTCCTGGGAGAACGCTTTCTTGACAATGTGCGGATAATGTTAATAGATTACAGCTCGGCCTTTAACACAATTGTTCCCACCAAGATGGTCCTAAAGCTCAGGAATCTGGGGTTAAAGTGTGAATCAGTGGTAGTGGTAGCATTTCATAATCTGACAGCTTGTGGGAAGACATTGTCTCTGAATCTGGAGGTTCATGTCTTGGTGACCAGAGGGCAGGGAGAGAAAATGAGGAACCAGGATGACTGGTATCCTTAGCGATACTTCCAGCCTTCCTGAGACAGTGGGTTGTAAAAACGTCCACAATAGCGGGGAGCTGTGCTCCAGTGATGGACTGGGCTGACCTGATCACCCCCTGTAATGCCATCCGGTCAGACAACGAGCTGCTGCCAGACCACACTGTGATCCCACAGGTGATCCCACACTCTCAACAGAGCACCTGCAGACTGGAGTAAGAATACCAGCAGATAGATCAATATTTTTCAACTGTCTGAGGAAGTAATGGTGCTGTTGCGCCTTCTCTGTAGCTCCAGTTACACGCTGGGACCCCGTTATCATCAGTAACAAAGGTACCCAGGAACCTGAAGCTGCGGACCATCTCTACAGCCACCCCATCGATGTGAATAGGGGTGTGGTCCCCACCCTGCTGTCTAAAATTCACAACCAGCTCTTTGGTTTTGCAGACGCTGAGGGAGAGAACACCAGGGTCCTGACCTCATCCCCATAGGTCCTCTCATTGTTACTGGTGAAAATAAAGGCGAAAGGGTTGCAGGTGAATGGAGCCTATCCCAGAAAGCAATGTGGGCAGGGCAGGGAACGCCCTCGCTGGGATGCCAGTCGATCACAGGGCGCTACAACTCCCACCAAGATCAAATTTCCTAGAAGCCCTTAAGACTACCAGCATGTGGTGTGTGTTTATTACAGAGGGATTCTCTGTGATCTCCTCTCTCACTGTGTCTCCTGTCCTGCTGTGTGTGTTTATTACTGAGGGATTCTCTGTGATCTCCTCTCTTTCTCACTGTGTCTCCTGTCCTTTTGTGTGTGTTTATTACTGAGCGATTCTCTGTGATCTCCTCTCTTTCTCACTGTGTCTCCTGTCCTGTTGTGTGTGTTTATTACAGAGGGAGTCTCTGTGATCTCCTCTCTCTCACTGTGTCTCCTGTCCTGTTGTGTGTTTATTACTGAGGGATTCTCTGTGATCTCCTCTCTCTCACTGTGTCTCCTGTCCTGTTGTGTGTGTTTATTACTGAGGGAGTCTCTGTGATCTCCTCTCTCTCTCACTGTGTCTCCTGTCCTGCTGTGTGTGTCAATGTGGTTTGATGGCACTGGAAGCCCCTGAGCTCTGAGCTGCTGTGGGGTGGCGGAGGAATGTGTTTTTCACTGGGATGTCGTTCTGCAGGTACAGAGGCCCCGGAGGCTGACGGTTTATTTTCAGGGATGTTCGAGAAGATGACAGCCCCTTTACAGAACTGACAGGTTTTTTTCTACAATTTGATAATTGAAAAAATGTCAAAACACCCAGTAAATCCATCCAAAAATGTTTTTGAGGCCAGACTCACTGTACAGACTAGCTGTACTGTAGCTAAGGAGCAATCTTCAGTGACTGGTTGCATTGAGAAAGATGTAAAAAAAACAGTTCAGATAAATGACATTACAGGAGCTGATGATAGTGAAGCACACAGCTCTTTGAAATTCTCTGTTCTTCTTTTTATGTCCATCTAAGGGTCAAAACTGAGCATTCAAAGGTTGTCTTGTTTTCCATCTCACAGGACATCTACAAAAATATAAAGATCTTCCAGCATATTGTGTCCAGGTAACTTGAAAGCCTGAATCAGTCTGTTACAATAGGAGCTACAGTCCCAGTACAGTATAACAGTCCTGTTACAATAGGAGCTCCAGTCCCAGTACAGTAGCACACTCCTGTTACAATAGCAGCTCCAGTCCCAGTACAGTAGCACACTCCTGTTACAATAGGAGCTACAGTCCCAGTACAGTACAACAGTCTGTTACAATAGGGGCTACAGTCCCAGTACAGTAGCACACCCCTGTTACAATAGGAGCTCTAGTCCCAGTACAGTACAACAGTCTGTTACAATAGGGGCTACAGTCCCAGTACAGTAGCACACCCCTGTTACAATAGGAGCTACAGTCCCAGTACAGTACAACAGTCTGTTACAATAGGAACTACAGTCCCAGTACAGTAGCACACTCCTGTTACAATAGGGGCTACAGTTTTAGTAAATCACTTTAGTTTACTATAGGGGTTACAGTTCCTCTACAGTACAACAGTTCAGTCCCAAAGGCCGCAAGCTATTTTATAAAGCTGCAGGCCAGACCCTCGCCCTGTTCCCTCTGGCTGGAGGACTCTACAGGTGCACCTGTCTCTGAGAAGAACAGACCTGAGGCTCTCATTGACTTGCGCCAATAGCTCTGGCTCCAGTAGTGGCGAAACCTTCATCAGTCTCAGGTCCCTTATCAGTCTTTTAAACTTTTCCCTTCAGGAAGACATTTTCACCGTCCACAGTGCCAAACAAATAGAACAAGACAAACAGAAGAAAATGTAGCCTTGTTCCAGAGAGTATAAAGCAGTTTTATCAATCTGATCTCTCTTGGAAAAGCCCCTTCTACGTGTCACTTTCTGACATATCTAATGGACTGTAATTATTTTACAATGCACAGGCGCTCTAATCCTTTCATAATCATTTTATGGACCTTTTGCTGTTTTAGGTTTGACTGTTTATTTTTTTTGAAGAAATGTTGTGATACCCTGTTTTTTTAAGTCCTATTTGGAATATGTTGAATGTTAAAAAAATTGCTGCTTGAACTGCCCTGGGGACGAAAGTAGTTTGGATTGCATTTCTCAACTTAAAAGCTCAGTAATCACACAGAAAATGAGGACAGTAGAGCTTGTCAGAGCACTAAGAGACACAGGTCAGCCACTGGCCAGACAGACACCACCTACCTCTCACTGTCAGGACCAGAGCCGCCAACACGCAGAGACTGATGCCCACCGCCATGACTGCTAGTGTGTCAGAGTCCTGTGTGCAGCTTCTCCTTTCTCTCCTCTCTCCCTCCGTGTGTCTCCTGCTCTGATATACACACCTGGAGAGACATGCCTCCTGTCCCTCCCTCTCTCCCTCCCTCCTCTGTTCTCTCTCTCTTCCTCTCTGTCCTCCTCTCCTTCAGGGGTTCACTCGGGATGTCCTGTTGAGCTCAGTAAAACTGAAAGAATTTTAAACAAAATACCAGTCAGACATAAACACTCCGAGCAGGACAGGAGACACAGTGAGAGAGAGGAGTGTTGATATTAAACTGTTTGATTTGGGATTTACCACACGTCTCTTTTACCTTGATCACACTGTTCCACATTCTACAGATTCAAATACAATTTGCATAAATTCTGTACATATTTATACAAACACAGTAGTTCCATTATGTGAGTTAGCTGTAAGACTGCTCAAAAGTCCTTCTGCACAAAAATGTAGTCTAACTGCTCAGACGATCAGGAAGCTCTTATACGCTGTGGTGTGTTCAGAGGAATGTGTGTTTCAGTGTTCACCTGTAGTTCTGCAGGTACAGTGCCTACAGAGAACCCACACACTCTTTCTAAAGTAACACATCTTGTCACTGTAGTGTGTTTATTACTGAGAATATCTCTGTGATCTCCTCTCTCTCATTGTGTCTCCTGTCCTGTTGTGTTTATTACTGAGGGATTCTCTGTGATCTCCTCTCTCTCCCTGTGTCTCCTGTCCTACAGTGTGTGTTTATTACTGACAGATTGTCTGTGATCTCCTCTCTCTCACTATGTCTCCTGTCCTGTTGTGTGTGTTTATTACTGAGAACTTCTCTGTGATCTCCTCTCTCACTGTGTCTCCTGTCCTATTGTGTGTGTTTATTACTGAGGGATTCTCTGTGATCTCTCTCTCAATGTCTGTGTCACAGTATCTCAATGTTGCAGACTAATCCTATCTGAAGAGGCATGACTTCTGATTAAACATCATAGAAACCTGCTGGCCTCAGGGGCTTCTGTACCTGCAGAAGGATGTGATAGTGAAAAACATGTTCCTGTGACAGCCCACAGCTAGTAACAGCTCTGGGACTTTCTGTGCTGTTAGACCACAGTGTTGGACAGGATGTGAGATGATCGACGGTGTAGAGAATACCGGTTCAGGGACGCCAAATATGTAGATTATAGTGGCTCTCTGAAGGCACCAGTTCTGTAGGGTTTGGGCATTTACTGAGACAATTTTTAATTGTAGCAGTAAATCACAAAGTTGATTCTTTTGATGGCTTTAGAGTCCAACCATGCGACATAACTCAAACAACGCACACACACAGGTACTAATACACGAGGATACATTTATTAATACATAGAATATGCATATAAACCTAACAGATCTTATCGAGAGGGTTATCAGAATACAAAAGATATATATTCAATCAGTTACAAAGTGTTACACATATCAAGAGGACATACGTTCAGTATATCATTCATTAAGACCGTTTCGTAAAGTGAACTTGGTTACAACTTCTACATTAGATACTCAAACAAGTACATAACTCTTAGGAATTAAATTGATATCAACTGGTTTGGATAACAATTGAATTCTCGAGCTGTAATGCATTGAAGTTGAATACTCATCCAATCTCTGGGGATTCAGATCTCCTGCAGGCACAAAGAAACAGTTGCAGGCTGTTGCTGTCCAATCCGCGCTCTCTGGCTCCGTGCCAGGCTGTGCTGTGCGGCTTGCGACGGTGCGCTGCAGATGCTCCCTGACCGGCTAGTTAGTGTTGGCTTTAACTAGCAAAGTTTGTGCACAGGAGAAAAGATGACTGTGGGTCCCAGCAAGTCAGGAAGAGGACCGGTTTGTTCCTGGTGAAGAGCTAGTTCTGAATAGTAATTCAGCTGTCCACAGTTCCGACCTGTTCACGAGGCCTGCTGCTGGTTACTCTCTGGCAACCTCCACTCTAGACTCTTAGAACAAAGGAAAGTTCTGGCACTCGGACACACTGGCCGTTCCGTGGTTGTCCGGGCTGAGTCTCAGGATGGTCAGGAGGCGCGCTGCGAGAATGTCCTGCCCTTGGGATTCTCCTTTGAATTCCTTCTGAATCTGAATCTTGTTGAATCTGAATCTCAATCTTGTCGAATCTCTCAGGCTCTCTGTGTTGCCTGTTTTTACCTGGAGGAACTTCAGCTCATTGATTGGCTGAAAGTTCCATGGGCATCAGAGTCCCACGTGGGTTACTCGGCCCTACCAGTCCCTGATTGGTTGATCAAGGTGAGATATGAGTCACTTAGTCCTGACACTTAGTAATGCAGTCCAGATGTCCAACTCGCACTCCCTAGACAGATAGGCACCAATGGATGACCATTGATCATGATAGCCAGGCTTAGCTAAATGCATCCCCCTTTGGGAGCTGTCCTTGGACCTTAAATCACCTTGCATGAATGGTTTCTCTGTGGCTGCACCACAGAGATGAACAGAGAAATGAGGCCTAATTTGGGAAAGCTCAGAAACACTTAATTCTGCCTTATTATTAAGCCTCGCCACTACAACGGATTAATTCCACACTGTAAATCGTAGTTTTATTTAGTTTTAGTTTTTTATTTATTCCAAATGGGAATCTATAAAAATAGCTTGGAGAAGTGTTCACACCCCTTAGAGAGCAACAGGAAATCAGTGTCACTACTACTACTTTACTCTCGTGTGTAAAGCAGTGTAACCACTTGCCTTCTGAATCACACAACAAGCTAACTAACCTCCAGCTGTGTTCACCTGTTGAATAAACTCAGAATAAACTCAGCTGGTCCTGTGGGTCTCCTCTGCTGGGCAGTGGATCTCCCAGTAAAGAGACAACTATGGGCAACAGGAAGTGATCAGAACAACTCCAGGATACAGCTGTGGAAAGACACAGAGCTGGAGATGGATATAAAACAAAAATAATGGAAAATAAATTATGAAGTGACAAGATGTGTTACTTTAGAAAGACTGTGTGGATTCTCTGTAGGCACTGTACCTGCAGAACTACAGGTGAACACTGAAACACACATTCCTCTGAACACACCACAGCGTATAAGAGCTTCCTGATCGTCTGAGCCATTAGACCACATTTTTGCACAGAAAAAACTTTTGAGCTAACTCACATACTGTAATTATTGTCTTTCTGTAAAAATTTACAGAATTTATGCCAATTTTACTCCTCTCTGTGTCTCCTCTCCTGAGTGTGTGTTTTACTGAGGGTTTCTCTGTTATGGGTGATATGGGGGCACTGTGGTTAACATTTCTGCCTCAAAGTACTGTACTAAGCTCCTGAGTTTGATTCCGGACCTCGGGTGTGATCTGTGTGGAGTTTGTTTGTCCTCCCTACGTTCACATACTGTAGGTTTCTTATCTACTGTACTGGGACTGAAGCTTCTATTGTAACAGACTGTTGTACTGTACTGGGACTGTAGCTTCTATTGTAACAGACTGTTGTACTGGACTGGGACTGTAGCTCCTATTGTAAAAGGAGTGTGCTACTGTACTGGGACTCTAGCTCCTATTGTAACGGACTGTTGTACTGTACTGGGACTGTAGCTCCTATTGTAAGAAGACTTAACTTGAACTTGAACTTTATTGCCTTATGTAACAGGTACTGGTACAATGGAATTCTTACTTACAGAAAGTCTCTCGATTGTAAAAACAAGTGTAAAAAAACAAAACAAAGTGCAAACAGTGCATCAAGACAATATACAAACAGTAGACAATGTGCAAGTAAACATGTAGACAGTTTGAATGTAAACAATACAGACGTGTAAACAATGACTGGAGATGTGCGATAGATAAGAAATCATAAAGAGGTAGATGGTGATGGTGTAGGTGTGGTCCGAGGGGGATGGCTAAATGTGTTCGCCAGTCTCACTGCTTGTGGATAGAAGCTATTGAAGAATCTAGTGGTAAGTGTCCGTATGCTCTTGTATCTCTTGCCTGAGGGCAGTGGGGTGAAGAGCTCATTCCCGGGGTGGTGACTGTCCTCTGTGATGGCCAGAATTCTACCACGGCAGCGGTCCTCATAGAGCTGTTTAATCTCGGTGAGACCGCAGCCGATGATCTTCTGGGCCATATTGACCATTCTCTGCAGTGCCTTTCTTTCTCGCGAAGAGGTGTTGCCATACCACACGGTGATCCCGTTGGTGAGGACGCTCTCGATGGTGCAGCGGTAGAAGTTCACCAACACATGTACTGGCATCCCCCATCGCTTGAGGCACCTCAAGAAATAGAGGCGCTGCTGAGCCTTTTTCATGGTAGAGTCAGTGTTCACAGTCCTGGTTAGATCTTTAGAGATGTGAATTCCCAAAAACCTAAAGCTGGTGACTGTTTCAACTTCCGTTCCATCAATACTGAGTGGGCTGTGAGTGTGTGGCCTGTGTCTCCGAAAGTCCACTATTAGCTCTTTCGTTTTCTTTACATTCAAGTCCAGGTTATTGCTATGACACCACCTAAGCAGCTGTACAACTTCATCCCTGTAAGTGGACTCGTCATCATCACTGATCAGTCCTATTATAGTGGTGTCATCAGCAAACTTAATGATGCGGTTGTTGCTGTGTCTTGCTGTGCAGTTGTGAGTGAACAGGGAGTACAACCTTGGACTCAGACAGCAGCCTTGTGGGGTTCCAGTGCTCAGGGTGACTGGTTTATTGCCTATCCACACCACCTGAGTTCTCTCGATAAGAAAGTCCAGCAGCCAGTTGCAGACAGAGTTGCACAGACCTAATCCCCTGAGCTTTGTCACCAGTTGACTGGGTATGATGGAATTGAATGCTGAACTGTAGTCCACAAACAGCATTCTCACATACGAGTTCTTAGTGTCCAGGTGTTCCAAGGCTGTATGCAAAGCCAGGGAGACAGCATCAACCACTGATCTGTTGTTCTGGTAGGCGAACTGCAAGGGGTCCAGTGACTCTGTGATGGAGGAGTTGATGTGTGACAACACCAGCTTCTCCAGGCATTTCATCACCACAGATGTTAATGCTTCTGGGCGGTAATCATTCAGGCATGTCACTTTTGCCTTTTTGGGGGTTGGAACAATAGTGTTTTTTTTAAAGCAGATGGGGACCATGGACTGTGACAGGGAGGAATTAAAGATGTCCGTAAACACTGTGGCCAGCTGGGCTGCACATGTCCTCAGGACACGAGGTGGTATCCCATCAGGCCCTGCAGCCTTACGGGTTTTCACCCTGCTCAGAGTCTTACTGAGTTACTGAACACAGAGACTGTGTTACTGAACTGGAACTGTAGCTGCTATTGTAACAGGAGTGTGCTACTGTACTGGGACTGTAGCTCCTATTGTAACAGGAGTGTGCTACTGTACTGGGACTGTAGCTCCTATTGTAACAGACTGTTGTACTGTACTGGGACTGTAGCTCCTATTGTAACAGGGGTGTGCTACTGTACTGGGACTGGAGCTGCTATTGTAACAGGAGTGTTGTACTGTACTGGGACTGTAGCTCCTATTGCAACAGGAGTGTGCTACTGTACTGGGACTGGAGCTGCTA
The DNA here is from genome assembly GCF_059453375.1 of Lepisosteus platostomus. NCBI lineage: Eukaryota > Metazoa > Chordata > Actinopteri > Semionotiformes > Lepisosteidae > Lepisosteus > Lepisosteus platostomus. The sequence goes on from NC_142616.1 coordinate 4,601,563, forward strand.
TTGTAATAGGAGTGTTCTAATGTACTGGGACTGTAGCTGCTATTGTTACAGGACTGTTATACTGGACTGGGACTGTAGCTCCTATTGTAACTGGCTATGCATGTGCAGTCATTATTGGTTACACACAGGTAAAAGAATAGAGTTCTGCATAATTTTACCCAGACAATCAAAGTCCTGTGCACTGACAACAATTTTATTAGCTACAGGTTATGTTTGAACGTCTGCTAGTAGCTCAGGGCATCATGAAGAGATTAAACACATTTGAGGTAGGACTTAGGAAGGTGTCTCACAACAGTGCCAGTTACAGTACATGGTCAAGGCATTTTGAGGCTTGTTGCCAACAGTACATCTGACATGTAGTTGAACTTCTTGCATGCTTGACATGCTTCTATAATGACAGGCTCTACAAGCCCTGAGCCATGTGGCAGGAGAAAGCTGCCCACAGTCCCAGGACACTTCTGGGTTTCTCAAGAGTTAAGAGCTGAGTGTGATCAATGACTCCAGGCTGACATGACCTTTAAAAATGCCATCGTCCCGGTTCATCTGCATTTCTCCTCAGGGTGAGAGAGGCTGTGGCACAGCCAGCAGCAAGTTACTGGAGAAAGAACTTTACTTCCAGCTGCTGATGTGCACAAAACCTGCATGAAAGACTCTTGGGCGTAAGTCTGCAGTTACTGCTGGTTGTACAGGCTTCTCACTCATATCATTCATTATTAATAAAAATAATAATAAACTTTATTTTATATAGCACCTTTAAAGGTGTCTTCTCAAACCGCTTTACAGGATGAAATGTAATGTGAACACTTGCACTAGACCTGGTCAGGATTCTGGCTACTGAATTTTGGACATACTGCAGTTTGTTCAGAGTAGATTTAGATACCCCAGGGAGTAGAGCATTGCAGTAGTCAATTCGAGAGAATACAAGTATGTTGATCAGTTTTTCAGCAACAGTTAATGATAGCATAGGGCGTAGTCTTGCCATATTTCTAAGGTGAAAAAAAGATGTTTTGACAGTATGCTACACATGTGGGTCAAATGTTAAGCCAGAATCGAATATAACCCCAAGGTTTTTCAATTTTGATTGAAGCTCAAGTACAGAGCCATCTACAGATAGGGTAAAAGGACTGGCTTTACGAAGTTGATGGGGGGTACCAATAAGCATGACTTCAGTCTTGTCGCAGTTAAGATGAAGGAAGTTTTGAGTCATCCAAATTTTTATGTCAGAGATGCAATTAGATAGAATAGGGACAGCCACATCAGTGTCAGGTTTGGTATGGATGTATATTTGAGTATTGTCAGCGTAGAAATGAAAGCTGACCAAATGGGAACATGTAAATGCTGAAGAGCAAGGGGCCCAGTATTGGGCCCTGGGGGACACCAGACTTGACAAGACCAATTTCAGACCTGTACCCATTGAGAGAGACAAAGTGACAGCGATCAGTGAGGTAAGATTTAAACCATTTGAGGGCAGTGTCAGAAACTCCAAACACAGTATCGAGACGAGAAAGTAAGATGTTATGGTCAACAGTGTCAAAGGCAGCACTGAGATCAAGAAGGATGAGTATGGAAAGAGAACCAGAATCAGAATGCAAGACTTTGATGCTTTAAATGTTTAGGAAGAAAGTGGAATAATGGTGTGTATTTTTTATTTAAACTACCAATACCATTCATATACAGTTTATATAATATGTTTATGTTCCTAAATCAATATTGTTTATGAGCATGTGAAAGGCACGGTGAATCGGAGATTCTCAAAAACGTATAATTGGAAATGAATACGTGATTGGATCAACGAAATTCTGTGGTGTAAAATATTTCTGCATAATTAAAATATTTATGATGAAGGTGGAGGGCTGTGTACTTTTGTCCAACTGGGCAATCTTGCCTTTATAAAATATACCGACTAATGTTTAATGATTAACATGCTGTAATACACAGTTTAAAATTATTAAAAATCTAAAGAGTATACAACTTAAATTCTAAATTGGAAAAAGATCTGCAGTTTATTTCTGGTGACAGCTCAAATGCTGTACATGAGAGGTTAAGCTTTATAAGCTCCACCTGGTGGTTTTACAAGGCTCATGCGCTGAATTGAAAACTAAGTGCTGTGCCTGATGAGGCCCACACTTCCTGTTCTCTTTAAAAAGAAATAAAATAATTTTATAAATACAATATTAATACATGTGACTCATAAAATCCAACAGTATTGTAAATATTTATCTTTAGTCCTTGTACCCTCATAGAACTCAAACTACGGTTTACATTATATTAAAACTTTACATGTTTACATGTATTAAAACTGATCTTCTTTCAGCTAAGTTGGGGAAACACACCCATTTTTACCATAAATTCTTGGATGCGGTTTTGACACACAGTACTCTGGGGCACATGGAACAAGATGGTGCCATCTTGTGTGCGACTCTCTCGCTGATGTTGCTTGTTTTTGTGTCGTGTCTCATTTTCCGCGCAAAAGCTCCGCGTGGGACCATCACCCACCACCGGCAGGGTTTAGAGCTTCAGCTCTGACTGAATCTGACGCAGTGGATCCGGAAGCACACGGCTGGAGCGGTGAGCAAACGGGGACACGAGCGCAGAGGGGGGGTAGGAGTCGCGGCGCATCGGCGCCCGCCGGCCCCCAGCATCCTGCTGGCAGAAGTGCAGCTGCTGGACAGTAAGGCCAACGGACTTCACTGTCCCATCAACGCTCAGGCGTCCTCTGTTTCACTGAAGCCCAATGTTCCCGGTGCCGGCCGCTGTACAACCCGCTGGATTCCCGCTGTGCAGAATGGACCGCACACAGCGGCGGTTTGAGGTGATCAGACCCCACCCAACCCCACCCCATTACCAGAGAAACACGAGCGAAAAAAGACTGGAATAATTCAGTGACGCGTTCGGACTACGAGCTGCTACCGCCGATTCAAACAGAACGTAATGTGGCAGGAAACACACACGTACACAGGGAGCACACACGCACACATGTACACAGGGAGCCCACACACACAAACACACACGCACGTACACAGGGAGCCCACACAAACACACACGTACACACACACACACACACACACGTACACAGCGAGCACACACGCACACAGGTACACAGGGAGCCCACACAAACACACACGTATGTACACACGCACGCACACACACACACGTACACAGGGAGCCCACACACACACACACACGTACACAGGGAGCCCCCTTCCACACACACACACGCACGCACACACTACAATAGCCTATAATGCAAGTACAGCAATGCAACCAATACATCAGAGTCACAGCCAGTCTGCGAGCTGACAACAGAAATCATGCGCACGCTTGCGTTGAAACCGACGCTACACAACAACATCAGCACAGCAGAGACCAATGAGGACCCTGTTTGAGCTTACTCGTGTAAGACCCCTGCAGTTGATAGATGCAAATCAGTCAGTAAACTGCATCGACGATTATATATTTTTCTATATGGGCTTTCAAGAAGGGATCAAACTCGCTGCTAACTTCGAGCACACCCATGAAGTTCCCGTTGTTGGAGCGCCCAAACATTTCGATGTGTAGTGTCAAACAAATGACAAAGTTCAGGTGTCTGTGAAGCAGAAGACCCTTTATTCATATGCATATGGAAGTCTGGCTTGCGACCACCAGACTTAAAAAATAAGTAGCTGAAGATGGTCCTTTATACCTTAAAACACAAAGAGTTACTATGACATATTCTAAACAAATTATAAAACAGCAACACCTGCCAATTAATTATATCTAAGTTGCAGACTAGTTAGCAGGTAGTTCTTTTCATGTTCTGGGCGTATAGCCAGCTTACCAAATACATGCCCTTATCTTACTGACCAATGACAGGCAGCATCTTTATATATAGTTCAGGTGGGTAGCTGCGTTCAGGTGCGTAGGCTGCAAAGGAACAAGTAATAGGTTTATTCCATGCTGAAAAAAAGAAGAAAGAGAACACATCGTTTCGGCCATGGAGCCTTCTTCAGGTATCTTTATATATACTTGAGCACAAAACCTACGTCAAGCCACTAAACTGCATAGTTTGCAAAAAACATACAGAAACATGAAAATGATATCATTATCCCACTTCCTGGGCATCTCTCTTATCTCTCCATTCTTCAGCTGCATCCCCTAAAAAGGCAGCCCTCGCTCTGCTAAAAACTTCACTACTGCAGCCACTAGTCGGACGTGGGGTCCTGTTTGAGCTCAGTGTGATCTGGCCACACACACACACGTACACAGGGAGCCCACACACACACACATGTATGTACACAGGGAGCCCACACACACACACACGTACACAGGGAGCCCACACACACACATGTACGTACACACACACACACGTACACAGGGAGCCCACACACACACACACACACACAGGAAACACACACGTACACAGGGAGCACACACACACGTACGTACGTACACACACACACACACGTACACAGGGAGCCAACACACACACACATGTATGTACACAGGGAGCCCACACACACACACATGTACACAGGGAGCCCACACACACACATGTACGTACACACACACACACGTACACAGGGAGCCCACACACACACACACACACACACACAGGAAACACACACGTACACAGGGAGCACACACACACGTACGTACACACACACGTACACAGGGAGCCCACACACACACACACACACACACACACATATGTATGTACACAGGGAGCCCACACAGACACATGTACAACTTGTTTTCCACTCATCGCTTGCACCTGCTCCCTGTTCCAGCCCTTTTCAGTTCCCCTTAAAAGCCAGACGCTGCCGCCAAGCCGGACTCTGCACTGGTTCCCGTACCAGACGAGTCCGGGACCTGGAAGCGCCTGGTCGCGCTAAGCTTTTAAGTCCCTGTTCCTCATCCCAGTTCCAGTGCCGGTTCCGACCCAGTTCCAGTTTTTATATCTTGTTTTGGACTTTTGCCTCCGCTTGGATTCCCCCTTGGACTTTCTCCTGGACTGTTTGCCTGGGCACACCTCCCCCGACCACCTGCGCACCATGGACACGCCCCCCGTTTTCATTCCCGACTCCCATGTTTTTGGCCTTGTGTTATCCCCCACTCCTCCCCGGATTGTGTCATCTGCATAGGGTCCTGGGAGAACGCTTTCTTGACAATGTGCGGATGATGTTAATAGATTACAGCTCGGCCTTTAACACAATTGTTCCCACCAAGATGGTCCTAAAGCTCAGGAATCTGGGGTTAAAGTGTGAATCAGTGGTAGGGGTAGCATTTCATAATCTGACAGCTTGTGGGAAGACATTGTCTCTGAATCTGGAGGTTCATGTCTTGGTGACCAGAGGGCAGGGAGAGAAAATGAGGAACCAGGATGACTGGTATCCTTAGCGATACTTCCAGCCTTCCTGAGACAGTGGGTTGTAAAAACGTCCACAATAGCGGGGAGCTGTGCTCCAGTGATGGACTGGGCTGACCTGATCACCCCCTGTAATGCCATCCGGTCAGACAACGAGCTGCTGCCAGACCACACTGTGATCCCACAGGTGATCCCACACTCTCAACAGAGCACCTGCAGACTGGAGTAAGAATACCAGCAGATAGATCAATATTTTTCAACTGTCTGAGGAAGTAATGGTGCTGTTGCGCCTTCTCTGTAGCTCCAGTTACACGCTGGGACCCCGTTATCATCAGTAACAAAGGTACCCAGGAACCTGAAGCTGCGGACCATCTCTACAGCCACCCCATCGATGTGAATAGGGGTGTGGTCCCCACCCTGCTGTCTAAAATTCACAACCAGCTCTTTGGTTTTGCAGACGCTGAGGGAGAGAACACCAGGGTCCTGACCTCATCCCCATAGGTCCTCTCATTGTTACTGGTGAAAATAAAGGCGAAAGGGTTGCAGGTGAATGGAGCCTATCCCAGAAAGCAACGTGGGCAGGGCAGGGAACGCCCTCGCTGGGATGCCAGTCGATCACAGGGCGCTACAACTCCCACCAAGATCAAATTTCCTAGAAGCCCTTAAGACTACCAGCATGTGGTGTGTGTTTATTACAGAGGGATTCTCTGTGATCTCCTCTCTCACTGTGTCTCCTGTCCTGCTGTGTGTGTTTATTACTGAGAGATTCTCTGTGATCTCCTCTCTTTCTCACTGTGTCTCCTGTCCTTTTGTGTGTGTTTATTACTGAGTGATTCTCTGTGATCTCCTCTCTTTCTCACTGTGTCTCCTGTCCTGTTGTGTGTGTTTATTACAGAGGGAGTCTCTGTGATCTCCTCTCTCTCACTGTGTCTCCTGTCCTGTTGTGTGTTTATTACTGAGGGATTCTCTGTGATCTCCTCTCTCTCACTGTGTCTCCTGTCCTGTTGTGTGTGTTTATTACTGAGGGAGTCTCTGTGATCTCCTCTCTCTCTCACTGTGTCTCCTGTCCTGTTGTGTGTGTTTATTACTGAGGGAGTCTCTGTGATCTCCTCTCTCTCACTGTGTCTCCTGTCCTGTTGTGTGTGTTTATTACTGAGGGAGTCTCTGTGATCTCCTCTCTCTCTCACTGTGTCTCCTGTCCTGCTGTGTGTGTCAATGTGGTTTGATGGCACTGGAAGCCCCTGAGCTCTGAGCTGCTGTGGGGTGGCGGAGGAATGTGTTTTTCACTGGGATGTCGTTCTGCAGGTACAGAGGCCCCGGAGGCTGATGGTTTATTTTCAGGGATGTTCGAGAAGATGACAGCCCCTTTACAGAACTGACAGGTTTTTTTCTACAATTTGATAATTGAAAAAATGTCAAAACACCCAGTAAATCCATCCAAAAATGTTTTTGAGGCCAGACTCACTGTACAGACTAGCTGTACTGTAGCTAAGGAGCAATCTTCAGTGACTGGTTGCATTGAGAAAGATGTAAAAAAAACAGTTCAGATAAATGACATTACAGGAGCTGATGATAGTGAAGCACACAGCTCTTTGAAATTCTCTGTTCTTCTTTTTATGTCCATCTAAGGGTCAAAACTGAGCATTCAAAGGTTGTCTTGTTTTCCATCTCACAGGACATCTACAAAAATATAAAGATCTTCCAGCATATTGTGTCCAGGTAACTTGAAAGCCTGAATCAGTCTGTTACAATAGGAGCTACAGTCCCAGTACAGTATAACAGTCCTGTTACAATAGGAGCTCCAGTCCCAGTACAGTAGCACACTCCTGTTACAATAGCAGCTCCAGTCCCAGTACAGTAGCACACCCCTGTTACAATAGGAGCTCTAGTCCCAGTACAGTACAACAGTCTGTTACAATAGGGGCTACAGTCCCAGTACAGTAGCACACCCCTGTTACAATAGGAGCTACAGTCCCAGTACAGTACAACAGTCTGTTACAATAGGAACTACAGTCCCAGTACAGTAGCACACTCCTGTTACAATAGGGGCTACAGTTTTAGTAAATCACTTTAGTTTACTATAGGGGTTACAGTTCCTCTACAGTACAACAGTTCAGTCCCAAAGGCCGCAAGCTATTTTATAAAGCTGCAGGCCAGACCCTCGCCCTGTTCCCTCTGGCTGGAGGACTCTACAGGTGCACCTGTCTCTGAGAAGAACAGACCTGAGGCTCTCATTGACTTGCGCCAATAGCTCTGGCTCCAGTAGTGGCGAGCCTTCATCAGTCTCAGGTCCCTTATCAGTCTTTTAAACTTTTGCCTTCAGGAAGACATTTTCACCGTCCACAGTGCCAAACAAATAGAACAAGACAAACAGAAGAAAATGTAGCCTTGTTCCAGAGAGTATAAAGCAGTTTTATCAATCTGATCTCTCTTGGAAAAGCCCCTTCTACGTGTCACTTTCTGACATATCTAATGGACTGTAATTATTTTACAATGCACAGGCGCTCTAATCCTTTCATAATCATTTTATGGACCTTTTGCTGTTTTAGGTTTGACTGTTTATTTTTTTTGAAGAAATGTTGTGATACCCTGTTTTTTTAAGTCCTATTTGGAATATGTTGAATGTTAAAAAAATTGCTGCTTGAACTGCCCTGGGGACGAAAGTAGTTTGGATTGCATTTCTCAACTTAAAAGCTCAGTAATCACACAGAAAATGAGGACAGTAGAGCTTGTCAGAGCACTAAGAGACACAGGTCAGCCACTGGCCAGACAGACACCACCTACCTCTCACTGTCAGGACCAGAGCCGCCAACACGCAGAGACTGATGCCCACCGCCATGACTGCTAGTGTGTCAGAGTCCTGTGTGCAGCTTCTCCTTTCTCTCCTCTCTCCCTCCGTGTGTCTCCTGCTCTGATATACACACCTGGAGAGACATGCCTCCTGTCCCTCCCTCTCTCCCTCCCTCCTCTGTTCTCTCTCTCTTCCTCTCTGTCCTCCTCTCCTTCAGGGGTTCACTGGGGATGTCCTGTTGAGCTCAGTAAAACTGAAAGAATTTTAAACAAAATACCAGTCAGACATAAACACTCCGAGCAGGACAGGAGACACAGTGAGAGAGAGGAGTGTTGATATTAAACTGTTTGATTTGGGATTTACCACACGTCTCTTTTACCTTGATCACACTGTTCCACATTCTACAGATTCAAATACAATTTGCATAAATTCTGTACATATTTATACAAACACAGTAGTTCCATTATGTGAGTTAGCTGTAAGACTGCTCAAAAGTCCTTCTGCACAAAAATGTAGTCTAACTGCTCAGACGATCAGGAAGCTCTTATACGCTGTGGTGTGTTCAGAGGAATGTGTGTTTCAGTGTTCACCTGTAGTTCTGCAGGTACAGTGCCTTCAGAGAATCCACAAACTCTTTCTAAAGTAACACATCTTGTCACTGTAGTGTGTTTATTACTGAGAATATCTCTGTGATCTCCTCTCTCTCATTGTGTCTCCTGTCCTGTTGTGTTTATTACTGAGGGATTCTCTGTGATCTCCTCTCTCTCCCTGTGTCTCCTGTCCTACAGTGTGTGTTTATTACTGACAGATTGTCTGTGATCTCCTCTCTCTCACTATGTCTCCTGTCCTGTTGTGTGTGTTTATTACTGAGAACTTCTCTGTGATCTCCTCTCTCACTGTGTCTCCTGTCCTATTGTGTGTGTTTATTACTGAGGGATTCTCTGTGATCTCCTCTCTCTCAATGTCTGTGTCACAGTATCTCAATGTTGCAGACTAATCCTATCTGAAGAGGCATGACTTCTGATTAAACATCATAGAAACCTGCTGGCCTCAGGGGCTTCTGTACCTGCAGAAGGATGTGATAGTGAAAAACATGTTCCTGTGACAGCCCACAGCTAGTAACAGCTCTGGGACTTTCTGTGCTGTTAGACCACAGTGTTGGACAGGATGTGAGATGATCGACGGATTAATTCCACACTGTAAATCGTAGTTTTATTTAGTTTTAGTTTTTTATTTATTCCAAATGGGAATCTATAAAAATAGCTTGGAGAAGTGTTCACACCCCTTAGAGAGCAACAGGAAATCAGTGTCACTACTACTACTTTACTCTCCTGTGTAAAGCAGTGTAACCACTTGCCTTCTGAATCACACAACAAGCTAACTAACCTCCAGCTGTGTTCACCTGTTGAATAAACTCAGAATAAACTCAGCTGGTCCTGTGGGTCTCCTCTGCTGGGCAGTGGATCTCCCAGTAAAGAGACAACTATGGGCAACAGGAAGTGATCAGAACAACTCCAGGATACAGCTGTGGAAAGACACAGAGCTGGAGATGGATATAAAACAAAAATAATGGAAAATAAATTATGAAGTGACAAGATGTGTTACTTTAGAAAGACTGTGTGGATTCTCTGTAGGCACTGTACCTGCAGAACTACAGGTGAACACTGAAACACACATTCCTCTGAACACACCACAGCGTATAAGAGCTTCCTGATCGTCTGAGCCATTAGACCACATTTTTGCACAGAAAAAACTTTTGAGCTAACTCACATACTGTAATTATTGTCTTTCTGTAAAAATGTACAGAATTTATGCCAATTTTACTCCTCTCTGTGTCTCCTCTCCTGAGTGTGTGTTTTACTGAGGGTTTCTCTGTTATGGGTGATATGGGGGCACTGTGGTTAACATTTCTGCCTCAAAGTACTGTACTAAGCTCCTGAGTTTGATTCCGGACCTCGGGTGTGATCTGTGTGGAGCGTGTTTGTCCTCCCTACGTTCACATACTGTAGGTTTCTTATCTACTGTACTGGGACTGTAGCTTCTATTGTAACAGACTGTTGTACTGTACTGGGACTGTAGCTTCTATTGTAACAGACTGTTGTACTGGACTGGGACTGTAGCTCCTATTGTAAAAGGAGTGTGCTACTGTACTGGGACTGTAGCTCCTATTGTAACGGACTGTTGTACTGTACTGGGACTGTAGCTCCTATTGTAAGAAGACTTAACTTGAACTTGAACTTTATTGCCTTATGTAACAGGTACTGGTACAATGGAATTCTTACTTACAGAAAGTCTCTCGATTGTAAAAACAAGTGTAAAAAAACAAAACAAAGTGCAAACAGTGCATCAAGACAATATACAAACAAACAGTAGACAATGTGCAAGTAAACATGTAGACAGTTTGAATGTAAACAATACAGACGTGTAAACAATGACTGGAGATGTGCGATAGATAAGAAATCATAAAGAGGTAGATGGTGATGGTGTAGGTGTGGTCCGAGGGGGATGGCTAAATGTGTTCGCCAGTCTCACTGCTTGTGGGTAGAAGCTATTGAAGAATCTGGTGGTAAGTGTCCGTATGCTCTTATATCTCTTGCCTGAGGGCAGTGGGGTGAAGAGCTCATGCCCGGGGTGGTGACTGTCCTCTGTGATGGCCAGAATTCTACCACGGCAGCGGTCCTCATAGAGCTGTTTAATCTCGGTGAGACCGCAGCCGATGATCTTCTGGGCCATATTGACCATTCTCTGCAGTGCCTTTCTTTCTCGCGAAGAGGTGTTGCCATACCACACAGTGATCCCGTTGGTGAGGACGCTCTCGATGGTGCAGCGGTAGAAGTTCACCAACACATGTACTGGCATCCCCCATCGCTTGAGGCACCTCAAGAAATAGAGGCGCTGCTGAGCCTTTTTCATGGTAGAGTCAGTGTTCACAGTCCTGGTTAGATCTTTAGAGATGTGAATTCCCAAAAACCTAAAGCTGGTGACTGTTTCAACTTCCGTTCCATCAATACTGAGTGGGCTGTGAGTGTGTGGCCTGTGTCTCCGAAAGTCCACTATTAGCTCTTTCGTTTTCTTTAGTTCAAGTCCAGGTTATTGCTATGACACCACCTAAGCAGCTGTACAACTTCATCCCTGTAAGTGGACTCGTCATCATCACTGATCAGTCCTATTATAGTGGTGTCATCAGCAAACTTAATGATGCGGTTGTTGCTGTGTCTTGCTGTGCAGTTGTGAGTGAACAGGGAGTACAACCTTGGACTCAGACAGCAGCCTTCTGGGGTTCCAGTGCTCAGGGTGACTGGTGTTGATGTTTTATTGCCTATCCGCACCACCTGTGGTCTCTCGATAAGAAAGTCCAGCAGCCAGTTGCAGACAGAGTTGCACAGACCTAATCCCCTGAGCTTTGTCACCAGTTGACTGGGTATGATGGAATTGAATGCTGAACTGTAGTCCACAAACAGCATTCTCACATACGAGTTCTTAGTGTCCAGGTGTTCCAAGGCTGTATGCAAAGCCAGGGAGACAGCATCAACCACTGATCTGTTGTTCTGGTAGGCGAACTGCAAGGGGTCCAGTGACTCTGTGATGGAGGAGTTGATGTGTGACAACACCAGCTTCTCCAGGCATTTCATCACCACAGATGTTAATGCTTCTGGGCGGTAATCATTCAGGCATGTCACTTTTGCCTTTTTGGGGGTTGGAACAATAGTGTTTTTTTTAAAGCAGATGGGGACCATGGACTGTGACAGGGAGGAATTAAAGATGTCCGTAAACACTGTGGCCAGCTGGGCTGCACATGTCCTCAGGACACGAGGTGGTATCCCATCAGGCCCTGCAGCCTTACGGGTTTTCACCCTGCTCAGAGTCTTACTGAGTTACTGAACACAGAGACTGTGTTACTGAACTGGAACTGTAGCTGCTATTGTAACAGGAGTGTGCTACTGTACTGGGACTGTAGCTCCTATTGTAACAGGAGTGTGCTACTGTACTGGGACTGTAGCTCCTATTGTAACAGACTGTTGTACTGTACTGGGACTGTAGCTCCTATTGTAACAGGGGTGTGCTACTGTACTGGGACTGGAGCTGCTATTGTAACAGGAGTGTTGTACTGTACTGGGACTGTAGCTCCTATTGCAACAGGAGTGTGCTACTGTACTGGGACTGGAGCTGCTATTGTAATAGGAGTGTTCTAATGTACTGGGACTGTAGCTGCTATTGTTACAGGACTGTTATACTGGACTGGGACTGTAGCTCCTATTGTAACTGGCTATGCATGTGCAGTCATTATTGGTTACACACAGGTAAAAGAATAGAGTTCTGCATAATTTTACCCAGACAATCAAAGTCCTGTGCACTGACAACAATTTTATTAGCTACAGGTTATGTTTGAACGTCTGCTAGTAGCTCAGGGCATCATGAAGAGATTAAACACATTTGAGGTAGGACTTAGGAAGGTGTCTCACAACAGTGCCAGTTACAGTACATGGTCAAGGCATTTTGAGGCTTGTTGCCAACAGTACATCTGACATGTAGCTGAACTTCTTGCATGCTTGACATGCTTCTATAATGACAGGCTCTACAAGCCCTGAGCCATGTGGCAGGAGAAAGCTGCCCACAGTCCCAGGACACTTCTGGGTTACTCAAGAGTTAAGAGCTGAGTGTGATCAATGACTCCAGGCTGACATGACCTTTAAAAATGCCATCGTCCCGGTTCATCTGCATTTCTCCTCAGGGTGAGAGAGGCTGTGGCACAGCCAGCAGCAAGTTACTGGAGAAAGAACTTTACTTCCAGCTGCTGATGTGCACAAAACCTGCATGAAAGACTCTTGGGCGCAAGTCTGCAGTTACTGCTGGTTGTACAGGCTTCTCACTCATATCATTCATTATTAATAAAAATAATAATAAACTTTATTTTATATAGCACCTTTAAAGGTGTCTTCTCAAACCGCCTTACAGGATGAAATGTAATGTGAACACTTGCACTAGACCTGGTCAGGATTCTGGCTACTGAATTTTGGACATACTGCAGTTTGTTCAGAGTAGATTTAGATACCCCAGCGAGTAGAGCATTGCAGTAGTCAATTCGAGAGAATACAAGTATGTTGATCAGTTTTTCAGTAACAGTTAATGATAGCATAGGGCGTAGTCTTGCCATATTTCTAAGGTGAAAAAAAGATGTTTTGACAGTATGCTACACATGTGGGTCAAATGTTAAGCCAGAATCGAATATAACCCCAAGGTTTTTCAATTTTGATTGAAGCTCAAGTGCAGAGCCATCTACAGATAGGGTAAAAGGACTGGCTTTACGAAGTTGATGGGGGGTACCAATAAGCATGACTTCAGTCTTGTCGCAGTTAAGATGAAGGAAGTTTTGAGTCATCCAAATTTTTATGTCAGAGATGCAATTAGATAGAATAGGGACAGCCACATCAGTGTCTGGTTTGGTATGGATGTATATTTGAGTATTGTCAGCGTAGAAATGAAAGCTGACCAAATGGGAACATGTAAATGCTGAAGAGCAAGGGGCCCAGTATTGGGCCCTGGGGGACACCAGACTTGACAAGACCAATTTCAGACCTGTACCCATTGAGAGAGACAAAGTGACAGCGATCAGTGAGGTAAGATTTAAACCATTTGAGGGCAGTGTCAGAAACTCCAAACACAGTATCGAGACGAGAAAGTAAGATGTTATGGTCAACAGTGTCAAAGGCAGCACTGAGATCAAGAAGGATGAGTATGGAAAGAGAACCAGAATCAGAATGCAAGACTTTGATGCTTTAAATGTTTAGGAAGAAAGTGGAATAATGGTGTGTATTTTTTATTTAAACTACCAATACCATTCATATACAGTTTATATCATATGTTTATGTTCCTAAATCAATATTGTTTATGAGCATGTGAAAGGCACGGTGAATCGGAGATTCTCAAAAACGTATAATTGGAAATGAATACGTGATTGGATCAACGAAATTCTGTGGTGTAAAATATTTCTGCATAATTAAAATATTTATGATGAAGGTGGAGGGCTGTGTACTTTTGTCCAACTGAGCAATCTTGCCTTTATAAAATATACCGACTAATGTTTAATGATTAACATGCTGTAATACACAGTTTAAAATTATTAAAAATCTAAAGAGTATACAACTTAAATTCTAAATTGGAAAAAGATCTGCAGTTTATTTCTGGTGACAGCTCAAATGCTGTACATGAGAGGTTAAGCTTTATAAGCTCCACCTGGTGGTTTTACAAGGCTCATGCGCTGAATTGAAAACTAAGTGCTGTGCCTGATGAGGCCCACACTTCCTGTTCTCTTTAAAAAGAAATAAAATAATTTTATAAATACAATATTAATACATGTGACTCATAAAATCCAACAGTATTGTAAATATTTATCTTTAGTCCTTGTACCCTCATAGAACTCAAACTACGGTTTACATTATATTAAAACTTTACATGTTTACATGTATTAAAACTGATCTTCTTTCAGCTAAGTTGGGGAAACACACCCATTTTTACCATAAATTCTTGGATGCGGTTTTGACACACAGTACTCTGGGGCACATGGAACAAGATGGTGCCATCTTGTGTGCGACTCTCTCGCTGATGTTGCTTGTTTTTGTGTCGTGTCTCATTTTCCGCGCAAAAGCTCCGCGTGGGACCATCACCCACCACCGGCAGGGTTTAGAGCTTCAGCTCTGACTGAATCTGACGCAGTGGATCCGGAAGCACACGGCTGGAGCGGTGAGCAAACGGGGACACGAGCGCAGGGGGGGGGTAGGAGTCGCGGCGCATCGGCGCCCGCCGGCCCCCAGCATCCTGCTGGCAGAAGTGCAGCTGCTGGACAGTAAGGCCAACGGACTTCACTGTCCCATCAACGCTCAGGCGTCCTCTGTTTCACTGAAGCCCAATGTTCCCGGTGCCGGCCGCTGTACAACCCGCTGGATTCCCGCTGTGCAGAATGGACCGCACACAGCGGCGGTTTGAGGTGATCAGACCCCACCCAACCCCACCCCATTACCAGAGAAACACGAGCGAAAAAAGACTGGAATAATTCAGTGACGCGTTCGGACTACGAGCTGCTACCGCCGATTCAAACAGAACGTAATGTGGCAGGAAACACACACGTACACACACACACACACGTACACAGGGAGCACACACGCACACACGTACACAGGGAGCCCACACAAACACACACGTACACACACACACACACACACACACGTACACAGCGAGCACACACGCACACAGGTACACAGGGAGCCCACACAAACACACACGTATGTACACACGCACGCACACACACACACGTACACAGGGAGCCCACACACACACACACGTACACAGGGAGCCCCCCTCCACACACACACACGCACGCACACACTACAATAGCCTATAATGCAAGTACAGCAATGCAACCAATACATCAGAGTCACAGCCAGTCTGCGAGCTGACAACAGAAATCATGCGCACGCTTGCGTTGAAACCGACGCTACACAACAAAATCAGCACAGCAGAGACCAATGAGGACCCTGTTTGAGCTTACTCGTGTAAGACCCCTGCAGTTGATAGACGCAAATCAGTCAGTAAACTGCATCGACGATTATATATTTTTCTATATGGGCTTTCAAGAAGGGATCAAACTCGCTGCTAACTTCGAGGACACCCATGAAGTTCCCGTTGTTGGAGCGCCCAAACGTTTCGATGTGTAGTGTCAAACAAATGACAAAGTTCAGGTGTCTGTGAAGCAGAAGACCCTTTATTCATATGCATATGGAAGTCTGGCTTGCGACCACCAGACTTAAAAAAGAAGTAGCTGAAGATGGTCCTTTATACCTTAAAACACAAAGAGTTACTATGACATATTCTAAACAAATTATAAAACAGCAACACCTGCCAATTAATTATATCTAAGTTGCAGACTAGTTAGCAGGTAGTTCTTTTCATGTTCTGGGCGTATAGCCAGCTTACCAAATACATGCCCTTATCTTACTGACCAATGACAGGCAGCATCTTTATATATAGTTCAGGTGGGTAGCTGCGTCAGCATGCGTAGGCTGCAAAGGAACAAGTAATAGGTTTATTCCATGCTGAAAAAAAGAAGAAAGAGAACACATCGTTTCGGCCGTGGAGCCTTCTTCAGGTATCTTTATATATACTTGAGCACAAAACCTACGTCAAGCCACTAAACTGCATAGTTTGCAAAAAACATACAGAAACATGAAAATGATATTATTATCCCACTTCCTGGGCATCTCTCTTATCTCTCCATTCTTCAGCTGCATCCCCTAAAAAGGCAGCCCTCGCTCTGCTAAAAACTTCATTACTGCAGCCACTAGTCGGACGTGGGGTCCTGTTTGAGCTCAGTGTGATCTGGCCACACACACACACGTACACAGGGAGCCCACACACACACACACATGCAGGAAACACACACACACACACGTACACAGGGAGCCAACACACACACACATGTATGTACACAGGGAGCCCACACACACACACGTACGTACACACACACACACACGTACACAGGGAGCCAACACACACACACATGTATGTACACAGGGAGCCCACACACACACACACGTACACAGGGAGCCCACACACACACATGTACGTACACACACACACACACGTACACAGGGAGCCCACACACACACACACACACACACAGGAAACACACACGTACACAGGGAGCACACACACACACGTACGTACACACACACACGTACACAGGGAGCCCACACACACACACACACACACACACACACACACACACACACACACACATATGTATGTACACAGGGAGCCCACACAGACACATGTACAACTTGTTTTCCACTCATCGCTTGCACCTGCTCCCTGTTCCAGCCCTTTTCAGTTCCCCTTAAAAGCCAGACGCTGACGCCAAGCCGGACTCTGCACTGGTTCCCGTACCAGACGAGTCCGGGACCTGGAAGCGCCTGGTCGCGCTAAGCTTTTAAGTCCCAGTTCCTCATCCCAGTTCCAGTGCCGGTTCCGACCCAGTTCCAGTTTTTATATCTTGTTTTGGACTTTTGCCTCCGCTTGGATTCCCCCTTGGACTTTCTCCTGGACTGTTTGCCTGGGCACACCTCCCCCGACCACCTGCGCACCATGGACACGCCCCCCGTTTTCATTCCCGACTCCCATGTTTTTGGCCTTGTGTTATCCCCCACTCCTCCCCGGATTGTGTCATCTGCATAGGGTCCTGGGAGAACGCTTTCCTGACAATGTGCGGATGATGTTAATAGATTACAGCTCGGCCTTTAACACAATTGTTCCCACCAAGATGGTCCTAAAGCTCAGGAATCTGGGGTTAAAGTGTGAATCAGTGGTAGTGGTAGCATTTCATAATCTGACAGCTTGTGGGAAGACATTGTCTCTGAATCTGGAAGTTCATGTCTTGGTGACCAGAGGGCAGGGAGAGAAAATGAGGAACCAGGATGACTGGTATCCTTAGCGATACTTCCAGCCTTCCTGAGACAGTGGGTTGTAAAAACGTCCACAATAGCGGGGAGCTGTGCTCCAGTGATGGACTGGGCTGACCTGATCACCCCCTGTAATGCCATCCGGTCAGACAACGAGCTGCTGCCAGACCACACTGTGATCCCACAGGTGATCCCACACTCTCAACAGAGCACCTGCAGACTGGAGTAAGAATACCAGCAGATAGATCAATATTTTTCAACTGTCTGAGGAAGTAATGGTGCTGTTGCGCCTTCTCTGTAGCTCCAGTTACACGCTGGGACCCCGTTATCATCAGTAACAAAGGTACCCAGGAACCTGAAGCTGTGGACCATCTCTACAGCCACCCCATCGATGTGAATAGGGGTGTGGTCCCCACCCTGCTGTCTAAAATTCACAACCAGCTCTTTGGTTTTGCAGACGCTGAGGGAGAGAACACCAGGGTCCTGACCTCATCCCCATAGGTCCTCTCATTGTTACTGGTGAAAATAAAGGCGAAAGGGTTGCAGGTGAATGGAGCCTATCCCAGAAAGCAACGTGGGCAGGGCAGGGAACGCCCTCGCTGGGATGCCAGTCGATCACAGGGCGCTACAACTCCCACCAAGATCAAATTTCCTAGAAGCCCTTAAGACTACCAGCATGTGGTGTGTGTTTATTACAGAGGGATTCTCTGTGATCTCCTCTCTCACTGTGTCTCCTGTCCTGCTGTGTGTGTTTATTACTGAGAGATTCTCTGTGATCTCCTCTCTTTCTCACTATGTCTCCTGTCCTTTTGTGTGTGTTTATTACTGAGTGATTCTCTGTGATCTCCTCTCTTTCTCACTGTGTCTCCTGTCCTGTTGTGTGTGTTTATTACAGAGGGAGTCTCTGTGATCTCCTCTCTCTCACTGTGTCTCCTGTCCTGTTGTGTGTTTATTACAGAGGGATTCTCTGTGATCTCCTCTCTCACTGTGTCTCCTGTCCTGCTGTGTGTGTTTATTACTGAGGGAGTCTCTGTGATCTCCTCTCTCTCTCACTGTGTCTCCTGTCCTGTTGTGTGTGTTTATTACTGAGGGAGTCTCTGTGATCTCCTCTCTCTCACTGTGTCTCCTGTCCTGTTGTGTGTGTTTATTACTGAGGGAGTCTCTGTGATCTCCTCTCTCTCTCACTGTGTCTCCTGTCCTGCTGTGTGTGTCAATGTGGTTTGATGGCACTGGAAGCCCCTGAGCTCTGAGCTGCTGTGGGGTGGCGGAGGAATGTGTTTTTCACTGGGATGTCGTTCTGCAGGTACAGAGGCCCCGGAGGCTGACGGTTTATTTTCAGGGATGTTCGAGAAGATGACAGCCCCTTTACAGAACTGACAGGTTTTTTCTACAATTTGATAATTGAAAAAATGTCAAAACACCCAGTAAATCCATCCAAAAATGTTTTTGAGGCCAGACTCACTGTACAGACTAGCTGTACTGTAGCTAAGGAGCAATCTTCAGTGACTGGTTGCATTGAGAAAGATGTAAAAAAAACAGTTCAGATAAATGACATTACAGGAGCTGATGATAGTGAAGCACACAGCTCTTTGAAATTCTCTGTTCTTCTTTTTATGTCCATCTAAGGGTCAAAACTGAGCATTCAAAGGTTGTCTTGTTTTCCATCTCACAGGACATCTACAAAAATATAAAGATCTTCCAGCATATTGTGTCCAGGTAACTTGAAAGCCTGAATCAGTCTGTTACAATAGGAGCTACAGTCCCAGTACAGTATAACAGTCCTGTTACAATAGGAGCTCCAGTCCCAGTACAGTAGCACACTCCTGTTACAATAGCAGCTCCAGTCCCAGTACAGTAGCACACTCCTGTTACAATAGGAGCTACAGTCCCAGTACAGTACAACAGTCTGTTACAATAGGGGCTACAGTCCCAGTACAGTAGCACACCCCTGTTACAATAGGAGCTCTAGTCCCAGTACAGTACAACAGTCTGTTACAATAGGGGCTACAGTCCCAGTACAGTAGCACACCCCTGTTACAATAGGAGCTACAGTCCCAGTACAGTACAACAGTCTGTTACAATAGGAACTACAGTCCCAGTACAGTAGCACACTCCTGTTACAATAGGGGCTACAGTTTTAGTAAATCACTTTAGTTTACTATAGGGGTTACAGTTCCTCTACAGTACAACAGTTCAGTCCCAAAGGCCGCAAGCTATTTTATAAAGCTGCAGGCCAGACCCTCGCCCTGTTCCCTCTGGCTGGAGGACTCTACAGGTGCACCTGTCTCTGAGAAGAACAGACCTGAGGCTCTCATTGACTTGCGCCAATAGCTCTGGCTCCAGTAGTGGCGAGCCTTCATCAGTCTCAGGTCCCTTATCAGTCTTTTAAACTTTTGCCTTCAGGAAGACATTTTCACCGTCCACAGTGCCAAACAAATAGAACAAGACAAACAGAAGAAAATGTAGCCTTGTTCCAGAGAGTATAAAGCAGTTTTATCAATCTGATCTCTCTTGGAAAAGCCCCTTCTACGTGTCACTTTCTGACATATCTAATGGACTGTAATTATTTTACAATGCACAGGCGCTCTAATCCTTTCATAATCATTTTATGGACCTTTTGCTGTTTTAGGTTTGACTGTTTATTTTTTTTGAAGAAATGTTGTGATACCCTGTTTTTTTAAGTCCTATTTGGAATATGTTGAATGTTAAAAAAATTGCTGCTTGAACTGCCCTGGGGACGAAAGTAGTTTGGATTGCATTTCTCAACTTAAAAGCTCAGTAATCACACAGAAAATGAGGACAGTAGAGCTTGTCAGAGCACTAAGAGACACAGGTCAGCCACTGGCCAGACAGACACCACCTACCTCTCACTGTCAGGACCAGAGCCGCCAACACGCAGAGACTGATGCCCACCGCCATGACTGCTAGTGTGTCAGAGTCCAGTCTGCAGCTTCTCCTTTCTCTCCTCTCTCCCTCCGTGTGTCTCCTGCTCTGATATACACACCTGGAGAGACATGCCTCCTGTCCCTCCCTCTCTCCCTCCCTCCTCTGTTCTCTCTCTCTTCCTCTCTGTCCTCCTCTCCTTCAGGGGTTCACTGGGGATGTCCTGTTGAGCTCAGTAAAACTGAAAGAATTTTAAACAAAATACCAGTCAGACATAAAAACTCCGAGCAGGACAGGAGACACAGTGAGAGAGAGGAGTGTTGATATTAAACTGTTTGATTTGGGATTTACCACACGTCTCTTTTACCTTGATCACACTGTTCCACATTCTACAGATTCAAATACAATTTGCATAAATTCTGTACATATTTATACAAACACAGTAGTTCCATTATGTGAGTTAGCTGTAAGACTGCTCAAAAGTCCTTCTGCACAAAAATGTAGTCTAACTGCTCAGACGATCAGGAAGCTCTTATACGCTGTGGTGTGTTCAGAGGAATGTGTGTTTCAGTGTTCACCTGTAGTTCTGCAGGTACAGTGCCTACAGAGAACCCACACACTCTTTCTAAAGTAACACATCTTGTCACTGTAGTGTGTTTATTACTGAGAATATCTCTGTGATCTCCTCTCTCTCATTGTGTCTCCTGTCCTGTTGTGTTTATTACTGAGGGATTCTCTGTGATCTCCTCTCTCTCCCTGTGTCTCCTGTCCTACAGTGTGTGTTTATTACTGACAGATTGTCTGTGATCTCCTCTCTCTCACTATGTCTCCTGTCCTGTTGTGTGTGTTTATTACTGAGAACTTCTCTGTGATCTCCTCTCTCACTGTGTCTCCTGTCCTATTGTGTGTGTTTATTACTGAGGGATTCTCTGTGATCTCCTCTCTCTCAATGTCTGTGTCACAGTATCTCAATGTTGCAGACTAATCCTATCTGAAGAGGCATGACTTCTGATTAAACATCATAGAAACCTGCTGGCCTCAGGGGCTTCTGTACCTGCAGAAGGATGTGATAGTGAAAAACATGTTCCTGTGACAGCCCACAGCTAGTAACAGCTCTGGGACTTTCTGTGCTGTTAGACCACAGTGTTGGACAGGATGTGAGATGATCGACGGATTAATTCCACACTGTAAATCGTAGTTTTATTTAGTTTTAGTTTTTTATTTATTCCAAATGGGAATCTATAAAAATAGCTTGGAGAAGTGTTCACACCCCTTAGAGAGCAACAGGAAATCAGTGTCACTACTACTACTTTACTCTCCTGTGTAAAGCAGTGTAACCACTTGCCTTCTGAATCACACAACAAGCTAACTAACCTCCAGCTGTGTTCACCTGTTGAATAAACTCAGAATAAACTCAGCTGGTCCTGTGGGTCTCCTCTGCTGGGCAGTGGATCTCCCAGTAAAGAGACAACTATGGGCAACAGGAAGTGATCAGAACAACTCCAGGATACAGCTGTGGAAAGACACAGAGCTGGAGATGGAAATAAAACAAAAATAATGGAAAATAAATTATGAAGTGACAAGATGTGTTACTTTAGAAAGACTGTGTGGATTCTCTGTAGGCACTGTACCTGCAGAACTACAGGTGAACACTGAAACACACATTCCTCTGAACACACCACAGCGTATAAGAGCTTCCTGATCGTCTGAGCCATTAGACCACATTTTTGCACAGAAAAAACTTTTGAGCTAACTCACATACTGTAATTATTGTCTTTCTGTAAAAATGTACAGAATTTATGCCAATTTTACTCCTCTCTGTGTCTCCTCTCCTGAGTGTGTGTTTTAGTGAGGGTTTCTCTGTTATGGGTGATATGGGGGCACTGTGGTTAACATTTCTGCCTCAAAGTACTGTACTAAGCTCCTGAGTTTGATTCCGGACCTCGGGTGTGATCTGTGTGGAGCGTGTTTGTCCTCCCTACGTTCACATACTGTAGGTTTCTTATCTACTGTACTGGGACTGTAGCTTCTATTGTAACAGACTGTTGTACTGTACTGGGACTGTAGCTTCTATTGTAACAGACTGTTGTACTGGACTGGGACTGTAGCTCCTATTGTAAAAGGAGTGTGCTACTGTACTGGGACTGTAGCTCCTATTGTAACGGACTGTTGTACTGTACTGGGACTTTAGCTCCTATTGTAAGAAGACTTAACTTGAACTTGAACTTTATTGCCTTATGTAACAGGTACTGGTACAATGGAATTCTTACTTACAGAAAGTCTCTCGATTGTAAAAACAAGTGTAAAAAAACAAAACAAAGTGCAAACAGTGCATCAAGACAATATACAAACAAACAGTAGACAATGTGCAAGTAAACATGTAGACAGTTTGAATGTAAACAATACAGACGTGTAAACAATGACTGGAGATGTGCGATAGATAAGAAATCATAAAGAGGTAGATGGTGATGGTGTAGGTGTGGTCCGAGGGGGATGGCTAAATGTGTTCGCCAGTCTCACTGCTTGTGGGTAGAAGCTATTGAAGAATCTGGTGGTAAGTGTCCATATGCTCTTATATCTCTTGCCTGAGGGCAGTGGGGTGAAGAGCTCATGCCCGGGGTGGTGACTGTCCTCTGTGATGGCCAGAATTCTACCACGGCAGCGGTCCTCATAGAGCTGTTTAATCTCAGTGAGACTGCAGCCGATGATCTTCTGGGCCATATTGACCATTCTCTGCAGTGCCTTTCTTTCTCGCGAAGAGGTGTTGCCATACCACACGGTGATCCTGTTGGTGAGGACGCTCTCGATGGTGCAGCGGTAGAAGTTCACCAACACATGTACTGGCATCCCCCATCGCTTGAGGCACCTCAAGAAATAGAGGCGCTGCTGAGCCTTCTTCATGATAGAGTCAGTGTTCACAGTCCAGGTTAGATCTTTAGAGATGTGAATTCCCAAAAACCTAAAGCTGGTGACTGTTTCAACTTCCGTTCCATCAATACTGAGTGGGCTGTGAGTGTGTGGCCTGTGTCTCCGAAAGTCCACTATTAGCTCTTTCGTTTTCTTTAGTTCAAGTCCAGGTTATTGCTATGACACCACCTAAGCAGCTGTACGACTTCATCCCTGTAAGTGGACTCGTCATCATCACTGATCAGTCCTATTATAGTGGTGTCATCAGCAAACTTAATGATGCGGTTGTTGCTGTGTCTTGCTGTGCAGTTGTGAGTGAACAGGGAGTACAACCTTGGACTCAGACAGCGGCCTTGTGGGGTTCCAGTGCTCAGGGTGACTGGTGTTGATGTTTTATTGCCTATCCGCACCACCTGTGGTCTCTCGATAAGAAAGTCCAGCAGCCAGTTGCAGACAGAGTTGCACAGACCTAATCCCCTGAGCTTTGTCACCAGTTGACTGGGTATGATGGAATTGAATGCTGAACTGTAGTCCACAAACAGCATTCTCACATACGAGTTCTTAGTGTCCAGGTGTTCCAAGGCTGTATGCAAAGCCAGGGAGACAGCATCAACCACTGATCTGTTGTTCTGGTAGGCGAACTGCAAGGGGTCCAGTGACTCTGTGATGGAGGAGTTGATGTGTGACAACACCAGCTTCTCCAGGCATTTCATCACCACAGATGTTAATGCTTCTGGGCGGTAATCATTCAGGCATGTCACTTTTGCCTTTTTGGGGGTTGGAACAATAGTGTTTTTTTTAAAGCAGATGGGGACCATGGACTGTGACAGGGAGGAATTAAAGATGTCCGTAAACACTGTGGCCAGCTGGGCTGCACATGTCCTCAGGACACGAGGTGGTATCCCATCAGGCCCTGCAGCCTTACGGGTTTTCACCCTGCTCAGAGTCTTACTGAGTTACTGAACACAGAGACTGTGTTACTGAACTGGAACTGTAGCTGCTATTGTAACAGGAGTGTGCTACTGTACTGGGACTGTAGCTCCTATTGTAACAGGAGTGTGCTACTGTACTGGGACTGTAGCTCCTATTGTAACAGACTGTTGTACTGTACTGGGACTGTAGCTCCTATTGTAACAGGGGTGTGCTACTGTACTGGGACTGGAGCTGCTATTGTAACAGGAGTGTTGTACTGTACTGGGACTGTAGCTCCTATTGCAACAGGAGTGTGCTACTGTACTGGGACTGGAGCTGCTATTGTAATAGGAGTGTTCTAATGTACTGGGACTGTAGCTGCTATTGTTACAGGACTGTTATACTGGACTGGGACTGTAGCTCCTATTGTAACTGGCTATGCATGTGCAGTCATTATTGGTTACACACAGGTAAAAGAATAGAGTTCTGCATAATTTTACCCAGACAATCAAAGTCCTGTGCACTGACAACAATTTTATTAGCTACAGGTTATGTTTGAACGTCTGCTAGTAGCTCAGGGCATCATGAAGAGATTAAACACATTTGAGGTAGGACTTAGGAAGGTGTCTCACAACAGTGCCAGTTACAGTACATGGTCAAGGCATTTTGAGGCTTGTTGCCAACAGTACATCTGACATGTAGTTGAACTTCTTGCATGCTTGACATGCTTCTATAATGACAGGCTCTACAAGCCCTGAGCCATGTGGCAGGAGAAAGCTGCCCACAGTCCCAGGACACTTCTGGGTTTCTCAAGAGTTAAGAGCTGAGTGTGATCAATGACTCCAGGCTGACATGACCTTTAAAAATGCCATCGTCCCGGTTCATCTGCATTTCTCCTCAGGGTGAGAGAGGCTGTGGCACAGCCAGCAGCAAGTTACTGGAGAAAGAACTTTACTTCCAGCTGCTGATGTGCACAAAACCTGCATGAAAGACTCTTGGGCGTAAGTCTGCAGTTACTGCTGGTTGTACAGGCTTCTCACTCATTATTAATAAAAATAATAATAAACTTTATTTTATATAGCACCTTTAAAGGTGTCTTCTCAAACCGCTTTACAGGATGAAATGTAATGTGAACACTTGCACTAGACCTGGTCAGGATTCTGGCTACTGAATTTTGGACATACTGCAGCTTGTTCAGAGTAGATTTAGATACCCCAGCGAGTAGAGCATTGCAGTAGTCAATTCGAGAGAATACAAGTATGTTGATCAGTTTTTCAGCAACAGTTAATGATAGCATAGGGCGTAGTCTTGCCATATTTCTAAGGTGAAAAAAAGATGTTTTGACAGTATGCTACACATGTGGGTCAAATGTTAAGCCAGAATCGAATATAACCCCAAGGTTTTTCAATTTTGATTGAAGCTCAAGTACAGAGCCATCTACAGACAGGGTAAAAGGACTGGCTTTACGAAGTTGATGGGGGGTACCAATAAGCATGACTTCAGTCTTTTCGCAGTTAAGATGAAGGAAGTTTTGAGTCATCCAAATTTTTATGTCAGAGATGCAATTAGATAGAATAGGGACAGCCACATCAGTGTCAGGTTTGGTATGGATGTATATTTGAGTATTGTCAGCGTAGAAATGAAAGCTGACCAAATGGGAACATGTAAATGCTGAAGAGCAAGGGGCCCAGTATTGGGCCCTGGGGGACACCAGACTTGACAAGACCAATTTCAGACCTGTACCCATTGAGAGAGACAAAGTGACAGCGATCAGTGAGGTAAGATTTAAACCATTTGAGGGCAGTGTCAGAAACTCCAAACACAGTATCGAGACGAGAAAGTAAGATGTTATGGTCAACAGTGTCAAAGGCAGCACTGAGATCAAGAAGGATGAGTATGGAAAGAGAACCAGAATCAGAAGCTATTAGGAGTTTTTTGGTGACTTTGACCAGGGCAGTTTCTGTGCTATGAAGTTGACGGAAGCCAGATTGGAGGGGTTCGAAAAGGTTGTTTGTCATGAGGTGGTTATGTAACTGAAGTGTGACAGCACGTTCTAGAATTTTAGAGAGAAAGGGTAAGTTGGAGATGGGGTGAAAGTTGTTGAGATTGTCGAGAGCCATGTTAGGGTTTTTTGGCACGGGGGTAATGGCCGCAGTTTTGAGGATCGTTGGTACTGTACAATGCCAGTGCTCAAGGATTCATGTATAATATTGAGGACAATGGGACAGAGAGAAGAGAAACAGGACTGGAATAAAGTGGTGGGAATGGGATCAAAAATAGATGTGGTGGGTTTCATGCGTGTAACTAGTTTGTTGTGGGGTGCCAAGTCAAGAACAGAGAAGCTGGAGAGATGGGAACCAGAGAAGTTGGATGAGGAGGGAGGAGGTATGGAAATGATAGGCATAGTGGAGAGAATGTGATGCCGGATGTTGTCAATCTTAGAACTAAAGAAATCTAAGAATGTATTGTATTTATTGTATTATTGTATTTATTCATAGATATTAGTTGTATTGGTATCAGATTTGATCGTGTTGTTGTTTTCCATCAAGGTAAAAACAAACAACACATTGTCAGGATGTCCAAACAGTTGAATGAATTCAAAGACAAATAACACATCTGTGCTCCAAAAAAATTAAAACGAAATGCCAAAAACGAACAGACAAGTCGGGAGAGGCTGCTGGCTTCAATTGCAGTTCAGGTTAGGTGGTGAAGGAGGAGAATCTCTCTCACCTGGAGGGCTGTGAAATTAATGCCCCAGAAGCATTAATCTACTGAGTTTTCATTTCTGCAATTAGTGTCCACTGTTCTTAAACACATACAAAATAAACAGAGTTGTAATTGATTTAAGAAGACATGTCCTAAGGCCTGTGACTGTTAAATGGGAGAGACAGTTTATTAACTCTGGTAAAAATGGTAACAAAATAAATTCATTGGTGCTATAATATAATTGTACAAATTTCAAACTGGGCACAAAATCGTGAACTCTGTGAAAGCACTGTATGGTCGCCATTTTGTTGCAAACTGCTGATATGGCCTGTGTACTGTGATGTGAAGAGGCCCTTCCTGCTCACTAGGCCCTGTACTGACTGGTGTACTGTGATGTGAAGAGGCCCTTCCTGCTCACTAGGCCCTGTACTGACTGATGTACTGTGATGTGAAGAGGCCCTTCCTGCTCACTAGTCTCTGTAATGACTGATGTGATGTGATGGACGAGCGAGTAAGTACAGGCTGTGCAGGAGACATTTCACTCTAGAAATGTTCCACTGTGATCTACAGGCGAGTTAACAAGTGAGGAGTATTTGTCTCGAAATTGAGAGTAATATGTCTATTGGATTGAAAGAGGAGTTTTCACAAGCCTGCTTGTTTACAGCGTCAGAGGGCTGCTTCACCTCACCGGAGGTTTTGTTGCCTTGCTCTGAATTGCAGAACATGGCGCTGCGCAGGCCTGGAAATTTGGTCTATTCTGTGATGTAAATGGGAGGTTTAACATGTTAACAAAAAAAAAGAACTCTTAATTTAGAAGCCTTGTAGGGATCAAGATTTGCAGCAGTACAGGATTCCGATGGCGATACTAAGGAGGGCTAAGCGAGCACACGAAGAGAGAGAACAATAAGCTTGCTGATTACAGGAGTCTTTTTAGAGAAGAAAAATAATAACCCTAATTTCGAGTATAAAGCCAAAAAATGATTTCCTAGTCCCACCGGTCCCTAATCTAATCCTAATGTAGTCCAACCTTTAATCTAATTCAAGAAAATCCGACCTTGAGTAAAAGACTAACCTACAACTGAAGCAATACATAGACAATTCCCCCTATTAAACCTGTTTCACCAGTCCGTTCTCTCAAACCAGACCCAGAGCTCATTCTGTTCTGGCACCAGTGCTTGGGCTCTGTTTCCAGGGCTGCTGCCCATTTAGGAGTCTCTCCCTGTGCTGGTCTGTCTTCCCTCTCAGTCCTCGGAACAGGGGGCTGAGACACTCGAGCCACTCCCTCTGGTCTCGAGCTGCGCTGCTGTGACAATACCTTGTCAGTATTATCGACTGGAAATTGAATTTGAGTGCCATGACGGAGGCAGGGTATGTGAAGGTGCAACAGATGTTACAGTGCTGGAATGAAAGAGCTGGAATATGGAAAGCAAATGTTGCCAGTTTTTTTGCAAGATTTTGATGTAGAGTATTCTCACTGGTGGTATGGTTGTTGGTACAACCTTGCACTCAAGAACCTTGGACTCTCCTCTTGTCAAACACACACACACACACCTGAGGACTCCTGTCTCTCCTGTTGTCACACACACACACCTGAGGACTCCTGTCTCTCCTGTTGTCACACACACACACACACACACACCCCTGAGGACTCCTGTCTCTCCTGTTGTCACACACACACACCCCTGAGGACTCCTGTCTCTCCTGTTGTCACACACACACCCCTGAGGACTCCTGTCTCTCCTGTTGTCACACACACACACACCTGAGGACTCCTGTCTCTCCTGTTGTCAAACACACACACACACACTTGAGGACTCCTGTCTCTCCTCTTGTCAAACACACACACACACACTTGAGGACTCCTGTCTCTCCCGTTGTCACACACACACACACACATACACACACATTTGAGGACTCCTGTCTCTCCTGTTGTCACACACACACACACACACACACACACACACACACACTTGAGGACTCCTGTCTCTCCTGTTGTCACACACACACACAGATGAGGACTCCTGTCTCTCCAGTTGTCTCAAACACACACAAACACACACACACCTGAGGACTCCTGTCTCTTCTCTGTCTCTTGTCTCTCCAGCCTGCAGCCAGGCACCCCTGAGTTTCAGTGTCCTGCAGGGAGACTCTGCCCAGGAGGGGTCCTGGCCCTGGCAGGCCAGCCTGCACTGGAAAGGTCAATACTGGTGTGGAGGCTCACTGATCAACGGCGACTGGGTGCTGACAGCTGCAGGTTGCTTCTATGGTTAAAGAACTAGAAGACATCTTCTCTATATCTGCTCAGAGATACATCTGATGAATGAGTTTCATCGCCTCTCAGTATTTTATGTTAAGTTTGATGTACAAGTGGCTGAGAATCACTGATTACAGGAAGTGCCACAGCAATGACAAATCCAATGAAATGAAACAGAACAGCAATGAGCAATGAACCAGTTTACACATTATAACACACGTGTCTTTGACACTGATGACCCCCCTCTCTATCTCCAGGAGCAGTACCAATCCCAGTCTGTGGACAGTGTACCTGGGCAGACAGACACAGCTGGGCATGAATCCTCACGAAGTGACCAGAGGGGTCCAGACGATCATTATTTACCCCTACACTTCCTATATTTTTTATGATAACATCGCCCTGCTGAAGCTGAGCAGCCCTGTGAACTTCACTGACTACATCCAGCCCATCTGTCTGGCCGACACCAACAGCTCCTTCCACAGATGCACCAGCTGCTGGCTCACGGGCTGGGCCAACATGACAGACAGTAGGTTAATCTCCTCTCTCTGATTGTCCAGGATGAGCCTCGGTTCAATCCCCTTCAGTAGACCCCGTCTCTGCCTTTGCCTCTGCCTCTGTCTCCTGTGGACACTGATCTTCGGGCGCCGGAAAGATGGCGACGGTTTACAGAAAGCTCTCTCATTGTGTGTCTGTTTTAATGTTTATTTATACGTTAATACTCTTGTTTTGTGTTGGACGCTCAATGTCTGTCATTACTTATGATAGACAAACGCTTTTAAACCTGAGGACAGACTCCTTAATGTCATCAAACAACTTTTTTCACGTACCGGACCCCACCTGCTGGATCGGACAAAGATGCGGCGAACAACAACAACAGGAGGGCAGCAGACGCCGGGGAAGACGAGGCGGCGTGCTAGCGCGACTACGAAGGCGTCCGCACAGACCACCACTGCCGTCTATTTTGTTAGCTAATGTTCAGTCACTGGACAATAAGATAGATGAGCTACATTGTCGGATCAACGCGGAAAGGGACCTGAGGGACTGCTGTGTTTATGCCTTCACTGAAACCTGGCTGAATGCATGTATCCCGGACACCGCCATCCAGCCAAAGGGGTTCACCGTTTACCGCATGGACAGAAACCACCAAGCAACCGGCAAACACAAAGGCGGAGGCGTTTGCTTCCTGGTCAACAGCAAATGGTGTACCAACATGAAGGTAATCTCTAAATCCTGCTCGCCGAATATAGAACACCTGACCATAAAATGTCGACCCTTCTATTTGCCGAGGGAGTTTTCCGCCACTATTATCACAATCGTTTACATTCAACCTCAAGCCTGCGTGGAAGCGGCACATAGCGAACTCCACGACATTATCAACAAGCACGAAAACTCCCACCCAGAAGCCGTCTCAATTGTAGTTGGGGACTTCAACCACTGCAATCTGAGGAAAGTTCTGCAAAAATACATTCAGCATGTCACTGTACCGACAAGAGGAGGCAATATTTTAGACCACTGCTACACAACAATAAAAGGGGCATACAAAGCGCTTCCCAAACCGAGTTTCGGTAAGTCGGACCACATCGCTCTCCTGTTGCTTCCTGAGTACAAACAGAAGCTGAAGACCTCCCCCATTGCGAACAGGTCAGTGCGTTGTTGGTCTGAGGAGGCGGAAAGCAAGTTAATAGACTGCTTTGATAGTACAGACTGGGACGCATTCAGAGCTCCCGACACAGATTTAAATGAGTATACGGACGCGGTCACCAGCTATATTAAATACTGCACCGACGTTTGTGTACCAGAAATTAAAATTAGGTCATTTCCCAATCAGAAACCGTGGTTCAACCAAGACATTCGCAATAAAATAAAAGATAGATCCACCGTGTTCAAATCGGGGGACGAAGAGCTGTACAAGAAATCACGGTATGCATTAGAAGAAGCCATAAAACGCGCCAAACGGAGCTACAGAGTGCGGCTTGAAATGCAGTGCGCTGACACCCGGAGGCTGTGGCAGGGATTACAGTCAATCACAGGCTACAGGGGCTGCAGCCAGGAGATTGACACGAACAACGCATCCCTGCCTGACGAGCTGAACCACTTCTATGCCCGCTTTGATGCTCTGAACACGGGCACTGCTGAGAAGACCCCAAGTGTGCAGGGCGAGTTTGTTCTGAAACTCTCAGAGCAGGACGTGCAGAAGACTCTGAGCAGGGTGAAATTCCGTAAGGCTGCAGGGCCTGATGGGATACCACCTCGCGTCCTGAGGACATGTGCAGCCCAGCTGACCACAGTGTTTACAGACATCTTTAACTCCTCCCTGTCACAGTCCATGGTCCCCACCTGCTTTAAAAAAAACACTATTGTTCCAACCCCCAAAAAGACAAAAGTGACATGCCTGAATGATTACCGCCCAGTAGCATTAACATCTGTGGTGATGAAATACCTGGAGAAGCTGGTGTTGTCACACATCAACTCCTCCATCACAGAGTCCCTGGACCCCCTGCAGTTCGCCTACCAGAACAACAGATCAGTGGATGATGCTGTCTCCCTGGCTCTGCATACAGCCTTGGTTAATCTAATACTCCCGTGTCCTTCCACAGAGCAGATTTCATTCAGATTTGATTTCCTTCTGCATCAAGCCCTCCTGTCTCTGATTGTCAGGAACGAGCCTCAGTTCAATCCCCTTCAGCAGCCCCTGTGTCTGACTCTGCCTCCTGTGGGCACTGATCTCTGCCAGCAGACAGGGGGTCAGAAGTGACACAAGTCACTCTTGTCGTCTGTCTCCTGGTCACTTTCCATCAGCTCCCACACAGCACACTGCTGCAGCACACTCTCACTCCACAGCTGTACCACTGGGTCCTTCAGGGCTCTACAGCAGGTCTCCACCTGTCCCTGTGTCACACACCTGTGAGCCCATGAGCCCATGGTCATCCTGCTGAGTGTCTGAGACCCTGAGGAGAGGCAGAGATGGGGCTCTGAACCAAGAGGAGTGAGACCTCAGGATCTCCACACTGTAGAGCTGCTGGGAGAATCTGTCACTGAGGGAAGGACACTGAGAATCTGTTTCTTTCAACAGCATCCCTGTCAGGGAACAAGACCCTACAGCAGGTCCAGCTGCCCATCATTGAGATCACAGACTGTATGAATCAGACCAATGCGATCTATAATTATAAATTGGTAACAGAGACAATGATCTGCACTGGAGAGACTCCAAAGGACAAATCATGCACGGTATCTGAAGTAGATCTTTCTTCTCTACGCATCTTATTGTTATTGCTGTTATTTAGGGGGAGGTGATGAAAATAAAAATAAAACATAATAATGAGGTATCGACAGCAAAATGCTACACCAGCAAATGATAAAGAACAACTATTGTGGGATTAGTGTGCATTTCACAACACATCTTCTATATTCCACAGTACAGCTTGATAACCAGACCAGGGACCAACTCAGGGAGGTTGTGGGCTGCAGGAACGTCAAGTCCGCTTTCCGCATGAGTGGAGGGATAGTCATTTTCCTGCAATCTACCGATCTGGCAAACACCCTGGTGGAGAAGGGGGTCGTCCTGGACGGCACCTTCACCCTGGTTCTGCCTCTCGCAGCCCGGCTCGAAAGATCACCCTCTCCAACAGGCCTCCGTTCATGAGGAACGAGCTGCTAGAGAGGGAGCTGTCCCGGTACGGACAGGTGGTCTCTCCGATCAGGAGGGTCCCTCTGGGCTGCAGGGCACCACAGCTGAAGCACGTCGTCTCTTTCAGGAGACAAATCTACGTCATCTTAAAAAAACCCACAGAAGAGATCAATGTGGCTCTTAAATTTCGGATTGACAGCTGTGACTACGTTGTATTCGTGACTTCGGAATCGATGAAGTGCTTCAGGTGCGGGAGCGAGGGGCATGTGGTGAAGAACTGCCCGGAGGTGGAGGACGAGACAGGCCTCAGCCCCAGGGCGAACAGGAGCCCAGCAGACAGCGTCAGGCAGCGAGGAGCGGAGCAGCGCAGGGAGGCAGCAGCGAGTCAGAGCCCACAGACCGGGGTGCAGGAGAGGAGATTGCTGGAGGGAGCAGGTGAGCCCAAGCCGGTGGTGTCCCAAGCAGGAGAACAGACAGTAAAGAGTGGACCACCGCAGCCCTCGGAAGAGCAGGGAGCCCCCCACACCGGAGAACAAGATACGAGCGCTGGCGGAGCAGGGGAGCTGCAGAGGTAGGTAAGATCAGGGCAGGACAGCGGAACGCACCTCAGCACGAATGAGTCCTGTCTCTCACGTCACATCACAATCCGTCTGTGCGCTACATGTCTGTTCGTGTTTTATGTTCTTTCTTTTTTTGTTTTCCGCAAACATGGGCGACATTAGAAGAGGGAGTTTGAACACCAATAGGTGCAGGAGGGCTTTGAAGCGAGCTGCAGTGTTGGAGGTCATCAAAGGAAAGAGCCTGCAGGTGATTTTCCTGCAGGAGACCCACACTGACAGCTCCAACATCATCGCCTGGCAGCGGAGTGGCAGGGGGACATCGTGTACAGTCACGGGTCCCCTGTGAGCGCTGTGGGGTTCAAGCCCCTCTCTATCGCCGTGCAGGAGGTGGTGAAGGGTCGCCTGCTACTCGTGCGAGTAGTTCTCGGGAAGAAAACCTTGTTTTTATTAACGTTTACGCACCCACCGACGGCGGGGAGAGGGTCACCCTCTTCAGGGAGCTTGAGACTGCACTGGCGACCTGCCAGCCTGAAGAGCTGGTCTTCCTGGGGGGGGATTTCAACTGCACAGAGAACAGCACACTGGACAGGAATCACGCAGAGCCACATGGCCCGTCGGCCAGGGAGCTGCGCAGGATCCTCGTCAAGTCTGACCTCACTGACATCTGGAGGAGATGTAATGGGGACAAGAGGCAGTACACCTGGGCCCAGGTCAGGGGGGGAATACCCTCTCTCTGGCCAGGCTAGACCGATTCTACTGCCGTAAACATCATTACAGCATCGTCTCTAGGGTTCAGAGTGCATCACAGGTAGACGCTTCGACTCGCTACTTCTTCGGCCTTGAAAAGAAACCGGGCCTGAGTCGGCAAATCCACTCGGAGACAGGGCAGGAGCTGCACGAGGCCGGGCAGATCCAGAAGAGGACCGTGCAGTTCTACAAAGTGCTCTTCTCCATCGAGGTTAGTGAGGACTCGGTCCGCACACGCAGGTTCCTTGACGACCTTCCACAGGTCCCCGAAGAGGAGAGGGCAGGGCTGGAAAGGCCTCTCTCCCTGGAGGAGCTCTCCACTGCACTCAGTGGCTTGAGCAATGGCAAGACCCCTGGCTTCGATGGCCTTCCAGCTGAATTCTATTGTGCCTTCTGGGCTGTGCTGGGACCTGACCTGCTGGATGTATATTTGGAAAGTCTGGAGCAGGGGGACCTGCCACTGAGCTGCAGGAGAGCTGTTGTCACCCTGCTGTCTAAGAAAGGGGACCTGTGTGACATTAAGAACTGGAGACCTGTTGCCCTGCTGTGTGTGGATTATAAAATCCTGTCCAAGGCTCTGGCCAACAGGCTGAGGGTGGTGCTGGGGTCCGTGGTGCACTCCGACCAATCGGACTGCGTGTCCGGAAGGTCAATCTTTGATAACATATTTTTGATTCGAGATGTTTTGGCCACCTCCAGCCTATTGGGTTTAGATACTGGTCTAATAGTCATTAGACCAGGAAAAGGTCTTTGATAGGGTTGAACATCAGTATCTGTGGAGGACCATGAGGTCCTTCGGGTTCAGCCCCGTCTTTGTTGCCATGATTCAGGTGCTGTACAGTGACATCTTCAGTGTGCTAAAGGTCAACGGAGGGCTGAGTGCTCCGTTTCCAGTGCGGAGGGGAGTCAGGCAGGGCTGTGCACTCTCAGGAATGCTCTACTCCCTTGCCATTGAGCCTCTGCTACATCAGCTGCGCCGGGTCATCAGGGGCCTGTCCATCCCGGGCTGCCCCGATTCCACTGTCAAGATCTCGGCGTACGCTGATGACATCATGGTCGTGGTCGGAGGAGAACAGGATGTCAGGGCGCTACAGACAACTTTGAGTGATTTCCAGCGGCTATCATCAGCCAAAGTAAACTGGGCCAAGAGTAGCGCCCTACTCCTGGGGGAGTGGAGCGAGATGGGTCCCCCAGTCTTGCCAGAGAGGCTCAGCTGGACCAGAGGGGGACTCAAATACCTGGGGGTGCACCTGGGGGACAAGGCCAGCGTGAAAAAGAACTGGGAGGGGCTCCTCAAAAAAGTGAAAGGTCGTCTGGACTCCTGGCGCTGGCTGCTCCCCCAGATCTCTTACAGAGGCCGGGTTCTGATTGTCAACACCCTGGTGGCTTCGATGTTGTGGCATTGCCTGGTGTGCCTGGAGCAGGCCACGCTCCTCGACTTCTTCTGGGACGGACTGCACTGGCTGCGGAGGGGCGTCCTCTATCTGCCCAGAGAGGACGGAGGGCAAGGACTTATCAACATCCGGAGCCGGGAGGACGCCTTTCGCTTGCAGGCAGTGCAGAAGCTGCTGTTCGGCCCGGCCTCGCTGTCCTGGAGGGAGCTGACCTTCACCCTGCTGCGTCGAGCAGGACACCTCGGGCTCGACTGTGTGCTCTTCCTGATGGACACCAGCAGGGTTGACCTATCTCCACTGGCGCCTTTCCAGCGCAGTCTCCTGGAGGCCTGGCGGCATCTGCGCGTGCAGAGAGAAGAGGAGTGGCCCAGTCTATACTGGACACTCAGAGAACCGTTAATACACAATCCACGAATGGACACACAACCGGGCCGCTCCTTGGACTTTACCAGCAGACTGGTCCACGCCAACATCACAAAGCTCCACCACCTGCTGGACATGGATCAGGGCTGCTGGCGCAGCGTGGAGTGGAGTGGACGTGCGACGCCCTGGGACTACACTCGCGGCAATGTGTAGACAGGTTTCTTAGTCAGCTTCGCTCTGCTCTGCCTCTCGAGGAGATGCTGTTGGTCCAGGGTCTGTTTGAGGACCATCGCCTTCCAACCACACAGCCTCCTTTCCCTGGTCTGCTAGTGTCTCCTGCGCTCAGTCCCGGACCGACGGGATCTCTCCTTGAGCCCCTTGCTTCAGAGGAGAGGTCTCTAGCTGGTGTTGGGGGGAAATGTCTGTACAGACTAGTCATAACATCTAGACACCAGGCCCAGCTGTCCGCGCTCCCCGACACTCCCTGGAGGGCTCGTCTGGGATTGCCGGATGACATCCGGCCTGCCTGGGGTAGCCTCTACAGATTTCCCCTCAACAAGAGGGCTAGTGATCTGCAATGGAGGGTCCTGCACACCATCCTGGGGGTCAACTCGTTTGTGTCGGTTCTGAACCCGGGGGTGTCTGACGGCTGTCCCTTCTGCGCTCAGAGGGAGACGGTGTTCCACTGCTACAGCGCCTGCCCCCGCCTCTCGCCCATGTATGCCGTACTGATTCGACTCTTCACATACCTTGGCCTGGTCTTCAATGACGTTATTTTCGTGTTTGGGGTGGGTCATACGAAAAAACGGAAAACTCAGACCCTCCTCACCAATTTTCTGCTGGGCCAGGCCAAACTCACCATCTACAAAACTCGGAAAAATAAGATCTCTGGTTCCGGGTCTGCACACTTGCTGAGGGTGTTTGAAGGGTTGGTGAAGAGCAGGATATCGTTAGAATTTTTGTTTTATAATCTCATAATGACCTCGGAACGTTTGAAAAGCTTTGGTGTTTTGGAAATGTCCTGTGCAGGACTGTAAATAATGAAAGAGTATTATTCAACTTATGATTTTATTTTCTTAATTCTTGATTAATACTTTTGTTTCTTTTTTCTGTCAAAGTTTGATTGAACTCTCTCTCAGTGCAGTGTTAATGTACTGGAGTGCCCAGTCAGTGTGTCTGTATTAACCCCTCTCTCTCTCAGTGCAGTGTTAATGTACTGGAGTGTCCAGTCAGTGTGTCTGTATTAACCCCTCTCTCTCTCTCTCAGTGCAGTGTTAATGTACTGGAGTGTCCAGTCAGTGTGTCTGTATTAACCCCTCTCACTCTCAGTGCAGTGTTAATGTACTGGAGTGTTCAGTCAGTGTGTCTTTATTAACCCCTCTCTCTCTGCATTAATTCAATGTGGTATCTAGTCAATATGTCTGATTCTAATTTCTTTGGTAATTAACTGTACTCTCCATAGAGTCAGTTTGTCTATTAACCTCTTTTTTGCAATGTAGTGTTAGTTTATTGAAGTGTTCATTCAGTAATTCTGTACTTATGCATATTTCTCAGTGCAATGTACTGTAGTACCAAGGTTTGAATTAATTATTTTTTTTCCTCTCTCATTTTAGGTTTTAGCTTTGTCCATTCCTGGAATCGCAGGGAGTCCACTGGTGTGTAAACAGGAGTCTTCCTGGATTCAGGCTGGAGTTGTAGATTTTAGAAACGCTTGTCCCAAATATTTATTGGTTCTTACAGGAGTGTCCAATTACAAATCCTGGATTCAAGACCAAGTTGGTTCAAGCAGTACAGACTTTGTGCAATACAGTGTGAATTCCACATGTTATGCATCAGCTGTCTTACCAGTAACCACTACTCAGTTCAGTACCTCTAGTGGACCAGTGACCACTTCTTTCACTACAGGAACTACTGAAATAGTGTCCACTGCTTCCTCTACTACAACAACAGTACCACTGTCCACCACTCCCTCTACTACTACAGCACCAGTGACCACTGTCCACCACTCCCTCTACTACTACAGCACCAGTGACCCCTGCGCCCTCTACTACTACAGCACCAGTGACCCCCGCTCCCTCCAATGCTGATACAACTACTTCTCCCAGTTCTGATGCACTGCCCAGTGAGTTAATAGCTGCACATATCTGTGAATGAGACAGCTGCGTCCAGTGTTCATGATAAAGCAGTGAACTGCAAAATACCGGGAGCCTACCTATGTTGTTCGATGATGTATGCATATAGTGCATATGATTCATAGATGTTTTTAAACATCTTGTAATCAATACAGGGTTGAATTGTGCTCTGTGATGGGTCTGTGACAGATGCAACATAAACGTTCCAATAATTTCCCGTCTGAGCAGAAGAATTATTGCCAACTTTTACATGATCAGTTAGATCTTTTGTTAGCAACTCCATTGGTGATCCGTTTTCCTCTGTACCATACAGACCAGTACAGCAGGGCCTCGCTATCAGTACATTTTAATTATTTTCCTTATCTGTGATTCAGTCTCGCCAGTATTCTATTCTATGGCAAAAGAGTTGTTTATGTTAATGTTAAGACCCAGAGCCGATAGGTGCTAACTGCAACTCTCAACATAGAGGCCCAACAGACTCGGACCGCGAGATGAATCGAGTGTAATCGGCAGTTGTTCTCCCTGGCCCCTGCCTCATTACCCACTACCCAGCACCTGCATCTCAGCTGTCTGCTCTTTTTTCCAGTTCTCCCTGGAAGTGTGGAACGCCCACGGCTGTCTCCTGCCCTCTTTCACTCTTCTGCTTTCCCCATTATGACTTCAGCTCTGCTGTGTCTCTGGGCCCATCGTTGCCCTGGAAGACTGAAGCGTTCTTATAAGGAATGACGGATATCCTGGGTTTGCCACTCTGACCGGATCCTCTTCAGCTGATCCCATCTAATGATCTATTAGGACCTCAATTATTTTCCCTTTCCTTTATATTCCTGAGGCACCTCTCTTGCAGCGCTTCCTCATGATTCTTCTCCCACTCCCTCCCCGGCACTACTGTCCCTTCACAGTCTCTTCAGTCTTTACTCTGCACGGTGGCTCCAAGTCTTTGCACTCATTCCTGGAATATTCTCTGCTGTCCCCTTATTCCTATCAATCCATGACTTCACTCTGGGCAGCACTCTCCATCCAGGACACATTCTGGAGCCACAAACTTCCTCAGTTTCTCCCTCTCCGCTCTCTCCTTCCCAGGTTGTCTTGGTCACCTAGTCATTTTCCATACCTGAGCCACCTTCCAGTGCCCCAGCAGAGCCCTTTTCTCTCCTGCACTCTCAAGTTCTTGGTCTCTGACTGGGAGCTCAGCCCATGGATGTGTCACCCCGAGGCTCCAGAAGCTGAAAGGGAGCTAGAGGACTGGCACCAGTGTGACCCGTTCTTGGCAGATATGTCCTCTGGTTGTTCCAAGGGGGACACTGGGTATCCAGTGCCTATTGCACCCAGATTACTTCCGTTAGGGTTTTCCCAGGAGATTGAGTTGACAGCAAATGCCTGGTCAGGTCTTGGGAAGAGACCCCCCACTAGGGCATGTGCCTTGAATCTACCAGCTTCTGGGCCCCCTCATTGGACCTGTTTGCTGGAGCTCCCTGACCAGACATCGCTGGTCCGACCCCTCCACTCAGTGAGCCTTGAGGGTGTAGCACAACTGTTTATTGCTGTGTCTCCTTCCTGTCAATCTGTCAGCACCCCATGCACCCCAGACTAATCAGGTGGCCTGTCCCCTGGACCTTGTGACCCCCTTTCTTCATGAACCTAACCATAGGGAACTGCTATAAAACTGAGAGAGCAACACCCCAAATGGCCTGACTGCTTGATTTTGGTCAGTCCCTGCCAGCCCTTCTCTTCCCCACCTGTGATGCAGTGGGCCTGCATCCCTCAAGACCATTGTGTCCGTTCCCCTCTTCTCTTCTTCCTCACCTGCCAGGGCTGCTCAGCTCCACCACCCCATGTTGTCTATTTCTTTAATACCCCTGAAACGTGAATACAGTCATGTTGTCACAGCTCAGTCTGCTCTCTCCTTCCCAAATGTTGGCATCCAGTTGGAGGGGTGTTGGCCCTCGCCAAGCTTCAACCTGCAGATAAAGCAGATATTTCTTTGTCTTTTGGGGATTCAGCTTTAAATCTGTTTCACCTGCATCACATGTGCTTCTCCCTCCCTTCCTTCCTTTTCCATCAGTGTTCCACTGAAACACTGCATGTCTGTATCTACCACTTCAAACTCCTGCACCATTCACACTTAATATTCACTCCACTCATTCATTCTGAACTTTAAAAGGGCTGTCCTCATTTCCTCAGTTAGCCCAGTTAACACCAAATTCTAATTATAAGGTAGCTTTATATCTACCAGCTTATTTTGTCATAATTAGGATTACAGTTCTGGAAAAGGTGTTGTTAAACAACAGAAGACGAAGTATAATAAATACAACTTTCCAACTGATGAACAAATAAGAAATATTAATCCCTACTTCCGAGTGCCATAAACTGCAAGCTTTGGAGCAATGCATTAAAAATTAAAGCTGTACAAGGTCTGAATACCTTTGTAAGGCACTGTACTCACCCAATTGGGTCTGTTTCAGTCAAGGCATTCTCTGATGAGCTCAAATATATCCCAGTCTGCAATTTTACAAACTCGCTATAATCTGTTCCTCCCCTCCGATGGGTCCAGGTCTCTTGATAAGTAGACTCTCTAAGCCAGCCCTGAATGTTTTTATCTTTATTTGGAATATGATTACCCTGTGTCTTCTACATGAGTTTTACACACGACTGAATTTCTAAATAGCTGCGGTCTCCTGCAGTATCTGGCAGCCGCTGGAGTGAACTACTGCAGTCTCCCTCGCTCATTCGGAATAGCTGGATCTGTACAGCAGCGTGCAAAGGGGCTGAGCTTTCGACATTTCTTACAAACTTTCCCATAAACTGGGCACTGTCTAGGAGAGAGCTGTAATCCGCTACGTCCACATGCACGCTTTGTGTATGCGTTTGTTTATTACCGTTTTATTTCTCTCAGTAATTGCATGCTTTTTGATTTCATTTTTTGGTCACCACGCGTACAGTTTTCTTCCTGCACATCGCTTTTACTGCTTCGGCCGCCTGCATATTCGGACGGCTTTTTCCACATCCAAATCTTACTCTCTTAGCAACCTTCCCCTGAGTGCATGATCTTTTATTACAGGTTCTGTGAACTCACCACACTCACGTTTTACTCCGTGTTCACTACTCAGTTAGATATTGATCCATCGTTTCACCTGGTTTCTGTGTACAAGTGGAGAATCTGTCTCTCATAAGTCATGTATCGTTTCGGAAGGCAGTATTTTCACACGTATCCAGTATAACTTCTAACTTCACGTGTTCTCGGGCTTCAGACTGAAAGCTGTTCTAAACCTCCAGCGCTTCCTCCCCGATTATATGTAATAAAATGGACGCTTTCGTTTTATCACTTCTTTTATCCGCAACAATTGCCGATGAATACACTTCGAATCGCCGTTTAAATCGATTCCAGTTTCCAGCAGTATTACCTGAGGACTGCAGACTGGGGGCGGCTGGAACTTCTCCACTTTCACCGGAGTTTTCTTCCTTCTTTTAGTTTGCTGCAATTCCTTTCCCGACCCGTGTTTACTGCAGCTGCACCGCTTTGAGGTTCATTTATATATACAACCCCAACACAAGGGCAGTCAGCAGTTCGCTCACGGGTCAACCACCTGCGATCTCACGCACTAGCTTACTCCAGGGAGTGTCTCAAAATTACTAGACCAACTAAAACACAAGGGAGTGTGTTAAAACTACCCATCATGACAACCCCTCTGTGTCTCTCCAGTGTCCAGCTCTCCCCTGTCCAGGAGCTCTGTAGTGGTCAGTCAGGGGGTGAAGGAGGGACAGTGGTCCTGGATGACTGATCTCAAGCCTGTTCTGTATGAACCCCTCTGTGTCTCTCTTGTGTCCAGCTCTCCTCTGTCCAGGAGCTCTGTAGTGGGCGGTCAGGATGCATCAGAGGGAGTGGCCCTGGATGGCTTATCTTCAGATCACTCCTGTCAACACGAAACCTGGAGAGTATTTTGTATGTGGTGGCTCCCTGATCAGTAGGCGCTGGGTTCTCACTGCAGCACACTGCCCAGAACTGTGAGTAACTACAACTCTACTTCACCTATATTATAATAATAATAACAATAACAACTTACACTTCACTCAGAGCACTTTACAGGTAATGGGGAACCCCTCCACCGCCAGCAGTGTGCAGCCCCACCTGGATGATGCTACAGCAGCCATAGTGCACCAGTACACTCCCCACACACCAGCTCTCAGTGGGGAGGTGAAAAGAGTAATGAAGCCAGTTCAGAGAGGGGGGTTATTAGGAGGCCATGATTGTTGAGGGTCAATGGGAGATTTGTAATGACCACAGAGAGTCAGGACCTCGGTTTTACATCTCATCCGAAGGACAGCGCCTGTTTACAGTATACCTGTTGTGTCCCCGTCACTGTACTGGTGAATTAGGACCCACATGGACTGCAGGGTGAGCTCCCCCTGCTGGCCCCACTAACACCTCTTCCAGCAGCAACCTTAGTTTTTCCCAGGAGGTCTCTCATCCAGGTACTGACCAGGCTCACACCTGCTGAGCTCCAGTGGGTTGCCAGTTGTGAGTTGTAGAGTGATATGGCTGCTGGCTTGATATGTGATATGTGCTGGATATGAAAATGTAGCAAAAAATCCCTGCTGTGTAAGTTGTACTGAGCTGTTTTGTGTCCTCCTGTGGTCTAACTTCACAAGTCTAGACAGAGATCTCCAGTGCTCAGAGCGCTTCACTGAGAGCTGATGGAATCTCCCATCTGACTGTCTCCTTGGCTCAGACGTGTGGAGAGAAGTGGTCTAACTGGGGGTGAAGTGAAAAAAGACGCAGGACTTACAAGCTGGGGCTCTGAGGGGCTGTGTAGCTCAAGAGTAACTGAGGCAGCTGGAGTAGAGCAGAGTCACTGAGACAGCTGACAATGCAAAGCAATGGAGTTGAGTTCCTCGTGCTGTAAGATACCGTAGATTACTGGCCTGGATTCAGCACATTGTCATTCTCTTAACTTACAAAATCTATACCCATTGAAGCTCTAATCATTGATAAGGCAGAATGTGGATGCATACAGCTTATCCCCAAGGAGTCTTCATGAGTCCAGATTCACACTGACCTTTAACCCCTGACTGAAGACACTAGAGCACTGAAGGACTGGGGCTCTCAGGGGCTGAACTGGGCCAGTTACTGTCTTCATGAGTCCAGATTCACAGTGACCTTTAACCCCTGACTGAAGACACAAGAGCACTGAAGGACTGGGAGATATGGAGCTGTTATTTATTCTTATTAATCAAAAGAACCGCTTCCCTTACCCTGAAAGTCAACATACTGCTAGTTTGAAGTTACTTCTGTTATTTATTAATTTAAGTCAATACGTTACTGTATACAGAACCCAACGATCTAGATGTAAAGAGTTCATTCAGCACCGATCACAGACTCGCACCTGGAGAATTAGTCTTTACTGAAGAAGACATTCATTATGAATTTCTCTCTCTTATTGTCTTCTGTCTCACTGTCATTGTCTTTCTCTCTCAGGGTGACTCTGGAGGTCCTCTGGTGTGCAAAAATAATCATAAATGGGTTCAGGTTGGGATTGTGAGTTTTGGAAGTGATGTCATCTGTGAAGACCCCAAGACCCTCGAGGTCTTCACCCGGGTGCTCAGCTTCAGGCCCTGGATCGAGAAGAATACAGGTGTTTGAAGCTTCACCTAATGCTGGGGAACAGCGCC
The DNA here is from genome assembly GCF_059453375.1 of Lepisosteus platostomus. Classification (NCBI taxonomy): domain Eukaryota; kingdom Metazoa; phylum Chordata; class Actinopteri; order Semionotiformes; family Lepisosteidae; genus Lepisosteus; species Lepisosteus platostomus. Next base: position 4,645,303 of record NC_142616.1, read on the forward strand.
CCCTGCTGCTTCAGAAGCTCAGTGCAGGCTCTTCAGTTCACAGATCTGACTCTGTTTGTAACAAGAGCAGATTATCTGACCTGCTGCACAGTTCCTCTCCCCCCTCTGATCCCTCTCCCTGCGACTCTTGGCTCTGCTCTGCCTGCTGTGAGAGATCACTTGTACTGAGACTCAATAAAGCTCCAGTCATTCACACTCCTGTCTGCAGTGATTTATTCACCTTGTGGTCCAGTGTGTACAAACCTGACCTGGGCTCATTCCTCACCTGGCCTGAGTGTGTGTGATATTTCAGAAATAACAGCAAGGAGAGGATGACATCAGGAATAGTGACTATGTAAATTTTATCATTTAAATTATATTAAAGAGAATATTACAGCTAACAAAAATATGAACAATTATTTAACCAAATACAGTATTTTCTATACACCAGGTTATTTTTTGCAAGAATACCAAAAATATTTTCTTAAACACCAATTTCAAATGCCAAATTTGAAAGGAACAGTGCACACTTTGGTTGTGAGGAAAAGAACCTGACTGTTTTAGCTGACCTGTAGACTGGGGTAACTTGTAGCATCATCTGTCTTGTGTGTGATTATCTGGCCATGTTCATTTTTAAACTGCACCTCTGAGTGGAGTTTTAAATTTGCAGTATTTCTGTAATTCACACTTTTTCTTTTTGCACACGATCTCCAGACATGATATTGCTTTGTGGATCCTTGTAAATTGACCTTTTATCAAGGCCCTAAAGCCAGTGTTTGAGATATGGAAGGTGTTTCTAAGCTCCTCTTGGACATTCTGGACAGTGTTAAGTTACCTGAGAACAACAGACAACTTGCACAGGTAGTGAAATGTTTTTTAAAAAACTTTAATATTGGGGGTGATTAAGTATGGTAGGAAAGAATGTAAATGTGAGTTTTTTTAAATCATGTACAGATGCAGCCATCCAAAATGGGTGGGGTATTTCGCGTTATACCGCGGTGGGTGTGTTGAATCAAAACGCAGTATCACGCAGTATCATACGGTGTATCGTGTCATTTGATGTCATACCTGAAAGTATCCGGAATCACCTTGTTAAACCGCCAGGAGGCGCCAATAAAGCTTAACCTCTCATGTAAAGCATTTGAGGTTTTAAATTTAAACTGTGTATTACAGCTTGTTAATCATCAGTCTTTAAAAAGTTGATATATTTTATAAAAGCAAGATTGCTCAGTTGGGCAAAAGTACACAACCTACCTTTATCATAAATATTTTAATTATGCAGAAATATTTTATGCATCAAAGCCTTTACCGAAGATATTGCTCATATTATTAATAATGAATGACCTTGGACAAGCTGTAAACTCAAAGTATTACGCTGGTCCACATTATTTGTAACCGTCATTTTAAATGAAAATACTTTATTTTTTCATCTACAAAAAGTAACACCACAGCATTTAGTTGATCTAACTAACAAGGAAGGGACATTAGCTAGCCAATAGGATAAAGGAATAAATTACTTTTTTGTTTATTTCTCTAGCACATTTATTTGAACGTTTCCATCGATTGTACAAGCACTGAAAAACTGTCCGATCCCTAGTTCGTTGGGCATTTTCTTTTAGTATAACAGACATAAAAACTCCCTTGCTTTTAACAGAGCATTTCATAATTTCTAACAATGAAAATTATTTAAACTGCGACACTTATCATTCAACCAGAGCTCAAAATATCACAAGGATCCTCAAGAGCACAACAAAGACTGTTTTAAAAGATACTTGTACCAGATACATGAGAATCCAAGCTTTTTTATCTACGCTTTCTTGTCTACGCTAAGAAGTAGTCTTTAAAATTTATCACACAGTAACAAGTCAAATTTCAGGGGCGTCTGTATACCAGAGATTATGGTACCGCTTCAGAAGGGTGTCAGCCAGTCAGATTCCAGGACCGGAATTATCTGTTTTATAATCGAGAACATGTAATCACGTATCTAAGTAAATTAATAATGATATTAATTTAAGGATCTAAATATCTAAATCTATGTATCTATATAGCTGGTAGTATTACTGTATTTCACTTTCTTTGTAAACACGTTTTGTTAACACCCGAATCGCAGGTGGATTCTGTTTTTTGGTCTGTTATGGTCTGTAGCTCAAATCCTGCTTAACTAAAAATTAGACACAATAAGAGTATTATTGGACAATGTTGTGAGGCTCTGGCGGAATTTCTCTGTAAACTGAAGAGTTTTAGAGGAGACAGGTTGTGTATTGCTTCGTTAGTGAAAAGATTTAATCATTTAATCTCTTTACTGTGCACATTTTAATCCGCTTAGTATTGAATATTTATATGGAATTTTACCACTAAAGGGAAATTTTAGTAGCTAAGCATAAAACGCAGAGGAGCATTACGAAGGTCATAAAGGTCATAAACGATATTAATTTAGGAGCATAAACATATTATTTAAACTGTATGTTTTTGTTATTGGTATTTTAAAGAAAAAATTGACACCAATACTCAATTTCTCCTACAGTATATTGACATTTTTTCAATATTTCAAAATAACACACGTTCGTACTCTATGTAAAGTACACAGCGGTACCGCAGGTTAAACTGTTGGGCGCAAATCCACCCGAGCCCAAAGGCCCAACATATTAACCCTGTAAAGACCCTTGTTGTGTGTGGATTTAAAAATAATACAGATCATAATTGTGTCTTTTGTGAAAGCAGTTCAGAAACTTTACAACATTACATACTTTGGTCATGTCCTTTTTTCAGACATTCTGGCTTGATCTGCAAAATAATCTAAAAAAGGATGAAAATTTGACACTTCTTATAGGGACATGTTTTGTTATGTTTTAGTTCCATTGAAAAAATACAAAAGTGTTGTTATTTCTTTGGTCTGGAAACCAATGAGCTTGTAGGCACTCGGACATGTGACCAGTGAGTCTTGTAGCCAATGAGCTTCTAACCACTTGGACATGTGACCAGTGAGTCTTGTAGCCAATGAGCTTGTAACCATTCTGACATGCGCCCAGTGAGCCTTTGAGCCAGTGTGCTTATAGCCAGTTGGACAGTGTGTGTGTGTGTGTGTGTGTGTGTGTGTGTGTGTGTGTGTGTGTGTGTGTGTGTGTGTGTGTGTGTGTGTGTGTGTGTGCCTGCCAGTGTGCCCATTTGCCTTTGTGCCAATCTGCCGGCTCTACACCAGTCTGCCAGTCTGTGATCTCCACCACAGCATGCCACTCTGTGAGTTCCGTGCCAGTGTGCCAGTCAGAACTCTGAGACAGCACAACAATCCGTAAACTTTGACACAATCTGCCTGTCTGTGACCTTTACTTCCTGTGTGCCAGTCTAGGAAATCTGCGCTGGTGTGCCCATTTGTGAGCTCTGCGCCAGCATGTGATAATGCAGTGCTGTCATGTCATGGACCCTGAGATCCTGCCCGACAGAGATCTCGACCTCAAGCGCTGCCAATACATCACTGAGAAGGTGAGCGAATCAGGGCCCAGGGGGGAGAGGGGGCATCAGTGTGTTTATAAGGAACGTGCTATTGGTACTACTAGTTGTAGTAGTTTACAGTGAGCTGCAGTTCCACTGCTGTGCCTGTTGAATGAGAGGAGCACTGTTTCTCACTGAATAAATTATAGTGAGCTGCAGTTCTCTATCGTGGCCTGTACAGTGAGAGGGGCGCTGTTTCTCACTGAAATTATTACAGTGAACTGCAGTTCCCCCACTCTACCTGAACAGGGATGCAATTTCTCTCTGAATTTGACTTGTTGCTCTTCTAACGAGCATCTGTTGTAACTCTATGTGCTCTACACCCTGACAGGCTGACACGAAGGAGAACACCAAGGCCTCACAGGAGGTGAGAGCAGGAGAGCAACGGTACTGATGGACTGATACAGTGAGAGACTGACACACTGCTTGACACACTGACTGACGTACTGACCCACTGACCCACTGATGCACTGATACAGTGAGAGACTGACACACTGCTTGACACACTGACTGACGTACTGACCCACTGACCCGCTGATGCACTGATACAGTGAGAGACTGACACATTGCCTGACACACTGACTGACGTACTGACCCACTGACCCGCTGATTCACTGATACAGTGAGAGACTGACACACTGCCTGACACACTGACTGACGTACTGACCCACTGATGCACTGATACAGTGAGAGACTGACACACTGCCTGACACACTGACTGATGTACTGACCCACTGACCCGCTGATGCACTGATACAGTGAGAGACTGACACACTGCTTGACACACTGACTGACGTACTGACCCACTGACCCGCTGATTCACTGATACAGTGAGAGACTGACACACTGCCTGACACACTGACTGACGTACTGACCCACTGACCCGCTGATGCACTGATACAGTGAGAGACTGACACACTGCTTGACACACTGACTGACGTACTGACCCACTGACCCGCTGATGCACTGATACAGTGAGAGACTGACACACTGCTTGACACACTGACTGACGTACTGACCCACTGACCCGCTGATGCACTGATACAGTGAGAGACTGACACACTGCCTGACACACTGACTGACGTACTGACCCACTGATTCACTGATACAGTGAGAGACTGACACACTGCCTGACACTGACTGGCATACTGACCCACTGATGCTCCGACACACTGACATGAAAAGAGCAATGGTCCTGATGCTCTGACAGCCTGACATTCTGACACACTGCCTGACACTGACTGGCGTACTGACCCACTGATGCTCCGACACACTGACACGAAAAGAGCAATGGTCCTGATGCTCTGACAGCCTGACATTCTGACACACTGCCTGACACTGACTGGCGTACTGACCCACTGATGCTCCGACACACTGACATGCAGGAGAACGCCAAGGCCTCCCAGGAGGAGCACATCAAGAGAGCAATGGTACAGGCTGACAGGTTGACTGATAAACAGACCCACTGACACGTTAACTAACACTTTGATGATCTGACACACTGCTGGATCCACTGATTGACAACCCAATGATCTATCACCTGAAATACTGATGATCTGACATCCTGACATACTGACAACCTGATGATCTGATACCTGAAATACTGGTGATATGACACCCTGGCCTATTGACACACTGATGCTCTGACATACTGACACACTCATGCTCTGGCACACTGCTGGATCCACTGACTGACAGGACAGGCTGGAAAGACAGTCTGCTGCTCTGACACACTGTACTGACTGAGTAGAAAAACTGACAATATTTTAACCCCCTCTCCCACTCTCTCCCTTCAGCTCCTTCCCTTACTTACCCCCTTTCTTTCTCTCTCTCTTTCCCCCCCTCTTCTCCTTCTCTTCTCTCTCAGACTAACAGCCAGTCTGTAACTGAGAAGAATGTTCCCACCAGAGACAAAGTCACAGCCACTGGAGAATCTCTGTCACTAGCCATGCCTACTTACAACACTCCACACCATCAGAAACCACTCTCCCATTGTGATGTCACTGAGAATCCTGCCCCCCTCTACTCTGGAGGGTGAAGCTAGAGGGCTGGGCTAGCAGGAGATTATGTGGCAGGACAGATAGCATCTTCAGCCAATCATTCTTATACTGCATTCATATACTTAACTGTGCTGATCTTCTTATTATAGAACATACTATGTGATGTCACTACCTTATCCATGTTGTGATTTCGCCTCTTTTTTGCCTGTAATATTTAAAATAGTTATTAGAAAAAAATAAATGTAGTAATCACAAACACTGGAAGAGTAAGTTTGTTAATTTTATCTCTTTAAGAGAGATAGGGACTTGCCCCTTGTCTCTTGCAAGCAGTGAACCTGTTACTGAGTCAGAAAATCCAACAGTGATGTAGAAACAGGGTCGCCCCTGAGATGAAACCGTATAAATGAAGACTCAGATGGAGGCACTCTTGGGCTGCTAGAGGAGACAGGAGTCCCCAGGTGTGCGTGTGTGTGTGTGTGTGTGTGTGTGTGTGTGTGTGTGTGTGTGTGACAACAGGAGAGACAGGAGTCCTCAGGTGTGTGTGTGACAACAGGAGAAACAGGAGTCCTCAGGTGTGTGTGTGTGACAACAGGAGAGACAGGAGTCCTCAGGTGTGTGTGTGTGACAACAGGAGAGACAGGAGTCCTCAGGTGTGTGTGACAACAGGATAGAACACACTATAGGAACATTTAAAAACAAAAATTAGGTTTGCTACTATATAGACAACACATGCTTCATCTCAAAATCATACCTTTGATTGCTTCTGAGAATCGGTGTGTGTGGCTTGTGAGGTTTGAGAGGAATGAAAACCACACTGTCATCTTCATGAGAACTGGGACCCCTGAGATGGAGAGATTTATCCTTGTGCCTCACATGGATCTTTCCTGCACCCCTCTCTCATCACTTCTTGAAACAGCAGTAAAGTGTGAGAACATCACATCAAATCCGATGACTGGAGGACTTCATAGACAGATTGCGAAACTGCTCAGTTGAAGCCCCAGATAGGATTAGGGTTAGCATTCAAACACTCCTTAGACAATTTTTACTCTCAGTGCCTGATTTGTGGGCCCAAGACAGCTTTAGGACGAGTGTTTTTTTTTGGTCCTATTTGAATTTTTTTTCTGAAACTCTTGGCTGCCTGGATGTCACGGGGCACCATTCTGAAACTGTATCGCAACAATTGAGACTGTTGGACAAAAAATGGGAACAAAACATTATCGAATCTAATAAATTTGGAACAGCTTTTCTCAATGGCTACCACTGTATCTCAAACAGACAGCTTGCTTTGGGGAATATATCAAAATCTGATGACTGGAGGACTTCATAGACAGATTGCAAAACTGCTCAACTGAAGCCCCAGCTAGGGTTAGGGTTAGCATTCAAACACTCCTTTTTTACTTTTTTTTACTGACAATTTTTACTTTCAGCACCGGATTTTGGAGCTCAAGACAGCTGTAGGACGAGTGCTTTTTTGGTCCTTTTTGAATTTTTTGGGGGAAACTCTTCACTGACTGGATGGAGCAATGCACCGTTCCAAAACTGCATCGCAAAACTGAGTCTGTTGGATCAAAAAGTGGAACAAAACATTATCAAATCTAATATATGTGCAACAGATTTTCTCAATGGTTTCGGTTGTTCCTCACTCATACAGTTTTCTATGGGTAAGACGTCAATTCTGAGAGACAAAGTCGCAATTGCGAGATACCATAGCATGTTTTTTTTTTACTCCCTGGAGCAGATCATCCTTCTGAATACATGAAATGCCGAAACAGGGCAGTAAACTCTTGGTTCAGTCACTCGTGTTTTGGGTTAGTTTATATATATTAAACACAGTTGAACACAACACCAGGAATATGTTTAACTTCACTTTTTACTTGAACAGTTATTAAGCAGCTCAACCATCTTCTAACTCGCCTGCTCTAGGGAGTGTCTCACAATTACCACACTAACCAGCGCACAAGGGAGTGTGTTAAAACTACCTCTCATGACACAGTCCCTCTGTGGACAGAGATTCTTCAACATGAAATGCCCAAACAGCAGGACAGAAGACAAGACTGACACGGAGCCCAAGTTTCTGTTCATGGAGAAAAAAAAACGCCGCTGCCAACAAACAAATGTAAAATCCTAGTCTCAAAAAATAAACAAAAATAAGAACAATAAAATACAAAATAATGAATATGCTAACACAAATTAAACCCCTCTCCCAGCATTACCAGTGGGATAGAGAGCTGGGAGAGAGTCAGCCTGTGTTCATGAGACAGTGACGGGTTAAATCTCCACACTGACAGCAGGCAGCAGCTCAAGATCTTTATACTCATCCCCAGTCCAGAAAACAGGATAGATCTTCTCCCCCTGAGGGAAGACCATGTCAGTAAAAGTGTAGAGATGAGCTCTGGACTCCACTGTGTAAAAGGAGACCTTCCTCTCCTCAATATCCACACACACCCCCAGCTTCCTGAGCTGCTGACTGAGGGGGAGACAGGTCGCAGGGTCGGTGAGAGCAAAAAAAACAGCCCAATAAGACTTCAGACACCAGTAACCCCGCTGGGGAGAGAAGCTGAACTTTCCTTTCCTCTCTGCAGACTCTATGGTCACTCCTATTGTCCACCAGTCATTCACCTCCAGCTCCCAGTAGTGTCTCCCTGAGGTGAAGGCCTCCCTGCTCAGGACACAAGGCCAGTGATCAAATCTGTAACAATTGTCAGAGAGACTCTTCATCTGTCCCAGTCTCACTCTCTTCCCATCCTCAGACAGGCTGAGCTCACAGTGAGCTGTATCAGGGTCCAGAGTCACAGCAGCTGGGGAATAAAACAGCAAACATCACAACAGGCTCCTGCCGATTACATTCCAATTCAACTCCATTATACTGTAAAATGTCTTTGTCCCCCAAACACACCAAGAGAGAAAAACAAGTATATTACTAATTACTTCTCTTCCCTTCCAGAGAAATTACATATTTAATTGTTTCACGAGGTATTACACATGGGAGTGATCCCCAATATCTTCTAAATACAAACATTAAATTTGTTTTACTAGAAATGAATCTGTTTTTTTAAACGACATTAATATGTGAAATTACAGCTCAACAACATGTTTTCAGAAACTTCAAATCCCACCACAACGACCTGTATACTGTAAGAAACTGGACAGCCTGTCTGTGAAACCGGTTTATTTCAAATCCCAGTTCAGCAGCTCGTTCATCTTCTCTAAGACCATTTTCCTGATGACGCAGAATAAAAAAGTGCTGAATTCAAAGAGCAAAAATTGCTATATTCACCCGAAGAAGGCCTCACAGCTGAAATGTTATGTTTTCTCTCTTCTCTTTTCAGCATGGAATAAACCTATTACTTGTTCTATATTCAAGGACTGCATAATGCTTTTTTTTACAGATCAGAATATAATGGAAACAGAAAAACCGTTCTGAAATATAAGAATACCATCACACTTAATTTGAAAATGCCAAGCAATATCCAAAGTGTTCAATTTAAAGCAGAAATAACACATCCAGAAACCCGGAGAGAAAGACGAGAGAAACAGAGGCGCTCATACTGACTTCAGACTGCTCACACTTAGCTGTTCGCCTCTCTGGTAGGAGACACCAGCTGTCAATCAGTGAGCTCTGACCACTGATAGATGGAGGGCGGGGCTTGTACATATTCATAGTGAATAGGGGATTTAATCAATTCAATTCAAGAAGCTATTTTATTTGCTTTATTTTTATACTGAATAAATACTCTTCTTCACTTTTCTGCCTGTCAATCTAGTGAAGATCAAAGAGATTCTTATCAGCTCTTATTTTTTTACTCCTGGAGCCTAGTAAGGCTCATCCAGCAGCCACATTACCCTGCAACTCACAGCTGGCAGCCCACTGAAGCTCAGCAGGTGTGAGCCTGGTCAGTACCTGGTCAGTACCTGGATGGGAGAGCTCCTGGGAAAAACTAAGGTTGCTGCTGGAAGAGGTGTTAGTGGCGCCAGCAGGGGGCGCTCACCCTGTGGTCTGTGTGGGTCCTAATGCCCCAGTATAGTGATGGGGACACTATACTGTAAAAAGGTGCCGTCCTTCGGAAGAGACGTAAAACCGAGGCCCTGACTCTCTGTGGTCATTATAAATCCTAGGGCGTTTCTCAAAAAGAGTAGGGGTGTAACCCCGGCGTCCTGGCCAAATTTCCCTTTGGCCTTTACCAATCATGGCCTCCTAATAATCCCCATCTATGAATTGGCTTCATTACTCTCTGCTCTCCTCCCCACTAAAAGCTGATGTGTGGTGAGCATTCTGGCGCACTATGGCTGCTGTCGCATCATCCAGGTGGATGCTGCACATTGGTGGTGGTGGAGGGGAGTCCCCATTACCTGTAAAGCGCTTTGAGTGGATTGTCCAGAAAAGCGCTATATAAGTGTAAGCAATTATTATTATTATAAGGCTGACGCAGCTTCCTACATCAGTTTATAAAAACACCTCACTGATTTGTGGACACAGATTTTCTTTAGCCCAGTGATGGCAGAAGGCGCCATCTGCTGGACAACAGTGAAAACTGCAGCTCTGAAGCTGATATGACAACATCTTCCACTGATATTTCACACTTATTCTGTGAAGAACAGGACACAGTGTCAAACACTGACTTACTCCACAGGAGAGTCTATCAGTCTGGAAACACAGACACCCTCTAGATCAGTGGTTCTCAAAGTTCAATGGTCCGCGGACCACTTACACCAAGTCACGGATGCGGTGGACCACATCTTACCCTTTAAAAATCATCACCTATTCAAGTACTAAAAATAAATAATATTGAATTAAATTTTATGAAAAGTACAAATATTTTTACAAACAAAGCTGCAAATTTTGCAAATGGTTTTGTTACTTAAAAAGTTAATGTGAAGAATGTAGCTGCTTTAGTTGAGCAATCAGAGAAGTGATATCTGGATCCACCCTGGGCAACTTTAGTCTCATGTCCGGCTCCACATTCAGCCGATTTCTCTTCGTTTTCAGTCCAACAAGTGTCGAAAATCCAAGCTCACAAGTATAGGTTGCTGGGAATGGTAATAGATGCTTAAGAGCTATGTCACTAAGTCCAGCATTCTTGGATCGTACATGGAGCAGAAAACCGATCATTTGTTTCTTAAATTAAAGTGATTTTAAGGTTTAAAACTGATGTTTTACCATATTTAAGTCCCAATTGGTTGAATCACAAGGCAAAGCAGGAGAGAACATAAGCAGATGACAGTGTATTACAAAGAAAACAACATAAGGGCAACCTCGCTAGAGCAGATCAGGACTCGACTCCAGAACAGCGAGATCAAAATACAGAAGAGAGAGGGACAAGAGCCAGGCGGGAGAAGTGTGGCGAGCTAGTCAGCACAACAGAAGAAAAAAGCACAGGTTACGTTATCTGCATCGATTGTAAAGCACTTTTTCAAAAATGACAGTCACAAGGCCAGGCTACTTTAGTCTGTTTAAAACAAGGAATCTGGATATGCTGTTTCAGTAAGTGTTGATCAAATGAAAGTTCGAATCTGGTTCGGTGTAATTTCTAATGGAGCGGGTTCGGACCAGCTTAGGGTCAGTACTTTCAACATTTTAAATCAGGTTGGGCTGGTGCAGGTAAAAAAAAGCATTACTAACGACAACAGACTGCTGCAGGGCGCCACAAAACTGACTGTCTCATTTTCAATGTGTGACATCATTTCATTCGCGGTGCATAAAACTCAAACACTGAAGTGACAGGCGCTGCTGGGGAGAATGAAGAGGCGAGGTGATCTGTCATAACACAAGCTTCATTAAAACACAAAGGTAACAGAAGGGTATAGTCAAGGAGAATGAATGGAACACTTTGCCCTCAAGTCCCTCCTCCCACTATTTACAGTTTGCAGTTCTAAACAGTGCTCCTAGAGGGAGCCCCTTCGTAGTGGACGCTACAATATTCCTTCCTCTGACTTAAACAGCATAGACTTCCTTTAAGAAGTCCTTTAAGAAGCTCACGCTCTAGGACCACTGGTGGTCTGCGGACCACACTGTGAGCACCACTGCTCTAGATCACTCCTGTCCTAGGAGAAAAGTAGAAACTAGAAAAAGTATTGTTGCAGTATCACAGGAAAAGCAATGCAAAACAACAGCTTTCAAGCCCTTCAAGAGAGATAGTGCTTCTCTTGTGCCTTCAGACAAGCCTGACCAGACCTGCCTTCACTCCCCTTTTATACACAGCAGCCAGCAGGGGCTGCATAGACTGAAACACACACTGAGAGTGGAAAGCAAGAAAAAACAGTTTTACAAGCATATGGGGAAAAACATTGCAGCCCCGTTGAATATAAACATTTCTTACTTGATACATCCTCCTGTAAATCAGGATAAATAAAAACATAGAAAAATGGGGTATATTTTATGTTCTGCACTTGGGCCTAGCTTTACAAGTGTACACACCCAGAACTACAATCTCAAACTACAAAGAGATTATAAGACTAAATGCAATAACCATGGAGTACCAAAGGCCCCACTGTTATCAAGAGAAGACAGACTTACCTGCAGCACTGCAAATCCACCTCCATTCTGAAACACAGAGATACAGACACTGTTAATCACAGTCACACACTGGAACACAGAGATACTGACACTGTTAATCACAGTCACACACTGGAACACAGAGATACTGACAGTCATACATACGAACACAAAGATACATACACTGTTAATCAAAAGTCTCACGCTGGAACACAGAGATACAGACACTGTTAATCACAGACACACACTGGAACACAGAGATACAGACACTGTTAATCACAGTCTCACGCTGGAACACAGAGATACAGACACTGTTAATCACAGACACACACAGGAACACAAAGATACAGACACTGTTAATCACAGTCACACACTGGAACACAGAGACACAGACACTGTCAATCACAGACACACACTGGAACACAGAGCTACAGACACTGTTAATCCCAGTCACACTCTGGTAATAAGGTGTCAGTACAGTCAGTGCTGTCAGTCAGCAGAGTTATGCACAGTGTATGGAGAGTCAAACTTATTCACTCACCAGTGAGTTTCTCCTTCCCTGCAAAGAAACACAGAAAATTATGTTAAGACACAGGATTAAGGGTGCAGAATTTGGGAAATTATTTTTGCCATTTTTTCTATTACAACACATTCTGTATTTCACTGAACAACAAATACACAAGAACAAGCAACATTTCTACTTATCTAGCCCATGTTAATAGTTAACCAACCCAAGGATCTTTAACAGCTCTTTCTGCTGTGCACTTCCTCACAACTGAGCCCTCTTATATCAGTTTTCTGTGATAAATTAGAAGGTCTGGTACTGTCTACACGTCATCTGTGATTTCCACTTTAGGGTCATCCCACCCCCTCCTGCCACATGATCGTGTTTGACCAATGAAAGCAGAGCTCATGGCTGACAGACAGATAAAGACAGTCTCTGCTATCAGGAGGTAAAATAAACAGGAAGATATGGGGGGTCTTTTTGAATTGGCTTGGCTTGACTATGGTGAAATTGAAGATATTTCCGATCTACTTTAATCATTGAATATATATGTAGCCACTTCTCCCTTCTCTCCCTATGCTCCAGGTTTGCCCTGTAGGGATCTGACTTTAACACAGTGGACACACTCTGACCCTTGACCTCATGTATCAGTAAAACTGTAGATCCTGCAATAACAGCAGATTAACAAAGAGTCCCCACCCAGCAGAAGATCAGTGATATCAGTCACAAAGTGAAGATGGAATATAAGCTCCACATGAGATCAGAAGTCTCTAATCAGAACCCAGAGAGGATACTGGACATTGAAGTGGCCAGAACTGGTAGATGAATAGATCACTGTGTCAGCAGATACACTTGATCCTCACATGCACAGACAGGACAGATGACTGGATCCTGCAGTTGTGTGTATACAGTGATGTGAGTTGACAGTGATCTTCATGGACAGGATATCAAGGCTCAGTCGAGGTTTGGAGTGAATCCAGTCTGGGGGCCTGAGGGCTGCGTCTCTGCTGTTTGAGGATGATGTTATCTCCTCTGACTGTGATAACAGAGTGAAGAGCTCAGCAATCTGGGAGGACCTTGGAGCAGAGTCACTGCTCCTCTGGAGCTGGCTGAGCTGGTTCAGGAATCTGCTGGAGGTGTACTGGGCACACTGGGAGGAGACCAGGCACAGACCCAGGTCAAACTGGAGGGGTTATAACTCTCAGCTGGCCTGGAACAGCTGTGAATCCCCCAGGAGGAGCTGGAGACTGTTGCTGGAGAAAGAGAAGTCTGCTCTGCCCTGCTCAGCCTGTTACCACTGTAACCCTCAACAGGAGTCAGAGGTAAGAAAATATTTGGATGGAGTTTAAAACAGTTTTTCTTTTCCTTTGTCACTGTATTCAATCTCTACTGCTATATTATTTTATTAAATTTAGTGGATGTATTTATTTTAGTAAACTCTACTCAGATGTATTAAAGGTGAAAGGAAAGGGGTTACAGGTGAACTGCAGTGTGTGTTGTCCCTGCAGTCACTACAGGATCATCTGCAGAAGTGACACAGAACAGACACTGGACACACCTACAGACAGGGCTCTGCTGTCAGCACTGGTCATGTACTGAACCCAGACTGCAGTGAGGTCTGTGAGTCTTTCACCCTGTGTGAGATACTGTAATTCTCTGAGCACTGATCCTTCATCTTGTGTATCACCACATCTTTCAGATTCCACTGACGTGTCATTAATGGACTCTAATGAATAGCAGTATTTTAAATCCTTATTTAAATCTTATTTATTTAAAAATCCTTATTTAAAAAGTATTTAAATCTTAAAACACACATATATAATGAGCACATACAGTCCATTCTTCTCCACTGGATCACCAGAAGTACTGATGCTGCTACAGTAACAGCTGCTGTTAAGAAGAGAGCCACCATCCAGCCAGAGGGAGCAGGGAAATAGTCTCCTGGAAAACATAATAAGTATTTTAATATTCAGAATAAAACATATGCTATATGTAGTGTCACGCTGAATTGACCATGCTCCTTCTCTCCTGTCAGTTCTGGTTGCCATGGATATAATCAGACAGGAGACCTGGATCACCTGGACAGATTCCACTCACACTGCCTCAGGTGGGTCAAGTTATTTAGTGTCTGCTCTGACTTTGTGATTCATTCGGATTCCTGGCCTGGCTTCTGGCTTCTCATGACTTCATTCCCAGATCACCTTTGTGTCTGCTACACTCCTCAGCGTTTACTTTGTTTCAGGCCTGTTTCGTCCCGACCTTGTCTTCTGGATTCTGCCTTACACTCTGCTCTCTGCCATGGATTCTGCTTGCCTACTTGACCTAAAATTCAGATTTTCTTGGTGCTTAACTCCTGGGCTTTCATGGATCTGACCTGCTTAACTGGACCACAACCCTGGACTGTGTCTGCCTGCCTGTCCTCACTCCTGTGTGTTTACTGCACACACCACACCGCCTGTCCCCACTCCTGTGTGTTTACTGCACACACCACACCGCCTGTCCCCACTCCTGTGTGTTTACTGCACACACTGCACCGCCTGTCCCCACTCCTGTGTGTTTACTGCACACACCGCACTGCCTGTCCCCACTCCTGTGTGTTTACTGCACACACCACACCGCCTGTCCTCACTCCTGTGTGTTTACTGCACACACTGCACCACCTGTCCCCACTCCTGTGTGTTTACTGCACACACCACACTGCCTCTCCTCACTCCTGTGTGTTTACTGCACACACCACACCGCCTGTCCCCACTCCTGTGTGTTTACTACACACACCACACTGCCTGTCCCCACTCCTGTGTGTTTACTGCACACACCACACCGCCTGTCCTCACTCCTGTGTGTTTACTGCACACACTGCACCACCTGTCCCCACTCCTGTGTGTTTACTGCACACACCACACTGCCTCTCCTCACTCCTGTGTGTTTACTGCACACACCACACTGCCTGTCCTCACTCCTGTGTGTTTACTGCACACACCACACTGCCTGTCCCCTCTCCAGTCTGCTCCCTTCCTGCACTCGGGTTCACTTCACCCCCACAGACCGCTGCTCAGCTCCTCCTTCAGTGACATCACATGTAGTAAGAAGTCAGTTAACAAGGTACCTTTAAGTTTAACCTCAGTGCTAAAGGATCTAATAGCTAAAGAGTTAACTTGAATTAATTGATTTTTTAAAATGTATACTTATAACTTGATTACCAGGCAAAACGTTTACAAAAACATTCTTGTTAAAAGTGATTTTACTGTGTGTGTCGCTGATTGACTAGTGATGTAGGACTTTATAATGAGTTTTGAGTAGATTAATTTCACAATAAACTCCCTTGAAGGTTGTGCTCAGTGTCCCAGGTGTGTTATATCCTGGGTGTGTGTTATACCTCAGCTGTGTTGCAGGTGAGCTCCAGTGTTCATGTTTAATACTCACTGGGTATGTGGAGCTGAGATCCCCAGTCTGGCTCAGGAAGAGCACTTCTCACCAGGCAGGAGAAGATGTTGGACTCCTGTTTGACTGGGATGTAGCTGCTGACACTGAGGAGCCCCTGACTGTCCGTGTCCACTGTGGGGGGCTGTGATATCACCTCGTTTCCATCCCTGTCTGTCCAGATCACTGCAGGTTGAGGGAACCAGCCCTCTGATCTGCAGAGCAGCTGGGCCTGATCTCCTCCAGGGGAGTGGAGAGACACTGAGGGCTTGGAGCCCAGGGCTGTGGGTTCAACACAACAGGAGACATTTCACAGCTGATAAAAGCACACTGGAGTAAAATGCTGTTTCAATGTTGTTCTTTCAAAACACAGAAATGATAAAGACAATGCCATAAACAGTTCAATTTTCTTTTAGATTTTTAATGTAATGTTTTAAATTTAAAATATGGTGATTTTCTGCACTCAAACACAGAGTTAATTTGTCAGGTAACAGTATTAACAGTATTAACAAATTAACAGTATTAATTTGTCAGTTAACAGTATTATTAGAATCACAATCACATCTGTAATTAAGGTGGTCATCTTGTCTGCAAGAGTGCAGGAGAGGAGGTTCAGTGTCAGAGGTCAGGAACAGAGATCAGTGATGTGAGACTAGAAACACACTTTATGTGATCAGTGTTGTGTTGTTTGATCCTGACTAACAAAAGAGATGTAGACTGTACTTGTGTAGTTTCATGCTGTACTGTGTTCAGTTGTGTATGTTAGAGACATGTGTTAGAGGAAAGAACATTAAAACATGTGGAAAACCACTCACCTCTAACACCCAGGTCAATAAGAGCGACTTCATAATGCCGAGGAGATTGAACCAGGCAGTTATAGAGTCCATGATCAGAGCACCTCACATCTCTCAGTCTCAGAGACACGTTGCCTTTGAAGAGCTCCTCTGGGAAAAGTTCAACTCTTCCCCTGTATGATGGAAACTGATTCTCAAAGATATACCTGCGGTTGTGGTACAAACACACAGGAGC
Organism: Lepisosteus platostomus; assembly: GCF_059453375.1. NCBI lineage: Eukaryota > Metazoa > Chordata > Actinopteri > Semionotiformes > Lepisosteidae > Lepisosteus > Lepisosteus platostomus. The sequence goes on from NC_142616.1 coordinate 4,662,218, forward strand.
TGCATAATCGTCTCTGAACCACCTGATCTGTAGGTCCTCTGCATTCTCTCTGGGTGAGAGGTAACAGGGCAGGACAGCGTCTTCACCAGGGGACACAACTACAGGAGCAGCTGGACCAACAACCTGAAAAGTGTCTGAAAGAGAAAGAGCAGAGCTGGTTGGTATATTTCTTTTCAACACAGATAAACATGTTGAGAAAAACTGTACTAGCAACTGGCAAATTTAGAGAGTAATCTCAATATAGTGGCCAAACGATGTTTTCTGCATATACAGTATCTCTGATTCACACCACATGTGATTCAGGAGCACCGTCTCATCTCACCATCTGCTCCTCTTCTTCACACCAGTGTTTCCCAAACTGGGGTCTGGATCTCTCACCCAGGACCCTCAGATCCTCAGCTTCACTCCCTGATAGAAGAGCTGTGACCGTGTTCACTGAGGGTCTGTTACTCTGCAGTGACAGTAGGGGGTTAAATCATGCTCTTTATCTGTGTCTCTCTCTGCTCTCTGGTCCTTTATATACTGAAACTCTTCACAGAACCCAGATTAAACTGCTGATTAATACTTCCAACACAATCTGAACTCACAAACACAGAAGGCACAGTGGGATGTAACCATGGACCTGAATGATTCCAGGTTTTAACCAGCAGTTTTTAAAACACAAACTCAGAATAAGATGTTCTGCAATATCTAGACACACAACCCAGAATAGGGATGAACTACAGAAGATCCAGTCAGGCTCCTTCTACAAGTGTTGGCTGTAACATCTCTCCATCTTCCACAAACACACTTCTGACACATTGCAATGTCCTGTGTGGTTTGGGTCACTCCAGGACTCCCTTTGTAAGTGATGAGTACCTGATGTAGCCAACATTAGCTCACACACTGAGGCACAGACTGGCAGAGAGGGTGAAGCAGCTCTCAGGTCAGCAGTGTGACTTGGCCATGATTGACACTGTCTCTGGGTCTGTCAGCTCATCCCACAGGTGCTCAGGGGTCTGATGACAGAGTGACTCAGTGGAGGACATTGATCCCACTGACACACAACATCATGAGCAGAAGAAAGGCTGATGACAAGAACAGACTGTTTAGCCCATCAGTGCTCATCACTGTCCTGCACTTTCACAGCACCAGGCTCAGATGTGAAAGTTCAGAGTCTGTGTCTCCACTGTGTGTCCTGGTGATGTGTTAATACCTCCCAGTGCTGCTGCTGACACAGTCAGTCTGGTCACATGGGGCTCCAGTGCAGCTGATTGACCTAGTTTAGGGCTCCTGAGATAAAGACTGGGACATGATTGGGGGTTTGTGTGGGGTTAGAAAACATTATATAATTGATGTTATTTTTATTTAAAATATGAAATTCTTATTTTTGTATGTATTTTCAACACCCAAGAAAAGAAAGATTCTGAATACAGAAACCCAAGATCTGAGAGCAGAAATCTGGAACCCTGATCCAGTGGTGTCTTCCTGCAGCTGCCTGCCTTCAGTGTCACAGATCCTTCCCTCTGTCTGCTATCATCCAGTCACAGCACCATTCCTTCTCAGCTGTCTTCCCCAAATTATAACTTAACTCCTCCTTTTCCTGCTCTTGCATTCCTACCCCTGACATTCTGTCTGGTTCATTCCTGTATATTCTAATATGTTCAATATATTCAGATTTCTCCAATTGCCAGCTGCTGCTTGTGATGACACCTGTCCAATCTATCTGGCGTCCTAAATATAGAACAGTAAGATAACATAACTTTATTGGCCATATACAATTTCTTGTATTAGGTCTTATTGCATACCCCAACTTGTTCTCCATGAGACATTCAGACAGGGAGAGACGTTTGGGGTCTGAGCACAGGGTCATCTATACGGCACCCCTGGAACAGTTGGGGTTAAGGGCCTTGTTCAGGGGCCCAACAGATTAGGACTCCTCTGCTGGCCAAGGGATTCGAACAAATACCCTTCCAGCCACAGAACCACCACACCACAGGCATCCCACCATGTCTTCTCTCTCCTGTCCCCTGACACAGCTTACTGGTAGTCCAGATTTTCCAGCTCCCTCAAGTCTCATAATCCTCTGCTCCAAATTCACAGCTCCTCATTCCAAGGACTCATTCCTCTGGAAGGCCCCTCCTCTCCCTACACTCCCTACATGTCTTGATGCTCATCCTGCCTCCTGTTCCCCTCTTACTGCAGGAGCACATTAAACAAGGTGCAGACATGAATCTGGTCTGTCTCCTCATTAGCTCTACTTGCCCCTTTCAAGCCAGAAAAGCTCAGTGCATCCTCTGTCTGCTCTTTTGAAATGTACTGAACCTCACTGTTCCCAGTGTGTCAAGATCCTTATCTTCTGTGATCTCAATTTCAAAAACTGGAGTTCAGCTCACTGTGGATAGAACAGCTGGTCTTCCTACCATCACTGAATTCCTCACTCAGTTAATTACTCATTCAGGAAGATTTTAGTCTCCTTTCTCCAGCAAAAAGCTTGATTGCATTCAGTTGCATCTTTCTACCACCTTGTCCACTAGGTCTACACAGTTCTTGTCTTGCTATTATCTATTGTCTTTGCTGGGTCAACTCAACAATGTGATAAAAATCATTCCGAGAGACCAAACATCCATTTGCATCTAGACAACAGTAAGGTCAGGCAAATGTTACAATCTTTATGTTGTCAGCTTCAGAAATTTTATTCTCAGAAACTATACTGAGATTTGCAGTCATCAGTGTGAAATCTGGGTTCCATACAGGTTACTGATTAAAACACCAATAAGAGTCTCACTGTACCTGATCCTGAGACACAGGACTGGTGGAGAAACAGCAGAGTCACAAAGAGCCACTGTGACTGGTCAGACTCCATCTCTGAAAGAAAGAAACACTCTGAAGTAAGAAAGACACACTTATGAGCTACACGTCACATCTGAATTAAAGAAAAACAGAGATGAAATGTCTCAGAAAGACACAGGTACAGCAGTGTACAGTCCTGACCTGACTGTTCACTCACACACTGCTGTACCTGACTGATCTCACTGTCACTCCAGCACACAGCAGCTTCAGTCCTGACCTGACTGTTCACTCACACACTGCTGTACCTGACTGATCTCACTGTCACTCCAGCACACAGAAGCTTCAGTCCTGACCTGACTGTTCACTCACACACTGCTGTACCTGACTGATCTCACTGTCACTCCAGCACACAGCAGCCTCAGTCCTGACCTGACTGTTCACTCACACACTGCTGTACCTGACTGATCTCACTGTCACTCCAGCACACAGCAGCTTCAGTCCTGACCTGACTGTTCACTCACACACTGCTGTACCTGACTGATCTCACTGTCACTCCAGCACACAGCAGCTACTACTCTGACTCTACCCATGCACTATAAAGAAAGGAACAGCACTTTATTTGACAATACAATGTGTGGAAATAGAGCAGGGTTTCCTGTCTCCCTTTACAGATGGACAATAACATACCTGATTCACACTCACCTTTTTCTATACATACATTGTCATTGATCTCTGCAGTACTAAACACATTATACTGAATTAAACCTACAAGGTTCAGAAATATATCATGTTTCTTGTCTTCTTACACAGCTAGACAATAACACAGCAGATTTACACTCACCTGTTTTTATATTAACAGGGTGTTTACAATTTTAAATACAGACCGGATTCAGAGAAAAGTTTTTTTGTCTTTACAGTGTCGAGAGATGTTGTTCTGAGAGAGAGAAATGCCATTCAACTACAGGAAACACAAAGTGAAAGAAAAACCTTCAGAAGGAGCCATGACATTTATTGTTTGCCTGTTAGATCAAATACGGTGAACATCCAGTGAAAACAGTGATATTATACACCTTCGGATACACATTAATAAGTAATCTGTCGTGTGAATAACTGTACTACCTGACTGCTACAGGTATAGCATACTAACACCATGCTGTTAACTGATGTGAGAATGACAGTATACTTACAGGCTGGATACTCTGATCATACCAGTCTGAGCTCCACTTTTATTGTTCAGAAAGAAATCTGTTATTATCTGAGGCCTTTTTATAATTAGATTTGAAAATAAGCTCGCTCTTTCTCACAGTAATGAACTAGTTTCACTTTCAGTTCCTGCTGTAACACACAGAGGCAGGAGAGGATTCTGGGAAACTGGGCTGTGGCTTCAGGGTGTGTTGTTGTGATCATGCAGCTCGAGCACAGATCAGTGTTCAAGAACGCAGGAACTCTGGGACTTTTCTGTGAAACAGGTAGATCAAGCTGGAGCCCAGCTCCTCTTGTCCACAGGCTGCAGGATGTGGCTCTTTTCTCTCTTAAAGGAGAAGTTCAGCTCCTGATTACCTGCCTGTGAGCCTGTGAGATCCTGAGTGAGGGAAAGGAGCTGTTACGATAAGATGTGCATAGAATTAGCCTCCTCCTGACTAATTAAGACCTCCTGGGAGAAAAGGGATTTGTCCAGAGTCCAGTCTGGAAGGAGAGCGTGTGAGAGCTCCAGTAGAGATCTTGTCTCTAGTGATGATGAGCCAGGTTTACAGGCCTGTGGGCTCTGCAAGTGAGGGGTGCTTGAGAACAGAAGGGGCTCACAGGTGCTGGACAGGGGGGCTGTGTGCTGGTTCCTTTGCCAGGTTCAACGGTGATGAAGTGTGATGCCAAGGAACAGGCCAGCTGCACCAGGGCTGACTGGGGGCATAGGCCTCCGAACGGCGTACAGATCTTCTATTATCACTTTAGTTAATTACATTAATGAAGTAAAGACTTGGATGTGTGAAAACTCTTTGTTATTCAACCTGCAGACAGTGCCCCCACCTGGTGTGTCCTCTGCTTTAACAATCTGATACTCTGCCTGCTGTGAGAGATCAGTTATCCTGCGACTCTGTCAACAGCTCAATAAAACTGCAAGCATTCAAAATCCTGGCCTGGATACTGAAGTTATTCACAGAGTAATCAGTGAGGATTGGGGTACACATAGAGAATAGGGTTCACTGTTAGACTGACAGGAATCAGTGAGGATAGGGGTACACCTGGAGAATGGGGTTCACTGTTGGACTGACAGGAATCAGTGAGGATTGGGGTGCACATGGAGATGAAGGGTTCACTGTTGGACTGACAGGAATCAGGGAGGATTGGGGTGAACATGGAGAAGAGGGGTTCACTGTTGGACTGACAGGAATCAGGGAGGACTGGGGTGCTCATGGAGAAGAGGGGTTCACTGTTGGACTGACAGGAATCAGGGAGGATTGGGGTGAACATGGAGAATGGTATGAATTATTAAGAGTGTGGATAGATACTTTATTGATCCCGTGAGGGAAATTGCAATGCAACAGCAGCTCAACACAGACACAGTGTAACGAATGATACAATAATACAACAATACAATCCATACAATACAATCAGTCCAGTGAGTGAGAATTGCACTAAGAAGAGTTACTGACGGTCCAGAACATACAAAGAACAATCCAAAAACATGAATTCTTTATTCTCTGGCACAGCTTTGGTGAGAGGAGTAATTATCCAGGCACACTTAGTTAAACAGATATTTATTACAATGACAGGACACCAACGACGCTACACATAGCATACAACACACACGTTACATTATATACAGTATCTCAAAACAAGGCATTTCAGAGGCCAAAACCCAGGTCACCCAGAAAACCCCAGACTGCTACTAAACACTAAACTCATAATATGCCTACAGAGGCCACACAAGAGATCAGCTGCCTCCTTACTAAACACAATCCAACCTGCAGTTAAATCTCTCTGCACCCTGGGTGCCACAAGGTTAATGGGAGCCTATATCCCTCTCCATATAAATACACCCTATGTAGCGATGCGTTGGTCAGGACCCTGTGCAGATGGTATAATGGGAAGTGGAAACGGACATGGGGAGGAGACGACGAGGAACTGGGCAGGTTGACAAGCAGAGGGGCGCTAACTGTGCTCGGGTGCTCGGGTGCTCGGGTGATCAGGGAGGGGTGTGGCCATGGCGAACTAGTCCAAGGGGAAAATCCAGGGCGAAGACCAAGAATTCCAGAGCTGGGAGATTCATCCAGGACCAAAACAAGACAAGACTTAAAAAACCGGAAGGGGATCTGGTTCGGGGACAGGGAGTCAAACCGGGGTAACGAGGCAAGGCACGCCGAGCCCCGGACTCAGATGGGCAGGACGCCATGGTGAAGCCAATGCCAGGTCTCTCCTGGACCCACTGGTAAGGATAGCGGGAGCACAAGTCTTAAATAAGGAGACAGAACAGGATTCAGGTGCGTGTACTCAACTAAAATACAAAAGAGCTGGGAGACCCTTAAGAGGAGGGATTGCGATCGTGACACCCTTAGCAGAAAAGACGTATCACCGTGAAGCAGATATCTGTGAAGCAGATATCCGGGCCGCGTGGTTTCTGAGTGGGCTGGCCGAGACACACAGAGACATCCAGGGACAAACAGAGACACATGCAATCCTTCTGCAGCTGAGGCGAAACACTGGGCCTTCGGGTTTGCAGGAACACAAGACGATTGCAAACGAGAGGAGGCCTTTAGGCCCTCTGAGCCCACAGAGTAGTTAGCAGCTACGTGATCTGAGAGTCTCACCCGGTTGTGTCTCCAAGGAATCCAGGGTATCAGCTCGTGCCATTCTCCCACCACCCTTTGTGTAAAGAAGTGCCTCCTGTCCTGATTGCAGGATCTCATCCATCGAAAGGAATCTTGTTCATCAACCGGAACTTGTTCATCTCAGGATCTCATCCAGCTGCGTCCGGGGCAGGGGTTCTTTACACAAAGGGTGATGAGAGGATGGCTCGGGCTGCCCAGACATGTAGTTAAAGCTGATTCAGGAAATGGCTGGATGAGATCCTGGAATATGATGGTAATATCGAAAGTTGAACACTGTCCTCCTATCTGTGACCTGTCTTAGAGTTGTGACCTAGTAATCTCAGGACCTCATCCACCTGTGCCTGGGGGGGAGGGGGGTTTACACAGAGGGTGGTGGGAGTGTAAAACAAGCTGCCAAGCCATTTTGTTGAAGCCCATACCTTTCTTTCAGGAACTTGATTCATGAGATCTTGGAGATGAGCATGACAGTAATTCTACATGGGTTACAATATACAAATTATATACAACATAATTCTATACGGGCTGATGCAAGACCACTCTGCTCAGACAGCTGCTGCAGATCAACACTGGATAACAAGGTGCTGTGAACTCAGCCTACTTTCCTCGTGGTCTTGCAGTTGTGTTCTGTTCTGAGTCACTTCTTATCATTCTGTACCATTCTCGCATTGATAACATGTCTCTTTCGCGATCAGATCTGATATGCCGCGCTGATGAAGAGCAGACTGATGATCTGATTATCTGAGCAGCACTGCAGTGTGGTCTGAGCACACAGCTCTGTGGCACTCAAAGTGTTCCTGAAAGATCCAACATCTGCAGCTCATCTGTCTGCAATCACTCAAACGGTCCGGTCAGGGCTGTCCAGTCCTGGTCCTGGAGGGGTCAGTGTGTCTGCAGCAGGGCTGTCCAGTCCTGGTCCTGGAGGGGTCGGTCAGTGTGTCTGCAGCAGGGCTGTCCAGTCCTGGTCCTGGAGGGGTCAGTCAGTGTGTCTGCAGCAGGGTTGTCCGGTCCTGGTCCTGGAGGGGTCAGTGTCTCTGCAGCAGGGCTGTCCAGTCCTGGTCCTGGAGGGGTCAGTCATTGTGTCTGCAGCAGGGCAGTCCAGTCCTGGTCCTCGAGAGGGTCAGTTAGTGTGTCTGCAGCAGGACTGTCCAGTCCTGGTCCTGGAGGGGTCAGTCAGTGTGTCTGCAGCAGGGCCGTCCAGTCCTGGTCCTGGAGGGGTCAGTCAGTGTGTCTGCAGCAGGGCAGTACAGTCCTGGTCCTGGAGGGGTCAGTCAGTGTGTCTGCAGCAGTGCTGTCCAGATGAGCAGTGGGAGGCTGCTCTGTGAGTCACAGGGGCAACTGAAGACACAGTAGGACTTTAGGACAGAGAACTACAGCATCAGAGCAGCATAGCTGTAGGACAGAGAGCAGTGGAGCTGTAGAGATGTAGGACAGAGGGCAGTAGAGCTGTAGAGATGTACATCAGAGGGCAGTGGAGCTGTACGCTTGTAGGACTGAAAGTTGTAGAGCTGTTGGACTCAGGAGTGTAGGACATCAGATCACAAAGCTGTTGGACCATAGAACACAGAACTGTAAAGGTGTAAGATGGTGAAATGTAGAACTGAGGGAGAGAGAGGCTTTTAGACTACAGGGCTGAGGGACTGTTAAGCAAAAGAAGGGAAGAGTTGGTTGGCTCTCTTTGCCCCTGACAGCTTCTCTCCTTCTCTCCCCCTGTCTCCCTCTCCATCACTCTCTCTGCAGGGGGACTCTGGGGGTCCCCTGGTCTGTGAGAAGGCCTGTCACTGGGTCCAGGTGGGAGTGGTCAGCTATGGCCAGGCAAACTGCTCTCCTCCCTTGAAGCCCACTGTCTTCACCCAGGTCTCCAGCTACAGGAACTGGATAAAGAAAAAAACTGGTGTCTGAGGCTTCTGCTCTGACCTGCAGACAGCGCCCCCACCTGGCTGGGTGTGTCGCCTCATCCTCTGCTTTAACAATCTGATACTCTGCCTGCTGTGAGAGATCAGTTATCCTGCGACTCTGTCAACAGCTCAATAAAACTGCAAGCATTCAAAATCCTGGCCTGGATACTGAAGTTATTCACAGAGTAATCAGTGAGGATTGGGGTACACATAGAGAATGGGGTTCACTGTTAGACTGACAGGAACCAGTGAGGATTGGGGTACACCTGGAGAATGGGGTTCACTGTTGGACTGACAGGAACCAGTGAGGATTGGAGTGCACATGGAGAAGAAGGGTTCACTGTTGGACTGACAGGAACCTACAGCTACAGGACCTGGGTGCAGGAGAACAGTGTTCTGCAGCTCAAACCGCGAGCTTGCTGGAGCTCCCACCCACAGTCACAGTAGGGCTGTTGTGAGTGACTCAGCTCCCCTCGAGCCCCAGCGGGTCTGTAGAGACAGCCGAGGACGGCCCCGTGCTCCGGTTGCACTCCGAACCCCTCCTGCCTGGAAGATCGGGGCAGGCTTTGCAGCTGAAGCCCTGAGTGCGAGGTCAGGCGAAGACTCTGCCCCCTTTTCTGTTTCAATGCACTCGTCGTCTCAGATCATACCAAGGGCCGATGGGGACCAATTATTTTAAATGGCTCCTTCTCGGTTGCGAGCTTTCTTATTGTCCTAATGAATATTCGGATCTGAAGTCTGTACGTGCATACGCTTGATTGAGGGGTCAGATCTAAGGCCAGTCTGGGTGTCTCCTTCCCTGGTCAGTTACTAAATTGTGAAGTGTTTTCTGTGGGGTTGACCTTACACTGGCTGTAGCAGAGTGGGAGTACAGGAGCATGGGACTATATTGCATTGCAATATGGGAGAGTAGGAGTATGGGAGCACAGGAGTCTGGGATTTTGGGAGTCTAGGAGTGTCGGACAGTGATGCTATGGGGTGAAGTAGAGTATGGAATTCTAAGTATAGAAGTAAGGGAGTATAATAATATGGGAGTATAGGCATATGGGAGTGTGGAAGTACAGAATTATAGGAGTTTGGGAATATAGGAATACTGGAGAATGGGAGTATGAGAGTTTGGGATTAAAGCTGTATGGGAGTCTGGAAGTATGGAATTCAGGAGTATGGGAAAATGAGAGTATAGGCACACGGGAGTACAGGATGATAGGAATATGGGACTATCGGAGTCTGGGGGTATAAGAGTATGGCATTTCCAGAGTATAGGAGTATACTTTCCTCTCTGCCTGCTCATGATCACACTGTGAAGGTATCTAATTTTAATTTTTTAATTTCTCTTTAATTAGTAAAATCCCAACAGACTGGAAGCCAAAGCACAGTCATATATGTTTGGAGCAGCAATAAGACATGGTCGTCATGCGCTGGATAAGCACAGACCTTTAATTGTGCAGTTTCTCCTGCCTATCGCTATCATTAACGTTAAAAGTTAAATGTTATTGCACTCATGATTAAATCGTGACTAACTCAACGTCTTTTTTAAGGTGTAGTGGGGGGGGGGGTTGTGAATTCGACTCAACTCAGGGGTGATCAATAAGAATTTCTCGAGAGGCTGTTCCCCTCTTCCCCTCTTCTGGCGTTGCCTCACTGCCCGTTGGGGGAATGAGTTCGTTAATGACTGGGCGCATTTCCGTCCTTAAACCACACATCTGGTCATCTTGCACAAGCTACTCTGCCCCTTGTCAGGCTGCAGCCATTACTTAATCATTTGTTAATAAACCATAGATAGAAAAACGTGTTCGGCATCAGTGGTGCAGTGGTGAGAATGTCCTCACAGAGCTGGGGCTGTGGGCTCAAGTTCTGGGGTGCTATGTGTGTGGAGGTCTTCTTGTGTTTGCTTGAGTTACCTCCTGGAGTTCCACTTTCCTCCAGCAGCCCAGAGATATCCCGGGAGACTAAGTGACTTTGAGCTAACTGGCCCCCTGTGCTCATGTCTGTGTCTGTGTGCTGCCCCACGATGGACTGGACTCTCTGCCTGATGGGATAGGCTCTGCCCCCCCGCAACCCAGAAGCAGATGTAGAGCTGAGAAAATAGATGGATAATTCCAAATTTTGGGGGGAATCCTCAGACTAAAGACATACTCCCCAAATTTGCCGATGCATTTTTAGAAGAGGGAGACAGATTTCCATTATCTTTTGGGCACCCAATTTATATAAGAAGGGAGATCATTAGCATTTTAGCATTAGTATTAGCAGTATTAAAAGTATTATCAGTGTTAGTATCAGTACTAGTATCAATTGTAGTATTAGTTTCTATAGTTTATCAGCAGCTATATCACTCTGCAGCACAGCACTGGCAGCCCACTAGAGCTCAGCAGTGTGAGCCTGGCCAGTACCTGGAGGGGAGACTCCTGGGAAAGCTGAGGCTGCTGCTGGAAGAGGTGTTAGTGGGGCCAGCAGGGGGTGCTCATGAAAAAGTAAAAAAAAAATTACAGCTTACACAAAGATTCTAAGCTGGAAGCTGGAATCACGAGGAAGAAAAAATACCCATTTTTTGCTTGTAAAAACTGTTTTTTAACTAAACCCGTTTTTTAGAGCTTTTAAAGTGTTGCTATGCCTAAGTAAGGCAGGGACACGTCATTCTTTCTTATTTTTTATGTTTGTTTTTTTTAAAAAAAAAACAGTTGTCCAGTATGCTTAAGGGCAGCTGGGTAATAGACTGGCTATAGCTGCTCACAGACACTACAACTCCCATAAACACCCTGAGTCACTTCCTGACAGCATTTACATCATAGTCCCTATTCCGCCTGGCTGTGGTGACATCAGCGAGTGCCTCCCACTTCTGGCAGCTTCACAGTCACCGGGGCGTACAGGATTTCTTTTTTTAAAGTTTATTTTCTCAAAACTTCAAGAAAAAAACTAGTAGGGTTTCCAGAGATACTGTATGTACAAGTCAAGAGTACAGTCAGCAGGCTGGTATTAATGTGTATCTCCCTCTCTTGTACGTGTTATTCCTCCCTGTAATATAACGTTTAAACACAACACAACATCGTCATCATTTAAAATATTTCAGAAGGGCAGCTGCGTCAGCATGCGTAGTCTGCAAAGGAACAAGTAATAGGTTTATTCCATGCTGAAAAGAGAAGAGAGACACACCTAAAGAAGGCTTCACAGCCGAAACATTGTGTTTTCTCTCTTCTCTTTTCAGCATGGAATAAACCTATCATCTAAAATGAATATTTTATTATAGTTATACATTATCTTACTCGGAGAGTCAGCCTGTTCATGAGTCAGTGACGGGTTTAATCTCCACACTGACAGCAGGCAGCAGCTCAAGGTCTTTACAACATTCATCAGTCCAGAAGACAGGATAGATCTTCTCCCCCTGAGTGAAGACCATGTCAGTGAAAGTGTAGAGATGAGCTCTGGACTCCACTGTGTAAAAGGAGACCTTCCTCTCCTCAATATCCACACACACCCCCAGCGTCCTGGGCTTCAGACTGAGGGGGAGATCAGTCTCAGGGTCAGTGAGAGCAGAAAAACCAGGGTTAACATCCAGACACCAGTAACCCTGCTGGGGAGAGAAGCTGAAATCTCCTTTCCTCTCTGCAGACTCTATGGTCACTCCTATTATCCACCTGTCATTCACTTCCACCTCCCAGTAGTGTCTCCCTGAGGTGAAGGCCTCCCTGCTCACGACACATTCCCAGAAATCAAATCTGTAACGACTGTCAGAGAGACTCTTCCCCTGTCCCCATCTCACTCTCTTCCCATCCTCAGACAGGCTGAGCTGACAGTGAGCTGTATCAGGATCCAGAGTCACAGCAGCTGGGGAATAAAACAGCAAACATCACAACAGGCTCCTGAATTACATTCAAATTAAACAAAATTCTACCTGTGAAATATCTTTGCCCCCCAGCACACCAAGAGAGAAAAACAAGTAAATTACTAATTACTTCTCTTCCCTTCCAGAGAAACGAAATATTCTATTAGAGTATTACACATGCAAGTGATCTGTAATATCCTCTAAATACAAACATTAAACATTTGTTTTCACAGCGATGAAACTTTTTTTTTTAGCTCAGGTGGGTAGCTGCATCAGCCTGCGCAGGCTGCAAAGGAACAGATTGGTTAATGAACTCAATCATCTTCTCCAAAAAAATACCATCAACACTCCTACGACTTCCACCAATCCTAACCTTGATATTATTATACCCTCTGACCTTTCTCTTTCATAGTATGAGCGATCTCTCCTCAGCAAAAGCCTCAGGTTTGTACCAGTCCCCAGGAAGCAGGACCCCCAGACCCGAGTCGACCTTCACCGATTTTACAGCAGGACTTGTCCCAGAGCACATTTTGTTGATGACTCCTCCTCACAGGCAGCTGACGACAACCCGGTTATTGATGTCATTAACAACGTTAATCCCAAACAGAGCTGTTGGACTCCCCCCTCCGGCTGTTTTCCACCAGTCGATTACTTCATTAACCAATGCACCAATCAAGCTCCCAAGACACTCTCTACACCCAGTAAACACAGGTCCAACCTCACCCAAGGAGAAAATCAGGTGCTCCATTGTCTCCACAATAGAGATGATATCGTCATCAAAGCAGCGGACAAAGGAGGCACTGTTGTGGTGTGGCGAAAGGACCTTTATATTATTGAAGCCTCTAGATAGCTTTCCAACACTTCTGCCTACCTTCCTCTCCAACAGGATCCTACCACTGACTACCAAAGGAAGTGGTATCCACCATCCCCCTTATCAGCAGCAAGGAGCTCCCCAGGACCCGGACCTATACAAGTAATACATTGATGACTGCCTTGGTGCTGCTACATGCTCTAATGATCAGTTAGAGCACTTCCTGCATCACTTCACCAATTTCCACCCATTCCTCAAATATACAGTTAACATATCCTCCACTACTCTTCCGTTTCTAGACATCAACTTCTCCATTAACTACTCCCAACTCTCTACTTCAGTTTATTACAAACCCATGAATTCACACAGCTATCTCCTGTATAGCTTATTTCAACTCAAACACTCTAAAAACTCTCTCCCTTTTTCACAGTTCCTTTGGCTACATTGACTCTGCAGTGATGACATGGATTCCAAGAACCAAGCACTCAAAATGCACTCCCTTTACATCAACAGAGGATACCCAAGCAGTGTGATTGACAGGGCCCTCATCCGAGCCAAAAACACCCCTCAAACCATCGACTCAATCAGGAACTCCTGCCGTAACAACCGCGTTCCTTTGGTGCTTCCCTACCATCCCCACACACTTCCTATCCCCAGGACTATTAACAACAACTTTTCCATCCTATAGGATGATCCCTCCATTGGGGCCCTCTTTTCTGATCGCCCCATCATCTCATATTGCTGACCACCTAATCTGCGCAACCTTCTTGTTCACAGCTCCCTTGACCGCCCTCAGCAACCATCCACACCAGGCACTTTCCCTTGCAACAGAGCTCGCTGTATCACCTGCAAGTACATATCTAACACCACACTCTTTCAAGGCCCCTCCGGACAATTCCGGATCACCCAGATGGCATCTTGTACCTCCAGCAACCTTATTTACTGTATCTCTTGCAGTAAATGCCCATCCATCTACATCGGGGAAACAGGAAGGAGACTCAGAGACCGCTTCGGAGAACACGTCAGGGCTGTGAAGATTAAAGATTTCACTAAGTCCATAGTTTCAAATTTCATGTGACCACATGACCACACTAATCTCTCCGTCTGCATTCTCAAAGAAGGATTTCTTAACTCCTATAGCAGAAAAATATCTGAAACTAAAATCATCCTGAGACTCGGTTCACACCTTCCCCATTCTGTCAATGAGCGACTTGTTTTTTTCTAATTCTCTCTATTCATTTGTAGGTTGATCTTCACTTCACTCCTCTCTTCACCTCTCTTGATTTAGCACCACCTGAGTGGCCTCTCTGCCTCTTCCTCTCTCCCAGCTTTTGTTCTCCCAAAGAAGGCTCCGAAGCCGAAAGGTTGTGGTTCCTTTCTTCTCTTTTCAGAATGAAATAAACCTATTGCGTGTTTTTTTAACTGACATTATAAAAAACACAGGACTGCAAGAGAAACTACAGCCTGACCACTCGTTTTCAAAATCTTAAAAACCCACCATAATAACCTGTATATTGTAAGAAACTAGACAGCTTGTCTTTTAAAAAGGTTTATTTCAAATCCCAGTTCAGCAGCTCGTTCATCTTCTCTAAGACCATTTTCCTGACGATTCAGAATAAAAAAGTGCTGAATAAAAAGACTGCGTAATGCTCGTTTGTTACAGAAAAAATATATAATGGCAAAAGCAAAACCTTGCAGAAATATAAGAAAGCCTTCCCACTTACTTTGAAATTGTGAAGAAATATCCAAAGTTTTCAATTTAAACCAGAAATAACACATCCAGAAACCCGGAGAGAAAGACGAGAGAAACAGAGGCGCTCATACTGACTTCAGACTGCTCGCGCTCAGCTATCTGCCTCTCTGATAGGAGACACCAGCTGTCAATCAGTGAGCTCTGTCCACTGAGAGATGGGGGGCGGGGCTTACACATGTTCAGATGAATGGGGGTTTTAATCAATTCAATTCAAGAAGCTTTATTCGCATGATCAATGAACACTGACTTAATACTCTCCTGACTCTTAATACTTAAGTATTAACTCCTAATACTTAATCCTGAATAAACACTCTCCTTCATTTGTCTGCCTGTCGATCTAGTGAAGGTCAACGAGCTCTTATTTTTTAAGTCCTGGAGCCTCGAAAGACTGACACAGCCACCTACAGGAATTTGTACAAAAAATGACTGATTTGCACTTAATGTGCAAGTGTTCACATTACTCCTATCCTGGAGTCCTTGCACTGGCTTCCGGTCAAATTCCGCGTAGACTTTAAAATCCTCATGCTCACCTACAAGGCTTTACATGGCTTGGCACCTCAATACCTGTCTGAACTTTTATCGCCCTACTCCCCACCTCGCAACCTCCGCTCTTCAAATTCTGCCCTCCTTACTGTCCCCCAAGCCCGTCTACATTGTATGGGCGACAGGGCCTTCTCCTGCTATGCCCCCAAGCTCTGGAACTCCTTGCCCAAGGATATTAGAGAGTCACCTTCTCTAAACTCCTTCAAATCCAGACTCAAAACCCTCCTTTTCAGAAAAGCCTTTACTTAACTGGTTCCATTCTTCACCCCTCTGCTCTTCTTAATACCATCTTCCACGGTCTCCTCTATTGTTATTGTTGTATTGTTGTAATTATAATTGTGTCCTGTCTTGTGAAATTTTCTTATTTATTGTTGTAGTCTTCTTATTTATTGTTATTGTCATCCTGTAAAGCGCTTTGAGAAGCCACCTTTAAAGGCGCTATATAAAATAAAGTTTATTATTATTATTATTATTTCTGGACACTGCCTTTAGTTCAGTGATGAGAGAGGGCGCCCTCTGCTGGAGAATGGTAGAAACTGCAGCTCTGAAACCGATATGGCAACATCTTCCACTGATATTTCAATCTTATTCTATGTAGCTCAGGACACAGTGTCATTTGTTTCCACACATACTGTACATTCGTAGACACACAGTCACTGTGTCACTCTAAGAAGATAAAGACCGGTCTGATATGGAAAGAAAGAAACTAAACTTACTCTCCCTGCCCTGTGAGAAACAGTCCACAGATATGCCCCCTGTCTTGGGAAGAGCCCCTCATTCCTAGATAATTACCCCCTGACTGAGAGACATGTGCCCCAGACCCCCTTGAAACCAGACTGGTGTGGTGACAACAGCCTATGAACCTCAATTCACAGCTCTACGTAAACACATCACATTAAAATGTGCACATCCGAGTGCCCTGTAATTAATTCTGGCAGAGGGAACCCCTCCAGGCTCCCAAATTTCCTGCTGGTCCCCTTTAGTAGAAGCCTGCACAGTCCACTGTTCAGACATTCTTCCCAAAAAGATTTGTAGACTGTAAACCCTCTTTCAGGAGTGAGCAGAGACCAGAGCACATTGCTTTCAGGGAAAATTGAGTTTATTTAACTAAAGTTCGGGAGGGATGACAGCAACCACGCTCAATCATCCCCAGCCATCAGCGATTAGCAATCACTCGGGTGCGTCTTTCGCGTTGCACAAGCCCGTGCTTTTTCTCTTGCGTTTTGATCGCCCTCGGTCCTGTAAGTTTTCAGCTCCGACGAAGAACCTTTGGCAGCACAGAGGATTCCCCTACACTCCTTGACCAGCACATTCCTCCTGTGCCCTGTCGCCTCCATCCCCTGCCTTCCTACCAGCAGCGCTCATTTCCGGCCAGCTCCCTCAAGACTCAACTCCTCGCTCAAGTTCACATTCTGCAATCGTCGCCCTCGCCTCACCACGAATCCAGCTCTCCTTCCTCCGCGGCGAATTCTCCAAGCAGCCCCTGCCTCATACGTAAACGTTACCACCGCAGTCTCGCATATCCGCTCCTCTTTTTCTCCGGTTTCTCCCGCGAGAAGGCTTGCGACAGTCCAGATAAAAGAAACGCTTCCAAATTTTCCGGCGCCCTCTGCTGACGTCATCCGCGCAACCATTCTCCAGCCCAGACTGGAGACCGCCAGTCGGTTTCTCACTTCTGGGATATTAAACGGCTTCATTAACCCAGTTTTACATGGGTTCATCAATCGCATCCATCTAAAAACGCCCGCTTTCACACAAAAAAGGGGGGGAGGAAAGAAAGGAGGAAAGGAGGAGAGGAGGAAAGAAAGAAAGAAAGAAAGAAAGAACAAAACGTGAAAACGCAAGAGAAAAGAAGCTAAGCTGCCCATGCCTCCGCCCCTCGTCTTCCGTCGTCTCGTCCCGCTACACATCCGTCTGCGTCTCGCCTTCACCGGGCAACGGCAGTCCGATCCTGCAAACCCGCTGTCAACGGCGTCCAAGCCCAAGCACACCCTCGGGTGCCCATCCTCTTCAGATCACTCGTCAGAAGCATACGAATCCATGGAGAGGCGCTCCAGCTCGTTGTCTCCTCCCCGGCCGTCGCCCTCAACCTCCATCTTACACAGCTTTTTTAGGGAACCCTCCTCGTCACTCACGACAGCCACCACTGCCTCCTCCCACCGGGAGAGTGCTGGTTGTGCCCTCACCCCGCTCTTACCCAGCTTCCTCTCTCAACTCTGGCACCACGTCTCCCCCTGCCCCCGCTGTCCCCTTCCCGCCATCCTTGCACGCCCCCGCCATCCTCGCACGCCCTGCATTAAACAGCCATGCCTTTCCCAAGACCAGAACCCGGCATTCCCAACCCATTCATTCGAAACACCTAGCATCTGAACATCCAGATACTTCTCCTGTTAATACAAAATGAGCTGCTCTTGGTACATGCATGCTCACCACCACGTTCGCAAATTCAGTCCCCGGTCCCCGTCTCTGTTGCTACTGTGGCCATCTCCTCGGCCCTGGGTCTGTCCAGCGTCCTACCTCCGGCCCAGTCAGCAATCGTCTTGTGTCCCCGTACCCGGCGTTCAATTCAGCCCCGGGCTCATCCCTCCTGTCTCAGCTGCTACTGCGGCCATCTCCTCGGCCCCAGGTCTGTCCAGCGTCCTACCACCGGCCCAGTCAGCAGCCGTCTCGTGTCCCCGTACCCGGCGTTCAATTCAGCCACCACCTCTCAGCCCTGGGTCCACCCAGCCTCCTACCCCTGCCTACTCAACAACCACCCCCTGACGTCCAATCCAGCACCGGGCTCATCTCTCCCACTCCGCACCGCTTGTTCTCCGATCCAGTACTGCTCTCACTTCACGTAAATTCCATGAGCTACAGTACCACAGCTTGAGCCCGGAGCTATCCAAAAAATGCTTAGCTGCCCGGAGGGGGGGCATCCATTTGGCTGGGACCCCCAGAGGTTTATTTTCTCCCAACGGGAGTTTTTGTTTTCCTCTCCACAGCGCACACATGGATCTGTCATAAGGCCATCAATGCTCACCATCCAGTTCCAGAAGAGTCCCAGCAGTCAGATCCTTATACTCAATTTACCGTCCAATAGTAAGGTATCACTTGCCATAAGGTTTACAAGCCTCCACACTTTCTTCAAGCCTGCCACTCTTTCCATCCAGGAAACCCTCATCAACAACGGCTATAAAAGGCCAAGTCACTACTGTCTACCTCCATTCCTCCTCCCGATCACCGTGCCAATCAAGTGGAGGAGTCTTCAATTTCCACTGCTACTTTTGGGGGACACAATCACAAATACGGGCCTGTACACATCCAGATAACTCTGGCACCACTAACCCAATCCAATAATAGCAGCGATTTTCCTTTCCCATCCACGAAGAGCCTACACAGTTCCTCATCACTTAGACCTCGCGTCAGTTCTAATTCCCTTCCATCAACGCCTCAACGTGTATCCATAATAAGCGACTCGCCAGGCCAACAGAAGCGACTTCCCTACAGCAAACCTATACAGAATGCAGACAGGCATTCCGACTGCCCAACCGCTGCACGATCCACGCGCCACAGATCATGCCTTCTTTCCTTCTTCAAGCTCTTCCAAATTCTGCATTGGTGGTTTGGGGTCCCGCTTGGTTCTTTTGGGGATCCTGTCCTCCTTGTCCTATGGCCAGGAGGTCGGCCCTCAGCCAAGCGGGTTAAGCCAAATATTCATTCCACAATAGTTCGCCACGCTTTGATTTTGAGGCGCTGTCATTTCAGTCCCTTCAGGAGACACTCATACTGGCCATAGACTGAAACACAGGATGGAGATAGAAATTCCCAGCATGAAACTTTGATAGACCTTCAAAGGCTCCCATTGTGATTTTGTTACATAAACATAATGTAGAAATTCATTCAACCACGAATGACCCTCTCACACTAAAGAGGTAATCTGAGACTGGACTCAATCACCCCTGACAGCAGGACCTAAAACAGACCCTGTGTCATCAAGAAGAGAAAGTCCTACCTGCAGCACTGCACAGCCACTGCCATTCTGAAACACAGAGATACAGACACTGTTAATCACAGACACACACTGGAACACAGAGATACAGACACTGTTAATCACAATCACACACTGGAACAGAGAGATACAGACACTGTTTATCACAGACACACACTGAAACACAGGGATACAGACACTGTTAATCACAATCACACACTGGAACAGAGAGATACAGACACTGTTTATCACAGACACACACTGAAACACAGGGATACAGACACTGTTAATCACAATCACACACTGGAGCACAGAGACACAGACACTGTTAATCACAGTCACACACTGGAGCACAGAGACACAGACACTGTTAATCGCAGTCACACACTGGAACACAGAGATACAGACACTGTTAATCACAGTCACACACTGGAGCACAGAGACACAGACACTGTTAATCGCAGTCACACACTGGAACAGAGATACAGACACTGTTAATCACAGTCACACACAGGAACACAGAGATACAGACACTGTTAATCACAGACACACACTGAAACACAGGGATACAGACACTGTTAATCACAATCACACACTGGAACAGAGAGATACAGACACTGTTAATCACAGACACACACTGAAACACAGGGATACAGACACTGTTAATCACAATCACACACTGGAGCACAGAGACACAGACACTGTTAATCACAGTCACACACTGGAGCACAGAGACACAGACACTGTTAATCGCAGTCACACACTGGAACACAGAGATACAGACACTGTTAATCACAGTCATACACTGGAGCACAGAGACACAGACACTGTTAATCGCAGTCACACACTGGAACAGAGATACAGACACTGTTAATCACAGACACACAGCCCCCATTAACACCTCGTCACCTTTAAATACCCCTCTGTCCTCCACACACACTGAAGGAGAGATATGGAGCCCAGCAGGAGCTGTGACTTTACACACAGTGGACTTACGCAGGTCAGGGATGGGGCTGCCTTCACCTGTACAGAAGAAAGGACAGGGTCAGTACTGAGCTGTAGTGTCCTGGGGGACACTGAGTCCAGCACAGACAATACTGGGGTTATGGCCAGTGTGATGTGGTGTTGTGGACAGGTGAAAAGGGCATTTTAGGATATAGTTTATAGTGTGACAGTGGGTGGATTATAAGCTGTGCTGTTCGGTGACTTTATTCTGTCAAATATCTCTGAAGGAGATAGAGCACCAGTGTGAAATTGCTCTGCTGTAGTTCCTTTATTATCTGAGTTTAAGAGCGAGAGATACGGCTCTGTAACAGATTTATTTTCTCTTGAAGTCCAGCTATGTAAACCTGGCCAGTACCTGGAGGGGAGATTCCTGGGACAGCTGAGGCTGCTGCTGGAAGAGGTGTTAGTGGGGCCAGTAGGGGGTGCTCATCCTGCGGTCTGTGGGGGTCCTAATGCCTCAGTACAGTGATGGGTTAACTATAAAAGAGTATGGCTGTACGCTGATGGGGACACTAGACTGTACAAAGGTGCCTTCCTTCAGCTTAGACGTAAAACGGAGGTCCTGACTCTTCATGGTCATTACAAATCCTGGGGTGTTTCAATAAAAGAGTCGGGGTGTTACCCCGATGTCCTGGCCCAGTTTCCCCCTGGTCTTTACTAGTCCTGGCCTCCTAATAACCCCTAATAATCTCTGAACTGTCTTCATCGCTCTGCTCTCCTCCACTGAGAGCTGCTGTATGTGAGCACACCGGTGAGGATCAACACTGCTGCTGCTGTAAGGATGATGACGATGATGATTACTATTGCATGAGGAACATGAGGTCAGCAGTGAGAGAGTGTTGTTACTGTTGTCTAACGTGCCCTTGATGATCAGTTTTCATTAGTTGTGTAATTATTGCAATTAAGGGTTCTGTAATCTCTATTTAGTAAAATACTCCACTGTATGGACTCCCACACCACTGAGTCACAATCTGTACCCTTGACAACTTTTTTTTAATTAAAAAAAAACTTAGTCATTTAGGAAGTAGTGATTTTATACCTCAGTCAGTTTAGCACAGACATGGGTCCACTGTCTGAATGACACTTTGACACACAGACACACACTGGAACATGGAGATACAGACACTGTTAATCACAGTCACACACTAGAACACAGAGATACAGACACTATTAATCACAGACACACACTGGAACACAGAGATACAGACACTGTTAATCACAGACAAACACTGGAACACAGAGATACAGACACTGTTAATCACAGACACACACTGGAACACAGAGATACAGACACTGTTAATCACTGTCAGTACAGTCCGTACTGTCAGTCAGCAGAGTTTCACACAGTGTACATACGTGATCTAGGGATAGGAGCTCGCTTCACAGCATCTGCAGAGAGAGAGAGGTGGAATCTTACCTGTTATTACACTACAGTTCATCTAGTAATGCAGGTTAAAGTAAGTCTTACTCAATAAGTCAGATGAATAACAATATAGACTGCTCTCACACAGCCTGAGTGACCTGTACCCACAGTGACCAGTAACACTGACTGAGTGACCTGTACCCACAGCGACCAGTATCACTGACTGAGATAAAGAGACGTCCTGCTCAGTGGTCACACTGCCTGATCTCTGGACATCAGCTGGACAGTGAGAGATGACCAGTCACACACCATGGTGAGTACATCTCCACACCAGGCCTGATCCAGGCAGACTGACACACAGACAGTATCAACAGGGGCCCAGCTGGCTGAACACAAGCAGTCAGAGCAGCTGTGTTGTTCCAGCACTACAGACACTGTGTGTAACAGCAGGACACAGGCAGGACCCCCACAGTGTCAAGATACAGACTGTTCACTCAGGACAGGGGGCTGATGGCTTGTTGTCAGTCTGAAAGGAGGCTCTTCAGATAAGAGTTGACACATAAGCACAGAGCAAAGACGACTCATGTTGCGTTTCTTTTTTCCATCAGTATGTACTCAACCAGCATTTCTTACAAAAAAATTATTTGTAGTTTATACTGCCAATTAGTTTCTTTCACTCACTGCTTTCATTTATTAGAACTGAAATTTTAATACATTTCATTACAGAGAGTACAGTAAAATTTAGTGTATTAAATGTAGTAAAACATAATAAATGTTTGTATTTATGGATCTTTGATCTCACAGATACACAAGATCACTTACCCAGTTCTGCGAGGATGACAGGAATGGCTGGAAATAATAAGACATGATTTAGACCATCAGAGCTGTCAGTGTCTGATGACGCTCAAATTGGTTTAAACTATCAACATTAAGAAACATGTAACAAAAATCTTATATGTGGACTTTTCATCAGAATAGCAAAAACTTTTTGTTACAATTCAGTTGGAAAACTGATGCAGGATCATTTACAGAGGAGCTCCTGCTGAAATCACTACAGGACACAGCACAGAGAGTCTGACTGATTTACTCACCATTGAGTTTCTCCTCCCCTGTAAAGAAACACAGACAGGACAGTCAGTGACACAGGACCAGGGCTGCAGAAGCTGGAAAATAATTTTAGCCATGTTTTCTCTTAAAAATATTCTATATTTCACTGAACAAAAGAACATGAGAGACAGAAGAGTACCAGGTCATTCTGCCCATCTAGCCATATGTTCGAAGGTAATAAGATAAGATAACTTTATTAGCCATATACAATTTCTTGCATTAGGAACTTGTCTCTTCACATACCCCAGCTTGCTCTCCATGAAACACACAGACAGTGAGAGAAGCTTGGGGTCAGAGCACAGCATCAGCCATTGTACAGCATCCCTGGAGCAGCTAGGGTTAAGGGCCTTGCTCAGGGGCCCAAACAGAATACAATTCCTCTACCAGCCACAGGATTTGAACCAGCAACCTTCCAGCCACAGATCCTTAGACGCAGAGCCACCAGAGGATTCAACCCACTCTGCTGTGAACAGCCACAGAACTGACCCCTCTTACCTCAGTTCTCTCTGATAGATGAGAATGTCTGTCTCTCTACAGTACATCTGTTATTTCTGTGACAGATTAGAGGGTCTGCCTCTCTACAGTTCACTGTGATTTATCCTTTAAGAGTCACCCCACCCCCCTTCTGTCACATGGTCATGATTGACCGATGAAAGCAGAGCTCATGACTGACAGACTGAAAGAAAATCACTGACATCAGGGGGTAATATGGTCAGGAAGACTTGGTGAGGGGTGTGTTAGAATTGGCTTGACAATGGTGAAAATGAAGATATTTCCTATCCACTGTAAACAGAGTATATATATGTAGCCACTTGCCCCTCCTCTCCCTGTGCTCCAGGTTTGCCCTGTAAGGATCTGACTTTGACACAGTGGACACATCCTGACCCTTGACCACATGCGTCAGTAAGACAGTGGATCCTGCAGTAACAGCTGATTGACAAAGAGTCCCCATCCAGCAGGAAGATCAGTGATATCAGCCACAAAGTGACAAGAATATATGACTGGCATAGTGAATATATCACTACATCAAGTGTTTAGTCTTAATTTAGTCTTAAGTGTTATTAAAAAATTATGATAGCAGATTATTTAAAAATGGCAGATTTCTTAATAGATCACATACTGTCCATTCTTCTCCACTGGATCACCAGAAGTACTGATGCTGCTATAGTAACAGCTGTTGTTAAGAAGAGAGCCACCATCCATCCAGAGGGAGCAGGGAAATAATCTCCTGGAAAACAGAATAAATTACGAATAAATTCGATAAATGTAGTGTCATTCTGTAGTGTTTCCATGGCAGCCAACCTCTCCCCTTCTCTCCTGTCAATCAGTACTGGTTTCCATGGATATTCAATAAGACAGGAGACCTGGATCACCTGGACAAATTCTGATCGTGCCTGTGTAGGTGATGGTAAATTGCAAGAGTACTTGTCAATTTTTATGAACCAATCAAACATTATAATGTACAGTTTCAACATACCATTTCTAAATTTACAAAAATACAGTTTATTGATAAAAGACCAACACACAAAACAAGCAAGAAATGTAATAGAATATATCAGTGATGATCCACTGTGATACAAAAGGCAAATTGTTCACTCAGGGACAAAGGTCAGAGACCAAAATGTGTTATTGTTTACCTTATAGGTTTTATCAGACTCATATCATTAAATCACAGCATGTTGCTGAACCTCAGTCTTGCAATAATAGTCTTTGCACACTTTGTCTTCTTTGCTGGGGCTGCAAGGTACACAGATGAGAAGAACTAGGCTCATCCTGGCTATAGCTTCTGAATGTCTTTGGTTATTCTGGATGTTGTAGAGTGCAACTGTCTTATTTCATTGATAAGGTGAAAATAACAGTGGGTTTGCAAACACAACATCTCTTTTGTTTCAGAGAGAATAGTTTGGGCAGAATTATGTACTCTACTGAGTCACTCTCTTGGCCTGGGCTCTGTCACGATATTAGTTCCCCCTCCTTAAGGGTGCTCCAGCCCTATCACTCAAGACTTTATTCTATGCACCTGCTCCCTTTTCCCAGCCCACCTTAAAAGCCAGGCGCTGACGCTCATCCGGGCTCTGCATCTGATTTCCATATCGTGCGAGTCCGGGACCAGGAAGCGCCTGGTCCCGTTAAGGTTTTAACCTCGGTTCCCGTCCCTGTTCCCTGTCCACCGGTTCCGACCCGGCCTTCGTGGTTTTTAATTCTTTGTTCTGATGGATCTCCTGGTTTTGGACTTACTCGTGTGTTTTGGATTTTCCCTAAGGACTACTCTCAGATTGTTCGCCTCGGCCACGCTTCCCCCGTGCACCAGCGCACCTTGGACACGCCCCCCTGTCTTCAGCCCCGTTTTCCTGCATGACGTTTTCCCTAGTGTTTCCCCACTCCGTCGGATTGTGTCGTCCGCATAGGGTCCGGAAAGAACTGTTCGTTACAGGCTCTTGGAGAAAAGTTCTCCTCAGTCCCGAGTCTTGACTCAGACTCCTTGAAGTCACTTGATATAAAAGTCAGATGACCAGTTCAGTTGGAAGCCAGTGAGTTAACCAGTGAAAATGACCTGGGTTCTTGTTTTTAAGGTGGGGATTTGCTGAGATGCTATCAGGTACCCACCCTGCAGACCCCCAATTAGTGAATCTTGCTTTGGGTGATGAGCAATAACCTTGGACCTGTGGTTTTGAGAAAACAGACTACAGACACACTGGAGCCCATCTGCTCTTGGCTCCGGACTCGGTTTCCCTCCTTGACTTCGGATTCGGATTCTCCTTGCTCTACATTCACGTGTCACGTATCACTGTGTCTGGCTGCCTGTTCTCACTCCTGTGTGTTTACTGCACACACCACACCGCCTGTCCTCACTCCTGTGTGTTTACTGCACACACCACGCCGCCTGTCCTCACTCCTGTGTGTTTACTGCACACGCTGTGTTCAGCTTCACTGTCAGCACCTGACATGTAGTAAGAAGTTAGTTATGAAGGTTCTTTTATGCAGAAATGTGAGTAGGGAGCTGCATGTGTTGGCTGAAAAAGAACAGGTAAAGGTTTATTCCCTGCTGAAAGGAAAACATAAGAAACACAGTGTTTCAGGTGTGAGGAAGATAGAGAAAGTACCAAATAAATATCTAGAAAAATATTTAGTAGAAAGAAACTGAAGACAAACCTTTGAGGAACTTTTTATTTTAAAGTTTTACCGTTATGTTTTAAGCTTAGTCCTGAAACATCTAATAATTGCAGTTCACTTGAATTATTCTTGATTTTTTCTGGTTTTATACTTCATTTCCTCATAATCAGAGAAAACATTTACAAGGAAGTAAAGTGTGTCTCAGATTGACTAGTGATGTAGGACTTTCTAATGGGTTTTGAGTAGAGTCCTTTCACAATAAGTCTCTAGTGCAGGTTGTGCTCAGTGTCCCAGGTGTGTTATATCCTGGGTGTGTGTTATACCTCAGCTGTGTTACAGGTGAGCTCCAGTGTTCATGTTTAATACTCACTTGCTATGTGGAGCTGAGATCCCCAGTCTGGCTCAGGAAGAGCACTTCTCACCAGGCAGGAGAAGATGTTGGACTCCTGTTTGACTGGGATGTAGCTGCTGACACTGAGGAGCCCCTGACTGTCCGTGTCCACTGTGGGGGGCTGTGATGTCACCTCGTTTCCATCCCTGTCTGTCCAGATCACTGCAGGTTGACGGAACCAGCCCTCTGATCTGCACAGCAGCTGGGTCTGATCTCCTCCAGGGGAGTGGAGAGACACTGAGGGCTGGGAGCCCAGGGCTGTGGATTCGACAAAACAGGAGACATTTCAAATCTGATAAAACAAATGATGACTCAAACAACACAAACACAAAGTTAATTTGTCAAGTAACTGTAGTATTCACAGAATCACATCTGTCTAAAAGGTCATCATGTCTGTAATCAAGGTGATCATCTTATCTGTGTGAAAGAACAGGAGTGATGTGAGGCTGGGTTGTTCTGTACTGTGTTCAGTTGTGTTGTGTTAAAGTCAATGTCTGGACTGAGCTCTTAAAACACACTATGAGGAAATCTATTGTCTGCTGATCTTCTCTCTCCCCTAGAAGGAGGGTCATAGTTGATTAATGATTAGTAACTTATTTATAATACTCTGCAATTAATTGAATCACAATTTTAATATAATTACTGCCTTTACCTGCATTAAATGCTCCTTAATCTCTCAGTTTCTCAGGGATTAAGACAGAGTGATGAGAGTTTGTGGTTTTACAGTATATGGTCGAAAACAGAACTACTTACTTGGACCACTTTTCATTAGTTTATAACAAAATGGTATCTAACATCTGGTATCTAACTGGTGTAAATTAACTCTGAGCTCAGGAGCAAAGATGAAAACCTAGTGGCTTTCACCCAAGCTGTCTTAACACATAATCATTCATTATTTCTTGAAAATCATATTTATCTTGTGCATGTTTCATCTCCAAACAAAATTCTTCCCATCAGCTTTGAAAATGTGTTCTACCAGCTTTGTTGCTGACTTTTCCCAGAAATATATTAATATATTATAAATATTGCATCATATTCCACATGCTGTATGTAGTATGCCACTCTTCCACAGATCTCCAGATGTTCTGCTCTGATAATGGTCTTTCTGGACTCCAGGAAGAGTTCATCACTGTTCACAGTCATCTTCTCCATCAGCCATTTCTCCAGCCCAGTCAGCTGTTTCTCAGTCCCAACCTGCTACCTCACCCAGTCTGTTCTCTTGAGCTTCTCCACCTCACTGAAGAGCAAGACCTGCTGCTGCAATTCCTCTGCCTGCAGAACCATTATCCATCCAATCTTCATCCACATCTCAGGGCCCTGGTCACCACCTTACTGTTTCACTACATTTTATCTCTGTCTGTGACCACAGAATCTAACTGGATTCTAAATATTCACAAAATTCAAAATATAAATCTCAACATAATTCTCAGTCAATGGTGTTCATTATGATTCCATGGTCAGGAAGGAACTCCTTCCTTATCCACAAATTGCTTTTCCTACACAACACCTGCACATTCTACAAAAACTGCAAGTCAGTGAGCTTCAGACTCCAGATCTTCTTGTAAGTATAAACTAACTCCTGCTTTTTCCTGCACTTCCCCTTCCTCTGTCCCCGGGCCTTTTCCCTGGCTCATTCTTGGTGTGGCCTGATATATTGAGATATTAGGATTCTTTCATTCTGCCACCTGTTGCTCCTAATGCCACCTCCAGAGGCCCAGGTCTATCCGATGTCCTTCCTGTGGAACAGTAATCAAGAGTCCTACCACATCTTCTCTCTTCCTTGTGCCCTAAAGTTGAACACAGCTTAGTGATAGCCCATATTTTCCCAGCTCCCTCACATTTAAAAACTCTTTTCCCCAAAGCATGCAATATTCCCTCTTCTTTCAGTAACAAATCAAACAAAGAGCACAAATTAGTCTTGTACGTCTCCTCATTCACTCTACTTTCTCCTTCCAAGCCAGAAACGTTGACAGCAGCCCAGTGCAGCAAGATCCATATCTTCTGTGATCTCTATTTGCAAAAAACAGGAGTTCAGCTCACTGTGGATAAAATATCTGGTCCCCCTACCATCACTGAATTCTGTAGAATTATTCAGATCTGAAGATTTTTGCCTCCTTCACAATAAGCTTGACTGCATTCAGTTGTATATTTCTACTAACTCGTCCACTACTGTAGGTCTTACACAAAAAAAAGAAACTCTTCTCTTGCTGGGATAACCTAACAATTCTTATGAAAATCATTCCACAGGATTGACCATCCACTTGCATTATCTAGATCTCATCTCATCAGATTACATCAATTAATCCACACTTCAAATTACAGAGCAAAGCTTCTGTTTTGGTGATTTTTGGAAAACTAGAATGGGCCGTCATTCTTATAAGATGTGTTTAAAAATTTTTCAGCTGTTACAAGCTCAGCTCCTGTTATCAAAGTCCCTAGTCCTCCACCTCCATCTGCTCCAATAGCTCTCTTATCAATTAGTTTCTCACTGTTGCAGCTCACATCCCAGGACACTAAGAACATCTCCAAGTGATCCTCTTTCCATTAATGAGTAATGTCAGCAACCAAGCATCTCATGATACACCTCCAGATGCAGCCATTCAAAGTGCGCGGTACAGACACGTACCGGAGGTAATTGGCTACGGCGTCACGCATATTGACGCAAGATGACGCGCGGTACCACGGTACGTGATTGGTTGACCGACAGGGGCAACTCATGGTCCGTTGGTCTGTTGTAGAAAGACTTACTGTAAACGTCTTTACTGTGCCCGTTGTAGATATTGAATTTTACCACTGAAGGGAAATCTTAGTAGCTGAGCATAAAAAGAATAGGAGCATACTGTAACGCGTGTGAAGGCCATAAACTATATTAATTTTGGAACATAAACATACAGTATATGGCTGGTCTTGGTACTTTAAAGAAAAAATACACACCAGTATTCCATTTCTCCCTAAACATTTTAAGCATTGAAGTCTTTAACTAAAGAGATACCGGAGTCAACAAGCATACTTTTAGAATTTGATTAAAAGGGAATATAATATGGAATCGCGTATCTAAAGAAATTAATAACGATATAATTATATTCATGTACCGCAACACAAGAATAGTACACGCTGTACATTGTCTGTCGATAATGTTACTGTAGTGCTTTTTCAGCACACTGCATGTGGTGCTGTGGGTTAGGTTCCTGACTCACATGTCACATGGGCTATGATCAAATCCCACTGGAACTATGACTTTATTTTTTAACAAACATTTCTTTGAAAAAGTGAAACATTTCCCTTGGTCAGAAATTAAAAAAAAGCTCACTCGCACCAAACAAATTTATATTTCTAAATATCACAACATGATCGAATTTAAGTCTTTTTAATAACAATGAATAGCCACCTATGTGTTAAAAAATAAACATTTATATTGATTTGAATCGCGTTTTGATTTAAATCGTAAATGCGTGTTTAAATATATGTGTTTAAAGGTGATATATAAAAGCGCTGATTCTTATGGAATGTGTTCCGCCGGGGATTCAAAACATTTATTTTTTTTAATCGCGTATCTAAGGAAAATAGCAGTATAACTTTGTTCATGCACAAACAGTGGGATGTTACATTATTAATTTGGGTGTCTCCTCTTGCCAGAAAGCTCTAAATTGCATTTTGAGTGCGGTTTTTGACTTTTTCTAAAGTGCAACCCAGAAATAAAGTTTAGACTTATTTTAAGCTGTATTATAGCAGCACAATGGACAATGCAATGTAAATTGCAAAAATGCACTTGGAATCTGTCCAAGCCCTACTTTGTCAGGCATTTTCTTTTACTGCAACGGACGTAAAAACTCCCTTGCTTTTAACAGAGCGTTTCATAATTTCTAACTACGAAAATTATTTAAACTGTGACACTTATCATTCAACTAGAACTCAAAATATCACAAGGATCACTTATACTTTAGATCTTTTTTTCTGAATCGGGGAAAATCTGATCATGTTTCTCTATAACAATAATAAAAAAACATTATTTTACATATCACCTTTATGTGATATCACCTTAAGGACAGCACAAACAAGGGTTAATTGCACAATGGACCGCGCAAAGAAATTTAAAATATACTTCTTTAGGTGTGAGGGTAGGAGTGGATCACAGCAGGCATAATCGGCAAATTAGGAAAACAAAGAACAGGACAGGTGAAACGTTTATCCAGAGAGCGAGTGATCAGAAAAAGGAACAGCTGTTGCACCCAGGTTTTACGCTCTCTCTCTGCTGAATGAATGAAAGCATTTTATTAAAAACGCGTTTGCGTTTGTCTGGGTATTTACTTTGTAATCTGTGGTTTACATCTACTGTATTGTTTTGAGATGCCACTTTTAAAGGTGATATGTAAAATAAAGTTTTTTATTATTGTTATAGAGAAACATGATCAGATTTTCCCTGGTTCAGAAAAAAGATGATTAAAATCTGTAATCTTTCCACTTGTATTGTATGTCATCGGAAAATACAAGAAGTTTCTGCTTTGTGTAAGGATGGTATCAAAAAGTAATCTAAGTAGTAAGAAAGCTGTGCTCAATGTATTTAAGGGACTTAAAAGTAAAAGGAGATGCTTCATATTGCTTGACTAATTTTAAAAACTAAGTTATAAATGCAGACGCTCCCTCGGTGCCGCGCCGGGTCTAAATATCAAAATATACATTCGTCCCGGGCAGAGGCCGAAGAGCGGGGTTTAGGAAGGCGTACAGTCTGGGCAGGTATAGATTACACTTTTCTAAAATGTATTTGAAAAATAAAAACGATTACAATCTAATCCTTCCACATTTGATCCCAAAATCCCAAGAAAAATAAATCTAAACGGGTAGAAAGCTATGCTGAAAGTTTATTAAGATACTTAGAAAACAAAGATACTGTATCAATTTATGTTGCATTAGTCTGATTATGATTAAAAAAACACATATAATTAAACACGCGTTTGCGATTTAAATCAAAACACGATTTAAATCAAAACACGATTTAAATCAATATAAATGTTTATATTGTAACGCATACTGTCCAGCCTCCATTTCTCTATAAAAATTTACTCTATTACAAATTTACAATTTGTTGATAATAGAAATGTTAGGTTCTCTAAAGCTTTGTGATAGTTGACCCACCCAGGCAGCAAAAGATCAGCTGCACTGGTAAGATGCGACACCAAAGATATGATTAATAACCTTTTAAATCTGAAGGGAGATCTGAAGGGATCCCCCCCCCACACACACACACACACACACATTATAGAAGCATGAAGCAGAAGCAGGGACCGTTGTCAGAAGGGAAGAAGGTGACTATTCATTGTTATCAAAAATGACTTAGAATCGATCATGTTGTGATATTTTGAAATCTAAAAGTCAATTGATTGTCCATAATATTGCTATACTATTTTTTCGAAGAAATGTTTGATAAAAGAAAAATCACAGCACCAGCTGGATTTGAACACACAACCCATGACTTGGTAATCGGGCACATAGACCAGTGGGCTACAAGGGAAGTCACATGAAGAGAGAGGTGAAACAGCCCTACACAGCCCTGTCGCAGTACATGAATATAATCATATCGTTATTAATTTCCTTAGATACGCGATTCCATATTATATTAGCAGAAAAGCTTAAAACTATCACTTTTTCACACGCTTTTTCACATGTTAGTTAAATACTTCGATGCTTAAAATGTTTAGGGAGAAATGGAATACCGGTGTGTATTTTTCCTTTTAAGTACTGATTCCGGAATCTGACTGGCTGACACCCTTCTGAAGTGGTTCCAAAATATCTGGTATACGGAAAAGAAAGCGTTGATAAAAAAGCCTGGATTCTCATGTATCTGATACAAGTATCTTTTAATACAGTCTTTGCTGTGCTCTTGAGGATCCTTGTGATATTTTGAGCTCTAGTTGAATGATAAGTGTCGCATTTTAAATAATTTTCATAGTTAGAAATTATGAAACGCTCTGTTAAAAGAAAGGGAGTTTTTATGTCCGTTGCAGTAAAAGAAAATGCCTGACAAAGTAGGGCTTGGACAGATTCCAAGTGCTTGTACAAATGTGCTAAAGAAATTATACTTTGAGTATACAGCTTGTCCAAAGTCATCCATTATTAATACTATTAGTAATATCTTCAGTAAAGGCTTTGATGCATAAATATTTCTGATAAAGGTAGGTTGTGTACTTTTGTCCAACTGAGCAATCTTGCTTTCATAAAATATACCAACATTTTAATGACTGATGATTAACATGCTGTAATACACAGTTTAAATTTAAAAGCTCAAATGCTGTACATGAGAGGTTAAGCTTTATTGGCTCCTCCTGGCGGTTTTACAAGGTGATGCCGGATACTTTCCAGCATGATGTCAAATGACGCGATTAACCCCGTGATACTGTGTGATACCGCAACACGCCCACCGGGGTATACCGCGAAATACCCCACCCATTTTGAATGGCTGCATCTGTATGACAATGGTGACCAGAGGAACAGCATCACATCAGAACCAGTATTGAAACTGGTTGAGATGAAAGAGATGAAAAAAGCAGATATTAAATTATATAATTTTTAATCTATGAGCTTCAGAAATTTGATTCTTGGAAACTGTACTGAAATTATTAGTCATCAGAGAGAAATCTGTGTTCCGGTCAGGTTATAGATTAAAACACCAATAAGAGTCTCACTGTACCTGATCCTGAGACACAGGACTGGTGGAGAAACAGCAGAGTCAAAAAGAGCCACTGTGACTGGTCAAACTCCATCTGTGAAATCAAGAAACACACTTATTATTTACACATTCTCCCTGAAATAAATACACTTATTAGTTAAACTTTGTCTCTAAAATAAAGAAACACTCTGACAGAGATCAAATGTCTCTGATAGACATAGGCAGCATACTTGACTGAACCACACTGTCACCCTGACTTGTCACTGTTCCATATCGCCATTAACAGAAGCCCCGATCTTTCATACTTTTTTGCCAAATCTGTATGTTGTTATAACGCAGCTCTACATCGATCCACAGGTGTGTCTGGTCAGAATCATGCAGAATGAAGCACGAGGGACTGGAGAGTGATGGACATGTCGTTCAGAGAGAGATGCCATTACATCACAGGAAGTGAAATAAAACTTTGCAGGAGGAGCTATGAAATTTACTGTCTGTCTGCAATCAGAGCTGATACAATGAAAATACGGCAAAAACTGTGATATTATACACCTTCAGACACACACTAATAATTAATCTGCTGTCTGAATAACTGTACTGTCTGACTGCTTCAGGATGGCTCCTAACCCTGCAGCACCCTGTGCTGTTAACAGCAGGATACTTACAGTCTGGATACTCTGTCCATACTGGTCTGAGCTCCACTCTGTTGGTCTGAAATAACTATATCAATTTCAGAAGCTTCTTGTTAATTATATATGAAAAAATATTCATCTCACTTTACATCTGACTCTCTTTTTATCTTAGTCATGACCTATTTTCACTTCCGTTTACTGCTGCGACAGGAAAGAGGCAGGAGGGGATTCCGGGTAACTGGGCAGCTGCTGCAGAGCGTGTCCAGATTGTATTTGAATTGGCTTTACTCTGCTCTGCTAGCCACTTACAGATGGTATGTGTATTGCTGCACTTTAGCTGCCGTTGCATCATCCAGGTGTTGCTACACACTGGTGATGGTGGAGGGGATCCCCATTATATGTAAAGCACTTTGAGTGGAGTGTCCACAGAAATGCTATATAAGGGTAAGAAACCATTATTATAATAATAAGGTAAGATAAGATCACTTTATTGGCCATATACAATTTCTTGCATGAGGAATTTGTCTTTTTGCCTACCCCAGCTCGCTCTCCATGAGAGGCACAGACAGGGAGAGAGAAGTTTGGGGTCAGAGCACAGCCATTTATTCAGCACCCCTAGAGCATTTGGGGTTAGGGGCCTCACTCAGGCACCCAACAGAGTAGCAATCTACTCTCCTAGCCATGGGAGTTGAACCAGCAACCTTCTAGCCACATCTGCAGATCCTGAGCCCCAATGCCACTCCAACATTTAATATTGTTATACACTATGAGTTAATACAAGTCTCTTATCAGCTGATCTAACACCCAGGTGTTTCTCATATCAGGTCTTCTTCCTTCTGTAATTTCTAGTCACCTCTCTCAGTTCATTAACCCTCCATCAGTTCACCTGATTCTCTCCCGTCACTCTGCAGGTTCACACGCTCACAGGTTCCAGATCAGGATGTAAGAGCGACCACTCACCCAGTCTGCACCAGTCAGGGGCCTGAGCTGTCAAGGCACACGCGTGTTTCTGCGAGAGGACAGTCCTTCAGGCAGTATGAGGACTGTGAGGACATGCAGGAACACAGATCTACAGGCCTGTGGCTGTGTGATGTGTACAGTCTACCTGCTCTCTGCCTTCTTCTTCCGTCACTGAACTACGTCTCTCTGTCCCTCCTGGCCTCCTTTAACCTTTTAAACTTAGTTGACATGATCTAGATGCATGTTCAGTCAGCAGTATTTACAGTATGTATGGCATCACATTGAACACAATTATGTACATGGTTGTGTCTTTAGTCAATGAGAGGTATTTTTAGAGCTGAGAGCAGAATTTAACAAGGTCTGGGCAGCCCTGTAGTTTCTCTCCAGCTCATCCAAAGCATCTAGAAGAGTACCTGCTGTAACAACGGAGGTGTTCAAGGGTTTGAGAGAATAATAGTATATGAACAGTAAAGAAATGTCAGGACACTGCTGTCCTGTGAGCACTGAGGGACACACTGTCTGTGTCACTGCTGCAAATGTTCACAATGGAAAGAGAAGCTCTGTGTTTCGTTCATGTAGATTTAAGAGCAATTTAAAACCCATTAAAACATATTAATATATAAGTAGACAAGAACATCAGGAAGGTTGGAAACTAGAAGCGTTTTCAAGAACTAATTGATCTGAGGATTTCATCCAGCAATTTCTTCAAAGCAGCCAGAGTATCACCTTCAATGGAAGGCTAGGAAGCACATTCCATACTGCCACAACTCTGGCGATGAAATGACTGCTGTATGATAAACAATTAAGGAATCCAGGTAATATTGTCCCATACCAGCTCGTCTAATACTCCTGGGGTGTCAATTTAAAATCACAGCAGGCCTGTACCTCTGACTTCACCCCTCTGTCTGCTTTCACTCTGATCAGTGTCAGGCACCTCATTGGTCCTCCCACTGAACTGTGACCAGCCAATCATTCCGCTCTGAACTGGCTAAATGCATCTGCCACTCATGTCTCTTCTGCTCTCTGATTAGCCTGAGAGTCTGTCAATCATCTGGCCTCTTTGATATATACAGTAAGTGTATAGAATTTTGTGCCTTCCAATTTATCAAATAGGACTCTTTGGAAATCAACTCTTGCTCTGGAAAACTTTGGTTAGGTGAATCTGTCTTTTACCACGCAGTACAAAACCTCCAGGAAAACCACTGACAGTTAAGTGTGGAGTGAAACTGGCACCATGTGTTACTGACAAGAGCCCAGCCCAGCTCCCTGACAGAGTGAACAGGACTCAAGAGTAACATTCAAGAACAACATTTCAATATTATCAAGAAATTTATGTTCAATGTTAAAATAACTGATATCACGTGACATAAGAACTTTGTTATTTTTCCTAAAATAATTAATACTGATACTGTAACTCCAAACATTCTGCTCTGTAATGGATGAATGTATTTGACTCTCATATGTCTACAATCCCACACTGGCAGGCTGCAGGAACTGAGTCTCTTTAGTCTGAAGGGAGTGTCCCACACTGACAGGCTGATGAAACTTAAGGAAATGAAGCTTAATGGAAATAAAACTCTCAGCTACAAGTCAAAAGCAGGTCCTGCAATTAGAGGTCACCATCCGTGACATTTACCAACTCCAAGGGCGGCACACAGTAAATATACAAACACAGGTTCCGCATTGGCAGAAGGCTCTTCTTGTCTTTGTGTGATTAATTCCAGTTCATTGTAAAATACACCTATTGTATCAATTCCTTAAACTGCTCTGATGTGAAAGACGCGGTGTTGTCTGACACAATTGTTTCCGGTACCGTGTGTCGCAGATAATTGACGTCACTGTCATGGCCTTTGAAGATGTGGATGATGTTATAACAACTTCTAGGCACTTTGAATAGGCATCCACTATGGCCAACAGCATCTTGCCCATCAGTGGACTTGCAAAGTCCAGGTGTCAGCGTGACCAGGAATGCGGAGGTGTCTTTAGTGATGCACGGTGTATCTGCTGACAATTTGCACAACCCCTTACCACCTACTCTTCTTCAGTGTCCAGACCAGGCCACCACACATAACGTCTTGCATTGTGCACTGTCTCTGGATGTGCCTCATATGGAGAACTCTAAGAACTCCATCTCTTGCCAACTCAAGAATCACCACACGGCAACCCCACAAAACACAGTTCTTGAGGCTGGTAGGCCTGTTTCAGGTCCAGATTGGTGAACAGCAGGTCTGTGAGTCTCACAGAGGGGGTCACTGCGCAGGTGACGCACGAAGCCCTGGACGTACCCTGCTGGCCCACACGCTGCAGGGCAGAGCCAGACAGCAGGCTGGGCTCACTGGCCTGGAGAGAGAGACACAGCAGGCTGGACTGCTCGCAGTAAGAGCTCACACCCGGACAGTGAAATCCTCTGCACCATGTGGAGCTGTGACACCCCTCTGTCAAAACACAGCTGGAGGAGATCCTGGAGCCAGATAACTCCCAACGATTAAACAGCTGGATGGGCCAGCTGGCCTCCTCTTGTCTGTCACCATCATGCTCTGATCTTCTCATGCTGTGTGAGTGAGTTAGGATTTGATTGTTTTGATTATTGGGAACACAAACAACTGGATTGACTCCATATGAGCAGCTATTAACATCCAAGTTTATTAAAAAAACTTCTTTCTGTCAGTCCTAAATGATGCCGTAAGACACCTCCCCCACAACACCAGACCTTCTTTTAAACAAAAACTACCAAAGCCGTTTTATTGACTACAGCTCTAAACCACATCCGCTAATAACCCTGCAGATCCAGGAAGTGTCACTCAGAGATCAGTTTTGTTTTACTAGAAACAGCCTCACTGCAGCTCGGTCTCTACTGCTCCTCTCTGTGCAGTTTTTACTTGTCAGAAAAATGGCAGAAGGCAGTATTTCAGTTTCTCAGGACCAGTTCAGGTGCTCAGTGTGTCTGGATTTGCTGAAGGATCCAGTGACTCTGCTCTGTGGACACAGTTACTGTATGAGCTGTATTAAGAACTGCTGGGATCAGAACTATCAGGCTGGGATCTACAGCTGCCCCCAGTGCAGACAGACCTTCACTCCAAGACCTGATCTTCACAGAAACACCATCCTGGCTGAAGTGGTGGAGAAACTGAAGGAGACAGGACTCAGTGGCCCTCCTCCTGCTCACAGTCCTGCTGGCCCTGGAGATGTGCTGTGTGATGTCTGCACTGGGAGACAGAGGGGAGCTGTGAAATCCTGTCTGGTGTGTCTGGCCTCTTACTGTCAGACTCACCTCCAGCCTCACTATGAATCTCCTGCTTTCAAGAGACACAAGCTGGTTGAGGCCACAGGACAACTGCAGGAGAAGATCTGCTCCACTCATGACAAACTGCTGGAGGTCTATTGCCGTACTGACCAGAAGTGTGTTTGTTATGCTTGTGCAATGGATGAACACAGAGGCCATGATACTGTCTCAGCTGCAGCAGGAAGGACAGAGAAACAGGTGAGGACTTTAAGTCTGTATTTAGTGTCTAGTGCAAGATGTAAAATGGATATTTAGGATATTTGGTGCTCTAACTGATCACCGCACTGTACTGTATTTACTGTATCTGTAATGCTGGATCTCCACTGCTGAGTCCTGCTCATGTATTCAGCTGTGATCCACACTGTTGTGTCTTTGAAGTGTCTCCTGTTCTTCTGTCTGTTGTTCATTATCTCCTCCTCCTCTCCTTCACTGTTTCCCTCTTTACTGTCCTCATGTAGCACCGTACAACTTCACAGCACACTCAACACCTCTAGAACAGACTGCACCCTCATTAATGCACAGTACACTCAACACCTCTAGAACAGACTGCACCCTCATTAAGGCACAGCACACTCAACACCTCTAGAACAGACTGCATCCTCATTAACACATAGCACACTCAACACCTTTAGAACAGACTGCACCCTCATTAATGCACAGCTCACTCAACACCTCTAGAACAGACTGCATCCTCATTAATGCATAGCACACTCAACACCTTTAGAACAGACTGCAACCTCATTAATGCACAGCACACTCAACACCTTTAGAACAGACTGCATCCTCATTAACACATAGCACACTCAACACCTCTAGAACAGACTGCACCCTCATTAATGCACAGCACACTCAACACCTCTAGAACAGACTGCACCCTCATTAACGCATAGCACACTCAACACCTCTAGAATAGACTACACCCTCATTAATTAAATTCCTACTTTAATTTCACCACAAAAAAAAAACAACAGAAAAGCAAAGGGGCAGAAACAGCCCCAGTTAAATTAAAGCTCTTAATGAATCAGAAGGTTGTGAGTCTGGATTTGAAAAAGCTCAGGGAAGGTGAGTCTATGATATCCATAGGGATAGAATTCCAGAGCTCTGGGCTGCAGCAGGAGAAGCCCTGTCACCCAGAGTGCTGGCCTGGGGGACAGACAGGAGACCAGAATTAGAAGAGTGAAGGTTGTGAGGTGGGGAGTAGGATGATAGTAACTCTGACAGGTACTGAGGTGTCAAGCCATGCAGAGACTTTTAGGGGATCATGAGGACATTGAAGTCGACATGAAACCTGATAGGAAGCCAGTGCAGGGACTCCTGAACAGGATAAATATTATCACTTGCACTAGACCTGGTCAGAATTCTGGCTGCCAATTTCTAGAGTTTGTAGCCTGGAGTTACTTCTGAGGCAGAAGACTGATGTTTTGACAATTTGTTTTACATGTCAAGCCTGGATCAGATATCACCCCCAAGTTGACTGTGACTCCAGTACAGTGTCATCCACAGATAAGGATACTGCGTTGGTGTGCCAAGAAGCATGACTTCTGTCTTGTAGCAGTTTAAATGAAGGAAATTGTGAGTCATCCATGTGTTTATGTCAGAGAAGCAATTAGAGCAGAGACATGTCAGTGTCAGTTTAGTATGGACGTACTGTACTGTAGATGTGAGTATCATCAGAACTCATACATGCTGAAGGGTAGGGGGCCCAGTGTCAACCCCTGAGGAAGACCAGACTTAATGAGTCCAATTTCAGAGCTACAATCGCAGAGAGAGACAAAGTGAAAGTGATCAGTGAGGTAAGACTGAAACCATTGAAGAGCAGTGTCAGAAACTCCAAACACCGTCTCAAGACAAGAAAGTGAGAGGTCATGGCTGACAGTGTCGAAAGCAGCACTGAGTTCAGTAAGAATGAGGACAGAAAGAGAATGAGAGTCAGAAGCCATAAGAAGATTGTTAGTGAGGTTGGTTGAAATCAAATTGGAGTTCAAAGAGGATCATTTCACTTAAATCTAACAGCACATTCTGATCTTTTTGCAAAAAAAAAAGGATAAGCTGCATATAGGGTGAATTGTGTTTAGGCTGTCCAGAGCCATGATTCTCTTTCTCACACAGGGGTAACAGCAGCAGTTGTGAAGCCACTGGTACCACATCAGTGCTCAAGGATTCATTTATTATACTGAGGACTATGGGGCAGAAAGCAGAGAAACAGGATTGAAATAAAGTGCTGGGAAGGGGATCTAATAGGCAGGTGGTGGATCTCAGACACATAAACCAGTTAACTGTGGTATAATACCTTCACCTGCTTTATTAAATACAAGACTCACGCTGGGCTCTGCTGGAGTCAATCTGACACAGAACATGTTTCCTTTTGTTCTCTGAAATGATCTGAATTTTCCCGGAAGCAGACAGGATGTGAGATGTGGTCGGACACATGGTTTGCCTGGTCAAGCACATCAGCCACAGGGTCTCCACTGACTAAAGGGGAAACTAGTAGCAACCAGGCTCATCAGCACTGCTGAAATCCTCTGTTTTGAGATGCAGAGAGCAGTCAGGACACAATATAGAAACTGAATTCTCTAGATTCTGTGTCAGATATAATTTGTGTTTTTACATTTACCTCACATACACATGTGCAGACCCAGGAGTGAGGTGTAAAACTCGAGCAGGAGGTGGAGACTCGTGCTCTGCTGCGCTGCACACGCCGCCAGTGTAGATTAGACATGAAACAGGAGCGTGTCAGACAGGACCAGGAAATCTCATGTGGATAAGACATCTCATGTGGATAAGAATTTTCCAGGGTGACTCTAAGGGGTGTCTCTGTGATGTGATTCTCTTACAGCAGAAATGTCCTGAGTGTCTCTGTTTCTCCACAGAAGCAGCTGGGGGAGACACAGACACAAACCCAGCAGAGACTCCAGGAGAGAGAGAAGAAGCTACAGGAGCTGAGACAGGCTGTGGAGTAACTCAGAGTGGGTATTGACCAGAGAGGTGGACACTTTGACACACATTTCTACAGTTGGACACTTTGTAAACATGGCATACATCATAATGCAGTTTGTGTGTTTTCCAGTGTAATAATCTACTGTGTATCTCCTACCTCAGAGCTCTGCACACACAGCAGTACAGGACACTGACAGGATCTTTACTGAGCTGATCCGCTCCATTGAGAGAACACGCTCTGAGGTCACAGAGCTGATCAGAGCTCAAGAGAGGGCTGCAGTGAGTCAGGCTGAAGGACTTCTAGAGCGACTGGAGAAGGAGATCACTGAGCTGAAGAGGAGAGACTCTGAGCTGAACCAGCTCTCACACACAGAGGATCACATCCATTTCCTCCAGGTAACATCACTGCTCTGTGACTCTGCAGTACAGAAGGGTGTCTCTCACACAGAGCTGCTCCTGGCTTCTCCCCAGGAATGTGTGATGTGTTTGACTGGAAACTCCTCTTTCTCTTCCCTGCTGCAGAATTTCCAGTCTGTCTGTGTCCCTCCTGGAGCTGGAGATTCACCCAGCATCCCTGTCCATCCACACTTCTCTACTGAGGCAGTGAGGAGAGCTGTCTCTGGACTGAAAGAGCGACTGGAGGATCTCTGCAA
Source organism: Lepisosteus platostomus (assembly GCF_059453375.1). Lineage (NCBI taxonomy): Eukaryota > Metazoa > Chordata > Actinopteri > Semionotiformes > Lepisosteidae > Lepisosteus > Lepisosteus platostomus. The sequence goes on from NC_142616.1 coordinate 4,703,715, forward strand.
GGAGGAATCAATAAAGATTTTCATTACAGGTTGGTGGAGAAACATACTGATGTCTTTATAGATAGCTTATAAATTTCCTTTTTTCTCTTGCAGTGACTGTCTTTATCAGAGCAGCTTATCAGTCGGTTTCTAGGTGAAACATCCTAAAAACTCTAGTCTCACAAATCTTTATGACAGTAACAGAATTGTTAAATTGGGCTCTACAGTATATAACTTAACAAGAACATTTTAATAGGGTCTACAGGCTTACTAGTGACTGAAGTCTACAGTCTGCTGACTGTAGAGCCCTGGTCCAGAGCACAGCTTTTACACTGTGAGTCTGTATTCACAACACCTCCCCCCGAAATATACCTGGAGCTCAAACACACAGTAGGAACAGTGATACATAAACTGATACACACTCTGACACACACACTGATTCACACTCTGATACACGTCTGAATTCAGAAAGTCAAGCTTGCAGACAGCCACTCCGTGTGGATCAGAGACACACTGTGTCAAACACACAGATGGACAGACAGAAAACCCAGTGGGGGTCATTTTTTAAGAAAATGCACTTTATTACAGCAATGTGTAGCACACAATTCTAACAATTCTTCTTCTTGAATTCAGCACTTTTTTATTCTGCGTCGTCAGGAAAAAGGTCTTAGAGAAGATGAACAAGCTGCTGAACTGGGATTTGAAATAAACCGGTTTAACAGACAGTCTGTCCAGTTTCTTACAGTATACAGGTCGTTGTGGTGGGTTGTGAAGTGTTTGAAAGCGAGTGGTCGGGCTGTAGTTTCTCCTGCAGTCCGGTCGTTCCTGTGTTTATTAATAATGTTGTTTAAAAAAATAAAGTTTCATCGCTGTGAAAACACGTTTAATGTTTGTATTTAGAGGATATTGGGGATCACTCCCATGTGTAATAATAGTGAAACAGTGAAGAAGATGTCGTTTCTCTGGAAGGGAAGAGCAGTCATTAGTAATTGACTGGTGTTTCTCTCTCGGTGTGTTTGGGGACAAAGACATTTCACAGTCTGATGGAGTTGAGTTGGACTGTGATCGGCAGGAGCCTGTTGTGATGTTTGTGTTTTATTCCCCAGCTGCTGTGACTCTGGACCCTGATACAGCTCACTGTGAGCTCAGCCTGTCTGAGGATGGGAAGAGAGTGAGACTGGGAGAGGAGGAACAGGATCTCTCTGACAATCCTCACAGATTTGATTACTGGCGCTGTGTTGTGAGCAGGGAGGCCTTCACCTCAGGGAGACACTACTGGGAGGTGGAGGTGAACAACAGCTGGAGAATAGGAGTGACCAGAGAGTCTGCAGATAGGAAAGGGGGGATCAGCTTCTCTCCCCAGCAGGGTTACTGGTGTCTGTACTCTTACCAATCTGGTTTCTCTGCTCTCACTGCCCCTGTGACCCCTCTCTCCCTCAGTCTGTGGCCCAAGAAGCTGGGGGTGTGTGTGGATATTGAGGAGAGGAAGGTCTCCTTTTACACAGTGGAGTCCAGAGCTCATCTCTACACTTTCACTGACATGGTCTTCACTCAGGGGGAGAAGATCTATCCTGTCTTCTGTACTGGGGATTCAGATAAAGACCTTGAGCTCCTGCCTGCTGTCAGTGTGGATATTAGACCTGTCACTGACTCATGAACACAGGCTGACTCTCTCCCAGCTCTCTGTCCACTGCTCACACTGGGAGACGGGTTTAATGACCGGTAGTGAGATGATGTCGTTAATATAATAATAATTTTAGATGATGACGATGTTGTGTCGTGTTTAAACATGTTATATCAAATGGGAGAAAGTGACATGTACAAGAGAGGGCGAGATATCTCGCTACCAGCCTGCTGTACTCCTGCCTTGTAAATATCTCTGGAAACCCTCCCATGTTTTTTTTATAATTTTAATAAAATAAACTTTTAAAAATGAAATCCCGTGTGAGTCTCTCCTGCACGCGCCGGTGACTGTGAAGCTGCCAGACCAGGGAGGGACCCGCTGACGTCACCACAGCCAGGAGGAATAGGGACTGTGACGCAGACAGGAAGTGGCTCAGGGTGTTTATGGGAGTTGTAGTTTGTAGGCAGCGCTGTGTCTGTGAGCAACTACAGCCAGTCTAAATACCCGGCTCCTCTTAGACGGGATTACATCAGCATATTCAGTATTGTGTATTTTATGTTCTTATGGGGTTTATTTTTCCTGTGGTGGTTTGTTTAGTGTGAGAGCAGTTATATTTGATCTCTGTCTCAGGGGAAAGTGCGGTGTGGACGCGCTGTGTCCGTTACTCTTTTTTTCTGCTCTTTTCTTTATTTTAGTTTAGTTCCTAATAAAGTTTGATAATTGGCCAGTGAAAGCTCTGTTTTCCTTCATATGAAAGCCCACAACCCTAAACCGAGCCCAGGTTTTTACATCTGTTTGGTGGCAGTGGCGAGTTTTTTTCTTCACAGACAGAAACTTGGGCTCCTTGTCAGTCTTGTCTTCCGTCCTGCCGTTTGGACATTTCATGTGGAAGATTCTCTGCTCACAGAGGGACTTTGTCATGAGAGGTAGTTTTGACACACTCCCTTGTGCGCTGATTAGTGTGGTAATTGTGAGACGCTCCCTAGAGCAAGCGGGTTAGAAGATGGCTGAGCTGCTAAATAACTGTTCAAGTAAAAAGTGAAGTTAAACGCATTCCTGGTGTTGTGTTCAACCTTGTTTAATTTATATAAACCAGGGTGCCCAATCAGTCGATCGCGGAGTGCTTGCCAGTCAATCGATCGCAAGAATGTTTGGCAAAAGATAAATGGGCTATTGAATTAATTACTTTTATTAAATATTATTTAATAATATTTATTTCCAGCAGCCAGCTCACAACTGGCAGCCCACTGAAGCTAAGGAGGTGTGAGCCTGGTCAGTACCTTGATGGGAGACCTCCTCGGAAAAACTAAGGCTTCTGCTGGAAAAGGTGTTAGTGGGGCCAGCAGGGGGCGCTCACACTGTGGTCCATGTGGGTCCCAGTGTAGTGATGGGGACACAATACTGTAAACAGGCGCCGTCCTTCGGATGAGACGTAAAACCGAGGTCCTGACTCTCTGTGGTCATTAAAAATCCCAGGGAGTCTCTCGAAAAGTGTAGGGGTGTCACCCTGGTGTCCTGGCCAAATTTCCCATTGGCCCTTACCAATCATGGCCTCCTAAAATGTCATTCAGATCTGTCCATGTCATGTCATACACTTTACTGCCCTTGTGTGTGTTTCACCCTTGTCGAAAGGGTTGTAAAAGTCTCTTCCCTGAGTGCTGGCTGACACTGAAGAAAGGCTGCAGGAGCTCTGTAATGAGGAGCTGTGTGTGCGCTACCCAAGATCGTTCTCTGGGTTATTGCCGCACAAACCCCGGTGTGTAAAACACTTAGCTGCAGCAGTGTGGGTGTTTAAATGCTATTAGCTCGTGAACAGCATCCCCCTATCCCAGTGCATTGCCTGTCTAATAGTGCCACTTTCAATAAAACCACGAGAGAAAGAGATTCACAATGCAAAGCTGTGTCAGTCTTCTGTGTAAAATATCGGTGTGTAAAAATTCGCTCTGAATCTGGACTGTAATTAACACTATAAACATCCCGTTTGTTTAAAATCAGGTGAGTGTAAATCTGCTTTGTTATTGTCTAGCTGTGTAAGAAGACAAGAAATATATATTTCTGAACCTTGTAGGTTTAATTCAGTGTGATGTGTTTAGTACTGCAGAGATCAATGACAATGTATGTATAGAAAAAGGTGAGTGTGAATCTGGTATGTTACCGTCCATCTGTAAAAGGAGACAGGAAACCCTGCTATATTGTAGTTCAGAGTCATTTGTTTTCTCCAGTTTTCATAACCTTCGCTTATTAAAATGCCTATTTTTGAGACCACGATTTTTCAGATGTCAATAACTTTGCAAAAATGACACAGTTACTTCAAACCAAACGCGTTTAAGAGATCACGATCTGTGAAAATTGTTGCAGCTTTTATTTAAACAATATCCAGTACCTGGCTGCATATTTAGAAACCTGAGTTTGAATAAAGCGTATTCCAGATGTAAGCGAGTTCATAACGTGAGAACACATGATGCCATATTTTTATGCATCAAGTTGAAGCCTTCTGAGGTCTCTCAAAAAAACATAAACATGTAACATGATTGTAAATGTAGCCTCTATGACTAAAGTGCGAAGAGGAATGGCTTAAGCCATAAGCCAAACATAGCCGAAAAGGTTTGGTGCCATTTTCTCTGCTTTAAAGGTACCATCCTTGCAGAAGACTTTTCACGGCAAACATTTGCCCACCAGCACGCAGACAAACTGAATAACAATACAGGATGTATTGGCAAGAATAGCGACTACAAACGTTTCAAACTGTACGTGCAAGATCACAGTAATCCACTGCTATAATAAAACTAACACTCTATGGGCACCACACTGCGACTTCACGGGGGCAGCGTCACATATCTAAATCACGGCTGGATACAATTTTATCTTCCCTCCTGAAACCGAAAATCCAGACATATCAACAAAATCTCAGTAATCTCACTGTGCGCCCCGGTGCTCAGTCAATTTTCACACCCCCGTTATAATTAAAAACAAGAGCAAGGTTACTTTCTGCTCAAGTACATAAAAAAATAAAGCTATGGAACAGACAGTTGTTTCATTTTTTAAACAAAATGAGCTGTTTGTCAAAATCAGCTACTTTGCAATCAGTACACAACTTCTCAAAAGGTACCTTTTGTCTCTCGTACACAAAGGTTTATTTTTGATAATTCCGAAAGTTGGATGACACGCCCCCCGCGGATCTCGCCTCCCGCTGTTCCACACCCGCCAATCACAGGAAGTCAGACACACAGATATACTGAGACAGTAGCGCACACGGCAGTGTGGTGTATAGTGTACAAATATACTGTATATACAGTCTGAGACTGTATGGTTTCAAAGACTCTACAACAATACAGTATGTGTGAAATATTTTTCTTAATCCTAATTTAAAGTTTAGTTACTCGTTGCTGAAATTTATATTTAGACAAAATATAGATGTTCTTACTGAGGATGTAAACCGCACTGCATTACTGTCCATGAGCGTTCCATTGTCCTGCCACTATAAGTACAATACAGGTTTTAGTTTAAAAAACGAATGTCAAAATGTTTAAAAAAACAGCCACTTGTGATATTTTAGCTGCTAAGTTACACAATTCCATATTAATTTTATTCTCAAGTGGTATTAAATCAGTACAACATTTTTTTTACAATAACAGGAAGGTGTGTTCTTACTACCGTATGTATTCTGAGAAAAGGACAACACATTATACAGTAACTTTTTATGAAGTGCAGTAAACAGATACAGCCACCCTAAACCAGCGGGGTACGCTGCTGTACCACTCAATGGGTATATCGCAATCAATACACGTTTTTACCTCAACTGCATTTTACAGTAAGCAAATAGGATATGTTAATAGTATCCGGAACCACCTTGTAAAACCTCCAGGTGGAGTTAATAAAGCTTAACCTCTCATGTACAGCATTTGAGCTGTCACCAGAAAACACCCGGTTCTGAATCCCGATCACTGCTGAGGGACAATCTTTATTCAATTAAGAATTTAAGTTGTATACTCTTTAGACTTTTACATTTAAACTGTGTATTACAGCATATTAATCATTATACATTAAAAAGTTGGTATATTTTATGAAAGCAAGATTGCTCAGTTGGACAAATGTACACAACCTACCAACTTTATCAGAAATATTTTAATTATGCAGAAATATTTTATGCATCAAAGTCTTTAACGAAGATATTACTAATAGTATTAATAATGAATGACCTTGGACAAGCTGTAAACTCAAGTATTACCAAAGTTATCACCATGCCTTTCACATGCTCATAAACGATTTTAATTAGGAACATAAACATATTATGTAAACTGTATATGGCTGGTATTGGTAGTTTAAAGAAAAACTACACACCAGTATTCCATTTCTCCCTAAACATCAAGCATCCCTAAAGCATCAAAGTCTTACATATGTTTATTTCGGAAATGTTTTTATGTGCTCCTTCTGCACATATTGAAGTAAGATGTGATGACGGGGTTAATTTTAAGTCCTTTTTGCATGAAGATCAGACTTCTAAGGCTGGAGTTTATGGCAGGAAGGGGGTTAACTGATAAGGATTCCAGATGCCAGCTGGGAAACGCCCTGGGGATTTAATCCCTGACCATTTGGCCAAATAGCTGTAAACTGGCCAAACACATGACCTCCCCCCTTTACCATAATAACGAGTGATGTCAGAAGCAGAAAGGAAAGGATATATAAACCTAAAAATTGTACCAGCACTTTGAACAATATTTTGGTTTTGTTGTTTCTTGCGGGAAACAAGACTTCGGCTTTATTGTTCCTTGCATGCAATAAAATCATCTGTTTAACTTCATCTCGGGATCCAGAAATTTATTCTTTTTGTTAAAACAATATTAGGTTTATATACTTTGTGAAAAGTGATAGTTTTAACCTTTTCTATGAATTCGCTCATTATAGGTGTAAACAAAAGCATTCTTTTAGAATTTAAATTAATAGGGAATATAATATGGAATGTGCATTGTGCTGCTGTAATACAGTTTAAAATAATTAAAAGTCTAAACAGTATCAGCTTAATTTATGGGTTGTAATTTTTGTGGTAAAAAACCGCACTCACAATTTAGAGCTTTCTGGCAAGAGGAGACACCCAAATTAATAATGTAACATGCTACTGTTTGTGCATGAACATAGTTATACTGTTATTTCTTTAGATACACGATTCCATGATTTGTTTTGATTCCCCGGCAGAACCTGGCATCCATAAGAATCAAGTAATAGGTTTATTCCATGCTGAAAAAAAGAAGAAAGAAAACACATTCCATAAGAATCAGCGCTTTTATATATCGCCTTTAAAGGTTCAAAACACTTCACAGGATAAAAACAACAATAACAACAACAACAATATTGTATTTCATTGCACTTTGACAGATCGTCTTTAAATCAATTGTTGATTTAAAGTTTGACAGTAAATGTTTATATTGTAACGCATACAGCCTCCATTTCTGTATAAAAATTTAACAAATTGTTTGCGCTGCCTAAGAGGGGGGGTCTGCTCTCAGTGACAGCTGACAATCCTCCATACACTCAAGTGAAAAATTAATAATGCCAATGTAAACGTTGTATTTACAATTTGTTGATGATAAAAATGTTAAGTTCTCTAAAGCTTTGTGATAGTTTACCCAGGGAGCTGTGTAAGCATGTGTGGGCAGCAAAATATCAGCTACACTGGGAAGATGCATATTATTAATAACCTTTTAAATCTGAAGGGAGATCTAAAGGGTTCCCCACACGATAGAAGCAGGAAGCAGAAGCAGGGACAGTTGTCAGAAGGAAAGAAGGTGACTATTCACTGTTATTAAAAAATGACTTTGATTTGAACATGTTGTGATATTTAGAAATATAGAAAGTCAGTTAATTGTCCATAATATTGCTATTTTATTTTTTCAAAGAAATGTTTGTTAAAAGAAAAGTCATGGCAGTGGCTGGATTTGAACAGCCAACCTACCATTCACAAGTCCAGCACTTACACCACAGTGCCACTTGCAAGGTTGCATACACAGGGCTGAAAAAGCCCTACACAAACAGTATCAACAGATATTGTACGGCATGTACTATTGTGTTGCAGTACATGAATATTATTATATCGTTATTAATTTCTTTAGATACATGATTCCATATTATATTCCCTATTAATTAAATTCTAAAAGTATGCTTGTTTGCTCCGGTATCAAGCGTATTCGCAGAAATGCTTAAAACTACCACTTTTTATACACGTTATTTCACGTTAGTTAAAGACTTCGATGCTTAAAATGTTTAGGGAGAAATGGAATACTGATGTGTATTTTTTCTTTAAAGTACCGAGACCAGCCATGTACAGTTAACATACTGTAATATTGTATGTTTAGGTTCCAAAATTAATATAGTTTATGGTCTTCACATGCGTTATGCTCCTATTCTTTTTATCCTCAGCTACTAAGATTTCCCTTCAGTGGTTAAATTCCAACGGGCACAGTAAAGACATTAAATATACATATACATACTGTATACAGTACAGTTTGCATACAGTAATATGTTTATGTTCCTACTGTATATAAGTATCTTTTATGAGCATGTGAATGGTAAATCGGTAATTCTAAAAAATTACTGTACTTTGCATGATTGGAAACAAATGTGTAATTGCGAAATGCTGTGGTGTTACTTTTACAAAGACGGTCAATGAAAAAAAGAATGTGGACCAGGGTAATACTTTGAGTTTACAGCTTGTCCAAGGTCATTCATTATTAATCCTATTAGTAATATCTTCATTTAAGACTTTGATGGCGACAGCTCAAACATGAGAGGTTGAGCTTTATTAGCTCCACCTTGTGGAAATTCCGGATTATTTGCGGTGACATGTGGTACTATACGAGAATATATGGTTAACTTGCGTTACACCGCGAGAAGCGCACCGCAAAATAATGCAGTATCGCCCGCTTGTTTTGAATGGCTGCATCTGTATCTATGTAATCACTGAACAGTGTTCACATGTTCTTTTATAACACAGCTTTCTGTGATTTTTTGTATACCGAAGCTTTAACAGGTGCTCCTGCATTCCTCCTCAGCACTATGTCTGGTCACGATGCGCTTTTTTCTGTTTGCTCATTTCAAAGTAACACCTGCTCCATTTCTAAAACTCTTGAGCTATTGAATTGTGGAGAGATGGGCTTGTGATTCTCTGCAGCGCTCCGTAGGTCTGTGTGGCTCACAGAGGGGTCACTGCGCAGGTGAAGCACGAAGCCCTGGCCGTACCCTGCTGACCCACGCGCTGCAGGGCACACAATTATTGGGAACACAAGCCACTGGATTGACTTCACATTAATCTCTGTACATGAGTAGCTACTGACAGCCTAAAAAAAAAAACATTAAAAAAGTGCAATATGACACCATAAGTCAAATTCCTACAGCACCACACCTTCCTTCAAAAAACAACCACCAAGGAAATCACAGCTTTTTCTAAACCACTCCCCCTAATACTCACAGCCCTGTAGCTCTGTGCAGATCCAGGAAGTGAAACTCAGAGATGAGTTTCGTTTCACTTGAAACAGCCTCACTGCAGCTCCTTCTCTACTGCTCCTCTCTGTGCAGTTTCTACTTGTCAGAAAAATGGCAGAAGGCAGTATTTCAGTTTCTCAGGACCAGTTCAGCTGCTCAGTGTGTCTGGATTTGCTGAAGGATCCAGTGACTCTGCTCTGTGGACACAGTTACTGTATGGGCTGTATTAAGAACTGCTGGGATCGGGAAGATCAGACTGGGATCTACAGCTGCCCCCAGTGCAGACAGACCTTCACCCCAAGACCTGATCTTCACAGAAACACCATCCTGGCTGAAGTGGTGGAGGAACTGAAGGAGACAGGATGCAGTGGCCCTCCTCCTGCTCACAGTCCTGCTGGCCCTGGAGATGTGCTGTGTGATGTCTGCACTGGGAGAAAGAGGGGCGCTGTGAAATCCTGTCTGGTGTGTCTGGCCTCTTACTGTCAGACTCACCTCCAGCCTCACTATGAAGCTGTTCCATTGAAGAGACACAAGCTTGCTGATGCCACAGGACAACTGCAGGAGAAGATCTGCTCCACTCATGACAAACTATGTGAGGTCTATTGCCGTACTGATGAGAAGTGTGTTTGTTATCTATGTGTAATGGATGAACACAGAGGCCATGATACTGTCTCTGCTGCAGCAGGAAGGACTGAGAAACAGGTGAGGACTTTCAGTCTGTATTTAGTGTCTTGTACAATATGTGAAATAGATATTTAGGATATTTGGGGCTCTAACTGATCTCTGGACTGTATTTGCTGTATCTGTAATGCTGGATCTCCACTGCTGAGTCCTGCTCATGTACTCAGCTGTGATCCACACTGTTGTGTCTCTGAAGTGTCTCCTGTTCTTCTGTCTGTTGTTCATTATCTCCTCCTCCTCACCTTCACTGTTTCCCTCTTTACTGTACTCATGTAGCACCGATGAACCTGTACAACTACACACAGCACACTGAACACCTCTAGAACAGACTACACCCTCATTAATGCACAGCACACTCAACACCTCTAGAACAGACTGCACCCTCATTAATGCACAGCATACTCAACACCTCTAGAACAGACTGCACCCTCATTAATGCACAGCACACTCAACACCTCTAGAACAGACTGCACCCTCATTAATGCACACCACACTCAACACCTCTAGCACAGACTGCACCCTCATTAATGCACAGCACACTCAACACCTCTAGAACAGACTGCACCCTCATTAATGCACACCACACTCAACACCTCTAGCACAGACTGCACCCTCATTAATGCACAGCACACTCAACACCTCTAGAACAGACTGCACCCTCATTAATGCACACCACACTCAACACCTCTAGCACAGACTGCACCCTCATTAATGCACAGCACAATCAACACCTCTAGAACAGACTGCACCCTCATTAATGCACAGCACAATCAACACCTCTAGAACAGACTGCACCCTCATTAATGCACAGCACACTCAACACCTCTAGAACAGACTGCACCCTCATTAATGCACACCACACTCAACACCTCTAGCACAGACTGCACCCTCATTAATGCACAGCACACTCAACACCTCTAGAACAGACTGCACCCTCATTAATGCACACCACACTCAACACCTCTAGCACAGACTGCACCCTCATTAATGCACAGCACAATCAACACCTCTAGAACAGACTGCACCCTCATTAATGCACAGCACACTCAACACCTCTAGAACAGACTGCACCCTCAACACCTCTAGAACACACTGCACCCTCATTAAGGCACAGCACACTCAACATCTCTAGAGGAGACTCCATCCTCCTAATAAATAGAAGGTTGTGAGTTTGGATTTGAGAGAGATCAGGGAAGGTGACTCTATGATATCCATAGGGATAGAATTCCAGAGCTCTGGGCTGCAGCAGGAGAAGCCCTGTCACCCAGAGTGCTGGCCTGGGGGACAGACAGGAGACCAGAATTAGAAGAGTGAAGGTTGTGAGGTGGGGAGTAGGGTGATAGAAACTCTGACAGGTACTGAGGTGCCAAGCCATGCAGAGACTTTTAGGGGATCATGAGTCATGAGTCATTATCACAAGTTATACATTTCTTTTTGGAACTTATGGTATATAGACCTCATTTACCTGAAGTTATGTGTAGCCCGGGAAAGAACACACCGTACTACAAGAAACTTAAATGGGGATTATTTTTATTCTGGATCTACATGAAATCATGTTACAGAACTTAGATTGCATGCAGTTTAACCTTTAACCCGAAGGATTCACATAGATATACATGGAGATATACACACACCAGGATGCACAAAGTGCTACTAAAATAACAAAGACAAAGAAAATAATACGGTAGTGGCAATTTCCCTAAGGAAAGAAATACTCCACATTAGTCTGAATGCCACATTCTTCATTAGTCCCATTACATCACAGAAATATAAAAACAAAACTACTCACTTTAATCTCGTCTAATCCAAGATGCACAGAATATCACAGTCTTCTTTTAACATGCTCTGAACAAGTTAAGCAGAATAAGGTCATTCTCAAAGAACAAAACACATAATTTCCTCCACAAACAGTGGTTAAAGAAATGCAAACATCTAACAAAAATGTATGACCATTTAGCGTTACGGACATTATTCCCGCGAACCCTCCCCTTATATATCAACAAGATACATCTCTTTTAAGGATTTCCAAACTTCATTTTTGATAGCTATATCAACTAAATTCTGAACATTTACCTCTGCATTCACATCACCCATAGCCACACACCACGCGCTATATATGATGTCCACTCTCACAATTACTGGCACACTGACGTCACTCATATGTGCGTGTCTTAAAGCGACAGCTACCGATTTCAGTGTCAGATTTCAAATATCCACTCCGTAACCACACGGTTACATATGCTTCTCGTTTTTGAGTAAAATAAACACAGCTTATGTGTTATTTTGACTACAGTAAAGACCAGAGGAAAACTTGTTGAGTGATTATCAAACACTGGTATGTGTCAAGGTTTGGCCAAGATACTTTTTTTAAAACCATTTCAAATTTTGCAAGGTACCACATAATTATATCTGTTTCTAGTCAAAACTGACCATATGATTTTATTTACTAAGAAAAGAGAGAGAGTCAAAAATTGTGTTCAAATGACCATTTATTTTGCAAACATCACAAATTCAACCAGCCTTTAAGATAAAATGAACAGTCCCATTTGTGTGTGTTTGTGTGTGTTCACACACATGAGTGCAGCAGGTGGTAATGTTGACGTGTGCCTATAGTTGTGGTGTACGATGCTGGATTTTACATCCCTTGGGGCACAGAGCTGGCGCCTCTTCCTGTTGTCTGTTCTTTTGTCGGGGGCAGCTGCTGGTGAGGCAGCATGTATTGTTGGGAAAAGACAGCTGTAACGAGTCCAAGTGATGAAGTAGTAGGATCCACTGCAGACGAGAGAGAGAGTAGAGGCAGAAACAACACAGGTGTCCAATCCGAATCGACAGGCGAGTTCGGGGACGAGAGCAAAGGTTCAAAAAGCTGAAAGTACAAGAGAGGTTTCCAGAAAAGGAGTGAGGTAGGAGCTCGCTAGGAGAGAAGTCAATAGCGACCAGCGAGTAGCCAGTTTAGAGGGTTTTATAGAGCTGAGTGCAGAACGGTACAGCAGGTGGTGATGGTTTAACACATGCGGCAGCGGCACCTGTTATGATTAGTCCGCTGCTGGAACTGGTCTGTGGTTTGTGGGTCGATCTCTGATGACTGGCGGTCGTGACAACAGCGACCTCGCAGGGGGACCAGGTGCTCATCCACAGTGACTTCCGGGCCGGGACTGTAAATGAGTGGCAGCCACTCAACCCACTTGTCCCAGACATCTCCAGTGCAGCGAGTCCGTCTCGTTGAGGTCGGGCAGCTCTTGTGTCCCGCTTGTCAAAGCGAATGGCTCTTGAAAGAATATGAAAGGATTGACATAGTAGCCTGAAAAATGGGCATGCCATAAGCTGGTGGTGGCCTCATTCCTTGATCTGTACACGCCAGACAGAATCAACAGATCCACGTATGCTTGAGAGTCTATTCAGTCCACCTCCCTCCAGCTATCGCTATGCACACTTCTCCCCTACAGGTTTGTCATATCTAGGACTGTCCTTTCAATAGCCTTTGGCAGAAACAATTCAAAGTTGGACTTTATATCTTAAACACGGGACATTGTATACAGGGACATGGTATCAGACATGGTATCAGACAGGTATCAGAGGGGCATCTCTGTGATGTGATTGTCTTACAGCAGAAATGTCCTGAGTGTCTCTGTTCCTCCACAGAAGCAGCTTGGGACGACACAGACACAAACCCAGCAGAGACTCCAGGAGAGAGAGAAGGAGCTGCAGAAGCTGAGTCAGGCTGTGGAGTCACTCAGAGTGGGTATTGAGCAGAGGAGTGGACACACAGACACACATTTCCACAGTTGGACACTGGACAGTACCCTGAGAAAACACAACATACAGCATAATGTGATTCGAGAGTTTTCCTGTGTAATAATCCACTGTTTGTCTCCTCCCTCAGAGCTCTGCACGCACAGCAGTACAGGACACTGACAGGATCTTTAGTGAGCTGATCCGCTCCATTGAGAGAACACGCTCTGAGGTCACAGAGCTGATCAGAGCTCAAGAGAGGGCTGCAGTGAGTCAGGCTGAAGGACTTCTAGAGCAACTGGAGAAGGAGATCGCTGAGCTGAAAAGGAGAGACTCTGAGCTGAACCAGCTCTCACACACAGAGGATCACATCCATTTCCTCCAGGTAACATCACTGCTCTGTGACTCTGCAGTTCAGAAGGGTGTCTCTCACACAGAGCTGCTCCTGGCTTCTCCCTAGGAATGTGTGTTGTGTTTGACTGGAAACTCCTCTTTCTCTTCCCTGCTGCAGAATTTCCAGTCTGTCTGTGTCCCTCCTGGAGCTGGAGACTCACCCAGCATCCCTGTCCGTCCACACTTCTCTCCTGAGGCAGTGAGGAGAGCTGTCTCTGGACTGAAAGAGCGACTGGAGGATCTCTGCAAGAAGGAATCAATAAAGATTTCCACAACAGGTTAGTAGAGAAACACACTGATGTCTTTCTGGATAGCTTATACATTTCCTGTTTTTCTCTTATATTGTTAATGGATTTTCTGTTCAGTGACTGTATTTATCAGAGCAGCTTATCAGTCAATTATTCAAATTCTAGGTGAAATATCTCTAAAGTTTTAGTTCACAAATCTTTATGACAGTTATTGAATTGTAATATTGTGTTGTATGTAGTTTAACAGGAATGTTTTAATAGGAGTGACAGTCCCAGTATAGTAGAACAGTCCTGTTTCCATAGTGGCTACAGTCTCAATACAGTACATCATACCTGTTACAATAACAGCTATAGTCCCAGTACAGTAGAACAGTCCTGTTACATTAGGGGCTGCAGTCTCAGTACAGTAGATTCAGTCCTGTTACAATAGCTCTGTTATTCCTGTTACTGCAGCCCTGATGAGACATTTCTCTGTGTGTCTCCCCAGTGACTGAAGTCTACAGTCTGCTGACTCCAGAGCCCGGGTCCAGAGCAGAGCTTTTACACTGTGAGTCTGTTTTCACAAAAACTCCCCCCTGAAATATACCTGGAGCTCAAACAAACAGCAGGAACAGTGATACATAAACTGATACACACTCTGACACACACACTGATTCACACTCTGATACATGCTGACACACGTCTGAATAAAGAAAATCAAGCTTGCAGACAGTCAGTCTGTGTGGATCAGAGACACACTGTGTAAGAAACACACAGCTGCACACAGACCGAAAATCCAGTGGGGGTTATTTTTAAGAAAATACACTTTATTACAGCAATGTGTACTGCACAATTCTTACAGAGAATACAATTATAACAACAACACTTCAACAGAATTTAAAACTTCTTAAAGAGAGTGATTGTCCATTATCAATCACTCCATTTTGCAAGTGGTCAGTGAGGCTGGTTCACACAATAAGAGCCCCTCCATGCCTCCTGGGTGTTACCACTGGCTGCAGTCCTGGCTCTGAACCTGCGATTGTCCATTTCTCAACAGGAGCACTAAGGAACAGGTTTTTCTGGGTTTTCTTCAGCCCTCAGTACTGTCCAGTGCTCTTTTACTGTGGAGAAACCCCACCAGGCTTCGTTGTTAAATAGTTTCATCCTACATTGCTCCGTTATGCTTTGTGAGCAGGAGGTTCCAGCTGACGGATTGCTGTCCCACCCCACACGTCTGCTCGCTGCTGTTGATGATCAGCTGATGTCCAGAGATCATTCAGTGTGACCAGTGAGCAGGACATCCCTGTATCTCAGTCAATGTTACTGGTCACTGTGGGTACAGGTCACTCAGTCAATGATACTGGTCACTGTGGGTACAGGTCACTCAGACAGTGATTATGGTCACTGTGGGTACAGGTCACTCAGTCAGTGATACTGGTCACTGTGGGTACAGGTCACTCAGTCAGTGATATTGGTCACTGTGGGTACAGGTCACTCAGTCAGTGATATTGGTCACTGTGAGTACAGGTCTCTCAGTCAGTGATCCGGTCACTATGGGTACAGGTCACTCAGTCAGTGATACTGGTCACTGTGGGTACAGGTCACTCAGTCAGTGATCTGGTCACTATGGGTACAGGTCACTCATGCTGTGAGAGATCAGTCAATAATGTAAAACATATGACTGAGCAATGATCTGTTCTCACTATCACCGCTGGTTCTTTATGAAATCACTGCTCTGATCCACACTGCAGTGGAGACTGGGGATCCTGAAATGAACTGACTGCAGACTGTAGTATAAACTCTGGTAAATAACAGGTAAGAAGCAATAATGGTCTTTAATACAATGAAAATCTGCTCTCTCTCTCTGCAGATCCTGTGAAGCGAGCTCCTATCCCAAAATCACGTATGTACACTGTGTGAAACTCTGCTGACTGACAGTACTGACTTTACTAAAGTCTTATTACCATTGAACAACTGTGATTAACAGTGTCTGTATCTCTGTGTTCCAGTGTGTGACTGTGATTAACAGTGTCTGTATCTCTCTGTTCCAGTGTGTGACTGTGATTAACAGTGTCTGTATCTCTCTGTTCCAGTGTGTGACTGTGATTAACAGTGTCTGTATCTCTCTGTTCCAGTGTGTGACTGTGATTAACAGTGTCCATGTCTCTGTGTTCCAGTGTGTGACTGTGATTAACAGTGTCTGTGTCTCTGTGTTCCAGTGTGTGACTGTGATTAACAGTGTCTGTATCTCTGTGTTCCACTGTGTGACTGTGATTAACTGTGTCTGTATCTCTCTGTTCCAGTGTGTGACTGTGATTAACAGTGTCTGTATCTCTGTGTTCCAGTGTGTGACTGTGATTAACAGTGTCTGTATCTCTCTGTTCCAGTGTGTGACTGTGATTAACAGTGTCTGTATCTCTCTGTTCCAGTGTGTGACTGTGATTAACAGTGTCTGTATCTCTCTGTTCCAGTGTGTGACTGTGATTAACAGTGTCCATGTCTCTGTGTTCCAGTGTGTGACTGTGATTAACAGTGTCTGTGTCTCTGTGTTCCAGTGTGTGACTGTGATTAACAGTGTCTGTATCTCTGTGTTCCACTGTGTGACTGTGATTAACTGTGTCTGTATCTCTCTGTTCCAGTGTGTGACTGTGATTAACAGTGTCTGTATCTCTGTGTTCCAGTGTGTGACTGTGATTAACAGTGTCTGTATCTCTGTGTTCCACTGTGTGACTGTGATTAACTGTGTCTGTATCTCTCTGTTCCAGTGTGTGACTGTGATTAACAGTGTCTGTATCTCTGTGTTCCAGTGTGTGACTGTGATTAACAGTGTCTGTATCTCTCTGTTCCAGTGTGTGACTGTGATTAACAGTGTCTGTATCTCTGTGTTTCAGAATGGCAGTGGCTGTGCAGTGCTGCAGGTAGGACTGTGTCTTCTTGATGGTAGAGATGCTGTTTTAATCCCTATTGTCTGGGGTTATTGAATTCCTGAGTCCAGAAAGTCTATTTAGAGTGAGATGGTTATTCCTGGTGTGTAAACAGAAGGAGATGTATTTCAATCTCATGTTTCTGTAACATCCTACAAGTAATATCAGTGGGCTGTGAAGATCCAACAAAGTTTCC
The DNA here is from genome assembly GCF_059453375.1 of Lepisosteus platostomus. Classification (NCBI taxonomy): domain Eukaryota; kingdom Metazoa; phylum Chordata; class Actinopteri; order Semionotiformes; family Lepisosteidae; genus Lepisosteus; species Lepisosteus platostomus. The sequence goes on from NC_142616.1 coordinate 4,720,947, forward strand.
TTGTGGGAGTTTCTGTCTGTATGTGGCATTTCGCGGGGGTGTGTCCAGTGTGGAGGCGGAGCCCTGGTTGAAGGGCTTCCAGCTGATGAGCCCCAGCTGGGCGGCTCCTATAAAGGCACAGTGGACACCCCTCAATGGGACAAGCAGGGACACCCCTGGAGGGGGGAGTTTACACCACCAGTCCCAGAGGGGATTGCACCCGCATAAGGTGTTCTTTTACTTTTCTTTTTGCCTGTCTTATTGCATATTGTCACTGGGGTAGGCACACACACACAAACCTTTTTAAATACACAAAGTTGTTGTTTTGTTTTTGTCTTACAAGCCCGGCTCTACCAGACTAGACCCCGCTAAATAGGGTCAGCCCAGTCTGGAGGTAACGTGGCACAGCGCTATACTTTCTTTTGGACTTTTTGTTGAATTTTTATTTGTTTTGTGTTATTTGTGGTCCCTGCTCACCTCACACCGGTGCTTCTGTTCCACACTGCCACATATGTTTCAGTCTAATGGCCAGTATGAGTCTCTCCTGGAGAGACTGACAGTGTAGAAAACTCATTTTCCCTGAAGGCCATGTGCTCTGGTCTCTGCTCACTCCTGACTGAGGGTCTACAGGATGAATGTGGCAGAGCCAGTGACCCTGGATTTGGGAATAAATGTGGAATATCAGGAGGAATCAGTCTCATAATAACAAGCCATTCAAATCCTAAGGAGAAACACTGTTAAAGGTTGGGGAAAAGGACGGTATAATGACAGTACTCTTCCCCTGCAGTTTCACAGACACACAGCCTCTTGTGAGAGGCAGCAGTGGGACTCTGGTACAGGGGCTCCTCTGGGGCCTGTAGGCCTCTCTCTTGTCTGAGAAATAATAATAATAATAATAATAATTGCTTACACTTATATAGCACTTTTCTGGACACTCCACTCAAAGCGCTTTACAGGTAATGGGGATCCCCTCCACCACCACCAGTGTGCAGCCCCACCTGGATGATGCGACAGCAGTCATAGTGTGCCAGAACGCTCCCCACACACCAGCTCTCAGTGGGGAGGAGAGCAGAGTAATGAAGCCAATTCAGAGACGGGGATTATTAGGAGTCCATGACTGGTAAGGGCCAATGGGAAATTTGGCCAGGACGCCGGGGTTACACCCCTACTCTTTTCGAGAAACGCCCTGGGATTTTTAATGACCACAGAGAGTCAGGACCTCGGTTTTACATCTCATCCGAAGGACGGCACCTATTTACAGTATAGTGTCTCTGTCACTATACTGGGGCATTAGGACCCACATGGACCACAGGGTGAGCGCCCCCTGCTGGCCCCACAATCACCTCTTCCAGCAGCAACCTTAGTGATGCTTAGTTGCTGGCTGCTTCTTTTCATATATCAACCAGGCTGATGGGTCAGCAGGAAGAAACTATAAAATCACCATTTCTTCTCTCTTTCCTCTGTCTGTGTTAATAGGATGTTCATACAAACACAGTGCAGGCAGGATGTGCTTCTATATAGAGTATGTTCAGACTGGGGGAATAATAAATATTATCAGGCAGATAAACTTTATTGCTAAACAGCTCATGTTGTTGCTTTTTGTGTTTAAAATTGTGACTCTGTCAGGATTTACTAGTTTCCAGTTTTCAGGAGCTGAACCTCTTTAACCCCCAGCCCTTCAAAAGTCATTTCCACCTGGAGTGTTTGTGTCCTGAACATCTTATAAAGAGTGTACAGGCCTGGCAACCACCCGGACATCAATCTGAAACATCAGATTTCTCTCAGTATTTTTATATATCTTACTCAGTACACACACTAGGAAGAAATATCCACCCCCACCCCCCAAAAACAAATTCCAAAAAACAGTAACAGTTCATTTTTTCAAATGTTATTTTTTCAAGTTGTAGTACATGTAGATACCCATTATTTCCAGGCCATGTCCAGTATATCTGCTACTTCATTATTAGTAGAATTGAGCTACAGTCTTTCTATGCTGGAGTAAAAAAATAAAAACTGAGAACTAATAATCACCTTGTTTTTCACTATATTGTCTGGCAGACAAACGAAGGAGAGCATGAATTCAGTATTAAGTATTAAGAGTTTATACTTAAGTATGAGGTTGTTCAGTTTCTTACAGTATACAGGTCGCTGTGGTGGGTTGTGAAGTGTTTGAAAGCGAGTGGTCGGGCTGTAGTTTCTCTTGCAGTCCGGTCGGTCCTGTGTTTATTAATAATGTCGTTTAAAATCATAAAATGTCATCGCTATGAAAACAAATGTTTAATGTTTGTATTTAGATGATATTTGGGGTTCACTTTCTTGTGTAATACTTAGTGAAACAATGACAGAAGATGTCGTTTCTCTGGAAGGGAAGAGAAGTAGTTAATAATTGACTTGTTTTTCTTGGGAGTCAAAGACATTTCACAGTATAATGGAGTTGAATTGGAATGCAATCAGCAGGAGCCTGTTGTGATGTTAGCTGTTTTATTCCCCAGCTGCTGTGACTCTGGACCCTGATACAGCTCACTGTGGGCTCAGCCTGTCTGAGGATGGGAAGAGAGTGAGACTGGGAGAGAGGAAGAGTCTCTCTGACAATCCTCACAGATTTGATCTCTGGCCCTGTGTCATGAGCAGGGAGGCCTTCACCTCAGGGAGACACTACTGGGAGGTGGAGGTGAATGATCTGTGGAGAATAGGAGTGACCAGAGAGTCTGCAGAGAGGAAAGGGGGGTTCATGTTCTCTCCCCAGCATGGTTATTGGTGTCTGAAGTCTTATTGGTCTGATTTCTTTGCTCTCACTGACCCTCGGACCCGTCTCCCCCTCAGTCTGCGGCCCAGGAAGCTGGGGGTGTGTGTGGATATTGAGGAGAGGAAGGTCTCCTTTTACACAGTGGAGTCCAGAGCTCATCTCTACACTTTCACTGACATGGTCTTCCCTCAGGGGGAGAAGATCTATCCTGTCTTCTGTACTGAGGATCGTCATAAAGCCCTTGAGCTGCTGCCTGCTGTCAGTGTGGAGATTAAACCCGTCACTGACTCATGAACACAGGCTCTCTCTCCCAGCTCTCTGTCCCACTGCTCATACTGGGAGATGGGTTTAATGGCGGGTAGTGAGATGATGTAATAAATATAATAGTAATCTTAGAAATGACAATGTTGTGTCGTGTTTAAATGTGTTATATTACAGAAAAAGTTTTAAATGGGGAAAAAATAACATGTACGAGAGAGGGAGATATACCTTTCTACCAGCCTGCTGTACTCCTGACTTGTAAATATCTCCCGTGTTTTGTTCTCATTTTTGAGAAAATAAACTTTTAAAAATGAAATCCCGTGTGAGTCTCTCCTGTGAAGCTGCAAGAACGGGGAGGGACCCGCTGACGTCACCACAGCCAGGAGGAATAGGGACTGTGACGCAGACATTAGGAGGTGCCTCGGGGTGTTTATGGGAGTTGTAGTTTATAAGCAGAGCTGTGTCTGTGAACAGCTACAGACACTGTCTGACAGTCTAGTACTTTTTTTTCTGCTCTTTTCTGTATTTTGGTTCCCAGTAAAGTGAGACAATTGTCCAGTGAAAGCTCTGTTTTCTTTCATATGAAAGCCCAAAACCCTGTTTGGTGGCAGCGGTGAGTTTTTTTCTTAATGGACAGAAACTTTGGCTCCGTGTCAGCCTTGTATTCCGTCCAGCTGTTTGGACATTTCATGTGGACGATTCTCTGTCCACAGAGGGACTGTGTCATGAGAGGTAGTTTTAACACACCCCCTTGTGCGCTGGTTAGTGTGGTAAATGTGAGACACTCCCTAGAGCAAGCGGGTTAGAAGATGGCTGAGCTGCTAAATAACTGTTCATGTAAAAAGTGAAGTTAAACGCATTCCTGGTGTTGTGTTCAACCTTGTTTAATCTATATAAACCAGGGTGCCCAATCAGTCGATCGTGGAGTGCTTGCCAGTCAATCGATCGCAACAATGTTTGGCAAAAGATAAATGGGCTATTTAATTATTTACTTTTTTTGATAGCCTAAAATTTCATTCAGATCTGTCCATGTAATGTCATATATTTTAATGCCCTTGTGTGTGTTTCACCCTTGTCGAATGAGTTGTAAAAGTCTATGCTATTGGCTCGTGAACAGCATCCCCCTATCCCAGTGCATTGCCTGTCTAATAGTGCCACTTTCAATAAAACCACGAGAGAAAGAGATTCACAAGGCAAAGCTGTGTCGGTCTTCTGTGTAAAATATCGGTGTGTAAAAATTCGCTCTGAATCTGGACTGTAATTAACACTGTAAACATCCCGTTTGTATAAAAACAGGTGAGTGTAATTCTGCTTTGTTATTGTCTAGCTCTGTAAGAAGACAAGAAATATATATTTTTGAAACTTGTAGGTTTAATTCAGTATGATGTGTTAAGTACTGCAGAGATCAATGACAATGTACAATGTATAGAAAAAGGTGAGTGTGAATCTGGTATGTCATTGTCCATCTGTAAAAGGAGACAGGAAACCCTGCTATATTGTAGTTCAGAGTCATTTGTTTTCTCCGGTTTTCATAACCTTCGCTTATTAAAATGCCTATTTTTGAGACCATGATTTTTCAGATGTCAATAACTTTGCGAAAATGACTCTGAACTACAATATAGCAACATGGCCCAGAAGATCATGTTTACAGTGTTAATTACAGTCCAGATTCAGAGAAGCAATATGGGTCAATATGGCCCAGAAGATCATCGGCTGTGGTCTCACCGAGATTAAACAGCTCTATGAGGACCGCTGCCGTGGTAGAATTCTGGCCATCACAGAGGACAGTCACCACCCCGGGCATGAGCTCTTCACCCCACTGCCCTCAGGCAAGAGATATAAGAGCATACGGACACTGACCACCAGATTCTTCAATAGCTTCTATCCACAAGCAGTGAGACTGGCGAACACATTTAGCCATCCCCCTCGGACCACACCTACACCATCACCATCTACCTCTTTATGATTTCTTATCTATCGCACATCTCCAGTCATTGTTTACACGTCTGTATTGTTTACATTCAAACTGTCTGCATGTTTACTTGCACATTGTCTATTGTTTGTTTGTACATTGTCTTGATGCACTGTTTGCACTTTGTTTTGTTTTTTACACTTGTTTTATAATCGAAAGACTTTCTGTAAGTAAGAATTCCATTGTACCAGTACCGGTTACATATGGCAATAAAGTTCAAGTTCAAGTTCAAGTTCAAGATACTTCAAACCACACGCATTTAAGAGATCGCGATCTGTGAAAATTGTCGCAGCTTTTATTTAAACAATACCCAGTACCTGGCTGCATATTTAGGAACCTGAGTTTGAATAAAGCGTATCCCAGGTGTAAGCGAGTTCATAACGTGAGAACACATGATGCTACATTTTTTATGCATCAGTTGAACCCTTCTGAGGTCTCTCAAAAAAACATAAAAATGTAACATGATTGTAAATGTAGCCTCTATGACTAAAGTGCGAAGAGGAATGGCTTAAGCCATAAGCCAAACATAGCCGAAAAGGTCTGGTGCCGTTTTCTCTGCTTTAAAGGTACCGTCCTTGCAGAAGACTTTTCACGTCGAACGTTTGCCCACCAGCACGCAGACAAACTGAATAACAATACAGGATGTATTGGCAAGAATAGCGACTACAAACGTTTGAAACTGTACGTGCAAGATCACAGTAATCCACTGCTATAATAAAACTAACACTCTATGGGCACCACACTGCGACTTCACGGGGCAGCGTCACGTATCTATATCACGGCTGGATACAATTTTATCTTCCCTCCTGAAACCGAAAATCCAGACATATCAACAAAATCCAGACATATCAACATTACTTAATTTACTAAAATTATCCATCTCAGTAATCTCACTGTGCGCCCCGGTGCTCAGTCAATTTTCAAACCCCCGTTATAATTAAAAACAAGAGCAAGGTTACTTTCTGCTCAAGTACATAAAAAAATAAAGCTATGGAACAGACAGTTGTTTCATTTTTTAAACAAAATGAGCTGTTTGTCAAAATCAGCTACTTTGCAATCAGTACACAACTTCTCTAAAGGTACCTTTTGTCTCTCGTGCACAAAGGTTTATTTTTGATCATTCCGAAAGTTGGATGACATGCCCCCCGTGGGTCTCGCCTCCCGCTGTTCCACACCCGCCAATCACAGGAAGTCAGACACACAGATATACTGAGACAGTAGCGCACACGGCAGTGTGGTGTATAGTGTACAAATATACTGTATATACAGTGTGAGACTGTATGGTTTCAAAGACTCTACAACAATACAGTATGTGTGAAATATTTTTCTTAATCCTAATTTAAAGTTTAGTTACTCATTGCTGAAATTTATATTTAGACAAAATATAGATGTTCTTTCTGAGGATGTAAACCGCGCTGCATTACAGTCCATGAGCGTTCCATTGTCCTGCCACTATAAGTACAATACAGGTTTTAGTTTAAAAAACGAATGTCAAAATGTTTAAAAAAACAGCCACTTGTGATATTTTAGCTGCTAAGTTACACAATTCCATATTAATTTTATTCTCAAGTGGTATTAAATCAGTACAACATTTTTTTTTACAATAACAGGAAGGTGTGTTCTTACTACTGTATGTATTCTGAGAAAAGGACAACACATTATACAGTAACTTTTTATGAAGTGCAGTAAACAGATACAGCCACCCTAAACCAGTGGGGTACACTGCGGTACCACACAATGGGTATATCGCAATCAATACACGTTTTTACCTCAATTGCATTTTACAGTAAGCAAATAGGATATGTTAATAGTATCCGGAACCACCTTGTAAAACCTCCAGGTGGTGTTAATAAAGCTTAACCTCTCATGTACAGCATTTGAGCTGTCACCAGAAAACACCCGGTTCTGAATCCCGATCACTGCTGAGGGACAATCTTTATTCAATTAAGAATTTAAGTTGTATACTCTTTAGACTTTTACATTTAAACTGTGTATTACAGCATATTAATCATTATACATTAAAAAGTTGGTATATTTTATGAAAGCAAGATTGCTCAGTTGGACAAAAGTACACAACCTACCAACTTTATCATAAATATTTTAATTATGCAGAAATATTTTATGCATCAAAGTCTTTAACGAAGATATTACTAATAGTATTAATAATGAATGACCTTGGACAAGCTGTAAACTCAAGTATTACCAAAGTTATCACCATGCCTTTCACATGCTCATAAACGATTTTAATTAGGAACATAAACATATTATGTAAACTGTATATGGCTGGTATTGGTAGTTTAAAGAAAAAATACACACCAGTATTCCATTTCTCCCTAAACATCAAGCATCCCTAAAGCATCAAAGTCTTACATATGTTTATTTCGGAAACGTTTTTATGTGCTCCTTCTGCACATATTGAAGTAAGATGTGAAGACAGGGTTAATTTTAAGTCCTTTTTGCATGAAGATCAGACTTCTAAGGCTGGAGTTTATGGCAGGAAGGGGGTTAACTGATAAGGATTCCAGATGCCAGCTGGGAAACACCCTGGGGATTTAATCCCTGACCATTTGGCCAAATAGCTGTAAACTGGCCAAACACGTGACCTCCCCCCTTTACCATAATAACGAGTGATGTCAGAAGCAGAAAGGAAAGGATATATAAACCTAAAGTTTGTACCAGCACTTTGAACAATATTTTGGTTTTGTTGTTTCTTGCGGGAAACAAGACTTCGGCTTTATTGTTCCTTGCATGCAATAAAATCACCTGTTTAACTTCATCTCGGGATCCAGAAATTTATTCTTTTTGTTAAAACAATATTAGGTTTACATACTTTGTGAAAAGTGATAGTTTTAACCTTTTCTATGAATTCGCTCATTATCGGTGTAAAAACAAAAGCATTCTATTTGAATTTAAATTAATAGGGAATATAATATGGAATGTGCATTGTGCTGCTGTAATACAGTTTAAAATAATTAAAAGTCTAAACAGTATCAGCTTAATTTATGGGTTGTAATTTTTGTGGTAAAAACCCACACTCAAAATTTAGAGCTTTCTGGCAAGAGGAGACACCCAAATTAATAATGTAACATGCTACTGTTTGTGCATGAACATAGTTATACTGTTATTTCTTTAGATACGCGATTCCATGATTTGTTTTGATTCCCCGGCGGAACCGGGCATCCATAAGAACCAAGTAATAGGTTTATTCCATGCTGAAAAAAAGAAGAAAGAAAACACATTCCATAAGAATCAGCGCTTTTATATATCGCCTTTAAAGATTCAAAACGCTTCACAGGATAAAAACAACAATAACAACAACAACAATATTGTATTTCATTGCACTTTGACAGATCGTCTTTAAATCAATTGTTGATTTAAAGTTTGACAGTAAATGTTTATATTGTAACGCATACAGCCTCCATTTCTGTATAAAAATTTAACAAATTGTTTGCGCTGCCTAAGAGGGGGGGGTCTGCTCTCAGTGACAGCTGACAATTCTCCATACACTCAAGTGAAAAATTAATAATGCCAATTTAAACGTTGTATTTACAATTTGTTGATGATAAAAATGTTAAGTTCTCTAAAGCTTTGTGATAGTTTACCCAGGGAGCTGTGTAAGCATGTGTGGGCAGCAAAATATCAGCTACACTGGGAAGATGCAACACCGAAGATATTATTAATAACCTTTTAAATCTGAAGGGAGATCTAAAGGGTTCCCCACACGATAGAAGCAGGAAGCAGAAGCAGGGACAGTTGTCAGAAGGAAAGAAGGTGACTATTCACTGTTATTAAAAAATGACTTTGATTCGAACATGTTGTGATATTTAGAAATATAGAAAGTCAGTTAATTGTCCATAATATTGCTATTTTATTTTTTCAAAGAAATGTTTGTTAAAAGAAAAGTCATGGCAGTGGCTGGATTTGAACAGCCAACCTACCATTCACAAGTCCAGCACTTACACCACAGTGCCACTTGCAAGGTTGCATACATAGGGCTGAAAAAGCCCTACACAAACAGTATCAACAGATATTGTACGGCATGTACTATTGTGTTGCAGTACATGAATATTATTATATCGTTATTAATTTCTTTAGATACATGATTCCATATTATATTCCCTATTAATTAAATTCTAAAAGTATGCTTGTTTGCTCCGGTATCAAGCGTATTCGCAGAAATGCTTAAAACTACCACTTTTTATACACGTTATTTCACGTTAGTTAAAGACTTCGATGCTTAAAATGTTTAGGGAGAAATGGAATACTGATGTGTATTTTTTCTTTAAAGTACCGAGACCAGCCATGTACAGTTAACATACTGTAATATTGTATGTTTAGGTTCCAAAATTAATATAGTTTATGGTCTTCACATGCGTTATGCTCCTATTCTTTTTATCCTCAGCTACTAAGATTTCCCTTCAGTGGTTAAATTCCAACGGGCACAGTAAAGACATTAAATATACATATACATACTGTATACAGTACAGTTTGCATACAGTAATATGTTTATGTTCCTACTGTATATAAGTATCTTTTATGAGCATGTGAATGGTAAATCGCTAATTCTAAAAAATTACTGTACTTTGCATGATTGGAAACAAATGTGTAATTGCGAAATGCTGTGGTGTTACTTTTACAAAGACGGTCAATGAAAAAAAGAATGTGGACCAGGGCAATACTTTGAGTTTACAGCTTGTCCAAGGTCATTCATTATTAATCCTATTAGTAATATCTTCATTAAAGACTTTGATGGCGACAGCTCAAACATGAGAGGTTGAGCTTTATTAGCTCCACCTTGTGGAAATTCCGGATTATTTGCGGTGACATGCGGTACTATACGAGAATATATGGTTAACTTGCGTTACACCGCGAGAAGCGCACCGCAAAATAATGCAGTATCGCCCGCTTGTTTTGAATGGCTGCATCTGTATCTATGTAATCACTGAACAGTGTTCACATGTTCTTTTATAACACAGCTTTCTGTGATTTTTTGTATACCGAAGCTTTAACAGGTGGTCCTGCATTCCTCCTCAGCACTATGTCTGGTCACGATTCGCTTTTTTCTGTTTGCTCATTTCAAAGTAACACCTGCTCCATTTCTAAAACTCTTGAGCTATTGAATTGTGGAGAGATGGGCTTGTGATTCTTTGCAGCGCTCCGCAGGTCTGTGTGGCTCACAGAGGGGTCACTGCGCAGGTGAAGCACGAAGCCCTGGCCGTACCCTGCTGACCCACGCGCTGCAGGGCACACAATTATTGGGAACACAAGCCACTGGATTGACGTCACATTAATCTCTGTACATGAGTAGCTACTGACAGCCTAAAAAAAAAACATTAAAAAAGTGCAATATGACACCATAAGTCACATTCCTACAGCACCACACCTTCCTTCAAAAAACAACCACCAAAGAAATCACAGCTGTTTCTAAACCACTCCCCCTAATACTCACATCCCTCGATACTCACAGCCCTGTAGCTCTGTGCAGATCCAGGAAGTGAAACTCAGAGATGAGTTTCGTTTCACTTGAAACAGCCTCACTGCAGCTCCTTCTCTACTGCTCCTCTCTGTGCAGTTTCTACTTGTCAGAAAAATGGCAGAAGGCAGTATTTCAGTTTCTCAGGACCAGTTCAGCTGCTCAGTGTGTCTGGATTTGCTGAAGGATCCAGTGACTCTGCTCTGTGGACACAGTTACTGTATGGGCTGTATTAAGAACTGCTGGGATCAGGAAGATCAGACTGGGATCTACAGCTGCCCCAACTGCAGACAAACCTTCACTCCAAGACCTGATCTTCACAGAAACACCATTCTGGCTGAAGTGGTGGAGGAACTGAAGGAGACAGGATGCAGTGGCCCTCCTCCTGCTCACAGTCCTGCTGGCCCTGGAGATGTGCTGTGTGATGTCTGCACTGGGAGAAAGAGGGGCGCTGTGAAATCCTGTCTGGTGTGTCTGGCCTCTTACTGTCAGACTCACCTCCAGCCTCACTATGAAGCTGTTCCATTGAAGAGACACAAGCTTGCTGATGCCACAGGACAACTGCAGGAGAAGATCTGCTCCACTCATGACAAACTATGTGAGGTCTATTGCCGTACTGATGAGAAGTGTGTTTGTTATCTATGTGTAATGGATGAACACAGAGGCCATGATACTGTCTCTGCTGCAGCAGGAAGGACTGAGAAACAGGTGAGGACTTTCAGTCTGTATTTTGTGTCTTGTACAATATGTGAAATAGATATTTAGGATATTTGGGGCTTTAACTGATCTCTGGACTGTATTTGCTGTATTTGTAATGCTGGATCTCCACTGCTGAGTCCTGCTCATGTACTCAGCTGTGATCCACACTGGTCGTGTCTCTGAAGTGTCTCCTGTTCTTCTGTCTGTTGTTCATGATCTCCTCCTCCTCTCCTTCACTGTTTCCCTCTTTACTGTCCTCATGTAGCACCTATGAACCTGTACAACTGCACAGAACACTCAACACCTCTAGAACAGACTGCACCCTCATTAATGCACAGCACACTCAACACCTCTAGAACAGACTGCACCCTCATTAATGCACAGCACACTCAACACCTCTAGAACAGACTGCACCCTCAACACCTCTAGAACACACTGCACCCTCATTAAGGCACAGCACACTCAACATCTCTAGAGGAGACTCCACCCTCCTAATAAATAGAAGGTTGTGAGTCTGGATTTGAAAGAGCTCAGGGAAGGTGACTCTATGATATCCATAGGGATAGAATTCCAGAGCTCTGGGCTGCAGCAGGAGAAGCCCTGTCACCCAGAGTGCTGGCTTGAGGGACAGACAGGAGACCAGAATTAGAAGAGTGAAGGTTGTGAGGTGGGGAGTAGGATGATTGTAACTCTGACAGGTACTGAGGTGCCAAGCCATGCAGAGACTTTTAGGGGATCATGAGTCATGAGTCATTATCACAAGTTATACATTTCTTTTTGGAACTTATGGTATATAGACCTCATTTACCTGAAGTTATGTGTAGCCCGGGAAAGAACACACACTACTACAAGAAACTTAAATGGGGATTATTTTTATTCTGGATCTACATGAAATCATGTTACAGAACTTAGATTGCATGCAGTTTAACCTTTAACCCGAAGGATTCACATAGATATACATGGAGATATACACACACCAGGATGCACAAAGTGCTACTAAAACATCATTTCCTCCACAAACAGTGGTTAAAGAAATGCAAACATCTAACAAAAATGTATGACCATTTACCGTTACGGACATTATTCCCGCGAACCCTCCCCTTATATATCAACAATATACATCTCTTTTAAGGATTTCCAAACTTCATTTTTGATAGCTATATCAACTAAATTCTGAACATTTACCTCCGCATTCACATCACCCATAGCCACACACCACGCTCTATATATGATGTCCACTCTCACAATTACTGGCACACTGACGTCACTCATATGTGCGTGTCTTAAAGCGACAGCTACCGATTTCAGTGTCAGATTTCAAATATCCACTCCGTAACCACACGGTTACATATGCTTCTCGTTTTTGAGTAAAATAAGCACAGCTTATGTGTTATTTTGACTACAGTAAAGACCAGAGGAAAACATGTTGAGTGATTATCAAACACTGGTATGTGTCAAGGTTTGGCCAAGATACTAGTTTTAAAACCATTTCAAATTTTGCAAGGTACCACATAATTATATCTGTTATATCTGTTTCTAGTCAAAACTGACCAAATGATTTTATTTACTAAGAAAAGAGAGAGAGTCAAAAATTGTGTTCAAATGACCATTTATTTTGCAAACATCACAAATTCAACCAGCCTTTAAGATAAAATGAACAGTCCCATTTGTGTGTGTTTGTGTGTGTTCACACACATGAGTGCAGCAGGTGGTAATGTTGACGTGTGTCTATATTTGTGGTGTACGATGCTGGATTTTACATCCCTTGGGGCACAGAGCTGGCACCTCTTCCTGTTGTCTGTTCTTTTGTCGGGGGCAGCTGCTGGTGAGGCAGCATGTATTGTTGGGAAAAGACAGCTGTAACGAGTCCAAGTGATGAAGTAGTAGGATCCACTGCAGACGAGAGAGAGTAGAGGCAGAAACAACACAGGTGTCCAATCCGAATCGACAGGCGAGTTCGGGGACGAGAGAAAAGGTTCAAAAAGCTGAAAGTAGTTGTACAAGAGAGGTTTCCAGAAAAGGAGCGAGGTAGGAGCTCGCTAGGAGAGAAGTCAATAGCGAGCGGCAAGTAGCCAGTTTAGAGGGTTTTATAGAGCTGAGTGCAGAACGGTACAGCAGGTGGTGATGGTTTAACACATGCGGCAGCGGCACCTGTTATGATTAGTCCGCTGCTGGAACTGGTCTGTGGTTTGTGGGTCGATCTCTGATGACTGGCGGTCGTGACAACAGCGACCTCGCAGGGGGACCAGGCGCTCATCCATAGTGACTTCCAGCCCAGGACTGTAAATGAGTGGCAGCCGCTCAACCCACTTGTCCCAGACATCTCCAGTGCAGCGAGTCCGTCTCGTTGAGGTCGGGCAGCTCTTGTGTCCCGCTTGTCAAAGCGAATGGCTCTTGAAAGAATATGAAAGGATTGACATAGTAGCCTGAAAAATGGGCATGCCATAAGCTGGTGGTGGCCTCATTCCTTGATCTGTACACGTCAGACAGAATCAACAGACCCACGTATGCTTGAGAGTCTATTCAGTCCACCTCCCTCCAGCTATCGCTATGCACTCTTCTCCACTACAGGTTTGTCATATCTAGGACTGGCCTTTCAATAGCCTTTGGCAGAAACAATTCAAAGCTGGACTTTATATCTTCAACACAGGACATGGTATACAGGGACATGGTATCAGACAGAACCAGGAAACACAGCTTGTGTGGATAAGACATCAGTGATACAGAGTGTGAATTTTCCAGGGTGACTCTAAGGGGCATCTCTGTGATGTGATTGTCTTACAGCAGAAATGTCCTGAGTGTCTCTGTTCCTCCACAGAAGCAGCTGGGGGCGACACAGACACAAACCCAGCAGAGACTCCAGGAGAGAGAGAAGGAGCTGCAGAAGCTGAGTCAGGCTGTGGAGTCACTCAGAGTGGGTATTGAGCAGAGGAGTGGACACACAGACACACATTTCAACAGTTGGACACTGGACAGTACCCTGAGAAAACACAACATACAGCATAATGTGATTCGAGAGTTTTCCTGTGTAATAATCCAGTGTTTGTCTCCTCCCTCAGAGCTCTGCACGCACAGCAGTACAGGACACTGACAGGATCTTTACTGAGCTGATCCACTCCATTGAGAGAACACGCTCTGAGGTCACAGAGCTGATCAGAGCTCAAGAGAGGGCTGCAGTGAGTCAGGCTGAAGGACTTCTAGAGCAACTGGAGAAGGAGATCGCTGAGCTGAAAAGGAGAGACTCTGAGCTGAACCAGCTCTCACACACAGAGGATCACATCCATTTCCTCCAGGTAACATCACTGCTCTGTGACTCTGCAGTACAGAAGGGTGTCTCTCACACAGAGCTGCTCCTTGCTTCTCCCCGGGAATGTGTGTTGTGTTTGACTGGAAACTCCTCTTTCTCTTCCCTGCTGCAGAATTTCCAGTCTGTCTGTGTCCCTCCTGGAGCTGGAGACTCACCCAGCATCCCTGTCAGTCCACACTTCTCTCCTGAGGCAGTGAGGAGAGCTGTCTCTGGACTGAAAGAGCGATTGGAGGTTTTCTGCAAGAAGGAATCAATAAAGATTTCCACGACAGGTTAGTGGAGAAACACACTGATGTCTTTCTAGATAGCTTATACATTTCCTGTTTTTCTCTTATATTGTTAATGGATTTTCTGTTCAGTGACTGTATTTATCAGAGCAGCTTATCAGTCAATTATTCAAATTCTAGGTGAAATATCTCTAAAGTTTTAGTTCACAAATCTTTATGACAGTTATTGAATTGTAATATTGTGTTGTATGTAGTTTAACAGGAATGTTTTAATAGGAGTGACAGTCCCAGTATAGTAGAACAGTCCTGTTTCCATAGTGGCTACAGTCTCAATACAGTACATCATACCTGTTACAATAACAGCTATAGTCCCAGTACAGTAGAACAGTCCTGTTACATTAGGGGCTGCAGTCTCAGTACAGTAGATTCAGTTCTGTTACAATAGCTCTGTTATTCCTGTTACTGCAGCCCTGATGAGACATTTCTCTGTGTGTCTCCCCAGTGACTGAAGTCTACAGTCTGCTGACTCCAGAGCCCGGGTCCAGAGCAGAGCTTTTACACTGTGAGTCTGTTTTCACAAAAACTCCCCCCTGAAATATACCTGGAGCTCAAACAAACAGCAGGAACAGTGATACATAAACTGATACACACTCTGACACACACACTGATTCACACTCTGATACATGCTGACACACGTCTGAATAAAGAAAATCAAGCTTGCAGACAGTCAGTCTGTGTGGATCAGAGACACACTGTGTAAGAAACACACAGCTGCACACAGACCGAAAATCCAGTGGGGGTCATTTTTAAGAAAATGCACTTTATTACAGCAATGTGTACTGCACAATTCTTACAGAGAATACAATTATAACAACAACACTTCAACAGAATTTAAAACTTCTTAAAGAGAGTGATTGTCCATTATCAATCACTCCATTTTGCAAGTGGTCAGTGAGGCTGGTTCACACAATAAGAGCCCCTCCAAGCCTCCTGGGTGTTACCACTGGCTGCAGTCCTGGCTCTGAACCTGCGATTGTCCATTTCTCAACAGGAGCACTAAGGAACAGGTTTTTCTGGGTTTTCTTCAGCCCTCAGTACTGTCCAGTGCTCTTTTACTGTGGAGAAACCCCACCAGGCTTCGTTGTTAAATAGTTTCATCCTACATTGCTCCGTTATGCTTTGTGAGCAGGAGGTTCCAGCTGACGGATTGCTGTCCCACCCCACACGTCTGCTCGCTGCTGTTGATGATCAGCTGATGTCCAGAGATCATTCAGTGTGACCAGTGAGCAGGACATCCCTGTATCTCAGTCAATGTTACTGGTCACTGTGGGTACAGGTCACTCAGTCAATGATACTGGTCACTGTGGGTACAGGTCACTCAGACAGTGATTATGGTCACTGTGGGTACAGGTCACTCAGTCAGTGATACTGGTCACTGTGGGTACAGGTCACTCAGTCAGTGATATTGGTCACTGTGAGTACAGGTCTCTCAGTCAGTGATCCGGTCACTATGGGTACAGGTCACTCAGTCAGTGATACTGGTCACTGTGGGTACAGGTCACTCAGTCAGTGATATTGGTCACTGTGGGTACAGGTCACTCAGTCAGTGATATTGGTCACTGTGGGTACAGGTCACTCAGTCAGTGATATTGGTCACTGTGAGTACAGGTCTCTCAGTCAGTGATCCGGTCACTATGGGTACAGGTCACTCAGTCAGTGATACTGGTCACTGTGGGTACAGGTCACTCAGTCAGTGATACTGGTCACTGTAGGTACAGGTCACTCAGTCAGTGATCTGGTCACTATGGGTACAGGTCACTCAGTCAGTGATACTGGTCACTGTGGGTACAGGTCACTCAGTCAGTGATACTGGTCACTGTGGGTACAGGTCACTCAGTCAGTGATCTGGTCACTGTGGGTACAGGTCACTCAGTCAGTGATACTGGTCACTGTGGGTACAGGTCACTCAGTCAGTGATATTGGTCACTGTGGGTACAGGTCACTCAGACAGTGATTATGGTCACTGTGAGTACAGGTCACTCAGTCAGTGATCTGGTCACTATGGGTACAGGTCTCTCAGTCAGTGATCCGGTCACTATGGGTACAGGTCACTCATGCTGTGAGAGATCAGTCAATAATGTAAAACATATGACTGAGCAATGATCTGTTCTCACTATCACCGCTGGTTCTTTATGAAATCACTGCTCTGATCCACACTGCAGTGGAGACTGGGGATCCTGAAATGAACTGACTGCAGACTGTAGTATAAACTCTGGTAAATAACAGGTAAGAAGCAATAATGGTCTTTAATACAATGAAAATCTGCTCTCTCTCTCTGCAGATCCTGTGAAGCGAGCTCCTATCCCAAAATCACGTATGTACACTGTGTGAAACTCTGCTGACTGACAGTACTGACTTTACTTAAGTCTTATTACCATTGAACAACTGTGATTAACAGTGTCTGTATCTCTGTGTTCCAATGTGTGACTGTGATTAACAGTGTCTGTATCTCTCTGTTCCAGTGTGTGACTGTGATTAACAGTGTCTGTGTCTCTCTGTTCCAGTGTGTGACTGTGATTAACAGTGTCTGTATCTCTGTGTTCCAGTGTGTGAATGTGATTAACAGTGTCTGTATCTCTGTGTTCCAGTGTGTGTCTGTGATTAACAGTGTCTGTATCTCTGTGTTCCAGTGTGTGAATGTGATTAACAGTGTCTGTATCTCTGTGTTCCAGTGTGTGTCTGTAATTAACAGTGTCTGTATCTCTGTGTTCCAGTGTGTGATTGTAATTATCAGTGTGTCTCTGTGTTTCAGAATGGCAGTGGCTGTGCAGTGCTGCAGGTAGGACTGTGTCTTCTGGATGGTAGAGATGCTGTTTTAATCCCTATTGTCTGGGGTTATTGAATTCCTGAGTCCAGAAAGTCTATTTAGAGTGAGATGGTTATTCCTGGTGTGTAAACAGAAGGAGATGTATTTCAATCTCATGTTTCTGTAACATCCTACAAGTAATATCAGTGGGCTGTGAAGATCCATCAAAGTTTCCTTGTGGGAGTTTCTGTCTGTATGTGGCATTTCGTGGGGGTGTGTCCAGTGTGGAGGCGGAGCCCTGGTTGAAGGGCTTCCAGCTGATGAGCCCCAGTTGGGCGGCTCCTATAAAGGCACAGTGGACACCCCTCAATGGGACAAGCAGGGACACCCCTGGAGGGGGGAGTTTACACCACCAGTCCCAGAGGGGATTGCACCCGCATAAGGTGTTCTTTTACTTTTCTTTTTGCCTGTCTTATTGCATATTGTCACTGGGGTAGGCACACACACACAAACCTTTTTAAATACACAAAGTTGTTGTTTTGTTTTTGTCTTACAAGCCCGGCTCTACCAGACTAGACCCCGCTAAATAGGGTCAGCTCAGTCTGGAGGTAACGTGGCACAGCGCTATACTTTCTTTTGGACATTTTGTTGAATTTTTATTTGTTTTTGTGTTATTTGTGGTCCCTGCTCACCTCACACCGGTGCTTCTGTCCCACACTTCCACATGTGTTTCAGTCTAATGGCCAGTATGAGTCTCTCCTGGAGAGACTGACAGTGTGGAAAACTCATTTTCCCTGAAGGCCATGTGCTCTGGTCTCTGCTCACTCCTGACTGAGGGTCTACAGGATGAATGTGGCAGAGCCAGTGACCCTGGATTTGGGAATAACTGTGGAATATCAGGAGGAATCAGGAGCAGAGCCAGTCTCATAATAACAAGCCATTCAAATCCTAAGGAGAAACACTGTTAAAGGTTGGGGAAAAGGACGGTATAATGACAGTACTCTTCCCCTGCAGTTTCACAGACACACAGCCTCTTGTGAGAGGCAGCAGTGGGACTCTGGTACAGGGGCTCCTCTGGGGCCTGTAGGCCTCACTCTTGTCTGAGAAATAATAATAATAATAATAATAATAATAATAATAATAATAATAATAATTGCTTACACTTATATAGCACTTTTCTGGACACTCCACTCAAAGAGCTTTACAGGTAATGGGGACTCCCCTCCACCACCACCAGTGTGCAGCCCCACCTGGATGATGCGACGGCAGCCATAGTGCGCCAGAACACTCACAACACACCAGCTCTCAGTGGGGAGGAGAGCAGAGTAATGAAGCAAATTCAGAGACGGGGATTATTAGGAGTCCATGACTGGTAAGGGCCAATAGGAAATTTGGCCAGGACACCGGGGTGACACCCCTACTCTTTTCGAGAAACGCCCTGGGATTTTTAATGACCACAGAGAGTCAGGACCTCGGTTTTACATCTCATCCGAAGGACGGCGCCTATTTACAGTATAGTGTCCCTGTCACTATACTGGGGCATTAGGACCCACATGGACCACAGGGTGAGCGCCCCCTGCTGGCCCCACAATCACCTCTTCCAGCAGCAACCTTAGTGATGCTTAGTTGCTGGCTGCTTCTTTTCATATATCAACCAGGCTGATGGGTCAGCAGGAAGAAACTATAAAATCACAATTTCTTCTCTCTTTCCTCTGGCTGTGTTAATAGGATGTTCATACAAACACAGTGCAGGCAGGATGTGCTTCATTACAGAGTACGTTCAGACTGGGGGAATAATAAATATTTTCAGGCAGATAAACTTTATTGCTAAACAGCTCGTGTTGTTGCTTTTTGTGTTTAAAATTGTGACTCTGTCAGGATTTACTAGTTTCCAATTTTCGGGAGCCGAACCTCTTTAACCTCCAGCCCTTCAAAAGTCATTTCCACCTGGACTGTTTGTGTCCTGAACATCTTATAAAGAGTGTACAGGCCTGGCAACCACCTGGACATCAATCTGAAACATCAGATTTCTCTCAGTATTTTTATATATCTTACTAAGTACACACACTAGGAAGGAATATCCACCCCCCACCTCCTAAACCCCCCCCCAAAAAAACATTAACATTTTTTTCAAATGTAATTTTTTCAAGTTGTAGCACATGTAGATACCCATTATTTCCAGGCCATGTCCAGTATATCTGCTACTTCATTATAAGTAGAATTGAGCTACAGCCTTTCTATGCTGGATAAAAAAAATAAAAAGTGAGAACTAAGAATCTTGTTTTTCACTAGATTGTCAGGCAGACAAACGAAGGAGAGTATGAATTCAGTATTAATTATTAAGAGTTTATACTTAAGTATGAAGTATGAGGAGAGTATTAAGTCAGTTTACATTTGTATTGCGAATAAAGCTTCTTGAATTGAATTGATTAAAACCCGCATTCGCTCTAAACATGTAACACGTCTCTCAGTGGTCAGAGCTCACTGATTGACAGCTGGTGTCTCCTACCAGAGAGGCGGACAGTGAGCACGAGCAGTCTGAAGTCAGTATGAGCGCCTCTGTTTCTCTCGTCTTTCTCTCCGGGTTTCTGGATGTGTTATTTCTGCTTTTAATTGAACACTTTGGATATTGCTTGGCATTTTCAAATTAAGTGTGATGGTATTCTTATATTTCAGAACGGTTTTTCTGTTTCCATTATATTTTTTTTTTGTAAAAACGAGCATTACACAGTCTTTGAATTCAGCACTTTTTACTCCATCAGGAAAATGGTCTTAGAGAAGATGAACGAGCTGCTGAACTGGGATTTGAAATAAACCGGTTTAACAGACAGGCTGTCCAGTTTCTTACAGTATACAGGTCGTTGTGGTGGGTTGTGAAGTGTTTGAAAGCGAGTGGTCGAGCTGTAGTTTCTCTTGCAGTCCGGTCTGTCCTGTGTTTATTAATAATGTCGTTTAAAAAAATAAAGTTTCATCGCTGTGAAAAACAAATGTTTAATGTTTGTATTTAGAGGATATTGGGGATCACTTGCATGTGTAATACTAGTGATACAATGACAGAAGATGTCGTTTCTCTGGGAGGGAAGAGAAGTCATTAGCAATTGACTTGTTTTTCACCTTCGGTGTGTTTGGGGACAAAGACATTTCACAGTCTGATGGAGTTGAGTTGGACTGTAATCGGCAGGAGCCTGTTGTGATGTTTGTGTTTTATTCCCCAGCTGCTGTGACTCTGGACCTTGATACAGCTCACTGTGAGCTCAGCCTGTCTGAGGATGGGAAGAGAGTGAAACTGAGAGAGGAGGATAGCGATGACTGTGATGATGGTGATAAGGAGGAACAGAATCTCTCTGACAATCCTCACAGATTTGATCTTTATACATGTGTCGTGAGCAGGGAGGCCTTCACCTCAGGGAGACACTACTGGGAGGTGGAGGTGAATGAGAGCTGGAGAATAGGAGTGACCAGAGAGTCTGCAAAGAGGAAAGGGAGGTTCAGCTTCTCTCCCCAGCAGGGTTACTGGTGTCTATACTCTTACTCTACTGTTTTCTCTGCTCTCACTGACCCTGTGACCCGTCTCCCCCTCAGTCAGCGGCCCAGGAAGCTGGGGGTGTGTGTGGATATTGAGGAGAGGAAGGTCTCCTTTTACACAGTGGAGTCCAGAGCTCATCTCTACACTTTCACTGACATGGTCTTCCCTCAGGGGGAGAAGATCTATCCTGTCTTCTGTACTGTGGATTCAGATAAAGCCCTTGAGCTGCTGCCTGCTGTCAGTGTGGAGATTAAACCAGTCACTGACTCATGAACACAGGCTGACTCTCTCCAAGCTCTCTGTCCCACTGCTCATACTGGGAGATGGGTTTACTGACGGGTAGTGAGATGATGTCATAAATATAATAGTAATTTTAGATGATGACGATGTTGTGTCGTGTTTAAACATGTTATATTACAGTAAAATGTTTAAACGGGGGAAAATAACATGTACGAGAGAGGGAGATAAACCTCACTACCAGCCTGCTGTACTCCTGACTTGTAAATATATCTGGAAACACTTCCGTGTTTTTTTTTTAGTTTTGAGAAAATAAACTTTTAAAAATGAAATCCCGTGTGAGTCTCACCTGCGCGCGCCGGTGACCGTGAAGCTGCCAGAACGGAGAGGGACCCGCTGACGTCACCACAGCCAGGAGGAATAGGGACTGTGACGCAGACAGGAAGTGGCTCAGGGTGTTTATGGGAGCTGTAGTTTACAACCAGCGCTGCGTGTGTGAGCAGCTCCAGACCCTGACAGTCTAGTACATGGCTCCCCTTAGAGTTACATTTAACGTTTAAATAAAATCAGTTTTATTTGACATGTGTCTTAGAGGAAAGTGTGGTGTGGATGCGCTGTGCCCGTTACTACTTTTTCCTGCTCTTTTCTTTATTTTAGTTCCCAATAAAGTGAGATAATCGCCCGTTGAAAGCTCTGTTTTCCTTCATATGAAAGCCCAAAACCCTAAACCGAACCCTGGATTTTATATCTGTTTGGTGGCAGTGAGGTAGTTTTAATAAATTGGCTATTTAATTATTTACTTTTTTCGATAGCCAAAAATTTCATTCAGATCTGTCCATGTCATGTCATACACTTTACTGCCCTTGTGTGTGTTTCACCCTTGTCGAATGGGTTGTAAGTCTCTGCCCTGGGTGCTGGCTGACACTGAAAAAAGGCTACAGGAGCTCTGTAATGAGGAGCTGTGTGTGTGCTACCCAAGATCGTTCTCTTGATTATTGCTGCACAAACCCTGGTGTGTAAAACACTTAGTTGCAGCAGTGTGGGTGTTTAAATGCTATTGGCTCGTGAACAGCACCCTCTTATCCCAGTGCATTGCCTGTCTAATAGTGCCACTTTCAATAAAACCATGAGAGTAAGAGATTCAGTCTTCTGTGTAAAATATCGGTGTGTAAAAATTCGCTCTGAATCTGTACTGTAATTAACACTGTAAACATCCCGTTTGTTTAAAAACAGGTGAGTGTAAATCTGCTTTTTTATTGTCTAGCTGTGTAAGAAGACAAGAAATATATATTTCTGAAACTTGTAGGTTAAATTCAGTATGATGTGTTTAGTACTGCAGAGATCAATGACAATGTATGTATAGAAAAAGGTGAGTGTGAATCTGGTTATTTCCCATCTGTAAAGGGAGACAGGAAACTCTGCTCTATTTCCACACATTGTATTGTCAAATAAAGTGCTGTTCCTTTCTTTATAGTGCATGGGTAGAGTCAGAGTAGTAGCTGCTGTGTGCTGGAGTGACAGTGAGATCAGTCAGGTACAGCAGTGTGTGAGTGAACAGTCAGGTCAGGACTGAAGCTGCTGTGTGCTGGAGTGACAGTGAGATCAGTCAGGTACAGCAGTGTGTGAGTGAACAGTCAGGTCAGGACTGAAGCTGCTGTGTGCTGGAGTGACAGTGAGATCAGTCAGGTACAGCAGTGTGTGAGTGAACAGTCAGGTCAGGACTGAAGCTGCTGTGTGCTGGAGTGACAGTGAGATCAGTCAGGTACAGCAATGTGTGAGTGAACAGTCAGGTAAGGACTGAAGCTGCTGTGTGCTGGAGTGACAGTGAGATCAGTCAGGTACAGCAGTGTGTGAGTGAACAGTCAGGTCAGGACTGAAGCTGCTGTGTGCTGGAGTGACAGTGAGATCAGTCAGGTACAGCAGTGTGTGAGTGAACAGTCAGGTCAGGACTGAAGCTGCTGTGTGCTGGAGTGACAGTGAGATCAGTCAGGTCCAGCAGTGTGTGAGTGAACAGTCAAGTCAGGACTGAAGCTGATGATTGCAAAATGTTGAAGAGTGAAGTTAGAATTGTATTCTTTGTAAGAACTGTGCATTACACACCGTTGTAATAAAGTGCATTTTCTAAATAAAATGACCCCCACTGGGTTTTCTGTCTGTGTTCATCTGTGTGTTTCTTACACAGTGTGTCTCCGATCCACACAGAGTGACTGTCTGCAAGCTTGACTTTCTGACTTTCTGAATTCTGAATTCAGACATGTATCAGCATGTAGTGTGAATCAGTGTGTGTGTCAGAGTGTGTGTCAGTTTATGTATCACTGTTCCTGCTGTGTTTTTGAGCTCCAGGTATATTTCAGAGGGGAACTGTTGTGAACTGTTGTTGTGAAAACAGACTCACAGTGTAAAAGCTCTGCTCTGGACCCGGGCTCTTCAGTCACTGGGGAGACACACAGAGAAATGTCTCATCAGGGCTGCAAGTTCGTTCTGAGGCCAGGAAATGCGAGGATTGTGCTTCTGTATCCAGGGGTAACCAAGAACGAATGGGTGCGAAGGTGATTGGAAGTCGGAATTGAATGACCTCCAGGCGGGTGGCGCCGACACAGAGAGTGAGGGGTCCTGTCTGCCTGAACAGGGCTGGAAAGGGGGACAGGGAGGGATTGATATTTGAACTTGAGCTCCCGAAGTCTAATATCCAGTTTGAAGATACGCGAGATGAAGGAAAATCAAAGGGCAGGTGTGTGACCTGATCCTTTAGCTCGTTGGATAATCCGCGCTGGAACTGCTGGATAAGAGCGTCGTGATTCCAGGAAATGTGGGAGGCCAGGGAACGGAATTCGAAGCGTATTCCTGAAAAGAAGGGGCTCCTTGAGTGAGGGAAGTGAGCTGTGAGACAGCCAGGTGGTGAGAAGGAAACTGACCAAAGATGGACTGCAGAGCTGACATCGCCAGTCACAGGGAGGTCCCGGGTGACGAGGTTGGCTGCCCAGTCCAGGGCTCGTCCAGTGAGGTAAGAGACCAGGTAAGCTACCTTCTCCCTGTTGGTGGGAAAACACTCCGGACGTAGGTGGTAGGCCATCCAGCATTGTGACAAAAAGCCCTGACACGTCACAGGATCTCCATCAAATGTTTGTGGAGCTGGGAGAGGGAGAGGAAAGGTGGCTGGGCGCTACTGGCTGAGGGGGCGTGAACGAGTAACGTGGTCAACCAAACGCTGAACGGCTCTGGTGAGCTCGCCCAGTGTCTGGGAGTCTTGCTTTAGGATGGAAAAGGGGTAGTTCAGGCCTGCTGGGTGCATGTTTGTGGCTCACAGCAGAGACAGGAGTCTTCAGGTGTGTGTGTGTGACAACAGAAGAGACAGGAGTCCTCAGGTGTGTGTGTGTGTGACAACAGTAGAGACAGGAGTCCTCAGATGTGTGTGTGACAACAGGAGAGATAGGAGTCCTCAGACCCAGATTGTAAAACTGGTACAGAGTACTATAGGACACAGTATAGCACCAAGTCAAAAATGAAAGAAAGGCTTTATTATCTCTCCCACAGTGACAGTGAGTGTGAAGCTCCACTTTTCATCTTCTCACACACTGGCTGACAGGGATCCTGAGGCTCATGGCAGAACTGTGATACTGTGGAGAGAGAACTGAGACAAGTTCCTCTGTTCTTCAGAGATTGAGTGTTTTTAAAAAAACAAATAATAAACATGTTTTTTTTTTTGCAAAATCATATATTTGATTGCCTCTGAGAAACAGACTGTGTGGCTTTGGGGTTTGAGAGGAATGAAAACTACACTGTTATCTTCATAGCAACTGAGATCACCGAGATGGAGAGATCAGTCTTCATGACATATATGGTCCTTTTCTAGACCCTTCTCATCTCATCTTGAGTCAGCAGGAAACTGAGTGTCTGTATAAGACCTGAGCTGATTCCACAGACAACTTCTGAAGAGCTCTGGACTGACCATCCCAGAGACCTGCTCCATCACACACTGAGACTCTGGACTGAGCAACACCAACTTCTGAACAGCTCTGGACTGACCATCCCAGAGACCTGCTCCGTCACACACTGAGACTCGGTATAGAGCAACACCAGTTCTAATAAAACCAGGAGTTCGCAAATGAATTTCCTGCAGTTACTGTTTGGGCTCCAGATCTTGAACTTATTTCAAGGTAAGCGAGTTTGAATAATTATATTTTGTAAGGTTTTTACAACTCTGAGAGAATGTCACAAACACTACTGTGTCTCCTGACCCACTATGATTCTTATTAAGGAATTTTCTGTCATCTCCTCTCTGTTTCTCTAGTCATGCTTTTATTACTGAGTGTTTCTTTATATTCTCTCTCTCTCGCTGTGTCACAGCTAACTTGATACTTGGATCATTAGTTACTTTCACATCAGTTTCATAGATTGAATGGTCACCTCTCATTTTTTTACCTGTCTTCTCTTCTCATGTGTTTTGAGATTCATATGAAACCTGTTGTCTCCACATCTATATCACCAGCGTCCTCAAGGCTACAAGATTTCACAGCAGCTTCACTGTTTTAAGACTGAGCCATGAATATTTCATGTTTTCCTCTGTGCAGGATAATATGTATATGTGATCCTGGACATGGTCAGTTTTCAGTCAGAATGTGAAGGAAGGACAGTGCTCCTGGATGACTGATCTCAAGCCTGTTCTGTATGAACCCCTCTGTGTCTCTCCAGTGTCCAGCTCTCCTCTGTCTAGGAGCTCTGTAGTGGTCAGTCAGGGTGTGAAGAAGGGACAGTGGTCCTGGATGACTGATCTCTAGACTGTTCTGTATGAACACCTCTGTGTCTCTCCAGTGTCCAGCTCTCCTCTGTCCAGGGGCTCTATAGTGGGCGGTCAGGATGCACAGGATGGAGAGTGGCCCTGGATGGCTCGTCTCAGGACAAATGGAGTGTATAGCTCGTGTGGTGGCTCCCTGATCAGTAGTCGCTGGATTCTGACCGCTGCACACTGCTTAGAAAAGTGAGCATTTACAACTTCATTTGACTTCACTTGACCTCTGTTAACACAAACCACAGCAGGTGTCCCACTTGAAGTCCAGATCTCTGTATCTGAGCTCTATTAACACAAACCACAGCCGGTGTCCCACTTGAAGTCCAGATCTCTGTATCTGAGCTCTATTAACACAAACCACAGCAGGTGTCTCACCTGGAGTCCTGATCTCTGTATCTGACCTCTATTAACACAAACCACAGCAGGTGTCCCACCTGGAGCCCTGATTTCTGTATCTGAGTTCTGTTGACACTAATATTCAAGCTTTACTTGAAGTCTAACTCCTAATCCTCCATGACCTATAGCCCTCTGAAAACAGTGGGCCTGTCCGTTAACTTAGAAAACTAGTAATAACTCTAGATATTACTATTACTATAACAGTGCTACTGTTGCTACTGTTTCTGTTGCTAGTGCAGCTAACTGGAGTAGTGATAGTTCTCATGTACTGTAGTATCTACTGCCAGTTCTATTCAAGCTAATGTAACCTTTACCGCTACCCTTCCTATTTTTACATCTACTGTTCTCTGATACACTCGTATGAAGAGCTTTCTTCTGATATTGATAATACTGTTACTATAAGTGCTAATATTTCTGATAATTCAATGTTTTCTAGTACCAGTGTGGTGAAGGTGTCCCTGGGAGCTTTACAGCTGGTAAAGACACCAGAGTACCAGGGCTCTGCGAAAAGGATCATCACACATGAGAACTACACTCAGTTTACAAGGGGCTTTGACATCGGCCTGGTGGAGCTTGAGGACAAGGTGTCTTTCAGTCAGAGGATCAGTCCTGTGAATCTGCCCTCATGCTCTGAAAACATCAGTCCAGGCTTGCAGTGCTGGGCTACAGGCTGGGGGAATATTCGAGAAAACGGTAGGAGACTGACCTCTGTGTCTCAGTCATGGTTCTGTGGGTAGAATAGAGGGAGGAGAGAAACAGGGAAAATGTCTTTACAGTGAGTTACAGACTATAGTTCACTGGGGGAAATATCTGTCTGTTACTGAACAATATCTGTGTCTGTGTTATTACTGATCTGACTTTACTGTTAGTTATCAGTTTATACATATTGTGAAATAAAGACAATGCTTTCAGTACAGAAAGAGGGGGCAGGTGTGTCTATAAGCAATATAAATATATTTCCTTTTGAATATTTCTTTTTTAGAAACCTGTCAGATAACAGTCCCAGGACTGGATTCAGCTGTGAAAAGATGTAAAAAACAGAACAGCATCAGACTTCTCAGTTTTAATAGTTTTATATTGTGTCTTTTGTGATATATCATTTCAAGTTACAGTGAAACATTAGACATACAGAGAAATTAAACCAGTGAATGAAACAGAATTAAATGCTACACTAACAAAGTAAGAGCTAAGCTGGTATTCGAAAGTGTTGAATTTGAATAAACTATTCAAATTGTGAAAATGTCAGATTCCCAGCAGTTCAGATATCAGTGTCACTGGATCTCCTGTCCTCTGAATCCAGGTGTTACATTGTGTCAGTTCAAGTGAGAATGAAGCTTCCTTGTGTCCTGATGGGCATGAGACTGTACATAATAATGTGTCTTGTCTTTCAATCTCTCTATATCTCCAGTGAGCCTGAAATATCCTTACACTCTACAGGAAGTCCAGATCCCCATTGTAGACAACCAGCAATGTAATCAGATGTACAACTGCATCATTAGACCAGACATGATGTGTGCTGGGTTCTACTGGGGAGGGAAGGACACCTGCCAGGTGAGTCAGACTGCCTGTGAGCTGATGAGGCTCTCTAACCCTTTCAGCAGGTACAAGACTATATTCAGTAGTACAAACAGGGAGGGAAGGACTCCTGCCAACTGGACCTCAGCTCAGTCTTTCCTCCTGTCTCCAGCAGTCAGCTGTCTTGTTCACACAGTCCCCAGACACAGATCATGATCAGAACTGTAAGACAGACAGAATAATGTAAGACAGGTCACAAACAGGAGGAGACCTGGGGTAACACTCAACATGTCTGGTAAATGAGTGGAACCTGTGCCGAGGGTCTAATCATTTCTTGAAAGAAATCCAGGTTTTGGCTACAACAGCATGGCTGGGAAGCTTGTCCCACACTCCCACCTCCCTTTGTGTAACATAGTGCCTCCTTTTCATGGTTTTAAATTCTCTTCCCTTTATTTTGTTTGTGCACTGTGTGTTCTGAAGAAGTCATCTGGGTTGACTTTGTCATGACTCTGAGGATTGTAAATACACAAGTTCTGTTCCAAGCCTTTATAGCTCTATCAAGAAACAATATCATGGGGAAAAATATCATCCCCAAAGCAAAACCTTGTCAAAATACAGAAAACCAGAATTCATAGCCATCATTTCTTCATTTTCCATCATGTTTCCTGGAAAAAACCCTTTTCCAGGAAACAAGCGGGGAGTCAGACTCACACTATCCTGCTGCGAGTCTGGCTGGTCTGTCAGTCAGGGAAGTCAGCCCAGTCAGAGGTTTACAGCTGCTCTGGTTATTGCCTGGCTGTGAAACCAGCTCTTTCCTGCCTGTGCCTGTCAGTGGTGAGAGAAGCAGACAAACACTCTGACTGTTATCAGTTTATCTCTGCCTGTAATCAGCTGGCTTCCTGCAAGCTAGTCAGTCTGTTTTTACAGACTAAAAACTACAAAACGTCCTCCAGAACTGCTTGGAGCTCAACAATAATAATAGAACTAATGGACCTTTTAGTCTTATTTTTATAATTTGATCATTTTATTGTGAAAGAGAACCATACCAGGACCTGACTATATACAAATCTTCATGCAGATTTATTTTTGTCTTTGATCAGTTTCACAGTTTTGTCTAAAGTAGTAGACACATTGCAGAAGCACTGGGGAAAAAATGAGCCTTTCAATGTGCTCGTTTTGGGAAAAACATGACTTTTTGAAGACAGAAAATTAAAAGTGTTCATTGTTTCTTTTTGCTTTTATTTTTTTATATTTCTTTCTAGTGTTTGAGCTGCGTAAGAGTTTGAAATATAAAAAATCTGATTTGCAGACTTGAAGCCCAACTCATAAACTCATTAAGTCATAAACACCTTAACCATTGTGACACAAAGACTCTCTCTACAGGGAGACTCTGGAGGTCCTCTGGTCTTCAAGAAGGGGGATGATTGGGTCCAGGCTGGGATTGTGAGCTTTGGAAGAGGTTGTGCTGAACCCAACTCTCCTGGAGTCTACACCCGGGTCTCCAGCTTCAGGGACTGGATACAGACCAAATCTGGGGTCTGAGTCTGACCTCAGAAACCCAGCAGCTCCCTCTCCTGTCTCAGACCTGGAGCTTCCAGATCTGATTGTTGCTTATGCCAGCAATTCACCAGCTCCTCTCTCTACTGTTGTGTGTGTTTATTACTGAGGGATTAATCTCGTCTCTCCTCTCTCCGTCTCACTGTGTCTCCTGTCCTGTTGTTGG
The DNA here is from genome assembly GCF_059453375.1 of Lepisosteus platostomus. NCBI lineage: Eukaryota > Metazoa > Chordata > Actinopteri > Semionotiformes > Lepisosteidae > Lepisosteus > Lepisosteus platostomus. The sequence goes on from NC_142616.1 coordinate 4,750,603, forward strand.
ATTTTATTACCTGGAGATTCTGTGTTTTCTCCTTTCAGTGTATCTTCTGACCTCTCTCCCTGGTGAGACTCTTGGCTCTGCTCTGCCTGCTGTGAAAGATCACTTGTATTGTGACTCAATAAAGCTCCAAGCATTCAAATTCCTGGTCTGCAGTAATTATTGATCTGTAGTTTATTTCAGCCTTTTAACTGGCTACTATGAGGTTCAGAAATGCAGAAGAGACTCTGAAGGGGTTTTTAAATGACATTTGAAAATAAACTTCTATATCATCAAGATTATACTGCTAGAATTTTAGATTATAATACAGATTTGGCCCACGAATCTACATCTGTTTTGTGAGTCACTGGAAAATCTGATGTGGACATGACTTAAACTCCTCAAAATGCAGAATTAGAGTTAAATTTGTCCCTGACCGATCATGTCAAATATTGTGGCCATTTACAGCATTGCTGCACTGATCACTGCTGTGGGCTTTTTTGTCAAAGTGCAGTAAGAAGCTACAATTGTTTAGGTAGTCAAACAGAATGTGTAAAATGATTAAGCTTTTTCTGAATTTCCAAACTATTAAACCAAGTTCAGGGCAGCACAGTGGCGCAGTGTTCAGTGTTGCTGCTGCCAGAGCTGTTGTTGGGTCTGTGTGTCCCTCTGTCTTGAGCTGGACTGGTGTCCTGCCCAGGGCGTGCCCTGCCTGGGGCCGTTTCTTGCTGAAACAGGCTTGGCTGCACCCACAGCCCTGGACTGGATAAAGCGGACTGGAAAATGATGGATGAAACAAGTAACACGTTTTTTTTTTCTTTTATGATGTAGTTTAATATTGTACTGTAGGTTAAAAAAAATGAAATTAAAGTTGCTTATATATTTTTAATTTGTGATTCATAGTTTTTATTGCAGGTCCTAATGCCCCAGTATAGTGACGGGGACACTATCCTGTAAATAAGCGCCATCCTTCGGATGAGACGTAAAACCGAGGTCCTGACTCTCTGTGGTCATTAGAAATCCCAGGGTGTTTCTCGAAAAGAGTAGGGGTGTCACCCCGGCGTCCTGGCCAAATTTCCCATTGTCCCTTACCCATCATGGCCTCCTAATAACCCCCCTCTCTGAACTGGCTCCATTACTTTGTTCTCCTCCCCCCCACTGGTCGGCAGGCGGAGCGACGCGCCGGTTGGAGTATTTCTCGGTCGCAGTTAATGGCAACGTCAGCTCAAAGATTTGGTTCAAACCACCAAATGGAGACTGGTGTGCCGACAAGCGGACCCTGCGGGATTAACGCTACGAAAGAGAGAGAGTTTTTATTGCAGTAAAAGCATCACATGGAACGTGAGACTAGGCTCTTGTGGTGCTGCAGCCCTGGACAGCATCTTGTACCTCCAGCAACTTTATTTACTGTATCTCTTGCAGTAAATGCCCAGCCATCTACATTGGAGAAACAGGAAGGAGACTCGGAGACCGCTTCAGAGAACACGTCAGGGCTGTGAAGATTAAAGATCTCTCCAAGCCCATTGTTTCTCATTTCACCTCTGACGGCCACGACCACTCTAATCTCTCCGTCTGTGTTCTCCAAGACGGTTTTCCGAACTCATACATCAGAAAGACCACCGAAACTAAAATTATTCTGCAGCTAGGATCACACATTCTCCCTTCTCTTAACGACAGACTACTGTTCTTTTAAATTTTCTCCATTCATTGGAAGTTTCATTTCACACCTCTCTGCACCCATTCTGACTTCACACCTCTTGATTGGCCTCTCTTTCTGTCCCCTGCTCCCGCCTCTCACTCCTCACTTACCACTAGATTCTTCAATAGCTTCTATCCACAAGCAGTGAGACTGGCGAACACATTTAGCCATCCCCCTCGGACCACACCCACACCATCACCATCTACCTCATTGTAATTTATTTATTGTACGTCTCCAGTCATTGTTTACATGTCTGTATTGTTTACATTCAAACTGCCTGCATGTTTACTTGCACATTGTCTATTGTTTGCACATTGTCTTGATGCACTGTTTGCACTTTGTTTTGTTTTTACACTTGTTTTACAATCGAGAGACTTTCTGTAAGTAAGAATTCCATTGTACCAGTACCGGTTACATATGGCAATAAAGTTCAAGTTCAAGTTCAAGTTCAAGTTCCTCCCTCCCAGCCTTTGTTCTCCCGCTACTTTACCTTTGCCTACTGCCCTGTCTCTCTCACACCTGAAGAAGGCTCCACGGCCGAAATGTTGTGTTCTCTTTCTTTTTTTTTTCAGCATGGAATAAACCTATTACTTGTTCCTTTGCAGCCTACGCATGCTGACGCAGCTACCCACCCGATATTAATATGCATTCACCTGGCGTTGTGCGGTTTTCATCACTCTCTACGGGAGTTCTGGCTGTGACGAATTAAACCAGTTTCACAGGTATTTTCAAAGTAGAAGTGGATGAGTCTTCCAGCAAAAGACACCCTCCCCCCCCACAAAACCTCTTTTTTTGCTTACAGTAGTACTTAAGTACAGTACAGTAAGTAAGTACTTACAGTACTTATTTATAGTAGTAGTTCTCGTGTTAAGAAAGTTAGGTGTTAGCATAAAATATTAGTAATCAATAATATTACATTTAGCACTGTAATAAATTGTGCTAATAATAAATTCTATTCTCCTCTGAGAATGTTGGGGGGAGGAAGAATGCCCATGGTCTTTTTACTGATAAACTTGTGTCAAGCTGTCAACAAAAACCAGCTGTCAAAAAAAGTTTTTTTTTAAAAAAAAGTCAATTGAGTGTCCATAATATTGCTATTTTGCTATTGCTAATTGCTATTTCTACTGTCTGAGTCTCTGTGTCTACAGTACATTGTTTGTAAACAAACCGGTTTCACAGGTATTTTCAACCCCCAGCCACTGTTGTTCCATCAGTTGTTATCCTGTAAAGCGCTTTGAGAAGCATACTGTCCAGCTTATTGTATTTCATTGCATTTTGACAGATCGTCTTATAATCACTTGTTTTCAGAATATCCCCCCCTCCAAAACCCCCTTTTTTTTGCTTACAGTAGTACTACTTACACTAGTACTTTTCGCGTTAAGAAAGATAGGTGTTAGCATAAACTATTAGTAATCAATAAAATTAAATTTAGCACTGTAATAAATTGTGCTAATAAATTCTATTCTGCCCTCCAGTGGTGAGGTCACTGCTTGCCCAGACGAGAGAGAGACACAAGACAAGCCCGCCAAGAGTGCGGGCCTGAGAAGGAGAGAGAGAGAGAGAGAGAGAGAGAGAGTGAGAGAGAGAGAGAGAGAGACCAAGAACCAGGGAACTATTTACATGGAAAACGGGCGATCTCCCCAGACTGTACCTGGATACCTCTTGGGGGATATCCTCTATATCCTCTTGGGGGATATTCTAACAGCAAGTGATTATAAGACGATCTGTCAAAGTGCAATGAAATACAATATGCTGGACAGTGCTGGGAGGAAGAATATCATCAATATTAATAATTATAATAAACTTTATTTTATGTAGCATCTTTAAAGGTGGCTTTTTAAAAAAAAAAACTTTTTTTAAATGCATTTACATTTGCACACAGCGCGGTGTTTACTTGAACATGGAGATGCCATACTGAATAAAACCATTGCAGCGGAATTTGCATCGTTTGGCAGGGCTACAAGTGGTGGTGGATTTGGAGACTAAATGTATTTACATTAGGTTGCTGTAAGTGGAGCACTAATAAGCCCAAAGCAACTTTATTTTATACAGCGCCGTTAAAGGTGGCTCCTCAAAGCGCTTTACAGGATAACAACCGATGAAACAACAGTGGCCGAGGGTTGAAAATACTTGTGAAACTGGTTTGTTTACAATGTACTGTAGACACAGAGTGTTACACCAATGCATTAGCATGTTAAAGCGATTCCACTGAGGAGCCGGGCGCGATAATTGTTTTGTTCTTTGATTTTCTGATCTGCAAGGCCATTTGACTGCAGCAAATGATAATTCTGTCTGAAAAAATACAAGTATTTTAATCAAGATTCCCTTATAAAATTAATGTGAAACAAAACAAATACTAAAAATAAGATACAATCTACAGACATTCACAACATAAACATATCTTAAAACATTTACATATATTGTTAAATTATTACTTTAAATTTATACTTTAAGTTACTGAAACAGCCAGTTAATAAAATTGTTGCAGTTTTGTTCTTATTTGGAGGTGGGGATATTCTGACAACAATTGATTTAAAGACAATCTGTCAAAGTGCAATGAAATACAATATTACGGGGGTACCTTTAAAGCAGAGACGACGAAAATAAAGTTTATTATTAATTTGCTGGACAGAGAGGTGAACATGCAGAAGACAAAGATAATGATTTACGTTGCATTGCCAGATTATGAATCAATAAAAATATTTAATTAAACACGGGTTTGCGATTTAATGGAAATGGGGGTGACGGGAACTCTTAATCTAAAGAAAAATAAAATAAATAAAACAGATTTCGATAGTTAATAACCACTTTTTATGCGTGAAACACGGGTGATTTTTCTTCCTCCTGATCAGTTTAGAAATCTGTGTACGCTGTAAGGTTTTTACTTCCTAATTAAACTTTTAAAATACACTTTTCGAATAGAATCAGCATATGCTGTTGTCTTCCTGCTATGTAGAACAGATCAGCAAGCTTTTTTTTCTCCAATCAGAGGGGTGTCAGATGGTGTCAGTCAATCACCATTCTGAAGCCTACCGTAATCTCTGGTATAGGGACACCCCAGAATTCTGTCACATTTTCATTATAGGAAATTATTAAATGCTCAGTTAAAAGCAAGGGAGATTGTCCGTTATAGTGGACATAAAAACAAGAGTTTGCTGCGGCATTATTGGAAACCCAATTTTAACACAAATCGCCGGCATTATATCCTAGAAGACACAGAAACAAAATGCAGACGAACTAGGGATTGGACAGTTTTGAAGTGCTTGTACAATCGATGGAAATGTTCAAATAAACGTGCAAAAGAAAGAAAAAAATCATTTATTCCTTTATCATTTTTTTAATTAAAATTAATTCTATACAGTAATCGCATATTTGGGGACCGTTTCATAAAACTTTGATGCTTAAAATGTTTAGGGAGAAATGGAAGACTGGTGTGTATTTTTTCTTTAAACTACCAAGACCAGCCATACACAGTACAGTTTATGTACATACAGTAATGTTTATGTTCCTAAATTAATATCGTTTATGACCTTCAGATGCGTTATGCTCCTCTTCTTTTTATGCTCAGCTACTAAAATTTCCCTTTAGTGGTAAAATTCCATGTACATATTCAATACTAAGCGGATTAAAACGTGCACAGTAAAGAGATTAAATGATTAAATCTTTTCACTACCGACCAATGCACCACGAGTGCCCTTGTCGGTCATTTTGGCCAGCCAATCACTTACCGTGGTAGACTGCGGTGGCTTGTGGGTAGTTGCGTCCGGTTTGGGTTTGTACCGTGCATTTTGAATGGCTGCGTCTGTATATAACTGTAATACAGCATGATACTGTATGGTTTTAAAGCCACTACATGTTCTGTGCTAAATACCTTTTATCACCACAGCACACATTATACTTGTCACGCCCTGTACACCTAGAGGGAGCTCTACTTTTCTCCTGTTCCTAGTTTCCTGTGATAATTCATGACTTTCTGGCGTGTCTTGTTGTGTAGCCTATTTACTTCCTGCTTCTGCTCTGCTTCTGGCTCAGCATTGACGTTCGGATGTCTTGAAACCCGCCTAGCACCAGGTTGCCCCACGTCCGCTGCCTGATGGCATAGGTTTCTATACGACTCATGAACTGCTGAGCCCGGGCTAACTCCTTGTCTCGCCGCTACACATAGGGTCTTTTTCGCTCTTCTGCCTCCCCACAGTTCGTCCCTTCTGACATCCGTGACAATGCTACATTTTTTATGCATCAGTAAAAGCGTTCTAAAGTCTCTCAAAAACATAAAAAGTTAACATTATACTGTACTTTAAAGAACATCAAAAATAAGAAACAATAACATGTCCCTGCCTAAAACAGACATTGTATGACTATAGAAATAGGTTTAGATAAACAACTTATTATGCATGAAAAGAGTTTGATTTTCATTCATCATGATTAGCTTAGAATCTGCGTGAAAGCTGTGAAAATGAAAGCTACATTACAATCAGATAGATTTTAAATTCTTTAAGCAAAATTAACTCAGTCAAAATCAGCTAATTTGCAAGCAGTACACAACTTCTCAAAAGATACCCTTTGTCTCTCAAGCAAACTCAACAAAAAAGGTTTATTTTTTTATAATTTCAAAACTTGGATGGTTTGCCTCAGGGACTCATTCATAGTTTAATTAAACAAACCCCCCAGCTGGGTCTCATCTCCAGCTGTTCCAGACAGGCCAATCCCATGAAGTCAGATACACAGATATACAGCACAGGGCAATGAACATCAGTGTGATTGTATAACTGTAATACATAATGATACTGATTTTAAAGACACTACAGTACAGTATGTGTGAAATATTTTTCATAATCATGATTTAAAGTTAATTGCTGATTTTTCATTGCTGAAATTTGAATTAAGACAAAATATAGACAATGCAAAAATTACAGCCAAAGGGATTGCTCTGACAAGGATCTGAACTATTTATCTCAGAACGTTCCTCAGTTAGTCTTAACTGCTGTGCTAAACTGCCACTTGTGTGTAAAGTTCTACAGTAATATCTATCATCATTTCAATGTCCATTACCACTCTAAGGACAATAAAAAAATGTCAAAATGTTTCCAAAATATCCAGAAATGATATTTTTATCTACCAGTTTTTTTAGTTGCACGATTCCATACTAATGTAACTGTAGGGTTCATGCGATGGAGGTTAAACACTCTGCAGGTATGGATGGGAACTGGATGGAGACAGATATGTATATATATTTGCAGTTTATTATTGAACAGCCACCTGTACTACTCCACGTTCTCTCCTGCTCTGGTCACGTTCTCCCCATAAACCTCTCCAGCACCTGAACCAGAGAACTGCACACAGCTCGCACACATCTCAAACTGCTCAGCTGGACAAAACTACAGCAGGACCTCAGCTCACACTACTAAGATAAGATCACTTTATTAGCCATATACAATTTCTTGTATTAGGAATTTGTCTTTTTGCATACTCCAGCTTGCTCTCCATGAGACATATAGACAGGGAGAGAGCAGCTTGGGGTTGGAGAGCAAGGTCAGCCATTGTACAGCACCCTTGGAGTAGTTGGTGTTAAGGGCCTTGCTCAGGGGCCCAATAGAGTAGGATTCCTCTGCCAGCCACAGAATTTGAACCAGCAACCTTCCAGTCACAGGGGCAGATCCGGAGACACAGAACCACTGCTCCGCCCGGGTGGAATAATGTTCCTTATCATGTGGTACTAAATCAACATTGCACCTTTTTTTACAACAATAATGACAAGTGTTTTTATTACATATCCTTTGAAAATAAAAAAAAACTTTATAGCTTTTTATGAAGTATATAAACTTTATGGTGGAATTCTGTGTATAATTTTAATTGTAAGCTACTACAGTACAGTATGTGTGAAATACATTTTTATTATAAAAATGTAAAGTTAAATTGTTTCCTGATTACTTGTTGCCGAAATTTGCATTACATTAGGTATAAACAGTATTATGTTATACTTTTTTATGTCCATCCACCAGAATTTCCCTTTAGTTGTACAATTAGTTGTACAATTCCACATTAATATTCCATATGAAGTGGATTTAAAATGTACAGTAGAGATTCAGGTTTCACTAACATCTAACGCACCACAAGTGCCACTTATTGATCATCTTTGGCCAGCGAACTGCATACCGCAACACACCGCACGACCTTTACTGTATTAGAAAGAAATACTATGTGTTCTGAGTGCCTGAATCTGGAGTTAGGGGTCTTTTGTCTGAGAGCGATTTGAAAGTCTGTTTTTTGTGATGGCTTGTCTTGGACAAAGCGAGTAATTCTGCAGTTTGGTGTTTGTATTAAGGATTCCATTTGCTTTCATTTTTCTTCCTAAAAGAAGGAGTTTGCTTGTGCCTTTGGATGCCTTTGGTGTTAAAGACCTGAGGACAAAATCCCGGCTTTTCTCAGGAGTACAGCCTTGAGATCCCGGTTGGTTGTGACCAGACAACCTCTGAAAACGTCACACTGAACACCAGTGAATCTCAGCTGTAGGAGGTACAGGAGGGACTTACTGTATCCAGACTGATTAACTTCTCAGAGGTGTTGACAAGAAAGTGGGTTTCTATCACAGCACAGGAGTACTACTTTACACAAACAGTGGTGAGAGTATGAAACAGGTTCCACAACACTTTAGAGTAACATGAGATGAGATAGTCAGATTAATCAGTTTCTAATAATAATCAGATACGCAGGGTGTTGTCAATCTCACAGAGAGATCAGGGGTTTGTTAAAACAGCTGGATGGGCCAGCTGGCCTCCTCTTGTTTTCACCATCATGCTCTGATCTTCTCATGGTGTGTGAGTGAGTTAGTATTTTTTTGGTTTGATTACTGGGAACACAAACCACTGGATTAACTTCACATTAATCTCCAAAATGACAACATAAGTCACCTCCCCTACAACGGCACCTCCTTCTTTTAAACAACAGCCACCAAGAAATCACAATTCTTTCTAACCAATGCCTCTAATATCCTTAATCACACCCCTAGCAACCACACCCCCTAACACTCACAGCCCTGTTGCTCTGTGCAGATCCAGAAAGTGAAACTCAGAGATCAGTTTCATTTCACTAGAAACAGCCTCACTGCAGCTCAGTCTGCTCCTCTCTGTGCAGTTTTTACTTAGGACCAGTTCAGCTGCTCAGTGTGTCTGGATTTGCTGAAGGATCCAGTGGCTCTGCTCTGTGGACACAGTTACTGTAAGGGCTGTATTAAGAACTGCTGGGATCAGGAAGATCAGACTGGGATCTACAGCTGCCCCCAGTGCAGACAGACCTTCACTCCAGGACCTGATCTTCACAGAAACACCATCCTGGCTGAAGTGGTGGAGAAACTGAAGGAGACAGGATGCAGTGGCCCTCCTCCTGCTCACAGTCCTGCTGGCCCTGGAGATGTGCTGTGTGATGTCTGCACTGGGAGAAAGAGGGGAGCTGTGAAATCCTGTCTGGTGTGTCTGGCCTCTTACTGTCAGACTCACCTCCAGCCTCACCATGAAGCTGTTCCATTGAAGAGACACAAACTGGCTGATGCCACAGGACAACTGCAGGAGAAGATCTGCTCCACTCATCACAAACTGCTGGAGTTCTATTGCCGTACTGATAAGAAGTGTGTTTGTCATCTTTGTGTAATGGATGAACACAGAGGCCATGATACTGTCTCAGCTGTGGCAGGAAGGACAGAGAAACAGGTGAGGACTTTGAAACTGTAATCAAGCTCTCAAGTAAAAGATGAAAAAAAGGATTTGTTGCATATTTGGGGCTTTAACTGATCTCTGGACTGTATTTGCTGTATCTGTAATGCTGGATCTCCACTGCTGAGTCCTGCTCATGTACTCAGCTGTGATCCACACTGTTGTGTCTCTGAAGTGTCTCCTGTTCTTCTGTCTGTTGTTCATTATCTCCTCCTCCTCACCTTCACTGTTTCCCTCTTTACTGTACTCATGTAGCACCGATGAACCTGTACAACTACACAGTACACTCAACACCTCTAGAACAGACTGCACCCTCATTAATGCACAACACACTCAACACCTCTAGAACAGACTGCACCCTCATTAATGCACAGCACACTCAACACCTCTAGAGGAGACTGCACCCTCATTAATGCACAACACACTCAACACCTCTAGAACAGACTGCACCCTCATTAATGCACAGCACACTCAACACCTCTAGAGGAGACTGCACCCTCATTAATGCACAACACACTCAACACCTCTAGAACAGACTGCATCCTCATTAATGACGTCCTTCTTTAATTTCACCACAATAGGATTATTAATATTAAAAAAAAAGTTTATTTGTATATGGTATCTTTAAAATGGCTTCTCAAAGCACTTTACAGAAAAATGCATACTGAGAAGAGAAGGTAGAAAGGGGTTTGATCAAACAGAAGAAAAGCAAAGGGGCAGAAACAGACGGAGTTAAATTAAAGCTCTTAATGAATCAGAAAGTTGTGAGTCTGGATTTGAAAGAGCTCAGGGAAGGTGACTCTATTCTATCCATAGGGATAGAATTCCAGAGCTGTGGGCTGCAGCAGGAGAAGCCCTGTCACCCAGAGTGCTGGCTTGGGGGACAGACAGGAGACCAGAATTAGAAGAGTGAAGGTTGTGAGGTGGGGAGTAGGATGATAGTAGCTCAGACAGGTACGGAGGTGTCAAGCCATGCAGAGACTTTTAGGGGAGCATGAGGACTTTGAAGTCGACCTGAAACCTGATAGGAAGCCAGTGCAGGGACTCCCAGACAGGAGTAATGTGATCACTTGCACTAGACCTGATGAGGACTCTGGCTGCCAAATTCTGGACATACTGTAGTTTGTTCATTGTTGGTTTAGATACCCCAGCGAGCGGAGCGTTACAATAGTCACAGCGTTAGAGTTACAGAGCGTTAAAGTATCATTAACTCGATTAGGATCTCCTGGCCTCACAAGTGCATGTCATTGGTGCTTCCCTACCACCCTAACACCCCTTCTATCCCCAGGAACATTAACTCTGAGCCCATGTAAAAGACAGCTTTCTATTGGTGATGTTCACACCCAAAAATGGGTGTCCAATATTATTGTTTATAAAGTAATTATAAAACATATATTAAGTTGACCAACATCATTCCTAGTCATTATCACAAGTTCTGCACTTCTTTTTGGAACTTATGTTATAAAGACATCATTTACCTGAAGTTATGCTACTCGTTTTTGAGTAAAATAAGCACAGTCTATGTGTTATTTTGACTACAGTAAAGACCAGAGGAAAACATGTTGAGTGATTATCAAAGACTCGTATGTGTCAATGTTTGGCCAAGATTTCAAATTTTGCAAGGTGCCACATAATTATATCTGTTATATCTGTTTCCAGTCAAAACTGACCATATGATTTTATCTACAAAGAGTGTAAAAAAATGTGTTCAAATGACCCTTTATTTTGCAAACATCACAAATTCAACCAGGTTATAAGATAAAATGAACTGTCCCATTTGTGTGTGTTTGTGTGTGTGTGCTCACACACATGAGTGCAGCGGGTGGTAATGTTGACGTGTGCCTATAGTTGTGGTGTACAATGCTGGTTTTTACATCCCTTGGGGCACAGAGCTGGCGCCTCTTCCTGTTGTCTGTTCTTTTGTCGGGGGCAGGTAGAGCTGCCCAGATCTTTATGCCATATTTGCCTGGTTTACTCGACATGTATTGTTGGGAAAAGACAGCTGTAACGAGTCCAAGTGATGAAGTAGTAGGATCCTATGCAGACGAGAGAGAGAGTAGAGGCAGAAACAACACAGGTGTCCAATCCGAATCGACGGGCGAGTTCGTGGTCAAGAGCAAAGGTAAGTTCAAAAAGCCGAAAGTTTGTTGAGTTTGTTGAGTCGTACAAGAGAGGTTTCCAGAAAAGGAGCGAGGTAGGAGCTCGCTAGGAGAGCAGTCAATAGCGAGCGGCGAGTAGCCAGTTTAGAGGGTTTTATAGAGCTGAGTGCAGAACGGTACAGCAGGTGGTGATGGTTTAACACATGCAGCGGCAGCACCTGTTATGATTAGTCCGCTGCTGGAACTGGTCTGTGGTTTGTGGGTCGATCTCTGATGACTGGCGGTCGTGACAACAGCGACCTCGCAGGGGAACCAGGCGCTCATCCACAGTGACTTCCAGCCCAGGACTGTAAATGAGTGGCAGGGGCTCAACCCACTTGTCCCAGAGATCTTCAGTGCAGCGAGTTCGTCTCCTTGACGTCGTACAGGTCTTCTGTCCCGCTTGTCAAAGCGAATGGCTCTTGAGAGAATATGAAAGGATTGACATAGTAGCCTGAAAAATGGGCATGCCATAGGCTGGTGGTGGCCTCATTCCTTGATCTGTACACGCCAGACAGAATCAACAGATCCACGTATGCTTGAGAGTCTATTCAGTCCACCTCCCTCCAGCTATCGCTATGCACACTTCTCCCCTACAGGTTTGTCATATCTAGGACTGGCCTTTCAATAGCCTTTGGCAGAAACAATTCAAAGCTGGACTTTATATCTTCAACACGGGACACTGTATACCTTTTGGCCCCGGGGCCATCCTGAAACTTGCAGCCAACGGGATCATCAGCACTGATGAAATCACTTGTTGTGAGGTGCAGAGAGCAGTCAGGACACAGTATTGAGCTGTTAGAATGAAAACTGAATGCTCTAGATTGTGTTTCAAATACAATTTCTGTGTTTTTATATTTCACTTCACATATAGATTTGCAGACCCAGGTGCGAGGTGTAAAACTCGAGCAGGAGGTGGAGACTCGTGCTCTGCTGCGCTGCACATGCTACTGGTATAGATTAGATATGAAACAGGAGTGTGTCAGACAGGACCAGGAAACACATCTCGTGTGGATTAGACATCAGGGATAGAGAGTGTGAATTTTCCAGGGTGACTCTAAGGGGTGTCTCTGTGATGTGATTCTCTTACAGCAGAAATGTCCTGAGTGTCTCTGTTTCTCAACAGAAGCAGCTGGGGGCGACAAAGACAGAAACCCAGCAGAGACTCCAGGAGAGAGAGAAGGAGCTGCAGGAGCTGAGACAGGCTGTGGAGTCACTCAGAGTGGGTATTGACCAGAGGAGTGGACACACTGACACACATTTCCACAGCTGGACACTGGACCCTTTGTAAACACAGCATACAGCATATTGTAGTTTGAGTGTTTTCCTGTGTAATAATCCAGTGTGTGTCTCCTCCCTCAGAGCTCTGCACACACAGCTGTACAGGACACTGACAGGATCTTTACTGAGCTCATCCGCTCCATTGAGAGAACACGCTCTGAGGTCACAGAGCTGATCAGAGATCAAGAGAGGGCTGCAGTGAGTCAGGCTGAAGGACGTCTAGAGCAACTGGAGAAGGAGATCGTTGAGCTGAAGAGGAGAGATGCTGAGCTGAACCAGCTCTCACACACAGAGAATCACATCCATTTCCTCCAGGTAACATCACTGCTCTGTGACTCTGCAGTACAGAAGGGTGTCTCTCACACAGAGCTGCTCCTGGCTTCTCCCCAGGAATGTGTGCTGTGTTTGACTGGAAACTCCTCTTTCTCTTCCCTGCTGCAGAATGTCCAGTCTGTCTGTGTTCCTCCTGGAGCTGGAGACGCACCCAGCATCCCTGTCCATCCACACTTCTCTCTTGAGGCAGTGAGGAGAGTTGTCTCTGGACTGAAAGAGCGACTGGAGGATCTCTGCAAGAAGGAATCATTAAAGATTTCCACGACAGGTAAGAGGAGAAACACACTGATATCTTTCTGGATATCTTATACTGTATATTTCCTGTTTTTCTCTTGTATTGTTAATGGATTTTCTGTTCAGTGACTGTATTTATCAGGGCAGCTTATCAGTCAATGGTTCAAATTCTAGGAGAAACATCTTAAAAGCTCTAGTCTCACAAATCTTTATGACAGTAACTGTATTGTAATATTGTGCTGTATGTAGTTTAACAGGAATGTTTTAATAGGAGTGACAGTCCCAGGATAGTAGAACAGTCCTGTTAACATAGGGGCTACAGTCTCAGTACAGTACAACATACCTGTTACAATAACAGCTATAGTCCCAGTATAGTAGAACAGTCTTGTTACAATAGGAGCTACAGTCCCAATACAGTAGATTCAGTCCTGTTATAATAGGGGCTGCAGTCTCAGTACAGTAGATCAATCCTGTTACATTAGGAGCTACACTCCTCGTACAGTAGAACAGCTCTGTTATTCCTATTACTCTGTTACTGCAGCCCTGATGAGACATTTCTCTGTGTGTCTCCCCAGTGACTGAAGTCTACAGTCTGCTGACTCCAGAGCCCGGGTCCAGAGCAGAGCTTTTACACTGTGAGTCTGTTTTCACAACAGTTCCCCTCTGAAATATACCTGGAGCTCAAACACACAGCAGGAAAAGTGATACATAAACTGATACACACTCTGACACACACTGATTCACACTCTGATACATGCTGATACACGTCTGAATTCAGAAAGTCAAGCTTGCAGACAGTCACTCTGTGTGGATCAGAGACACACTGTGTAAGAAACACACAGATGCATACAGACAATACAATTCTAACAACAACACTTCAACAGAATTCAAATCGTCTCAAAGTGAGTGATTGTCCACACAATCACGGTGAGGCTGGTTCACACAATAAGAGCCCCTCCAAGCTTTCTGGGTTTTACCACTGGCTGCAGTCCTGGCTCTGAAACTGCGATTGTCCATTTCTCAACAGGAGCACTAAGAAACAGTTTTTCATCCCCTGTACAGAGCCCTCTGTCCTGTCCAGTGCACTTTTACCGTGGAGAAACCCCACCTGGCTACCTTGTTAAATAGCTTCATCCTATATGGCTCCATTATGCTGGAGGTTCAAGCTGACGGATCGCTGTCCCACCCCACACTTCTGGTCGCTGTTGATGATGTGGGGCAGGACGGTCCTCAGTCTGCTGGCCAGTAGCTTGGACAGGATCATTGACACCTCTCGCTGTCCAGCTGATGTCCAGAGATCAGGAAGTGTGACCAGTGAGCAGGACATCCCTGTATCTCAGTCAGTGTTACTGCTCACTTTGGGTACAGGTCACTCAGTCAGTGTTACTGGTCACTGAGGGTACAGGTTACTTAGTCAGTGATTCTGGTCACTGTGGGTACAGGTCTCTCAGTCAGTGATACTGGTCACTGTGGGTACAGGACAATGATAACTGAGCAACGATCAGTTCTCAGTATCACTGCTGGTTCTTTATGAAATCACTGCTCACTGCTGTGGATAGACTCTGTTTATTTCTTATCTCTCTCAATGGATCAAGCACCAGACTCCAGGGTGTCCTGTGATGTGTCTGTGTGTCTTATTGCCTTGTGCTGCTCAGTCTTATTGAGTGAGACTCCAGTCTTATGGCCACTGCTTCTCACACTCACTGACACTCTGATCCACACTGCAGTGGAGACTGGGGATCCTGAAATGAACTGACTGCAGACTGTAGTATAAACTCTGCTATAATAACAGGTAAGAAGCAATAATGAACTTTAATACAATAAAAATCAACTCTCTCTCTGCAGATCCTGTGAAGCGAGCTCCTATCCCGAAATCACGTATGTACACTGTGTGAAACTCTGCTGACTGACAGTACTGACTTTACTAAAGTCTTATTACCAGTGAACAACTGTGATTAACAGTGTCTGTATCTCTATGTTCCAGTGTGTGACTTTGATTAACAGTGTCTGTATCTCTGAGTTCCAGTGTGTGACTGTGATTAACAGTGTCTGTATCTCTGAGCTCCAGCCTGTGACTGTGATTAACAGTGTCTGTATCTTTGTGTTTCAGTGTGTGACTGTGATTAACAGTGTCTGTATCTCTGCGTTCCAGTGTGTGACTGTGATTAACAGTGTCTGTATCTCTGTTTCAGAATGGCAGTGGCTGTGCAGTGCTGCAGGTAGGTCTGTCTCTTCTTGATGACAGAGATGCTGTTTTAAACCCTAGTGTCTGCGGTTATTGGGGTCTTGAGTCCAGAAGGTCTCTTTAGAGTGAGATGATCATTCCTGGTGTGTAAACAGAAAGAGATGTATTTCAATCTCATGTTTCTGTAACATCCTACAAGTAATCTCAGTGAGCTGTGAAGGTCAATCAAAGTTTCATGGGGGGAGTTTCTGTCTCTATCCTGTATGCGGCATTACGATGGGGCGTATCCAGATTGGAGGCGGAGCCCTGACCCAGTGTGGAGGCGGAGCTCTGGTAGTCCAGCTGTCCTGGCTTCCAGCTGATGAGACCTAGCTGGTTGGGTCCTATAAAGGCACACTGGACACCCCCCAATGGGACGAACAGGGACACCCCGGAAGGGGGAGTTTACACCGCCACTCCCAGAGGGGATTGCACCCGCATAAGGTGTTCTTTTACTTTTTTTTTGCCTGTCTTATTGTGTATTTTCACTGGGGAAGAGACACACACACACACACCTTTTTTCATACACAAAGTTGTTGTTTTGTTTTTTTCTTACACGCTCGGCTCTACCAGACTGGACCCCTCTAAATAGGGTCAGCCCAGTCTGGAGGTAACGCAGTACAGCGGTATACTTTCTTTACGACTTTTTGTTGACTTTCTATTTGTGTTTGTGTTATTTGTGGTCCCTGCTCACCTCATACTCACACGGTACTTCTGTCCCACACTGTCACATGTATTTCAGTCTAATGGCCAGTATGAGTCTCTCCTGGAGGGGCTGACAGTGTGGAAAACTCATTTTCCCTGAAGGCCATGTGCTCTGGTCTCTGCTCACTCCTGACTGAGGGTCTACAGGCTGAATGTGGCAGAGCCAGTGACCCTGGATTTGGGAATATAGGAGGAATCAGGGGCAGAGCCAGTCTCATAATAACAAGCCATTCAAATCCTAAGGAGAAACACTGTTAAAGGATGGTATAATCAGAGTACTCTTCCCCTGCAGTTTCACAGACACACAGCCTCTTGTGAGAGGCAGCAGTGTGACTCTGGTACAGGGGCTCCTCTGGGGCCTGTAGGCCTCTCTCTTGTCTGAGAAATGGCTGCTTCTCTTCACATGTCAACCAGGCTGATGGGTCAGCAGGAAGAAATATTATAAAATCACCTTTTCTTCTTCTGTTTCCCTCTTTCCTCTGTGTTAATAGGATGTTCATACAAACACAGTACAGGCAGGTTGTGCTTCTATAAAGAGTACATTTAGACTGTGGGAATAATAAATATTATCAGGCAGATAAACTTTATTGCTAAACAGCTCATGTTGTTGCTTTTTGTGTTTAAAATTGTGATTCAGTCAGGATTTACTTGTTTTAAAGTTTGGGGAGCTAAACCTCTTTAACCTCCAGCCCCTCAAAGGTCATTTGAACCTGGAGTGTTTGTGTCCTGAACATCTTGCAATATATTGGACACTGTAGAGAGTCCAGGCCTGGTTCAGGGTCTGAATTCAAGGAACCACCTGGACATCAAGTCTGGAGCATCAGATTTCTATATATCTTACTCAGTACACACACAAGGAAGAAATATCCACCCCTCCAAAAAACAGCCCCTCAAAGGTCATTTGAACCTAGACTGTTTGTGTCCTGAACATCTTATATAGAGTGTACAGGCCTGGCAACCGCCATGACAGCAAGTTTGAAACAAAGATTTTTCTCATTATTTTTATATATCTTACTCAGTACACACACTAGGAAGAAATATCCACCCCCCACCCCCTAAACCCCCCCCCCCAAAAAAAGAGTAACATTTTTTTCAAATATAATTTTTTCAAGTTGTAGCACATGTAGATACCCATTATTTCCAGGCCATGTCCAGTATATCTGCTACTTCATTATTAGTGGAATTGAGCTACAGCCTTTCTATGCTAGATAAAAAAAAAACTGAGAACTAAGAATCTTGTTTTTCACTAGATTGTCAGGCAGACAAACGAAGGAGAGTATGAATTCAGTATTAAGTATTAAGAGTTTATACTTAAGTATGAAGTATCAGAAGAGTATTAAGTCAGTATACATTTGTAATGCGAATAAAGCTTCTTGAATTGAATTGATTAAAACCCCCATTCGCTCTAAACATGTATAAGCCCCGCCTCCCGTCTCTCAGTGGTCAGAGCTCACTGATTGACAGCTGGTGTCTCCTACCAGAGAGGTGGACAGCTGAGCGCGAGCAGTCTGAAGTCAGTATGAGCGCCTCTGTTTCTCTCGTCTTTCTCTCCGGGTTTCTGGATGTGTTATTTCTGCTTTCAATTGAACACTTTGGATATTGCTTGGCATTTTCAAATTAAGTGTGATAGTATTCTTATATTTCAGAACGTTTTTTCTGTTTCTATTATATTTTTTCTGTAAAAACTTGCATTATGCAGTCTTTGAATTCAGCACTTTTTTATTCTGCGTCGTCAGGAAAATGGTCTTAGAGAAGATGAACAAGCTGCTGAACTGGGATTTGAAATAAACCGGTTTAACAGACAGGCTGTCCAGTTTCTTACAGTATACAGGTCGTTGTGTTGGGTTGTGAAGTGTTTGAAAGCGAGTGGTCGGGCTGTAGTTTCTCCTGCAGTCCGGTCGGTCCTGTGTTTATAAATAATGTCATTTAAAAAAATAAACTTTCATCGCTGTGAAAAACAAATGTTTAATGTTTGTATTTAGAGGATATTGGGGATCACTTGCATGTGTAATACTAGTGATACAATGACAGAAGATGTCGTTTCTCTGGGAGGGAAGAGAAGTCATTAGTAATTGACTTGTTTTTCACTCTCGGTGTGTTTGGGGACAAAGACATTTCACAGTCTAATGGAGTTGAGTTGGACTGTAATCAGCAGGAGCCTGTTGTGATGTTTGTGTTTTATTCCCCAGCTGCTGTGACTCTGGACCCTGATACAGCTCACTGTGAGCTCAGCCTGTCTGAGGATGGGAAGAGAGTGAAACAGAGAGAGGAGGATAGCGATGACTGTGATGATGGTGATAAGGAGGAACAGAGTCTCTCTGACAATCCTCACAGATTTGATCTTTATACATGTGTCGTGAGCAGGGAGGCCTTCACCTCAGGGAGACACTACTGGGAGGTGGAGGTGAATGACAGCTGGAGAATAGGAGTGACCAGAGAGTCTGCAAAGAGGAAAGGGAGGTTAAGCCTCTCTCCCCAGCAGGGTTACTGGTGTCTGTACTCTTACTCTTCTGTTTTCTCTGCTCTCACTGACCCTGTGACCCGTCTCCCCCTCAGTCAGCGGCCCAGGAAGCTGGGGGTGTGTGTGGATATTGAGGAGAGGAAGGTCTCCTTTTACACAGTGGAGTCCAGAGCTCATCTCTACACTTTCACTGACATGGTCTTCACTCAGGGGGAGAAGATCTATCCTGTCTTCTGGACCTGGGATTCAGATAAAGACCTTGAGCTGCTGCCTGCTGTCAGTGTGGAGATTAAACCCGTCACTGACTCATGAACACAGGCTGACTCTCTCCCAGCTCTCTGTCCACTGTTCACACTGGGAGACGGGTTTACTGACAGGTAGTGAAATGATGTCATCAATATAATAGTAATTTTAGATGATGACGATGTTGTGTCGTGTTTAAATATGTTATATTACAGCAAAATGTTTAAACGGGGGAAAATAACATGTACGAGAGAGGGCGAGATAACGCGCTACCAGCCTGCTGTACTCCTGACTTGTAAATATCTCTGGAAACCCTCCCGTGTTTTTTTTCTAATTTTGAGAAAATAAACTTTTAAAAATGAAATCCCGTGTGAGTCTCTCCTGCACGCGCCGGTGACTGTGAAGCTGCCAGAACGGAGAGGGACCCGCTGACGTCACCACAGCCAGGAGGAACAGGTTGTAGTTCAGGTGGGTAGCTGCGTCAGCATGCGTAGGCTGCAAAGGAACAAGTAATAGGTTTATTCCATGCTGAAAAAATAGAAGAAAGAGAACACAACGTTTCAGCCGTGGAGCCTTCTTCAGGTGTGGAAGAAGGCTCCACGGCCGAAACGTTGTGTTCTCCAGGAGGAATAGGGACTGTGACGCAGACAGGAAGTGGCTCAGGGTGTTTATGGGAGCTGTAGTTTACAACCAGCACTGCGTGTGTGAGCAGCTACAGACCCTGACAGTCTAGTACATGGCTCCCCTTAGAGTTATGTTTAACATTTAAATAAAATCTGTTTTATTTGACATGTGTCTTAGGGGAAAGTGTGGTGTGGACGTGCTGTGCCCGTTACTACTTTTTCCTGCTCTTTTCTTTATTTTAGTTCCCAATAAATTGAGATAACCGCCCGTTGAAAGCTCTGTTTTCCTTCATATGAAAGCCCAAAACCCTAAACCGAACCCTGGATTTTATATCTGTTTGGTGGCAGTGAGGTAGTTTTAACACACTCCCTTGTGCGCTGGTTAGTGTGGTTATTGGGAGACACTCCCTAGAGCAGGCGAGTTAGAAGATGGCTGAGCTGCTTCATAACTGTTCATGTAAGAAGTGAAGTTAAACGCATTCCTGGTGTTTTGTTTAACCTTTAACGTTTAATTTATATAAACCAGGGTGCCTAATCAATCGATCACGGAGTGCTTGCCAGTCAATCGATCGCAAGAATGTTTGGCAAAAAATAAATGGGCTATTTATTTACTTTTTTCGATAGCCAAAAATTTCATTCAGATCAGTCCATGTCATGTCATACACTTTACTGCCCTTGTGTGTGTTTCACCCTTGTCGAAAGGGTTGTACAAGTCTCTTCCCTGAGTGCTGGCTGACACTGAAGAAAGGCTGCAGGAGCTCTGTAAGTGAGGAGTTGTGTGTGTGCTACCCAAGATCGCTCTCTGGGTTATTGCCGCACAAACCCTGGTGTGTAAAACACTTAGCTGCAGCAGTGTGGGTGTTTAAATGCTATTGGCTCGTGAACAGCATCCCCCTATCCCAGTGCATTGCCTGTCTAATAGTGCCACTTTCAATAAAACCACGAGAGAAAGAGATTCACAACGCAAAGCTGTGTCAGTCTTCTGTGTAAAATATCGGTGTGTAAAAATTCGCTCTGAATCTGGACTGTAATTAACACTGTAAACATCCTGTTTGTTTAAAAACAGGTGAGTGTAAATCTGCTTTTTTATTGTCTAGCTGTGTAAGAAGACAAGAAATATATATTTCTGAAACTTGTAGGTTTAATTCAGTATGATGTGTTTAGTACTGCAGAGATCAATGACAATGTATGTATAGAAAAAGGTGAACGTAAGTGTTATCGTCCATCTGTAAAAGGAGATAGATAGATACTTTATTGATCCCGTGAGGGAAATTGCAGTGCAACGGCAGCTTAACACACACAACACAGCCACAGTGTAACGAATTATATAATAATAGTACAATACATACAATACAATACAAGAGTTACTCACACTCCGGACACACAAGAACAAACTAGAACAGAACAGTACACAGAAAATCGTATCACACATATGAATATAAATATAGATGTAACTATAGATATAAATATAAATGTATTGCACAGGTCCCTGGCATATGTTGCACAAAAAATGGTTGTAAACGGGAAAAAGAATAGAAAAAGAAAGAGAACAGATGTAGCAGTAGATGTGTAGATGCATTTAGTCCAGAAACAGGTCACTGTCGATGTTGCCTCTGCCCAGACACACAGTGAATGAGTTGTACAGTCTTATGGCAGACGGCAAGAATGACCTCCTGTAGCGCTCCCTGTCGCACCCTGGATGAATCAGTCTATTGCTGAACGTGCTCTTCATTCCTGCAAGCCTGTCATAGAGGGCTTGTTCAGCCTTTTAGAATCCACTGCTCTAATCCCAGAGCCCCAGCACACCACTGCGTAGAAAATGGCACTCGCAACCACCGACTGATAGAACATGTGTAGCATCTTACTACACACATTGAAGGACCTGAGCCTCCTCAAGAAGTAAAGTCGGCTCTGTCCCTTCTTATAGATGGCCTTGATGTTCTTAGACCATTCCAGTCTATCGTCGATGTGCACTCCCAGGTACTTGTACGAGTCCACCATCTCCACGCCACTCCCATGGATGTAGACAGGAGTAGGTTTGACCTTTTTCCTCCTGAAATCTACCACCAGTTCCTTTGTCTTTGTAACATTCAGTTCCAAGTGGTTCACCCCACACCACTCCACAAAGCTGCTGACCAGTCCTCTGTACTCCTCCTCCTGCTCACCCTTGATACATCCCACAATTGCAGAGTCATCTGAGAACTACTGCAGGTGGCATGACTTTGAGTTGTACTTAAAGTCCGAAGTATAGAGGGTGAAGAGGAAACCCTGCTATATTTCCACACATTGTATTGTCAAATAAAGTGCTGTTCCTTTCTTTATAGTGCATGGGTAGAGTCAGAGTAGTAGCTGCTGTGTGCTGGAGTGACAGTGAGATCAGTCAGGTCCAGCAGTGTGTGAGTGAACAGTCAGGTCAGGACTGAAGCTGCTGTGTGCTGGAGTGACAGTGAGATCAGTCAGGTACAGCAGTGTGTGAGTGAACAGTCCTGTGTGCTGGAGTGACAGTGAGATCAGATAGATCCAGCAGTGTGTGAGTGAACAGTCAGGTCAGGACTGAAGCTGCTGTGTGCTGGAGTGACAGTGAGATCAGTCAGGTCCAGCAGTGTGTGAGTGAACAGTCAGGTCAGGACTGAAGCTGCTGTGTGCTGGAGTGACAGTGAGATCAGTCAGGTACAGCAGTGTGTGAGTGAACAGTCAGGTCAGGACTGAAGCTGCTGTGTGCTGGAGTGACAGTGAGATCAGTCAGGTACAGCAGTGTGTGAGTGAACAGTCAGGTCAGGACTGAAGCTGCTGTGTGCTGGAGTGACAGTGAGATCAGTCAGGTACAGCAGTGTGTGAGTGAACAGTCAGGTCAGGACTGAAGCTGCTGTGTGCTGGAGTGACAGTGAGATCAGTCAGGTCCAGCAGTGTGTGAGTGAACAGTCAGGTCAGGACTGAAGCTGCTGTGTGCTGGAGTGACAGTGAGATCAGTCAGGTACAGCAGTGTGTGAGTGAACAGTCAGGTCAGGACTGAAGCTGCTGTGTGCTGGAGTGACAGTGAGATCAGTCAGATCCAGCAGTGTGTGAGTGAACAGTCAGGTCAGGACTGAAGCTGCTGTGTGCTGGAGTGACAGTGAGATCAGTCAGATCCAGCAGTGTGTGAGTGAACAGTCAGGTCAGGACTGAAGCTGATGATTGCAAAATGTTGAAGAGTGAAGTTAGAATTGTATTATTTGTAAGAACTGTGCATTACACACCGTTGTAATAAAGTGCATTTTCTAAAAATAATGACCCCCACTGGGTTTTCTGTCTGTGTTCATCTGTATGTTTCTTACACTGTGTCTCTGATCCACACAGAGTGACAGTCTGCAAGCTTGACTTTCTGAATTCAGACGTGTATCAGCATGTATCAGAGTGTGAATCAGTGTGTGTGTCAGAGTGTGTATCAGTGTGTGTGTCAGAGTGTGTACCAGTTTATGTATCACTGTTCCTCCTGTGTGTTTGAGCTGAAGGTATATTTCAGAGGGGAAGTGTTGTGAAAACAGACTCACAGTGTAAAAGCTGCGCTCTGGACCCGGGCTCTGGAGTCAGCAGACTGTAGACTTCAGTCACTGGGGAGACACACAGAGAAATGTCTCATCAGGGCTGTGAGTTCGTTCTGAGGCCAGGAAATGCGAGGATTGTGCTTCTGTAACCAGGGGTAACCAAGAACCAATGGGTGCGAAGGTGATTGGAAGTCGGAATTGAATGACCTCCAGGCGGGTGGCGCCGACACAGAGAGTGAGGGGTCCTGTCTGCCTGAACAGGGCTGGAAAGGGAGGGATTGATATTCGGAGTCTAATATCCAGTTTGAAGATACGCGAGATGAAGGAAAATCAAAGGGCAGGTGTGTGACCTGATCCTTTAGCTCGTTGGATAATCCTCGCCGGAACTGCTGGATAAGAGCGTCGTGATTCCAGGAAACTTGGGAGGCCAGGGGACGGAATTTAAAGCGTATTCCTGAAAAGAAGGGGCTCCTTGAGTGAGGGAAGTGAGCTGTGAGACAGCCAGGTGGTGAGAAGGAAACTGACCGAAGACGGACTGCAGAGCTGACATCGCCGGTCACAGGGAGGTCCCGGGCGACGAAGTCGGCTGTCCAGTCCAGGGCTCGTCCAGTGAGGTAAGAGACCAGGTAAGCTACCTTCTCCCTGTCGGTGGGAAAACAATCTTTAGCACCCTGGAGCTGACACCGTCAGAACCTGCTGCCTTCCCTGCATGGAGTCTCCTCAGCTCCCTTCTGACCTGGTCAGCTGTGATGGATAGGCCGAGGAGGGCAGGGGAAGATGGAGTAGGAGTAGGAGGGATCACATGATGGGGTGACTGAGGACATGAAGAGGGTGTCTGGGGTGAATGGACAGTGGGCCCTGTATCGAATCTGTTAAAGAAAAGATTCAGCTCATTGGCCCTCTCCAGGCCTCCCTCACTTTGTTGGCCGCCGAACAACTTGTATCCGGAGATCTTCCTCACGCCATTCCACACTTCTCTCACATTGCTCTCCATCAGCCTGTCCTCCATTCTCCTCCCTAACTCTCACCTTCAGCTCTTTCTGCACTCTCCTCAGCTCCTCCTTGTCACCTGCCTGGAAAGCCCTCTTTTCCTATTTGACCCAGGGAAGCAGCGCACTTTCCTGGTGGGCACTGCACTGTCAACACAGAAGTTTATGTAGTCAGTGACTACTTTTATGAAACAGTCCCCAAATATGCGATTGCTGTATAGAATGAATTTTAATTTTTTTTAAAATTAACACGAAAATTAAGCTGTTTACGTTCCTCTCCCTGAGAATATAGTCACTCGTTGCTACCCAACGCAGAAACACAGCCACTAACTAACATAGAGAGGACATTAGCTAGCCAATATGATAAAGAAATAAATGATTTTTTTGTTTATTTCTTTTGCACATTTATTTGAACATTTCCATTGATTGTACAAGCACTTGGATACTGTCCAATCCCTAGTTCGTCAGGCATTTTCTTTTATCCTCCGGGCATGCTCCCGATCCGGCGCTGGTCTGTGTCTTCTAGGATATAATGCCGGCAATTTTTTGTTAAAATTGGGTTTCCAATAACGCCGCAGCAAACTCTTGTTTTTATGTTCACTATAACAGACAATCTCCCTTGCTTTTAACCGAGCATTTCATAATTTCCTCAAATAAAAATGATTTAAACCATGTGACAGAATTCTGGGGTGTCCCTATACCAGAGATTATGGTAGGCTTCAGAATGGTGATTGGCTGACACCATCTGACACCCTCTCATTGGGGAAAAAAGACCTGCTAATCTGTCCTACATACCAGGAAGACAACAGAAGATTATTTTTTCTATTCGAAACGTGTATTTTAAATGTTTAATTAAGAAGTAAAAACCTTACAGCGTACACAGATTTCTAAACTGCTCAGGAGGACAAAAAATCACTCGTGTTTCGCGCATAAAAAGTGGTTATTAACTATTGAAACCTGTTTTATTTATTTGATTTTTATTTAGATTAAGAGTTCCTGTCACCCCTATTTCCATTTAAATCGCAAACCTGTGTTTAATTAAATGTCTGACAATGCAACGTAAATCGTTATCTTTGTCTTCTGCATAATAATGTTCACCTCTCTGTCCAGCAAATTAATTCTAAACTTTATTTTATATAGCGCCTTTAAAGGTGGCTTCTCAAAGTGCTTTACAGGATAAAAACAATGACAACCATATTGTATTTCATTGCACTTTGACAGATTGTCTTTAAATCAATTGTTATTCACAGAATATTCCCACCTCCAAATAAGAACAAAACTGCAACAATTTTATTAACTGGCTGTTTCAGTAACTTAAAGTATATATTTAAAGTAATAATTTAACAATATATGTAAATGTTTTAAGATATGTTTATGTTGTAAATGTCTGAAGATTGTATCTTATTTTTAGTTTTATTTTTGTTTCACGTTAATTTTATAAGGGAGAGTGTCATAGAGACGACTCCCTTACCCCGATCTTGATTAAAATACTTTTATTTTTTCAGAATCTGGCAATGCCAGACAGAATTAACATTCCCTGCAGCCAAATGGCCTTGCAGATCAGAAATTCAAGGAACAAAACAATTATCGTGCTCGGCTCCTCAATGGAATTGCTTTAACTTGCTAATGCGTTGGTGTAACAGTCCGGGTGTGGCAAGCTTCTAATGTCTCCCGACTTCGGCAAAAGGCGACTTCAGAACCCGTCTTTCATTGGAAGACAATGAACATATTCTACCCGTACATGAGAATATAATGCTGGCGCGCGGGCGCGGTGGGGTGCTGTACCAGCTGTCAAAAAACGTTTTTTTTTTAAATCAATTGAGTGTCCATAATATTGATATTTTGCTATTGCCAATTGCTATTTCTACCGTCTGAGTCTCTGTGTCTACACTGTTTGTAAACAAACTGGTTTCACAGGTATTTTCAACCCCCAGCCACTGTTGTTTCATCAGTTGTTATCCTGTAAAGCGCTTTAAGAAGCCACCTTCAAAGGCGCTATATAAAATAAAGTTTATTATTATTATTAATATTGATGATATTCTTCCTCCCAGGACTTGTAAAATTGTTGTTGTTATTGTTGTTATCCTGTAAAGCGCTTTGAGAAGAATACTGTCCAGCATATTGTATTTTCATTGCACTTTGACAGATCGTCTTATAATCACTTGCTGTTAGAATATCCCCCAAGAGGATATAGAGGAAATCCCCCAAGAGGTATCCAGGTAACAGTGAAACGGGCGTACAGTCTGGGGAGATCGCCCGTTTTCCATGTAAATAGTTCCCTGGTTCTTGGTCTCTCTCTCTCTCTCTCTATCTGTCTCTCTCCTGTCTCTCTCTCTCTCTCTCTCTGGCCCGCGCTCTTGGCGGGCTTGTCTTGTCTCTCTCTCTCTCTCTCTCTCTTTCTTGACGGGCTTGTCTTGTGTCTCTCTCTCGTCTGGGCGTAGGAGTGGTGCTGGCGGGTGGTGACGGAGAAGAAATAAAGCGCAGTTTTTAACTCCACAAGTTTGAGTCTCTGTGTTCGTCCTCAACAAACCCAAATTCCATTTCTATTTTAAAGATGTTAATATTTAGAGTGGACTTTGTCCATTTCATCTTATAGATATGGTATCTCCCCATAATTAGTAATAGATTTATTGTAAATATAAGTCTTTGATCAATGTCCGGGTGTGTAAAATAAAGTAAGGTGTCAAACCCATTAAAAGAAACCTGAATATGTAAAGATTTTAATAAGAAATATTCCAAATCACTTCAGAACTTTTTGGTTTGAACACATTGATAAAACAAATGACCTGGTTTTCTTATTCATGTTACAATATTCACATTGATCATTTAAGTTGATTTTAAATCTGGATAATGTTTGTTTAACAAGATACATTTTATGAATAATAATATATGACTGTAATTTTATTGATAAGACAATATATGTTCGCCATTTTACATACTTTCTGGCAATTAATATTATTAAATTTAGAATTCCAGTAAGTCTTTGCAGGTGGATTATATTTTGGTAAACATATGTTCTTTATATAATTATTATTACATTTATTTTCTAAACTGTTAACACCACCCAATAAGACAATAGATGTAAAGTGATTGGTGAAGTAATTACATGAGCCATTATTGCCCCTAATGAGAGTAATAACACCTCTAGGAACAGCATCAAACACTATTGCATATTCTTGGGGTGTAACAGGAACCTTAAAGGTCTCCAAAAATTCTGAAACATTTAATTATATGTCATTCTCATTTAGTAATTTAGTCTAATTTAGTAAAAACTCAAGTCCACCCACCCTCTCAATAACAAATTTAGGGATTATGCCTTTTTAAAGATAATTTTAATCCAATTAATTTAAAAAACATAATTTTGAAGTTTTAAAAGAATATGTAGGCCACCTCGATCCTGTTTATGAGTAAGAGTTGTTTTTTTTTTCAAATTGTGACATTTATTTTTCCAGCTAAAATCATATAAAACAGGGGTGCCAAATGAATCGATTGCAATCTACCAGTCAATCAATCGCAAAAAATAAATAAAAAATAAATGGCCTATTTGACTATTTACTTTTTTTGTTAGTCTAAAAATGTATTTAGATCTGAGCATGTAATGTCATAAATTTTACTGCCCTTGTGTGTGTTTAACCCTTGTCAAATGTGTTGAAAAAGTCTCTTCCCTGAATGCTGGGTGACACCGGAAAAAGGCTACCGGAGCTCCGTAAATACAGATTTCTACCCAATAACTTTCTCTGGTTATTGCTGCACAAACCCCGAAATTCGCTACAGCGCATAATGGAGCAAAACAGATTGGCTGTGACAAATTTGCCAACAGTTTGATAAGTTTGATTGCCTATTGATAGCTTCGTCATGAGTGAAAATGATGAAGCAAAGAGACTGAAAACTTACCATTACCACAAGGAATGGGAGCATGATTATTTTTTTGTACTTTCGCATTCGAATCTGCAATGCTAGCATCTACGCGAAAAAGGGAAATATAGAACAACATTTCAAAACTGCACACAAAACGGATGAGGTGGACTTTCCCGCTAAAAGTAAGTTACGGAAAAGAAAAGTGGAAAAATTTAATCTCAACTAGCAGCAGTCGGTTTTCATGAGGCCTCATACAAGAGAGAAAGCGGCACTCATCGCATCGCTCCACGCGAGCCACGTCCTGGCTCAACACAAAGTCATTCAGGGATCCAGAAGTAATAAAAAAAATGTTTGCTGAGGCTGCTGACTTGCTGTTTGGAGATTTCAAAACAAACATTTTTGTCGAGGTTCAGACAGCTGTTGCCTGAAATCAAAGAGTTTCTCAAGTTGTCTAAACATGGTGAATACGCCCGATATGACCAGTGTCTTCTGGATTTAGCCTTCCTCACAGACCTGACTGAACTGCTGAATGAGCTGAATGTCGAGCTGCAGGGACACAATAAAAATGTCATCGACATGATCAGCAGTGTCAACACGTTAAAGAAAAATTACAAGTGTTCTCAAGTAAGCTTCTCAGTGCCAATGCTCGCATTAAGGTAGGATATTCTTTTTTCTAAAATGGGGAATATGAGTTGTTCACTGTAGCCTGAGTCACTTGCTTTTATTTGCTGTCATTTTAGTAATGGGTATTGTTCTTGTACTGATGTGCCCACAGTCTGATTTTCCTATATCAGAGCTTCAAAATCACACTTGTAGATCGTGCTGGACTGGCAAATGAAAAAGTAGATCTTGCATTAAAAAACATTGGGCAAATCTGATTTAAACACTAAAATAAAATTTCTCTAAGTACAACAAGCTTCTGCTCAAAGTCATGCGGCTCTTGTGTTCTTCTGAGAATCAGCCCCTGTGGTTTTGGGGGGTTCGAGATGAATAAAAACCACACTGATACCTATATGAGAACTGAGACCACTGATATAGAGAGGAACGGCTTCATGTCAGAAACAGTCTCATCTTATCTTAAGTCAACAGGAAACTATGTCTAAATAAGAGCTGACATGATTCCACAGACACCACCAGACAACTTCTGAAGAGCTCTGGACTGACCAACATCCCAGAGACCTGCTCCATCACACACTGAGACTCTGGACTGACCAACAGCAACATTTGAAGAGCTCTGGACTGACCATTCCAGAGACCTGCTCCGTTACACACTGAGACTCTGGACTGACCAACACCAACATTTGAAGAGCTCTGGACTGACCGTCCCAGAGACCTGCTCTCATTTATCTTCAGGTTTAACCTAAATGTGCCTAAAGGTAATGAATAAGTACAAATATTCTGTAGGGTTTCATAAATCTTTGAAAGAATAGCACTTACAGTACTGATTTTCCAGACTTATTATTGCTTTGTATTGAGGGATTCTCTGTTTCCTCCTCCTGTCTCTCCCTGTGTCTTCTGTCCTTTGGTGTGTGTTTATTACTGAGGATATCTCTGTTTTCTCCTCTATATCTGGTGAATCTTTTTTCTTAGCTTTGCCCTGTCTGCTGTAAGAGAGATGATGTAATTTAGTTTGTATTTGCAGGCAGAATAATAAAACTCCAATCATCAGGAGTTTTAAGGTATTTACTGACCTACTGATACAGTTATTGGCTACTTTTATGTAAAATCTGCTTCAAGTGGATCTCTGCTGTCACAAATGAAGGGACATTTTGAAGTTGAATTTACAGATTTCATAGGGAAAAATTAGGTCAGTTGTACTATTTTCTTAAAAGGACAGGAATCTACAGGTGTGTGTGACAACAGGAGAGACAGGAGTCCTCAGGTTTAACAACAGGAATAAATCTGCCCTAGATTAAAAATGCATGCGCTTCTTTTCTAAATCATATTGGCCCCTGCGTGCTTCTGAGAATCAGCATTTGTGTGGCTTTGGGGGTTTGAGAAGAATAAAAACCACACTGATCCCGTTATGAGACTGCTGAAGTAGAGAGATTAGCTATATATGGTCCTTTCCAGATCACTTCCTGTTGAGACAGCGGGTGACTGTTTGTCTAAATAAGTGCTACCTGATTAGACAGATTAAGATTCTGTACAGATCAACATCTGAGTTTCTGAAGAGCTCTGGACTGACCATCCCAGAGACCTGCTCCATCACACACTGAGACTCTGGACTGACCAACACCGACATCTGAAGAGCTCTGGACTGATCATTCCAGAGACCTGTTCCATCACACACTGAGATAAAGACTTTACAGATCAAGACCCATTCTGAGAAAACCAGGAGGTGAAAATGACTTTCCTGCCGTTGCTGTTTGGGCTTCTGGTCATGAATGTATCTGAAGGTAAATGAGTTTGAGCACGATTTGGAAACTTTGTAGCAAAACAGCAAGGGAATATCAATAATATTACTGTCTTCTGACCTATTATATTGTTTCCTTTTGAGGAATACCTGTGAACTTTTTTGCATCACACTGTGTCTCCTGTCCTGTTGTGTGTGTTTATCACTGAGGGATTCTCTGTGATCTCCTCTCTCTCTCACTGTGTCTCCTGTCCTGTTGTGTGTGTTTATCACTGAGGGATTCTCTGTGATCTCCTCTCTCTCTCACTGTGTCTCCTGTCCTGTTGTGTGTGTGTCACGCCCTCGGTAGCCAGAGGGAGCTCCTACTCTGTCCTGTCCCTAGTTTCCTGTGCTTTGCTGCCTTCTGGTGTCTCTCTTTCTGGGGATATAACGCCTTGACGTTCGGATGTCCTGAGACCCGCCTAGCACCAGGTCGCCGCTCCGTCCCTGGCCTGAGGGCACAGTTTTCTATACAGCACTCCAGAACTCTTTGCACTAACCCCCCAGTTCTGCCGCTTCTCATTGGGTCTTTTTCGCTCTCCTGCCTCTCCACGGTTTGTCCCTTCCGACATCCGTGACAGTGTGTTTATTACAGAGGGATTCTCTGTGATCTCTTCTCTCTCTAGTGATTCTCTTTTTTTAGCATTGTCCTGGCTACAGAAGGAGATGATGTGTAATTGTGTATGTATTGACAGAGAGCACAATAAAACTGCAGTCTTTGTTAAAGCAATTGCCTGATTTGCTTCAAAATTCAGTCCAAAAGAAAACTGACCTGATTCCAAACGTTCAAGTGGTAATTTGCTGTCACAACTTACAATATCTGTTTTACCATTAGAAGATATTGGGACAATTTTTTATTTTAAATTTGAGTTAACATATAATATATATAATGATCAGATATGATATATCGTTAACAGATATAATATATCATGATCAATTATACTATTTTCTTAAAATAATCCATCATTATTAAAACAACCAATTTGTCTTTAAAATTAATGGCTGAATAATTAGTATTCTGCTCATCTGGCCTGTGTAGCTGATGCTGTGGCCTAATTTCTGTGTGTAAAGAAGAGCTTCAGCTTTTCAACAACACAGCTGGGCAGCTTGTTCCACACCCCATCCACCCTGTGTGTAAAGACAAGCCTACTGTTCTGACTGGTGTCTCATCCAGCTGTGTGTTGGGAGAAGTCAGGGTATATGGCTTCTACAATGTGGATGGGCAGCTTGTTCCAAACCCTCACCCCCCTCTGTGTAAAGACATTTTCCGTTTTAAATGTTTGGCCCTGTATGCTTAACCCAGCACTGGTAAATGATCTCTTGTCTTCTTTTGATCTGTATCAGTTGACACTTGAAACCTGTTGTCTCTACTTCATATTATCTGTGTCCTCATAGCTACAGAATTTCACAATTCAAGATGCCATAAATGTGACTATTTAGGATATATTTTTCTTTTCTCTACTATTAGTCCACACTTCAGACAGCTGATCCTTTCAGCAGTTCTCCCCTCCAAGTTACTGACTCTCCTCTGTGTCTCTCCAGTGTCTAGCTCCCCTCTGTCCAGGAGCTCTGTAGTGGTCAGTCAGGGTGTGAAGGAGGGACAGTGGTCCTGGATGACTGATCTCAAGCCTGTTCTGTATGAATCCCTCTGTGTCTCTCCAGTGTCCAGCTCTCCTCTGTCCAGGAGCTCTATAGTGGGTGGTCAGAATGCATCAGAGGGAGAGTGGCCCTGGATGGCTTATCTCAAGATCATTCCTGTCAATGGAAGACCTGGAGAGTATTTTAAATGTGGCGGCTCTCTGATCAGTAATCACTGGGTTCTTACAGCTGCACACTGCCTGGAAGAGTGAGTATGGGCAGAACAGTTTAGAGTTTAGATGATGAAAGCTGTTAATCTCTCTGCCTTCTGGAAAGAGAAAGACGTACATGAAAGCTCCTCATTTAATAGTGATAACCCTGTCACTATTAGTATCAAATCTGCAGTATTAATAATAATAACCAGCAGCTTTTCTTCTCAGTGCCTTTAAGTGGTGGGAATCTGAGGTGGTCCTGGGACTGTACAAGCTGGACATATCTAATAAACACAATGTGACACGCCGGATGAAGAACTTTATCATACATAAGAACTTCCAGAAAACCCACAGCGTCCTTCAAGGGTCTGATGTCGCCCTGGTGGAGCTGGACAGGCCAGTGTCAACAAGTGGCAACGCGTACATCCAGCCTGTGATCCTGGGGCAGAGCTCTGACCGCTTCACTGTCAAATGGGAGTGCTGGGGTACAGGCTGGGGGGACATTGACAACGGAGGTAAGAGACAATGTCTGTCTTTCTGAAGGCTGGGGTGGAGGAGGACAAGACTGGGTTTGTACTTGATGTCAAGGGCTGTGGGCTGACTCTGTGCCCCCTCAGCACCTGGTGTAGGATAACACTGATCTGGCCTGAAGGTCAGCCCACTCAGAGGCAGCTCAGAGCTGTCCCAGCAGCAGTGTGTCCCCAGGCTGCCTTAGCTTGGCTCACCTGAGTTCCAGAGAGAGCCAGGAAGAGGAACTGTCTTGTGTTGCTCATCTCAGGGAGGGCGTAAATGTTTGACAGTATCTACTCTCTCTTTCTGTGCCCCCAGTCAGACTGCCTTTTCCTGGCACACTACAGAAAGTCCTGCTGTCCATCATAGAGAACAAGCGTTGTCAGGACATCTACAAGAACCGCTACAGAATCCAATCAGACATGCTGTGCGCTGGGTACACAGAGGGAGGAAAGGACGCCTGCCAGGTGAGTCTGCCTGTGCCCCTTTCGATCAGGGGCCAACCAAAGATCTACAGTCTCAGAGCCCATAACCCTGTTGTAATGTCCAGTCCAGTGAGCTACAGATCTACAGTCTCAAAGCTCTTAACCCTGCTGTGATGTCCAGTGAGCTGCAGTCTCAAAGCTCTTAACCCTGCTGTGATGTCCAATGAGCTACAGTCTCAAAGCTCTTAACCCTGCTGTGATGTCCAGTGAGCTGCAGTCTCAAAGCTCTTAACCCTGCTGTGATGTCCAGTGAGCTGCAGTCTCAAAGTTCTTAACCCTGCTGTGATGTCCAGTGAGCTGCAGTCTCAAAGCTCTTAACCCTGCTGTGATGTCCAGTGAGCTACAGTCTCAAAGCTCTTAACCCTGCTCTGATGTCTGGTCTCAGAGCCAGTCAGAGGCTCAGTGGTTCCAAAGAACTATTAACATGCTGAACACTCACTCTGTCTCTCTCTTGTTAGGGAGACTCTGGGGGTCCCCTGGTCTGTCGGAAAGACAAGAAGAGTCCTTGGATCCAAGCTGGGATAGTGAGTTTCGGCTGGGGCTGTGGGCTACGTGACTCCCCTGGAATCTACATCCAGGTCTCCAGCTACAGGGCCTGGATAAAAAAACACACCAAAGTCTGAGACTTCTCCTAAGGCTAGGGGAGCGCCCCCTGGTGTCTTCCTGAATAATTGCAGGCTTTGCTGTGCTCTAATGTAACCATATTACCACGCTGTGCTATCTCCTATCTATGTGTGCCTCCTGTCCTGTTGTGTGTGTTGATCACTGAGCGATTCTCTGTGATCTCCTCTCTCACTGCGTCTCCTGTCCTCACTCTGGTGAGACTCTTGGCTCTGCTCTGCCTGCTGTAAGAGATCACTTGTACTGACACTCAATAAAGCTCCAGTCATTCACACTCCTGTCCGCAGTGATTTTATTGGTCTTGTGGTCCAGGTCTGTTTGTAGGTTTTTCCGTCTCTCAACTGACTCTCCCAAGTTTTACATTCGGAAGGGACTTCGATGGAGTTTTTAAATCTCATCGAGGCAGACCCTGCCAGGCCCTCGTCGACACCGGTTCGACCATCACCCTGCTGTGGATGGGAAACCACCTGCCTGCCCCTGAGGACGGTGACGGGGCAGTACGCAGAGGTCCTCAGCAAGCGGGTGCTCACCGTGCGGTTTGGGGCTGCGAGGGTGAAACACCCCTTCTACAGTACCGTGCCCCAGTCCGCGAGGACTGTATCCTGGGGTTGGACTGGTTGCAGCAGGTGGCTGGTTGCCTTGACTTGGGCCGGCGAGAGTTGTTGGGGCAGGGGGAACGAATCAGTCTCGCGGCGGGTGGGGTTGGAGGTGTCCAGGGCTTGCGGTTTGACTGGAGCGGGAAGCGGAGGCGGCAACGGCGGGTGTCGCCGGGGCCTGTCGGAGCCGCGGGTGTCGGGGCGAGCGTGCCAGAGCTGACCCCCGTGACGCCCGGCCAGGCGGTTAACGGGGCGGACGCTGGGGGGAATGCGGTGGCAACATTGCCCAGGATGCAGTAAAAAAGAACTGAAATCAATGACCTTACAAGGAAGACCATCAGTGGAACAGGAGGAACAGAAGACACAGGGGTCCCCCAGGACCAGTGCTGGGAGCCCCTGTTCCTGATCCCCTCACTGTGTCTGGAGCTGCCCTGCTCTTTGCTGGCGACTCAGAGACAGGGGGACCCCTTGATCACATGTGAGGGGAAGGAGTTCCAGTCAGTTCAGCCTCATGTGGAAACAAACAGGAGACGCCCCCACAGCCCCTACAAGACCAGGGGTTCTAGAAGGTGAACATTTTAATAGATCTTCCCAGGCAACTTGGGGGTGGGGTGAGGTTTGAGGTTTGGGGTCCCCCATGTGTCCCACTGCTGTGGAGAGAGAACAGATGTCTGATGCAACAATCAATGAAGTGTTCAGAAGACAGTGAAACAGAGAGCAGCCCAGAGCAGAACAGGAGGAGCCTTAATCATCGTGACAAAGACAGGATCCCCATGAGAGAGAACAGACCAGAGCTGAGTCCACTGGGACAAAGCAGGCTGGGACAGGCCCTCTCCGTGTGGGGAAGACACTTGACACTCTTTAGTCTATGAGAGCGTCACGGCCCTAGGTTGGCCATGTTTATTTTTTCCTTTTCTCTCTCTCTCTCTACATCAGGATTGTGTTTCGAGCCATAGTTTGTTTGATTAATTGGATTAATCTGGGTGGAAAGCACTTCCCCTTTTGCTATTGGATATTGAGGTGCTGGCCCCAGCTCTCATCTCTAAATACATTCCAGTTTCCTCTGCCTTGACGTCGGAGCTTCTCTCCCACTTTACAACCATGTAGAAGCGGAGCGTCTCTCTTGGCCTTGTTGTGTGGAGTTTGGGGTATGTTCTTGCTCACTTGTAACCAATTAATGCAGATGTGAGTGTGGGCTTTTGTTAGGCAGCTACTGCTTATGTGCTCCAGTGGTTTGTCTTGTTTACTGGGTGTTCTTGTGTTGTCTTCATGTTCTCTTGGGGTTCATTAGATGCCCTTCTGTCAGTCAGTGTGGTGGTGTCCCTGTGTTGTAATTGATGGGAGATAGTTTAGAGTAGGGGAGTGAGTTAGATTGCGGAAGACCTTTCTTTGGCTCTGCCACTTTTATTTTCTGGGCTGGAGTCAGTTAGGTTAGTTGCTTTGTCTTTATGACAGTGTAGTTTCTTTTCTTGTTTTTCTTTTCAGGGACTCACTATTAGATCTCATACACCTTTAAATTGGTGTTTGCTGTTTTGGTATTAATGACGGACAGAAATGAACCAATACCTGTGTCACCCCCAGTTATCTTGTCACCGTATGTCTCCTCCCGGGAAACAGGTCCTGGTGTTTAAATCAATTTTATTTCTTAATGTTTTATGTTCATGGATTCTTCATCCCCAAGTGACTGAGTGAGCGAAATTAGGGGGTCGTAACAAGAGTCATATTTGATGACACATGTATATTCACTTCTAATGCTTCACGTATCATTGCCAAAGACAACTTTTATGGTTTGTCAAAGTCTTGCAGAGGAAAGTGATCTCCACTGCCCTCTTAACACAACCATTGTGTCACGGGAGCCGGTCCTGACTCCCAGAAAGTGTGTTGTTTAGGACCCTATGCAGACAGTATAATCCAAGAGTGACTGGAGAAGGACAACAGGGAAAACACAGCTGGAAAAGGACGGGATGACAGACAGGGAGGTGACGGCAGTGATCCGGGGGGAGTCCAGTTGGGTAAAAACAGGGCGCAGTCCAAAATCCGATACCGGGAGATTCAAAGACAAACACAGGGAATAGGAATCCAGGAACACAGCAGATAATATCATAATGGAGCCAGGCGATCCGAGCCCCAGACTCGGATGGTCAGGATGCCGTTCTGAAGCCTATGCTGTCGGGTCTCTCCGTCTTCCAGTGCTGAGAGCAGAGCTTCGGAGACACGTATTGAATTAATGCAGGGAAAAACCAGGGACAAGTGTACGGAACAAAGCTAAAATACAAAAGTGTTGGAGCGCCCTCTAATGGAGGGATGAGGAACATGACCCATTCACAGGGGTGAATGTATTTTCTGATAAGAGGAATCGACCGGGTGAGGGAATCTGTTGCTACTTCCCATCATGACATCACTCCGGTGCTAAAACTAGGTTACAAATAGCAGTTTGGAAGCCGCCTGCATATGCTTGTGGCAGGGTGTTAATGTGGGGGACTATTGAATATTGCAATGGGCTACAATCCAGGGAGACCAGTTACAGCTGGTGGCTTTATCCCCTACCTGCCCCTCCTGACCGAGTCGTCCTTGTTTCCTTAGGCTGAACTAAGAACTGATCCTGAGGAGAAAATGCACTCGTGTCACCTGGACACAAACTGGGAGGTAGAGAAGGGGAGTCAAACTCCAAGATGAGAAAAGCAGGGAGCCATAAGACTCGAGAGAAAAATGAATGGATATGTCTTCAAGGGTTTTAAACATGGAAAGAGAGCCATGAGCCAGAAGCCGACAGCGTGATTCTAGGACAAACGACGGTGTGAGACTGTGATGCAGCACTCTGAATGAGCATTACAGGTGGTGCTGAAGAGACGTTCTCACGCGATCAGTCAGAGGGCTGCCTTGGGGGAGGGGGTAGGGGCCCCTCTAGTGGTGAGCAAGGTAACATTCCTCCTGCTGTGTCACAAGTTGAAGTCGCGGCTCTGGTGCGTGTGTGTGTGTGTGTGTGTGTGTGTGTGTGTGTGTGTGTGAGCTGAGGAGGCTCCTGTCAGACACCCGTCTGTCACGGGGCGGCGCCCAGTTTCCTGGAGCCACTCTCATGTCTCCTACACTCTAACGCCCCATGTTGAAGGGTGGTGAAGATGACGACTGTTACAGTGAGGAAGACTAGGGACTGAGGCGGACAGATTTCACAGACGCCTGCTCTTTATTGTGCAGAAGTCAGAACTGACACAAAATGGCAAAACCCTTCCAAGGCACCCAAGATCCATAAAGCAGTAACCCCCAAAACCCTAAGCGCGACAGCATCGTGAGCCCCAAATTGACGCTGTGTGTGACATAATACCCTTTGCGAAAAAGCAGAGTAAAAGATTTGAACACGGTCTTCCAAAGGATTAAAAATGCTTAAATATATATTCACGTTTGCAACCCACTTCACCCCCTTCAACATGATGATATTCCCCACTGCGGATTAGACCTCAGAAGGAAGAAAACCTTCAGTTCCGCGCAATCTGCCCTCCCGAATAGTTCGGATCAAGGGCTCTCAAAACGGAAAGGGATCCATACCGCTGGTCTCACAGAACTTCTGTCCTCTCATGTATCTCACTAGCTATCAGGATGAAATAACAGACTGAATAGTCGAGTGCTTGAAGGGGATGTGGATTGGGAAAATTGATGGGAATATTATAGATTTACGTATGATGTTGGGAACATTATGTAGACGTATTATAGAGGTGAGGTGGTGGGTTGTGAGAAGGTTTGTTTTTTGTCTCCAGTTTTTAGTGCAGGGAAATTGAAAAAAATCTATGAAAGAATTCCTAAGAGAAAATTAATAACCAAGAACCAAAACACTGTCAGACAGCGAACACAGTCCCAACAGGATTCAAAGCTGATAAAACAAGAAGACTTTCAAAATAATTTCACTACTGGTGAGAAACCTGGATTGATTGGTTGGTGGTTGGTTGGTTGACCGACTTGATCATGGTGTGAGTATAGTTTTGTCACACATTAGGATTTTTTTCCCAGTGCTAGGAAAATAAGCAAAACTTAAAAATCTGACATGATGAAATGGATATCTGAAAAACAAAGCCTTCTGGGGCAGCTTGTCTGAATCGTGCTGGTATCAAAGTCAGTAATTTTTATAGCCTGTGTCCGTGTTCACACAAGAGACAATATCATGAAAGGTATGAAAAGAAGACAGAATATCAGTCCTGAAGTCCAGCCTGCAGCAGGGAGAGAGACACGTCCTTGCTCCAGGCTCTACAGGTGTCCAGTGAATGGACAGGGCTCAGGGCGTGGAGGTTTAGGTGGTCAGCAGCAGGGACAGGACAGCCAGCAGCAGGACAGTGTGTCCCAGGGAGGGGGCACTGCTGGGGGTGGGGGTGGTGGTGACCACGGTGTTGGGGTTGATGAGGGGCAGGGTGGGGCCCACGTTGCTCTGCAGGAAACTCTGGTATCTGGACACCTTGGAGAACACCCCCTGCTGCAGGGCTCGGCCCACACGCCCCTTTCGTTGGACAGTGTTGTCCACTGCAACAATGCCGGCCTGAATCCAGAGAGAGTCCTGTTGACACACCAGGGGATCCCCTGAGTCTCCCTGCACAGAGAGAAACAGAGAGACAAGAATTAATACAGACACACTGACTGGACACTCCAGTACATGAACACTGCACTGAGAGAGAGAGGGGTTAATACAGACACACTGACTGGACACTCCAGTACATGAACACTGCACTGAGAGAGAGAGGGGTTAATACGGACACACTGACTGGACACTCCAGTACATAAACACTGCGCTGAGAGACAGAGGGGTTCATACAGACACACTGACTGGACACTCCAGTACATTAAGACTGCACTGAGAGACAGAGGGGTTAATACAGACACATTGACTGGACACTCCAGTACATTAACACTGCACTGAGAGACAGAGGGGTTAATACAGACACAGTGACTGAAAACTCCAGCACATTAACACTGACCCAGTTCCATCCTTCATGAGGATCAGGGATCTGTATCTCAGAATGAAGACACTAGAGCACCTCAATGACCGTTACTGTGTTTTGCTTTGTTGCCTGAATATTGTGTTTTAAAGAAGAAGCAGGAGATTTCAGTGTCTGGAGGTCTGGGTACCTGCTGTAGGTCCAGCGATCCGGTACAGAGGTTGTCAGCTGAAGAGACGTTCACACACGCGGTGATCGCTGTGGACACTTGCTGGAGAGTGTTCTCACCTGACAGCATGGGGACACATGGGAGATCTTAGCTTTCAAGAGAAAGTGGAGGGACAATGTAACCTCTCCCACTTCCTGACTCATCTACCTGGCAATGAGTGTGGAGAAATCTTGGTCCTGTCACCCCGCCTCCAGGATAGAGGTGTAAGAAAGGAACGTGTTTTGATATTTGATATTACCAGTACTCAGAAAAGAGCAATTTTATCTGCTGAGGTTCTGCACATTATTCAAAGGGTGAGCCGTGTAGTTCAGAATGAGACATAGTGATGGAAATGAAGGATTAAGGAAGCTGTAGTGTCATCTAGTCCTTCAATGTAAATTGCAATAAGTAAACAGAGAAACACATGTAATAGTGTAAATAAATAAAACAATGAAACACCACTCTCCACATTGGGGTACAGGGGAACCCCAGGCCAAAGAACATTTATATCCAGGCAGTTGTGCAAGCCAGGCCAGTCTGTGTGAAAAACATTTATCAAAAGTAACGGCGCCATCTACACTGGGGAACTGGGAACCCCAACCCCAGGCATAATTTTGTATGAAGAACCTTGATAAAAGCACTGTCCACACTGGGGGATCTGTGTTCCACTCTGTGACCTCAGAACTTGACCTCGTATCCCAGACTCACCTGTCCCAGTTGCGTTGCCCCAGCCAGTGACCCAACACTGGGCTCCAGTGGGGAATGAGACTATCTCCCCAGCCAGGCAGATGGGCTGGATGTAGTCAGTGAAGGAGACCTTGGTGTCCAGTTTCAGGAGGGCGATGTTGGTGCCACCAAGCTGGCTGGTTTGGACACTCTGGACCCCCAGGGATCTATCGAAGGGGTTTGAGCCGTTCTGCTTCAGTCTTCCCAGGATTACTGTCCACTCCTGGACAATCACTGGACTGGAGGGATATAGAGGATGGAGTACAGATACACTGGACTGCACAATAGTGAAGAGAAACTCATAGACACACAAAAGTGACGTTGACCTCATTGTCACTCAGTCTAAAGACTTCTAACATTTTCTGGATTCCTGTTAGACTGTTTAAAAGAACCACATTGATGTGACTCTGTTCCAATTAAATCCATCTCTCTGGGTCTGAATTTTATCAGCTAGTGTGTACTGTAAGTGTGTGAATTAAAAGTAAAACTCATGACTCTTACTTTGGTAAGTCATCATTGTTGCTCTCTGAAGGGGTTGTTCTGTTGTGTAACATTATTCCTGTCGTTTTGGCTCTGGTCATGTTCCTGACCTGGTCTCAAGGTGTGTCCAATCACAAATGTATCAGTATCTGAAAATTACTATGATCCTGAGACTCTCTATTAATATTCATGTATTACTGTGGTTCCTTCAAGACTATTTCAAAACCTGCTGTAAATTGGAGTCTTGTTGTCCATCTCACCCAGATAGAGACAGGTGGGGTTGGGTTGTATCTGGGTGAGAGGGACAGGTGAGGTTGGTCTGTACCTGGGTGAGAGGGACAGGTGAGGTTGGTCTGTACCTGGGTGAGAGGGACAGGTGGGGTTGGTCTGTACCTGGATGAGAGGGACAGGTGGGGTTGGTCTGTACCTGGGTGAGAGGGACAGGTGAGGTTGGTCTGTACCTGGGTGAGAGGGACAGGTGGGGTTGGTTTGTACCTGGATGAGAGGGACAGGTGGGGTTGGTCTGTACCTGGGTGAGAGGGACAGGTGAGGTTGGTCTGTACCTGGGTGAGAGGGACAGGTGGGGTTGGTTTGTACCTGGATGAGAGGGACAGGTGAGGTTGGTCTGTACCTGGGTAAGCACTGTGCAGCTGTCATCACCCAGTCACCAGTAACAAGGGTCCCTCCACACACATGACTTCCATTCCTCTGCAGGCTGGCCATCCATGGCCAGGACCCCTCTGCAGCTGGCTGACCAGCAAGGAGGGGTGTGTTGAGTTTGGGCCTCCCACAGGCTTGTACTGAAAGAGACAGTGGGACAGCAGAGTCACCTGGAGGACTGGACACATTTCCCACATGCAGCCCTGCACAACATGATTTTTACATTCACTTACAAATCAGTGTAGAAGACACAGGGAAATCATATTCCAAATAAAGATAAAAACATTCTGGCTTAGGGAGCCCAATTAGCAAGACAAATGGACCCATTAGAGGGGAGGAAGGGATTACAGTGAGTTTGTAAAATTGCAGACTGGGATATAATTGAGCTCAGCAAAATACTTTGACTGAAACAGACCCGATTAGGTGAGTACAGTGCCTTACAAAGGTATTCAGATCTTGTACAGCTTTAATTTTCAATGCATTGCTCCAAAGCTTGCAGTTTATGGCACTTGGAAGTAGGGATTAATATTTCTTATTTGTTCATCAATCGGCAAAGCTGTATTTATTATACTTCATCTTCTGTTGTTTAACAACACCTTTTCCAGAACTGTAATTCTGATTATGACAAAATAAGCTGGTAGATATAAAGCTACCTTATAATTTGAATTTGGTGTTAACTGGCCTAACTGAGGAAATGAGGACAGCTAACTGAGGACAGCCCTTTTAAAGTTCAGAATGAATGAGTGGAGTGAATATTAAGTGTGAATGATGCGGGAGTGAGATTTATTTGAATTGGTAGATACAGACACGTAGTGTTTCAGTGGAACACTGATGGATAAGCAAGGGAGGGAGAAGCACATGTGATGCAGGTGATGGTCGGCTCAAGTCAGTGAACTGGAGGCAGTTCAACCATCATGTATAAACTTACTCAAGACTTAATTGCTGGAACTGAATGCATAAGAACAGATTCAAAGCTGAATCCCCAAAAGACAAAGAAATATCTGCTTCATTAGCAGGTTGAAACTTGGCGAGGGCCAACACCCCTCCAGCTGGACACCAAGATTTCGGAAGGAGAGAGCAGACTGAGCTGTGACAACATGACTGTATTCGTGTTTCAGGGGTATTAAAGAAATAGACAACATGGGGTGGTGGAGTTGAGCAGCCCTGGCAGGTGAGGAAGAAGAGAAGAGGGGAACGGACACAATGGTCTTGAGGGATGCAGGCCCACTGCATCACAGGTGGGGAAGAGAAGGGCTGGCAGGGACTGACCAAAATCAAGCAGTCAGGCCATTTGGGGTGTTGCTCTCTCAGTTTTATAGCAGTTCCCTATGGTTAGGTTCATGAATAAAGGGAGTCACAAGGTCCAGGGCACAGGCCACCTGATTAGCCTGGGGTGCATGCATACAGACTGACAGATTGACACACTGGAGGGGAAGGATCCACAGCTGTGCTACACCCTCAAGGCTCACTGAATGGAGGGGTCAGATCAGCGATGTTGGGTCATGGAACTCCAACAAACAGGTGCAGTCGGTGGACCCAGAAGCTGGTAGATTCAAGGCAAATGCCCTAGTGGGGGATCTCTTCCTAAGACCTGCCTGGTTATTTGCTGTCAACCAAGGAAACCCTGACAGAATTAATCTGGGTGCAGTAGGCATACCAAGTGCCCCCCTTGGAACAACCAGGGGACATATCTGCCTAGAATGGTTTCACTAATGCCAGTCCTCTAGCTCTCTTTCAGCTTCTGGGCCCAGGGGCGAAGAGTCCAGGGTGCCAGGGCAGAAGAAAGATCTTGGAATGAGGGAACAGACTGTGATGGGACAGTACTGCCAGGGAGGGAGGGAGAAGAATCACGAGGAAGCATTGCAAGAGAGGTGCCTCAGGAATATAAATTAAAGAGAAAATAATTTAGGTTTATGTGCTAATAGATCATTAGATGGGATCAGGTGAAGAGGATGAAGAGTCAGAGTGGCAAACCCAGGAAATCCGTGAATCCTTATGACAATGTTCAGTCTTCCAGGGCAACGATGGGCCCAGAGATACAACAGAGCTGCAGTCATAACGTGGAAAGCAGAAGAGTGAAAGAGGGCAGGAGACAGCAGTGGGTGTTCCAGACGTCCAGGGAGAACTGGAAGAAAGACCAGACAGCTGAGATGCAGGTGCTGGGTCGTGGGTAATGAGGCAGGGGCCAGGGAGAAGCTCGATTCATCTCGCGGTCCTAGTCTGTTGGGCCTCTATGTTGAAAGTTGCAGTTAGCACCTCTCGGCTCTGGGTCTTAACATTTAAATAAACAACTCTTTTGCCGTAGAACAGAATACTGGTGAGACTGAATCACAGATAAGCAAAATCATTAATTAAAATTTCCTGTTTATGAGACCCTGCTGTATTTGTCACTTTACCAATCTGGCCTGTATAGCAGAGGAAAACCTATCTCACATCACCCAAGGAGTTGGTAACAAAAGATCTACCTGATCAACTGATTCATCACAGAGCACAATTCAACCCTACTGTCTAGCCCAGTGGTGGCCGCTGTATGACTGAATTCTGCTTCTTATCAGTCCCAGCAGGGACTGGGAAGGTTTTTGAGACTGATAGGAACAGAGATGAAGTAAAATACTGGCAAAGCTTAAAAGAAAACCTAGTAATTAGTAAAGTAATTACCCAAAGCACAAGGCCAGACCTAGAATGCAGTGGATGATTGATGATACATATTACAAACATTTCATTTATGTATGTATGCCAAAGGGGCTTCCACATAACACTGAGTGTGAATGAGGGGTGTGAATAATCAATCAGTATATGTTGTTATTTTCTCAAATCATTCTTTAGATCTAGAAGTATTCAATTTTAGGGGTCAGACATTGAATGCCTTACTAGTGAATGTCTTCATAATAATCCTTTACACTGATATAGCACTTTTCTTGCAACTCCACTGAATTCATTGTACAGGTAATGGGAACTCCCTTCCACCACCACCAGTGTGAAGTTTTCCCCATAGATGCAACGACAGCCATAGTGTGCCAGAACTCTCCCCACACACCAGCTCTCAGTGGGGAGGAGAACAGAGTGATGAAGCCAGTTCAGAGATGGCGATTATTGCGAAGCCATGACTGGTAAAGACAGGGGGGATATTTGGCCAGGATGCCGGGGTCACACCCCTATAATTTTCAAGAAACACCCTTGGTTTTTGTCTCATCCGAAGGACGGTGCCTTTTTGCAGTAGAGTGTCCCCATCACTATACTAGGCCATC
This sequence comes from Lepisosteus platostomus, assembly GCF_059453375.1. Classification (NCBI taxonomy): domain Eukaryota; kingdom Metazoa; phylum Chordata; class Actinopteri; order Semionotiformes; family Lepisosteidae; genus Lepisosteus; species Lepisosteus platostomus. Next base: position 4,795,238 of record NC_142616.1, read on the forward strand.
AAGACCCACGTAGACTTCAATGTGAGTGTCCCCTATTTGCTCCTCAAATACCTCTTCCAGCAGCAACCTTGTGTTTCCCATTCATATGCTGACCAGGCTCACACCTTCAGTGGCTAGCCAGTTGTGAGTTGCAGGGTGTATGGCCACTGGCACATCTACAAAATTTATAAATCTACAAATAACATGCACTATATGCATATGACTTCAATCATTTCATTTCAAACAATTCACTTCTTTGACATTAACACTAGACACAGCTGCCTCATTCACAGATAGGTCCAGAAATTAACTCACTAGGAAGTGCAGCAGAAGTGGTAGATGTAGCTATATTAGGAGTAAAGGAAGCAGTGGTCACTGGTCTTGTGGTTGCAGAGGAGGCAGTGGACACTGGTGTTGTAGTAGGAGAGGAGGCAGTGGCCTCTGGTGTTGTAGTAGTAGAGGAGGCAGTGGACACTGGTGCTGTAGTAGTAGAGGAGGCAGTGGACACTGGTGCTGTAGTAGTAGAGGAGGCAGTGGTCTCTGGTGTTGTAGTAGTAGAGGAGGCAGTGGACACTGGTGCTGTAGTAGTAGAGGAGGCAGTGGTCACTGGTCTTGTGGTTGCAGAGGAGGCAGTGGACACTGGTGTTGTAGTAGGAGAGGAGGCAGTGGACACTGGTGCTGTAGTAGTAGAGGAGGCAGTGGACACTGGTGCTGTAGTAGTAGAGGAGGCAGTGGACACTGGTGTTGTAGTAGTAGAGGAGGCAGTGGACACTGGTGCTGTAGTAGTAGAGGAGGCAGTGGACACTGGTGTTGTAGTAGTAGAGGAGGCAGTGGACACTGGTGCTGTAGTAGTAGAGGAGGCAGTGGTCTCTGGTGTTGTAGTAGTAGAGGAGGCAGTGGACACTGGTGCTGTAGTAGTAGAGGAGGCAGTGGTCTCTGGTGTTGTAGTAGTAGAGGAGGCAGTGGACACTGGTGTTGTAGTAGTAGAGGAGGCAGTGGTCACTATTTCAGTGGATCCTGTAGTGAAAGAAGTGGTCACTGGTCCACTAAAGGTACTGAACTGAGTAGTGGTTACTGGTAAGACAGCTGATGCATAACATGTGGAATTCACACTGTATTGCACAAAGTTTGAACTGTTTGAACCAACTCGTTCTATAATCCAGGATTTGTAATTGGGCACTCCTGCTTGAACCAATAAATATGTGGGACAAAAGTTTCTAAAATTTACAACTCCAGCCTGAATCCAGGAAGACTCCTGTTTACACACCAGTGGACTCCCTAGGATTCCAGCAAAATGATAATATAGATCCTAAAATGAGAAGGAAAAAAATATTAATTCAAACCTTGATACTACTGTACATTGACAATAGGGTTAATTGACAAACTGACTCTCTGGAGAATATAGTACATTACCTAAGAAATGAGAATCAGACATATTGACTAGATACCACAAGGAATTAATGCAGAAAAAGAGAGAGGTTAATACAGACACACTGACTGTACATTCCAGTACATTAACACTGCACTGAGAGAGAGAGGGGGGATTATACAGACACAATGACTGGACACTCCAGTACATTAACACTGCACTGAGAGAGAGGGGTTAATACAGACACACTGGCTGGACACTCCAGTACATTAACACTGCACTGAGAGAGATGGGTAAATACAGACACACAGTCAAGATCATCTAATTCCCTGTATATTCCCTTTAATGTATAGTATAGTTATATAACATCATAAGGCTTTGTTTTTTTTATTTATTTTGTTTGTGTAGTTTGGTGTCAGGTGTTGGAAAGAAACAACTACTTCAGTTACCCTGCAAGATGAGATGTTGTTCTGAATCACACCAGCACAGATCATTTTGTCTGTTACATATGGAAAATTGTAGATTTTGTATATCTGATCAACACAGTCTGTGTTCTCAATGATGGGCAGCTGGACCTGCTGTAGGGTCTTGTTCCCTGACAAGGCCGTGTCTGAAAGACAAGACAGGTGGTCAGTGTCCTTCCCTCAGTCAGTGACAGACTCTCCCAGCAGCTCTACAGTGTGGAGATCCTGAGGTCTCACACCTCCTGCTTCAGAGCCACACCCCCCCCTCTCCTCAGGGTCTCAGACACTCAGCAGGATGACCATGGGCTCATGGGCTCACAGGTGTGTGACGCAGGGACAGGTGGAGACCTGCAGTAGAGCCCTAAAGGACCCAGTGGTACAGCTGTGGAGTGAGAGTGTGCTGCAGCAGTGAGCTGTGTGGGAGCTGATGGAAAGTGACCAGGAGACAGACGACAAGAGTGACTTGTGTCACCTCTGACCCCCTGTCTGCTGGCAGAGATTTGAACTTTTGAACTTGAACTTGAACTTTATTCCCATATGTAACCTGTACTGGTACAATGGAATTCTTACTTACAGAAAGTCTCTCGATTGTAAAACAAGTGTAAAAAAAACAAAACAAAGTACAAACAGTGCATCAAGACAATGTACAAACAAACAATAGACAATGTGCAAGTAAACATGCAGACAGTTTGAATGTAAACAATACAGACGTGTAAACAATGACTGGAGACGTACAATAAATAAATTACAATGAGGTAGATGGTGATGGTGTAGGTGTGGTCCGAGGGGGATGGCTAAATGTGTTCGCCAGTCTCACTGCTTGTGGATAGAAGCTATTGAAGAATCTAGTGGTAAGTGTCCGTATGCTCTTATATCTCTTGCCTGAGGGCAGTGGGGTGAAGAGCTCATGCCCGGGGTGGTGACTGTCCTCTGTGATGGCCAGAATTCTACCACGGCAGCGGTCCTCATAGAGCTGTTTAATCTCGGTGAGACCGCAGCCGATGATCTTCTGGGCCATATTGACCATTCTCTGCAGTGCCTTTCTTTCTCGCGAAGAGGTGTTGCCATACCACACAGTGATCCCGTTGGTGAGGACGCTCTCGATGGTGCAGCGGTAGAAGTTCACCAACACATGTATTGGCATCCCCCATCGCTTGAGGCACCTCAAGAAATAAAGGCGCTGCTGAGCCTTCTTCATGATAGAGTCAGTGTTCACAGTCCAGGTTAGATCTTTAGAGATGTGAATTCCCAAAAACCTAAAGCTGGTGACTGTTTCCACTTCCGTTCCATCAATACTGAGTGGGCTGTGAGTGTGTGGCCTGTGTCTCCGAAAGTCCACTATTAGCTCTTTCGTTTTCTTTATGTTCAAGTCCAGGTTATTGCTATGACACCACCTAAGCAGCTGTACAACTTCATCCCTGTAAGTGGACTCGTCATCATCACTGATCAGTCCTATTATAGTGGTGTCATCGGCAAACTTGATGATGCGGTTATTGCTGTGTCTTGCTGTGCAGTCGTGAGTAAATAGGGAGTACAACCTTGGACTCAGACAGCAGCCTTGTGGGGTTCCAGTGCTCAGGGTGAGTGGTGTTGATGTTTTATTGCCTATCCGCACCACCTGTGGTCTCTCGATAAGAAAGTCCAGCAGCCAGTTGCAGACAGAGTTGCACAGACCTAATCCCCTGAGCTTTGTCACCAGTTGACAGGGTATGATGGAATTGAATGCTGAACTGTAGTCCACAAACAGCATTCTCACATACGAGTTCTTAGTGTCCAGGTGTTCCAAGGCTGTATGCAGAGCCAGGGAGACAGCATCATCCACTGATCTGTTGTTCTGGTAGGCGAACTGCAGGGGGTCCAGGGACTCTGTGATGGAGGAGTTGATGTGTGACAACACCAGCTTCTCCAGGCATTTCATCACCACAGATGTTAATGCTACTGGGCGGTAATCATTCAGGCATGTCACTTTTGTCTTTTTGGGGGTTGGAACAATAGTGTTTTTTTTAAAGCAGGTGGGGACCATGGACTGTGACAGGGAGGAGTTAAAGATGTCTGTAAACACTGTGGTCAGCTGGGCTGCACATGTCCTCAGGACGCGAGGTGGTATCCCATCAGGCCCTGCAGCCTTACGGATTTTCACCCTGCTCAGAGTCTTCTGCACGTCCTGCTCTGAGAGTTTCAGAACAAACTCGCCCTGCACACTTGGGGTCTTCTCAGCAGTGCCCGTGTTCAGAGCATCAAAGCGGGCATAGAAGTGGTTCAGCTCGTCAGGCAGGGGTGCGCTGTTCGTGTCAATCTCCTGGCTGCAGCCCTTGTAGCCTGTGATTGACTGTAATCCCTGCCACAGCCTCCGGGTGTCAGCGCACTGCATTTCAAGCCGCACTCTGTAGCTCCGTTTGGCGCGTTTTATGGCTTCTTCTAATGCATACCGTGATTTCTTGTACAGCTCTTTGTCCCCCGATTGGAACGCGGTGGATCTATCTTTTATTTTATTGCGAATGTCGTGGTTGAACCACGGTTTCTGATTGGGAAATGACCTAATTTTCATTTCTGGTACACAAACGTCGGTGCAGTATTTAATATAGCTGGTGACCGCGTCCGTATACTCATTTAAATCTGTGTCGGTAGCTCTGAATGCGTCCCAGTCTGTACTATCAAAGCAGTCTATTAACTTGCTTTCCGCCTCCTCAGACCAACAACGCACTGACCTGTTCGCAATGGGGGAGGTCTTCAGCTTCTGTTTGTACTCAGGAAGCAACAGGAGAGCGATGTGGTCCGACTTACCGAAACTCGGTTTGGGAAGCGCTTTGTATGCCCCTTTTATTGTTGTGTAGCAGTGGTCCAAAATATTGCCTCCTCTTCTCGGTACAGTGACATGCTGAATGTATTTTTGCAGAACTTTCCTCAGATTGCAGTGGTTGAAGTCCCCAACTACAATTGAGACGGCTTCTGGGTGGGAGTTTTCATGCTTGTTGATGATGTCGTGGAGTTCGCTATGTGCTGCTTCCACGCAGGCTTGAGGTTGAATGTAAACGATTGTGATAATAGTGGCGGAAAACTCCCTCGGCAAATAAAAGGGTCGACATTTTATGGTCAGGTGTTCTAGATTCGGCGAGCAGGATTTAGAGATTACCTTCACGTCGGTGCACCACTTGCTGTTGGCCAGGAAGCAAACGCCTCCGCCTTTGTGTTTGCCAGTTGCTTGGTGGTTTCTGTCCATGCGGTAAACGGTGAACCCCTTTGGCTGGATGGCGGTGTCCTGCATTCAGCCAGGTTTCAGTGAAGGCATAAACACAGCAGTCCCTCAGGTCCCTTTCCGCGTTGATCCGACAATGTAGCTCATCTATCTTATTGTCCAGTGACTGAACATTAGCTAACAAAATAGACGGCAGTGGTGGTCTGTGCGGACACCTTCGTAGTCGCACCAGCACGCCGCCTCGTCTTCCCCGGCGTCTGCTGCCCTCCTGTTGTTGTTGTTCGCCGCATCTTTGTCCGATCCAGCAGGTGGGGTCCGGTACGTGAAAAAAGTTGTTTGATGACATTAAGGAGTCTGTCCTCAGGTTTAAAAGCGTTTGTCTATCATAAGTAATGACAGACATTGAGCGTCCAACACAAAACAAGAGTATTAACGTATAAATAAACATTAAAACAGACACACAACGAGAGAGCTTTCTGTAAACCGTCGCCATCTTTCCGGCGCCCTAAGATCAGTGTCCACAGGAGGCAGAGGCAGAGGCAAAGGCAGAGACGGGGTCTACTGAAGGGGATTGAACCGAGGCTCATCCTGGACAATCAGAGAGAGGAGATTAACCTACTGTCTGTCATGTTGGCCCAGCCAGTGACCCAGCAGCTGGTGCAGTTGTGGAAGGAGCTGTTGACATCGGCCAAACAGATGGGCTGGATGTAGTCAGTGAAGTTCACAGGGCTGCTCAGCTTCAGCAGGGCGATGTTATCATAAAAAATATAGGAAGTGTAGGGGTAAAGAATGATCGTCTGGACCCCTCTGGTCACTTCGTGAGGATTCATGCCCAGCTGTGTCTGTCTTCCCAGGTACACTGTCCACTGACTGGCAATGGTACTGCTCTTGCAAAGAGAGAGGGGTCATTAGTGTCAAAGACACATGTTATAATGTGTAAACTGGTTCATTGGTCATTACTGTTATTTCTTTTTCATTGGATTTGTCATTGCTGTGGCACTTCCTGTAATCAATGATTCTCAGCCACTTGTACATCAAACTTAACATAAAATACTGAGAGGCAATGAAATTCATTCATCAGATGTATCTCTGAGTGGATATAGAGAAGATGTCTTCTAGTTCTTTACCCATTGAAGCAAATTGCAGCTGTCAGCACCCAGTTGCTGTTGATCAGTGAGCCTCCACACAAGTATTGACCTTTCCAGTGCAGGCTGGCCTGCCAGGGCCAGGACCCCTCCTTGGCAGAGTTTCCCTGCAGAACACTGGGACTCAGGGGCGCCTGGCCGCAGGCTGGAGAGACACAACAGAGAGAAAGACTGAGGGTGAGCTGTTCTTTGACTTTTTGAAAATCTTGTCTGTTTTTTTGTTTTGCACCTTCACTCGATTGAACATTGTAGATGATGATGATAATAATAATAATAATAATAATAATTATTATTATTATTATTATTATTATTATTATCCAAATGCATTCACTGCAATTTATGATAATAGTATCCAGAATCACCTTGGAAAACTGTCAGGTGGAGCTAATAAAGCTTAAGGTCTCATGTACAGTATTTGAGCTATCACCTGAAAACGACCGGTTTCAAATCCCGGTCACTGCTGAGGGACAGGCTTTTTCCAATTAAGAATTTAAGTTGTATACTCTTTCAACTTTTAATAATTTAAAACTGTGTATTACAGCATGTTAATCACTAAACATAAAAAATTCTGTATATTTCAGAAAAGCAAGACATAAGATGGCGCCGACAGTCCTTGTCTATTTCTTAATTTTTTGTTGTTTTTCATACTGCTAACTGCACGTACTGTTCGCTCGGTGATTAGATATGAGCAACACTTATAGACATAAGATCGAATATTGGCACAGTTAAATCTACACCAATAATTACTGACAGCTATCTGGACTGTGGTGTCTCACCTGTACCTGTACTGGGAAGAAGGGTCGTAGGAAGAGGGGTAAACGGGCAGGCGTTCTGGTAAGATTGAGGCAGCGCAGCAATCGTGCCCCGCTCCCGAGTATACTTCTTGCTAATGTTCAGTCACTGGACAATAAACTGGATGAACTGAGAGCAAGGCTTGCTTTCCAATGGGACATCAAGAACTGCAACGTGCTGGCATTCACTGAAACCTGGCTTGACCCGTCTGTTCCAAACTCTGCTATCCTCCTGGGAGGATTTTCTATTCACCGTCAGGACAGAACAACGGATTTGGGTAAGAGCAAAGGCAGCGGGGTATGCTTAAACAACTCCTGGTGCACAGACGTGGAGATTATTTCAACATCATGCTCTACACATCTTGAACATCTGACAATAAAATGTCGCCCTTTCTATCTCCCAAGGGAGTTCACATCCGCAGTTCTCACAGTGGCGTATATTCTGCCGCAGGCAAATTTCACAAAGGCACTCACAAACATCATCAGCAGTGCCTTACCACCCATCCAGGAAATCTACAACGCCAGGAGTCTGAAAAAAGCCACCAAAATTATGTCTGACCCCACTCATCCCAGTCATAACTTGTTTGTCTCCCTACCTTCTGGCAGAAGGTTCCAAACGCTCCAGTCGCACACAACTAGACTCAAGCTGGTTATGCCCCCACTCCCTCCCATCATACTATGATCTCTCCTCACTTCTTCCTATACCCCCAATGACTGTGCTCCTACACCACTAGATACATGACAACTGAATGTAAGCAGAAAGAAATGGTACTTAAAACTGTACTAGTTGTAATGTATTAATCACCATATTATTTTTGCATGGTTCGCTGAATTACTTTTGCACTGTTTTTGTCCTGTTTGTATACTTTTCTCTGTTTGCGTATTTGCACAGTTTTTGATTACACTGTCATTGTTATTGTGTTACTGTCTATTGTCTTGTCTTCTGTTCTATTTATATACTGCACCTGAGAAACACTTTTCACTATACTATGCACCCCTGTAAGTATAATGACAAATAGTTGAATTGAATTGAATCATGCGCGAATGAGTCAAATTAAAAATAAAATGTGTTTACAAAGAAAGTGTATTACAGTAATACTACCAGCTATACAGTATAAATACATATATTTAGATCCTTAAATTAATATTGTTATTAATTTCTTTAGATACGCGATTCCATATTATATTCCCTAAGAATTAAATTCTATCAAGTATGTGTTTATTTAACTGCGATAACGAGTGCAAGTATTCATGGAAAAGGTTAACTCACTTAACTTTGAACATTTTGTTATATTTAGAAATACCAACAAATTCAATATAGTGTCAATAATATTTATTATCAGTAATTATGAAAGTAGTGACAGCATAGTAGCAGTTTAAAACTATTCATTGTTATTAAAAAAATGACTTAGCTTTGAACATGTTATGATATTTAGAAATATAAAAAAAATGTCAATATAATGTCCATAATATTTGAAATTTTATTTTTCCAAACATATTTTAATTTGTTAAAAGATAATTCATGTTGACAGCCGGTTTCAAACCCCCAACCTCTAACACACAAGACACAAGCCTAAGCCATTACATCACACATGTAATCACAGAGGAAGGAGTTAAAGTGATGCAGACATTTCCAAAGAAAGTGTACTACTGTGATAATTTGAGCTCCAGTATATGAATATAATTATATTGTTATCAATTTCTTTAGATACGTGATTCCATATTATATTGCTTATTAATTACATTCTAAAAAGTATGCATTTTTTACATAATACATAATATGTTTTACATAATACATTTATGTTCCTTAATTAATATCGTTTATGACCTTAAGACGCGTTATGCTCCTCTTCCTTTTAAGCTCAGCTTCTAAAATTTCCCTTTAGTTGTAAAATTCCATATAAATATTCAAATTAAATATTAAGCGAATTAAAACATGCATAGAAAAGAGATTAAATGATTAAATTGTTTCAATAACAACCAATGCACCATGAGTGCCCCTGTCCATCATTTTGGCCAAATCACGTATCGCGGTACGATGCGGTGAACTTTGGGTAATTTCGCGCAGGATTGTACCGTGCATTTTGAATGTCTGCATCTGTAAACCAGTAGAGTTGCACTATAGTGGTTTATTTACATTTGAATATACCTTTCTATTTTGTATTTTTAATTCATCCAAGACCTATTACTTTGTGAAATTACATTGTTGATAGCTTAAGAGTTTAAAAATTAGATGTCAAATTAATTTGTAAAATGACTGAGAAGGCTAGCATAGATTCCACACATTTAATACTTTTTTTAAAAAGTATCTTCTCTAGTGAATTTTCTTCAGTGAAATAAAAGTATTTGTTCTACTGTGAGTGCTTAGTAACAGAATCCTAATCTGCAGCTGAGAATTACTTGTTGTGTGAAGAACAGTTGTGGAAGAGAAGCTCATAGATTTAGTGTCATGAGAGAAAAGAGTTTTTTATTTTAATAATTACAAAAGATGTGTGACTACTTGAGCAAAAATACACCATTGACAAAAGTTTATTTTACAAATAATATCAATATTTTCAGAGCTCGTCAGTTACTCAGCTCTCCTGTGGATAAACTGTGCTGATAAATGAGGACAGTAGAGCTCGTCAGAGCCCTGAGAGACACAGGTCAGCCACTGGCCAGACAGACACCACCTACCTCTCACTGTCAGGATCAGAGCCGCCAACACGCAGAGACTGATGCCCACCGCCATGACTGCTAGTGTGTCAGAGTCCTGTCTGCAGCTTCTCCTTTCTCTCCTCTCTCCCTCTGTCGGTCTCCTGCTCTGATATACACACCTGGAGAGACATGCCTCCTGTCCCTCCCTCCCTCATCTGTTCTCTCTTTCTTCCAGTCTCTCTACACACCTGGAGAGACACGCCTTGTCTCCCTCCCTCCTCTTTATAACACATAAACAATCAGTCAAACATTCAGAAGAGGACAGCAGACACTGAGAGAGGAGTGTACTTTTACTATATTTGCACTGGGATGTACCTCACTTCCCTTTTACCTTGATCTCACTCTTCCACATTCCATCAAGTAAAAACTGAATAAATTCTGTACATTTTTAGTCAACAACAGTAATTACAGTGCGTGAGTTAGCTGTAGGACAGCTCAAATGTATTATCTGTGCAAAAATGTGGTCTAACAGCACAGACAATCAGGAAGCTCTCATTCGCTGTGGTGCTTCAGAGGAATGTATGTTTCAGTGTTCACTTGCAGTTCATCAGGTACAGTGCCTACAGAGTTCACACACTCTTTCTAAAATAACAATGAAGATACATTAAGTCATAATTGATTCTTCCTTTACAAAGTGAAATCTTTTCTATCCATCTCCTGGTCTGCGCCTTTCCACAACTTTATCTGGGTGTTTTGATCACTTCTTGTTGCCCATAGTTGTCTCTTTCCTTGGAGATCCACTGCCCAGCAGAGGAGACCCACAGGAACAGCTGAGTTTATTCTGAAATCATCACAATAACAACAGGAGAACACAGGTGGAGACTAGTTAGTCCCCTTTCAGGCCTCACTGGATTACTCTAAGACGTTGATAGATTAGAAATACCCAGTGGAAACATCAGAACTCTGCTTCCTCACGACCAGCCTTATGAGAAAACCTGGAGTTGATGACCACTAAGTTGTATGAAGAAGAGATGGATTCACAGAGTCAAAAAGAGTTGGAAGAGTTTTACAACTGGACATTTTACATTTGCACATCATAAACAGTGCAGCACAAAACTACTAGAGAGTACCTGTTAATCCAGTCTTTCTCAGCATCCTTTTCCTTCCTACGATACACTTAAATCCAGCTTTACGTCAAGGGACCTTGAAACATTAAAGTGCCATTCCATGTGATTCCTGAGTGAAAAGTCCTGCAGTGTGGGCTGCACCTGTCTGAAATGTGTACATTGCGCTATGAGGCAACCACTGTGTCTCCATTCTGCTCTTCACAGTGAATCCCTCAGTAATGAGCACACATAACAGCACAGGAGACACCCTCAGTGAGAAGTGGGGGTTTACTATGAACCTACCCCAGTGGGCAAAAGATGTAGAATATATGTCTATTAAACACATACCTTAGACATATAAATGTGGTGCGTAAATTTTCTAGAATGAAATTCCAATATACGTATATCGATATACGTCAATTATACATCTATAATTATATGTCCATTATACATATATGGTTGGAGTTCTATTATATGGATAACTTTAGAGGACTATTATACATATATGGTTAAAGTTCTATTATACATCAAAGATAGGTTTAATAGGCGTGGAAACTAGTAAATAAAGCCAATGATTTGGCTTAAAAATTTTATTCTGAAAATATACAATCATTTACACCTGAAAAATATGTAGTTCAAATTACACATTATATACAATATTGAAATCAACATATGGCTAATCATAAAAAAAACACAACTAGTAAACATTAATCAAAGTCTAAAAGTATGTTTTTGTTTACTCTTATGATGAGCGTATTCGCAGAAAATCTTAAAGCTATCATTTTTCTCACAAAGTATATAAACGTACAGTAATATGCTCAGAAGGAGCACGTAAAAACGTTTCCAAATAACCACATGTAAGACTGATGCTTAAAATGTTTAGGAAGAAATGGAATACTGGTGTGTATTTTTTCTTTAAACTACCAAGACCAGCCATATACAGCACAGTTTACTTAATATGTTTATGTTCCTAAATTAATATCATTTAAGAGCATGTGAAAGGCATGGTGAATCTCAAAACTTGAGAATCTCACGCCAAAACGTGAGAGAATCTCAAAACTTACTTTGTATGTTTGGAAACGAATACGTGATCAGATCAACGAAATGCTGTGGTGTTAAAGTGCGGTATGATGCAAAATGATGCGGTATGACGTGTTTAGATGCGCCACAACAACCGTGTTGTACCGCGGCGTACCCCACTCGTTTTGAATGGCTGCATCTGTACATGAAAGCATATGGGGTAAATACTTCTACACGAGTATGAAGAAGTGATACATAAAACAAGGATAATATGTTTAGTATAAGATCAGTTACACTAACTCGCTTATCAGTCTCATTGACATAATCAACATTCAGGTGCTCATAACTCACAACTGTTACTTAAATGAATTTAATTGGTGTCATCTTAATTCCCACGGGCAGTAATGACAAGGAATGATGGATATTGAATTATGTAGCCTTGTTCCAGAGGCCAGCAAGCTTGCAGACAATGAGTATAAAGCAGTTTTATCAATATGATCTCTCTTGGAAAGACCCCCTTCTATATGTACTTTAACACTTTTTGACATATCAAATGGACTGAGACTCATTCTACAATGCACAGCCACTCTAATCCTTTCATAATCATTTTATGGACCTTTTGCTGTTTTAGGTTTGACTGTTCATTGTTTTCAAAGAATTGTGATACTTTTTTTCTAAATGTTATTAGGAATGTATTGAATGTTGGAAAAACCTGCTGTTTGAACTGCCCCCCTGGGGATAAAAGTACTTTGGATTGCATTTCTCAACTTAAACGCTCAGTAATCACACAGAAAATGGATGTGAACAGTACTGTAGACTTAGGTTTTCATGTCCTGGCCCCTATTATTATGGAAATGTATTGATTCTTATTAAATCAATACATTCCTGTACGTTGCAGACATTTCAGGAATTTAATCATTTAAAATAATTATCTTGTATCTCCTATTACAATTTACTAAATTTATTATGAATAATTATGTTCAGTAAAATTTGAGTTTTCTCTAAACCTGGCTTGTAGCTTATTATATAAAGAACTTTTGTGGAAGAAAAGCTCTTAGATTTAGTGTCCTGAGAGAACAGAGTGATTTTTAATTTTGAAAAAAATCACAAAGGACGTGTTACTAAATTTTAAGCACTTTTGAGCACAAATAGACAATTGACAGATTCATTTAAGAAATAATGTCCTACTTGAGAGAATAGAGTGTTTTAATGGCCAGACAGACACCACCTACCTCTCACTGTCAGGACCAGAGCTGCCAACACGCAGAGACTGATGCCCACCGCCATGACTGCTAGTGTGTCAGTGTCCTGTCTCCAGCTTCTCCTTTCTCTCCTCTCTCCCTCTGTCTGTCTCCTGCTCTGATATACACACCTGGAGAGACACACCTCCTGTCCCTCCCTCTCTCCCTCCTCTGTTCTCTCTGTCTGTCTCTCTGTCCTCCTCTCCCTCAGGGGTTCACTGGGTATGCCCTGTTGAGTTCAGTAAAACTGCAGCTCAATGAATTTATAACAAAGAACCAATCAGAAATAAACACTCGGGACAGGGTAGGAAACACAGTGAGAGAGAGGAGTGTTGATTTTTAAATATTTGCACAGTTTTACTACACTTCTCTTTTACCTTGATCTCACTGTTCCACAATCTATAGATTCAAATACAATTTGCAGAAATTCTGTACTTATTTATTCAAGCACAGTAATTCCAGTCTGGGAGTTAGCTGTAGGACTGCTCAAAAGTACTTCTGCATAACAATGTTGTCTAATGGCACAGACGATCATGAAGCTCTTATACTGTATGCTGTGGTGTGTTCAGAGGAATGTGTGTTTCAGTGTTCACCTGTAGTTCTGCAGGTACAGTGCCTACAGAGAATCCACACACTCTTTCTAAAGTAACACATCTTGTCACTTAACAGCCTGAATTATTTTTTCCATTATTTATACAGGGAGTGTTTTATATCCATCTCCAGCTCTGTGTCTTTCCACAGCTGTATCCTGGAGGTGTTTTGATCACTTCCTGTTGCCCATAGTTGTCTCTTTACTTGGAGATCCACTGCCCAGCAGAGGAGACCCACAAGACCAGCTGAGTTTATTCTGAAATCATCACAATCACAACAGGTGAACACAGCTGGAGATTAGTTAGCTTGTTGTGCGATTCAGAAGGCAAGTGGTTACACTACTTTACACACGAGAGTAAAGTAGTAGTAGAGACACTAATTTCGTGTTGCTCTCTAAGGTGTGTGAACACTTCTCCAAGCTATTTTTCTAGATTCCCATTTGGAATTAAATCTCAGAATGATTGTTTGTCTTTCACATGGAGATGTTTTGCTACAATGTGTAAATAAAGGAAAAACAAATTCAGATTCAATGTGTCTTGACTTCAGGCTGTTAGGCCACAAAATGTGTCTCCCAGGTCTTTTTCCAGCCTATAGCAATTTATATGAACATGATGAAGATCTTCCAGCATTTTATGTCCAGGGATCTTAAAACACTGAATTGTCCCTCCATGCCCTTTCCTAGTGAATAGTCTGTCTGGAATGTGCAACACTACACTTTGATTACTACACAAATGAACAATATCTGAATTATTCATTTCATTCTGTTATGTGCCTTTTCCAGGTGGCACATGTACAGTATAGTGGGCCAGTCTCTGGACGAGTCAGGTTTCTGGACTTGTGACTGAAGGCTGTGGGTTCAAGTTCCTGCTGCAGACACTGTAACATGAGTGAGGTACTTCAGCCTCGTGGCTCCAGTTCACCTAGCTGCATGGAGACCATTGTATTGAGGGTTTGGCTCTGTGATGGCCTGGTGTCCTGATCTCTTGTTCACTCCTGTGTCCCGATTATAGTCCCCCCTCCTTAAGGGTGCTCCAGCCCTTTCACTTAAGACTTTATTCTGCGCACCTGATTCCTATTCCCAGCCCACCTTAAAAGCCAGGCATTGACGCTCATCCGGGCTCTGCATCTGATTTCCGTATCGTGCGAGTCCAGGACCTGGAAGCGCCTGGTCCTGTTAAGGTTTTAATCTCGGTTCCCGTTCCTGTTCCCTTCGTGTTTTTAATTCCTTGTTCTGATGGATCTCCTGGTTTTGGACTTACCCTTGTGTTTTGGATATTCCCTAAGGACTACTCTTTGGGATTGTTCGCCTCGGCCACACCTCCCCCGTGCACCAGCGCACCTTGGACACGCCCCCCTGTCTTCAGCCCTGTATTCCTGCATGACGTTTCCCCAGTGTTCCCCCACTTCGTCGGATTGTGTCGTCCGCATAGGGTCCAGAAAGAACTGTTCGTTACATCCTGTTCACTTCACACTATAGAGACCAGGATCAGCTCTGGCCTGATGTCTCATTCTGGGTCGGGTGTGATCTACCTCTCCACGTGAAATCTCCAAAACTCAAAGACTGACCTGTGAGTGTCTGAAGTCACCACGGTTGAGAAATGCTGGGCTAAACAACACTGAAGTTAATGTCAGTCCTGTCTTTCCTAAAAACTATTTTTAATATGAGTGAGAAGCCTATACAACCAGCAGTAACTGCAGATGTATGGCCAAGGGTCTTTCATGCAGTTTTTTGTGCACATAAGCAGCCGGCTATAGTTCTTTCTCGAGTAACTTGCTTTTGGCTGTGCCACACCCTCTCTCACCATGAGGAGAAATGCAGATGACCTGGGACGATGGCATTTGCAAAGGTCGTGTCAGCCTGGAATCTGTGATCTGAGTCCTTGATCACATTCATGGGACTGTGGGAACCTTTCTCCTGCCACATGGCTCAGGGCTTGTAGAGCCTGTCATTATAGAAGCATGTATGAAGTTGAAATACATGTCAGATGTACTGTTTGGCAAAAAACCTCAAAAATCCCATTGTATGCCTTGACCATGTAACTGGCACTCTTGTGAGACAAATATATTCACCTTCCTAAATCCTACCTCAAATGTGTTTAATCTCTTCATTATGATCTGAGCTACTAGCAGACATTCAAACCTGTAGCTGATAAAATTGCTGTCAGTGCACAGGGCTTTGATTGTCTGGGTAAAACTGTGCAAAACTCTGTTCTTTTACCTGTGTGCAATCTACAGTTACTGCAAATGCACAACCAGGGGATTTCAGCAGGTCTTTGGTTTTTGTGCACATCAGCAGGCTGCAGTAACACCTCTTTCTCTATTAGCTTGCTGTGGCCATTGCCTCACCCACTATCACGTGATTGTTGAGAAATGTACGTCCAGAGAGGGGTGACTTTTCCCAGGGGCTAATATGTGCAGATCAGTGGCTCTGTCACATTGTAAATCAGTCTGCTGATGTTTTTTGTGATATAGACAGTTCCTTCTTCGCGGTGTCTTTCTAGTGTCAGTCTCAGCCTTCTGTTCTATATCTGTCTGTTGGTCTGTTGTTTGTTCTTGAGTGTGGTCTCAGGGTCAATAGCAGGGTTTGCAAAATTCATGTCAGTGAGTGTCCTGTACAGCAGTTGGATATACTGTAGTTATACTCCTTCACTCTTTGCAATGTTTCGTGATGCAGTTTGTCTGCCCAGTTCTTATTTTCCTTACCCTTTACATTAATTTCTTTTAGGGGTTTGTGCCTGTATGTTGGTGCAGTGGGCAGCATCGCTTTTCAGAATAGTTTGCTGTGTACATAAAAGCATGTGGGGTAGATACTTCCACATGAAAGTCTGCCTGGATGCAGATAGCAGCTCGTTCCACGAGAATGATCAAGTTATAGTGAGTATGAAGAAGCGATACATAAAAGAAGAATAATATGTTTAGTATAAGATCAGTTACACTAACTCACTTATCAGTCTCATTAACATAATCAACATTCAGGTGCTCATAACTCACAACTGTTACTTAAAAGAATTGAATTGGTATCAGTTTGTGTTAAAAGGAGTGAATTCCCACGGGCAGTAATGATGAGTAATGATGGATATTGAGTTATACTCATCCACAACCATGTTTTCATAACTCCTGTGTAGAAGGATGGGGAACAGAGATGGGCAGGGACCTTTTGGTGGGCAGTGGTTCAAAAGGGCAGAAGTGATACTTTCTGGGGCAGGATTTGTTACTTTAGAGTATCCTGGATACAAACCAGTGCCCGCTTGTATTTCTTAGTTTTCTAATTCTACAGGAAGTTTGGATGTGACTTCAGAGGCATTATAATATTCACAACCTTGGCAAAAAATGGTAGTTCATAATTGCTGATTATGTTTGATTAACAGACAAGATACTAGACGCCCTCTACCGAGCATATACTTTGTTTCCCTAATATAACACAACTTAACAAGAGGACAGAACAAATAAAAGAATTACCATCTAATTACACAAAATACCAATTGCCATCTCTTTCCATCTGAAGAGCAAGAGATCACATGATAGGAGATTTTTTTTCCTCAAAACTGTCTATTATGGGACAAATATTCATGAAGTCGCTAGAAATTATCATCTGCCATCTTAAATAAAAAGATACAGATCATTTACTTGTCTTATATATCTTGTGCATTATATCTCTATTGAAATTGCTTAATATACAGTACACTACTAAAAGGTTAATCATTATTTTATACAGATGCAGCCATTCAAAACACGTGGGGTATTTCGCAGTACACCGCGGTGGGCGTGTCGCATGAAAATGCAGTATCACGCAGTGTATCGCTTCATTTGACGTCATGCCGGAAAGTATCCAGAATCACCTTGTAAAACTGCCAGGAGGAGCCAATAAAGCTTAACCTCTCATGTACAGCATTTGAGCTTTTAAATTTAAACTGTGTATTACAGCATGTTAATCATCAGTCATTAAAAAGTTGGTATATTTTATGAAAGCAAGATTGCTCAGATGGACAAAAGTACACAACCTACCTTTATCAGAAATATTTTAATTATGCAGAAATATTTTATGCATCAAAGCCTTTACCGAAGATATTACTGATAGTATTAATAATGAATGACTTTGGACAAGCTGTAAACTCAAAGTATTACGCTGGTCCACATTCTTTCTAACCGAGGACAGGACATTAGCTAGCCAGTACGATAAAGGAATTACTTTTTTTGCTAATTTCTGAGCTTATTATAGTGAGTTGCAGTTCTCCATCTTGGCCGGTACAGTGAGAGTGGCGCTGTTTCTCACTGTATTAATTAAAGTGAGCTGGAATTCTCCATCTGGGCCTGTACAGTGAGAGGGGTACTGTTTCTTACTGTATTAATTAAAGTGAGCTGCAGTTCTCCATGTTGACCTGTACAGGGAGAGGGGCGCTGTTTCTCACTGAATTAATTATAGTGAGCTGGAGTTCCCTCCACTCTACCTGAACAGGGATGCAATTTCTCTCTGAATTTATCCCGTTGCTCTTCTAACGAGCATCTGTTGTAACTCTATGTGCTCTACACTCTGACAGGCTGACACGAAGGAGAACACCAAGGCCTCTCAGGAGGTGACAGCAAGAGAGCAACGGTACTGATGGACTGATACAGTGACAGACTGACACACTGCCTGACACACTGACTGACGTACTGACCCACTGACCCACTGATGCACTGATACAGTGAGAGACTGACACACTGCTTGACACACTGACTGACGTACTGACCCACTGATGCACTGATACAGTGAGAGACTGACACACTGCTTGACACACTGACTGACCCACTGACCCGCTGATGCTCTGACACACTGTACTTAATGAGTAGAAAAACTGACAATATTTTAACCCCCCTCCCACTTCTGCTCCTTCCCTTACTCCCTTTCTTTCTCTCTTTCTCTTTTTCCCCCCTCTTCTCCTTCTCTTCTCTCTCAGATTAACAGCCAGTCTGTGGCTGAGAAGAATGTTCCCACCAGAGACAAAGTCACAGCCACTGGAGAATCTCTGTCACTAGCCACACCTACTTACAACACTCCACACCATCAGAAACCGCTTTTGCCTCTAGAATATAAAATAGTTATTAGAAAAAAATAAATGTAGAAACCACAAAAACTGGACTGTGAGTTTTAAAGAGTAAGTTTGTTAATTTTATCTCTTTAGGAGTGATAGTGACTTGCCTCTGTCTCCTGCAAGCAGTGAACCTGTTTCTGAGTCAGGAAACCCAACAGTGATGTAGAAACAGGGTCGCTCCTGAGATTAAACCATATAAGGGAAGACTCAGCTGGAGGTTCGAGGGGGACTTTGTCACTCTTGGGCTGCTCAAGGAGAGGTTGAGCATGAAGAGCAGAAGGAAAAGACTCAGCATTTCAGGCCTGAGGGAAGAGGAGCAGGAGTTTCTACTGTGACAACAGGAGAGACAGGAGTCCTCAGGTGTGTGTAACAACAGGAGAGACAGGAGTCCTCAGGGGTGCGTGTATACCAACAGGAGAGACAGGAGTCTTCAAGTGTGTGTGTGTGACAACAGGAGAGACAGGAGTCCTCAGGTGTGTGTGTGTGACAACAGGAGAGACAGGATTCCTCAGGTGTGTGTGTGTGACAACAGGAGAGACAGGAGTCCTCAGGTGTGTGTGTGACAACAGGAGGGACAGGAGTCCTCAGGTGTGCGTGTGTCTGGGCTGGAGCATTCAAAACAAAAAATAGGTTTGCTACTGTATAAACAACACATGCTTCATCTCAAAATCATACCTTTGATTGCTTCTGAGAATTGGCGTGTGGGGTTTGTGAGGTTTGAGAAGAATGAAAACCACACTGTCATCTTCATGAGAACTGGGACCCCTGAGAGGTTTGTCTTTGTGCCTCACCTGGATCTTTCCTGCACCCTCCTCTCATCACTTCTTGAAACAGCAGTAAAGTGTGGGAACATCACGTCAAATCCAATGACTGGAGGGTGTCATAGACAGATTGTGAAACTGCTCAGTTGAAGCCCCAGCTAGAGTTAGGCTTAGCATTCAGACACTCCTTAGACAATTTTAACTCTCAGTGCCTGATTCTGGGGCCCAGGACTTCTTTAGGATGAGTGCTTTTATTGGTCATTTTTTAAAAAAAAACCTTCTGAAACTCTTGGCTGTCTGTCTGGTGCATCATTCAGAAATTGTAGCGCTAAAATGAATCTTTCAGTTCAAAAAGTGGAACAAAACATTATCGAATCTAGTAAATTTGGAACAGCTTTTCCCAATGGCTATGATTGTCTCTCACTCATACAGTTTGCTTTGGGGAATATATCAAAATCCGATGACTTCATAGACAGATTGTGAAACTGCTCAGGTGAAGCCCCAGCCAGGGTTACGGTTAGCATTCAAACACTACTTTGACAATTTTTATTCTTAGTGCCGGGTTTTGGGGCCCAAGACAACTTTAGGACCAGTGTTTTTTTGGTCGTTTTTAAAACATGTTTTTTTGGAAACTCTTGCCTGCCTGGATAGCACGGTGCCCCTTTCGAAAACTGAATCACAAAACTGAGACTGATCAAAAATGGGAACAGAACTTTATCAAATCTAATACATTTGGAAAAGTTTTTCTCAATGGCTTCAACTGTTTCTCACTCATACAGTTTGTTTTGAGGAATATCTCAAAATCCAATGACAGGAGGGCTTCATAGACGGATTGTAAAATTGCTCAGTTGAAGCCCCAGGTTGGGTTAGGATTAGTGTTCAAACTCTACTTAGACACTTTAAACACTCAGCACCAGATTTTGGGGCCCAAGACAGCTTTAGGACAAGTATATTTATTGGTCATTTTTTGAAAACTGTTTTTTCGGAAACTCTTGGCTGCCTGGATGCATCATTTGGAAATTGTATCACAAACCTGATTCTGTTGGATCAAAATGAAAACAAAACATCATCTACAGATGCAGCCATTCAAATTGCATGGTACAAACCCGCGGTATGGTAAACTACCCACAAGCCACCGCAGGGCACCGCGGTAAGTGACCGACAGGGGCACTCGTGGTGTATTGGTTGGTAGTGAAAAGATTTAATCATTTAATCTCTTTACTGTGCACGTTTTAATCCGTTTAGTATTGAATATATGGAATTTTACCACTAAAGGGGAATTTTAGTAGCTGAGCATAAAAAGAAGAGGAGCATAACGCATCTGAATGTCATAAACGATATTAATTTAGGAACATAAACATTACTGTATGTACGTAAACTGTACTGTGTATGGCTGGTCTTGATAGTTTAAAGAAAAAATACACACCAGTCTTCCATTTCTCCCTAAACATTTTAAGCATGAAAGTTTTATGAAACGGTACCCAAATATGTGATTGCTGTATAGAATGAATTTTAATTTTAAAAAATTATTTAACACGAAAATTAAGCTGTTTACATCTTCCGCCTGAGAACAGTCACCCGTTGCTACCCAACGCAGAAACAAAGCCACTAACTAGCAAAGAGAGGACATTAGGTAGCCAATATGATAAAGAAATAAATGATTATTTTGTTTATTTCTTTTGCAAATTTATTTGAACATTTCCATCGATTGTACAAGCACTTGGAAACTGTCCAATCTCTAGTTCATCAGGCATTTTCTTTTACGCTGCGGGCATTCTCCCGGTCTGGCGCCGGTCTGTGTCTTCTAGGATATAATGCCAGTGAACTCTTGTTAAATTTGGGTCTCCAATAATGCCGCAGCAAACTCTTGTTTTTACATCCACTATAACAGACAATCTCCTTTGCTTTTAACCGAGCGTTTAATAATTTCCTAAAATGAAAATGATTTACTTTATTTCCCTCACAGGATCAATAAAAGTATCTATCATCTGTCTAAACTATGGGACAGAATTATGGGGTCTCCCCATACCAGAGATTACGTTAGGGCTTCAGAATGGTAATTGGCTGACATCATCTGACATCCCTCTGATTGGAGAAAAAAGACGTGCTGGTCTGCTATACATACTGTACCAGGAAGAGGATTTCTTTCTATTCGAAACGTGTATTTTAAAAGTTTAATTAAGAAGTAAAAACCTTACAGCGTACACAGATTTCTAAACTAATCAGGAGGAAGAAAAATCTCCTGTGTTTCGTGCATAAAAAGTGGTTATTAACTATCGAAACCTGTTTTATTTATTTTATTTTTATTTAGATTAAGAGTTCCTGTCACCCCCATTCCCATTTAAATCACAAACCCATGTTTAATTAAATGTCTTTTAATGTAAATCGTTATCTTTGTCTTATGCATAATAATGTTCACCACTCTGTCCAGCAAATTAATAATAAACTTTATTTTATATAGCGTTTTAAATGAAGAAGTAATTAGATTGCTCATAAACCTAATCACTTATTCTACATAAACACAGCATAATTGCTCTCTGAAAATGCTTTTTCTTTTTATTTAGGCTCAAATTTCAACTATAGATCGTACACTAATTACTAGCAGTAAATACTGATGTTTTGTTCCCTCTTACCACATAAATATTAAAAATAATGTATTGTAGCCAGGTAACAGTGAAACGGGCGTACAGTCTGGGGAGATCGCCCATTTTCCATGTAAATAGTTCCCTGGTTCCGCACCCCTTGGTGTGTCTCTCTCTCTGCCTGTTTTAGTATTGAATATTTATATGGAATTTTACCACTGAAGGGAAATCTTAGTAGCTGAGCATAAAAAGAATAGGAGCATACTGTAACGCATGTTAAGGCCATAAACGATATTAATTTTGGAACATAAACATACAGTATATGGCTGGTCTCGGTACTTTAAAGAAAACACACACCAGTATTCCATTTCTCCCTAAATATTTTAAGCATCGAAGTCTTTAACTAACGTGATACCGGAGTCAACAAGCATACTTTTAGAATTTGATTAAAAGGAAATTTAATATGGAATCACATATCTAAAGAAATTAATAATGATATAATTATATTCATGTACCGCAACACAAAAATTGTACACGCTGTACGATGTCTGTTGATAATGTTTTGTAGGGCTTTTTCAACACTCCTCACGTGACCTTGCTGGTGGTGCTGTGGGTTAGGTTCCTGACTCCCATGTCACATGCCGGGTGTTTGAATCCTGCTGGAGCTGTGACTTTGGTTTTAACAAACATTTCCTTGAAAAAATAAACGTTTCCCTGGCTCAGAGAATAAATAAAACCTCACTCGCACCAAACAAATTTATATTTCTAAATATCACAACATGATCGAATTTAAGTCATTTTAATAACAATGAATAGTCACCTATGCGTTACATTTCAATAGATGATCTTCCCAGGCAGCTTGGAAATGGGGTGGGGTTTGAGGTTTGGGGTCCCCCATGTGCCCCACTGATGTGTCCCCTGAACAAGAAACAAGAACAGGTGTCTGATGCATCAATCAAAGAAGTTTATTCAGTTACATTTCTTCTACAGAGCACAGAGAAACAGAAAGTAGCCCAATGCAGTAAAGAAGGAGCCTTCATCACCGTGGATACCCATGACAGAGAACAGACCAGAGCTGAGTCCACTGGTACAAAGCATGATGTGGGACAAGTGGTCAAGACGTAACATGATAACAATAAGTTAAAATGTTTATGTAGAAGTGCAACTTGATTTAGTTACTTAGTTTCCCAGCAGGAAGGCATTAGATCTGTGCTGAGTTCAGAACTGTTATAAAGTTCTTGTCTGGATGTGCAGCTGTGGTGTGATATTAAAGAAGAGTTCAATGATGGGAGCAGTGGGACAGTGGTTTGGGAATGTATTTTTTCCCTATTTTATTGTTTAGCCAATGGTGATGGTGTGTATGGTAACACGAGTTCTGTACGCTGCAGATCGAAAAATTAAAAAAAAATGTGTACGAACAGTAGCTAGACCTTTTAATATATACAGTATATTAAAAAATAACAAAAGTGATAAAACTGTTTTTTAGAAGATAAGATCACTTTATTAGCCATATACAATTTCTTGTATTAGGATCTTGTCTTTTCACACACCCTACCTTGCTTTCCATGAGACACACAGCCAGGGAGAGAAGCTTGGGGTCAGTGCACAGGGTCAGCCATTTATACAGCACCCCTGGATCAGTTGGGGTTAAGGGCCTTGCTCAGAGGCCCAACAGAGTAGGATTCCTCTGCCAACACAGGATTTGAATCAGCAACCTTCCACCCAGTGGTGCAAATCCTTAACCACAGTGCCACCACTCCTCCCTTTAAATTAAACAACCAGCCCATATAGGGAGCGGACCCACGCCCTTGGCACTATTGGGACCATGTTCTGTCCAAGTGAGCTAACCAGCCACCTCTGATGTAATGAAGTGATTGTGTTCGAGGGTGTAGTCGTGCTGCAGAAATCATTTAAATGCGTTTCTTTGTAATTTTGCACAAATGCTGAAACAAAGCCAACATCGGCCTTTATCATCAGCCTTTACCCATCATGGCCTCCTCACAATCCCCCTCTATGAACTGGCTTCATCACTCTGCTCTCCTCCCCACTGAGAGCTGGTGTGTGTGGAGTGTTCTGGCGCACTATGGCTGCCGTCGCATCATCCAGGTGGGGCTGCACACTGGTGGGGGTGGAGGGGAGCCCCCATTACCTGTAAAGCGCTTTGAGTGGAGTGTCCAGAAAAAGCACTATATAAGTGTAAGCAATTATTATTATTATCCTCTCCTGATTTCTGAATCGGTGTCAGAGTCATTTCAGGGGTGAATGCCCCCTAGTGGCCATCTTCTGCAGAGGCTCTTCCTGTCGCATTACTCTGACACACTGCTGGCTGCAGAGTAAGAATCGACACCCTTCCACCCACAAGCCCAGATCCTTAGCCACAGTGCCACTGCTCCAACCCCTAATTTGTAATGGAGGGAAATGAAAAAAAAATAATTCTGAAGAGAAAATTCCTAATAAATCAAGAAAACATACTGAGACATCTGATGCAACCTGTCTCGGTGGTGCAGCAGAGTCCCAGCAGTGCTTAAAGCTGCAAAAGAAGCAAAACACTTTCAGAATCATTTCATTGCTACTCAGAAACCTGAGCTGATTGATTGAATGAATGAGCTGAATGAACCTGATGATGTGTGTGCATAGTAGAGTTGTCTACTTACATGTATGTATAATTTGTCACAAATTGGGATTTTTGCTCAATTTTTGGAAAATTTAAGAAAAAATAAAAATTGGTCACCAAAAAGCAATGCCATCTGAGATAGTCTTGTCTCAGCACAATTGTGGTTTCAGCACAATTTAACAAAAAACATCAAAATCCCAATTTCAGAACAAAACAGTATTTTTACTGGCCTGTATGTGTTTCACACAAGTGGCAGACCCATGAATAGTAGAAAAAGAAGACAGTCAGCCCTAAAGTCCAGCCTGCAGTAGGGAGAGACACATCCTTATACCAGGCTCTAGAAGTGTCCAGTGAGTGGACAGGGCTCAGGGTGCGGAGGTCCAGGCAGTCAGCAGGAGGGACAGGACAGCCAGCAGCAGGACAGTGTGTCCCAGGGAGGGGGCACTGCTGGGGGTGGGGGTGGTGGTGACCACGGTGTTGGGGTTGATGAGGGGCAGGGTGGGGCCCACGTTGCTCTGCAGGAAGCTCTGGTATCTGGACACCTTGGGGAACACCCCCTGCTGTAGGGCTCGGGCCACACGCCCCTTTAGTTGGACAGTGTTGTCCACTGCAACAACGCTGGCCTGAATCCAGAGAGAGTCCTGTTGACACACCAGGGGATCCCCTGAGTCTCCCTGGACAGAGAGAAACAGAGAGATGAGTAACTACACTGCACTGAGAGAGACAGAGTAAGGCTAAAACATCTAGTAATTAGGTACATTAACTAAACTATTCAGACTGCTACAAATGGCAAAGTTACTTTTAGACAGTCACCTGAATACTAACAAAATAATGGGGTTATTACTCGGAAAGGAAAGCAGCTTGGAAGCTTCTTTCAATAGTACAAACCACCACCAATGGAGCACAAGTGAATGAGTCTGGTTCGGTTCCTGTGCTGCTCTCACGGCACTGAGGTAAACACACCCCCTAAAAAAAGGGTGCTATATGTCAGGATTGGAAGCAGTACATATGTGACTTTTAGCGGCACATACCAGCCAATATGGAGCCCATTGTTTGTGCAATGAAAGAATATTAAAGGTGTTCCAACTCTTTCTGTCTATTTTGATTTAGTCTATTTAAAACATAACAGGAAGCATTTCCTTCACACCATGTACTGTAGTTTTAAAAATCCAGCCACATGAGACACATAAGAAAAAAACTACAATTCCCAATGTGCCACACTCAGGGAGTCTTATCTACAGATATCCAAGCAGTACAGCACATCAGCCACAGTAAAGTACTGGTTATCATGGTTTTTGCAGAATGCCTTCATCTATATGCTGTAACTGGCACCACTGTTTTCCAAGTGATTGTTAGAATTGCATAAATATTTTACCGTACAGTACCTCAGTGGTAAAATGTGATTTAAAAAATGTTAGTATAATGATCTGATTGCACTGCAGACTTGTATTAGCTGGAATGCAACTTACTGTACAGTACATGATGAACAAAATCATTCAAATCAAAACTTATTACTCCATTTGTTTTACTGTATATGTTTATTTGCTTTTAAATATGTTATGGTACAATATGGTTTTAACCCAATACAATACAATATAGTATGTATATAAAATATTTACAAATTAAACACTTAGGGATTTAGATTTCTGAAAGCCCTCCGCTATCCCACACCTTCAGTTGTCCAATCAGAAGTATGCATTGGCAGTTCAGGGGTATAATTCTTATCTGTCATGTGCAAAGTCTGGATTCGAAGCCCAGTCAATGTCCAAGTTGTACTTTAACAAATGTCCTCCTGAGGATAAAAAAGACTATCTAATAATAATATAAATCTAATAAATAATATGTGTACTACATTAACATTTTTATCAATTTTAAATATCATAGTATGTTAAATATTAAAATTGTATTAATACTTAATGCAGTTATAAATACATTATAAGTAGATGCACCATTTGAGGCCAAATTGTAATTGGTTTGAATAATTGAACACAATTGAACATAATTTCATTTAATGTAACACAATATCTGATTTGTAGTCATTTGGAATTTGGACCATTTGTAACGGCTGGAGGCTGTTCATGCAAATGTTACGGTATGCCGTGGCAACTGGGAACTGTGGGCCACTTCCAGTTCAGGTGTAACAGTTTTTGGTTAAAATATATAAATATATATGTGTCATAGCTAGTAGTCAGAATGAATAATAAAGTCTTAGTAGGACATGCAGATCAGCATGATTGAAAGGCAGATCTGTGCGAAACACCACATAAAAACTGATAAAATTCAGAAAACACTTGTCCTTGTCACTCCTTCCTTTATCTACCTTGTGTGCAACTAACTTTTATATATCAATATTTATGTATTTAATTTTTTTTAATTTTGCATAATACTTTAGCATGGCTGATGACTAGCTAATGAGATGTATCTCAGTCGATTAATAGCTACCCAGCTAATAGACGTGTTTCACACTATTGTACACTACCATTTGTTTTGGGGACATACTGTATCAAATATTGCACTGAGAAGAATATTTTCTTATTAAAATTCATCAGATATCTTCTATGCATTGTGTGGAATGAACTGGGTTTAAAAACCTGCTGAATGTCCTGATTTGGAGACACGCACTCATACTAAGGAGCAAGTAGGAGGGAGGACAGGTGGAATACATCAACTCTGCACATTTATCTACAGGGCTGTTTCACAAAGCATGTTTCCTAATTCAGTGTTTTCTCAAAGTAGCCAGATTAAATTAATAATAACTGCTTACACTTATATAGTGCTTTTCTGAATACTCCACTTAAAGTGCTTTACAGGTAAACCACCACCACCAATGTGCAGCCCCACCTGAATGATGCAACAGCAGCCATAGTCCTCCAGAACACTCCCCACAAATCAGCTCTCAGTGGGGAGGAAAGCAGAGTGATGAAGCCAGTTCAGAGATGGGGGTTATTAGGTGGCCATGATTGGTAAGGGCCAATGGAAAATTTGGGCAGGATGCTTGGATTACACCCCTACTCTTTTCAAGAAACACCCTGGGATTTTTAATTATCACAGAGAGTCAGGACCTCGGTTTTACATCTCATCCGAAGGATGGCACCTTTTTACAGTATAGTGTCCCCATCACTATACTGGGGCATTAGGACCCACACAGACCACAGGGTGAGCGCCCCCTACTGGTCCCACTAACACCTCTTCCAGCAGCAGCCTGAGCTTACCCAGAAGTCTCCCATCCAGGTACTGACCAGGCTCACACTGCTGAGCCAGTGTGTCACACCCAGTTACTGACCAGGCTCTCACCTGTTTAGCTTCAGTGGGTTGCCAGCTGTGAGTTGCAGGGTGGTGTGGCTGCTAGCTGTTTGGAATTAAGTGGATAACTGACTTCAGGACTACTGTGGTTTCACCATGGCAAACTCGGGTTTAAGTTATATGCTTAAGTGAAGCATAAAGCAGCTCACATTTAAACTATCTGACTAGCTTTGCAAAATCACAATGCACAGGGAGGGTTGAGCATGGATTCCTTCATCCGCAACTGCAAAACCACTGTGGAAGAATGTGTGTCTTAATCCTGTGACCACAAAATAAGTGTCTTTGTGGAAAACCTGGCCGCAATCAAGCTCCAGCATTTTTCTCACATCTCTGATCAGGTTTGTAGTGCTTAGTGCAGAAATACTTTAAAACTTTGGGCAACCATAATTTCCAGTTTTGCCATTAGGTATAAATTATAAGTATAATCAAACTTTCTTTCATGTTTAATTTACTTTCCTTCTTTCAAATAGATTGCATGATAAACATACAAATATAAATATTTTAATGTGTATATAATCTGAAAAAGCACACTGCATTCATACTAGACTATACAGTAAAAAATAATAGAAAAGTATTTTTTAAATATTCAACATATTTTGCTTTGTGGCACACCCCCAGGGTGTCACTTTTGCTACAATAGCACTACTATGCACAGGTTATAACATGTAATTACATGTAACATGTAATAAAACTATTTTTATTATTAATATTAATTTATTATTTAACATACTGTGATTATATAAAGTTAATAACAATGTCATTACAGTAGCACAAGAGCCTTTATTATCAACAAGGAGCAATTTGTTAAAATAAAACTTTGTATTGGCTGGGAATCGAACCCAGGCCTCCCATGTGGTAGGCATAGTGATGGTTAATTTGATTAGAAGTTTCATTTTCCATTGCACAGCAAAGAAACAGTATATATAAATACATATATATAAGAATATATCAAATTAAATTATGAATATATTAAATATTAAGTGAATAAAATTAATTATATGATTTCTTGCATAAGAATTGAAACCAAACTTGAAGTGTTCACCAATAAAAAGAATAATAAAAATGTCTATAAGAACTTATATAACTTATGTTTGTTCAAGCATAAGTTGATTATCATTTTTACTTTGAACCTTGCAAGTGTGCATGGGAAATGTTGTTAAAACGAACATGTTAAATCGTTCCCAAAATAGCCACAGCAAATGTTTATGAAGAAGGTAGAATACTGCTGTGTAACACTAATGGCTATATAAATATACATTTATATTAATAGATTATTACACTTAATAACATTAAAAAACAATTATATACTTTGGATATTTTTATTGTCAGATACCAAAATTTCCCTTAAGTTTTAAGATTACATATTTGTATTCCATATGTATCAGTGTGGCATGTCTGGCTGCCTGTTCACTGGCGGAGGTTCAATACCTCTGATCGAGGTAGAGAGAAGTTCTTTCAGCCCACAAGGAAATAATAAGTGGCAAGAATCTCCTCGAATGTAAAGATTTCTCAGGAGAAAAGGGCTTCCGCAGCCTTTCAACTGTTGCCGTGGTGAAACCAGGGAGATTGCGTGAGAATGTGATTCTAGGTGGTACTGATATAAATTGTCACACGAAAGAGGTTAGAGAGAGGGCAGCTAGAAGGCCCTCTAGTGGTGTACGGTGGGAAAATCATTCCCACTGTCACACATATTAATTGCATTTAGAAGTGATACAAATTAAGAATTGAGTGTCTGGAAGATTGGGTACCTGCTGTAGGTCCAGTGATCCAGTACAGAGGTTGTCAGCTGAAGAGACATTCACACAATCAGTGATCGCTGTGGACACTTGCTGCAGGGTGTTCTCACCTGACAGTAAAGGGACACATGGGAAATTTTAGTTTGGAAGGGAAATGTAAGGAAACATGAAAACTGCTTCCTGTCTCATTTCCCAGGTAACAGGTATGGGGAAATGGTCTTGGTGGGAATCAGCACATCATGCTGTGCCCACTTCTAGCTTAGGGATGTAGGAAGGGGTGAGGGTTTCTATCTGACATCACATATAGTTTTTTTGCAGGTTTGTACAGTGCTTATGGAAATAAGTTTAAGCATATATATATATGTATATGCATGCACACCACAGATAGGAAGACTTAAGTCTCTGAATAGTCAGAATCTACTGAATGACAGATATTTCAAACTATTACAGTATATAAGCTTTTTCCATAGCCTGTTGGTTTGAACACATAGCAGGTGACCAAAAGCAGCCATTTTGTGTTGTGTTGGTTTTCTTGAACATGTGATTTCATTTTACTCTGGAAATGAGCTTTTTTCAAGGTAGTGGACAACAGTTTTTATGTATTCTAGTGAATTTTTACTTTTGCGATTGTATTTTGCTGGAGAATTGATCAATTACTGATGGAATCTGGAGACTCTCTAAACTGAAATGCTAAATAATATACCTATAAAAATGATTCATTTGCTTTAAACTGTTGCATCTGGTTACAAAACACACTGTTGAAAGACTTAAATTAGCTGGTGTCTTGTGATATATAGTGTGTGGTGGTGTGTTTTGATTTTGCTGGTAAATTTGCTGGTATGAATAATACACCCATTGTGTAGTCTTCTGTTTGAAGTGCTGTTCTCAGCAATATGCTGTTAATTTGTTTGTTCAAATTAGTTTTGGGTCTGTGAAAAAAAACTTAATGGCTGTATATAGAGGTTATTATAGACCATTTGCATTTGCAATACCTTGAGAAACAATAAAAATATATATTGTTTATGGTAGAGTGTACTGTTCATTGCAGATTATGTATTGGTCCGGTTATGGACAAAATGGCCACCTAATTATAAACCCTCTCTAAAACATTCTGACTCACCCCAAACCCATTCAATTTTCTGATAAAAAATATACTGTATAATGTAACACTGAACACCTTCCACAGGGTGATTAATATGGGAGAGAGGTTGACATCTAACATAACCAGTTTTTTGGTTGTATAAACATTAATGTGAAGCATGCTTCGCTTACACCACCAGTATACTTATCTGTTTAAACTCATTCTCCACCCCTTCTCTATCACTTCCAGTAAACAATTCTACTAGGGCCATGTCATTCTTTAATAGATTAACAGAAGTTCCTGCATTTTCATTCCATTTGTATTAGCTGATTTCATTTGAAAATGTATTGTTCATGAGCACCAGCTGAGGGGCAATCTGTTATAAAATCCTTAATCCATTTTATAAGCTTCCCATTAACATCCATAAGACATAGCTGATCCAATGTTGGTGTGGATAGTATTAAATGCAGTCAATAATCAGTTTATGCACATATGACTTTGCCTGTTGCAGATGACTAGATACCAAAACCAAAGCTGCATCTTCAGTCTTGCTATGTTCTTTATAAGTAAAGTTATTCAGATGGTCTTGAATCAAGAGAATACAAAAAAGTGTGCAAACCAGCAGAGTACATGTTTAACTGTCCAAAATGGGGAACTGAGGAACCCCAGCCCAGGAAATCCTGGTACCCTTCTATACAGTGGTTTGGGCTGGTCCTGTCTATGTAAAAAACCTCCTGAATGGGGAGCCTGAGTTCCGCTCTTTGACCTCGTATCCCAGACTCACCTGTCCCAGTTGCGTTACCCCAGCCAGTGACCCAACACTGAGCTCCAATGGGGAATGAGACTCTCTCCCCAGCCAGGCAGATGGGCTGGATGTAGTCAGTGAAGGAGACCTTGGTGTCCAGTTTCAGGAGGGCGATGTTGGCGCCACCAAGCTGGCTGGTTTGGACACTCTGGACCCCCAGGGATCTCTCGAAGGGGTTTGAGCCGTTCTGCTTCAGTTTTCCCAGGATCACTGTCCACTCCTGGACAATCACTGGACTGGAGAGATTCGATATAGTAGAGGGAATACAGATACACTAGATAGTACAAAAGGTCAACACTGAAAAGATACTCACAAGGGCACAGGGGAGATAATGACCCTATTGTCAGTCAGTCTAAAGCCCTCTTGCACTGTTAAAGAATTTAAATATAGCACATGGCTGTCACTGTGTTCCAATTAAATCTATCAAGTTGGATCTGAATTATATCTATTGCTGTGTTAGTGTGTGAATTAATGGTTGTTTTAACACACAGTATTTAGATAACCACTCTTACTATAGTAAGTCATCATTATTCTGTGTGACTAAGTGACTAAGAGCAATTTATTACATCAGAAATCAGTGAAGTACCGGTATTTCAACACCAAGGGTGAGTTGGAGTCTTGTCATCTTGACCTAAATAAGTGGGACAGCTGGGGTTGGTCTGTACGTGGGTAAGAGGTACAGGTGGGATTGGTCTCTACCTGGGTGAGAGGGACAGGTGGGGTTGCTCTGTACCTGGGTGAGAAGGGCAGGTGGGTTTTGATCTGTACCTGGGTGAGAGGGACAGGTGGGGTTACTCTGTACCTGGGTGAGAGGGACAGGTGGGGTTGCTCTCTACCTGGGTAAGAGGGACAGGTGTGGTTGGTCTGTACCTGGGTCAGGTGGCGTTGGTCTGTACCTGGATAAGCACTGTGCAGCTGTCATCACCCAGTCACCGGTCACAAGGGTCCCTCCACACACATGTCTCCCATTTCTCTGCAGGCTGGCCATCCATGGCCAGGACCCCTCTGCAGCTGACTGGCCCACGAGGAGGGATGTATTAAGTCTGGGCCTCCCACAGACTTGTACTGAAAAAAGCAGTGAGACAGCAGAGTCACCTCTAGAGGACTGGACAGATTTCCCACACCAAGCCTAGTGATTATGACTGTATACTCTGACATAAGATCCTACCAGAAAAATATATTTGTAATTGTAGTAGTAGGAAGATCACACTCCCATTAATTATAAAAATGTTTTGTGGTTGGCTTACATCTGACACACTACCAAAGACAGCAGGAGGAGGAAGGGATTTCAGCAAAGTAGTTTGTGAAACAAAAAATGACTTATCTGGCATCACTCTAATGTCCCGAATAAAAGAAATAGAAAATGTGTGTTTTATGTGAATAACAACCTTCAATATTGAACAGATGTCGTCTGATTAAAGAGATTAACTTACTAGGTAGTGCAGCTGAAATGGTTACGGAAGCTGTAGAAGGAACAGTAATGTCTGGTGCAGGACGAGTAGTGGTCACTGGTGCTGTAGTAGTAGAGGAGGCAGTGGACACTGGTGCTGTAGTAGTAGAGGGAGCAGTGGACACTGGTGCTGTAGTAGTAGAGGAGGCAGTGGACACTGGTGCTGTAGTAGTAGAGGGAGAAGTGGACACTGGTGCTGTAGTAGTAGAGGGAGAAGTGGACACTGGTGCTGTAGTAGTAGAGGAGGCAGTGGACACTGGTGCTGTAGTAGTAGAGGGAGCAGTGGACACTGGTGCTGTAGTAGTAGAGGGGGCAGTGGACACTGGTCCCGTAGTTGTAGAGGTAGTAGTAGTCAGTGATGCTGTTGAAGTATCAGGAGCAGTGGTCACTGAAAATACATTTGCCGCATTGCATATGGAATTACTGCCAAAGAACACAAAGTCTGTTGTGCCCAACCCAGCTTGGTTTTTAATCCAGGACTTGTAATTGGAGACTCCTGAATAAATCACTAACATCTTGCCACAGGTGGTGTATCTGTTTACTACTCCAGCCAGGGTCCAAGAAGATTCCTGTTTACACACCAGTGGATTCCCATAGAATCGAAAATTATTTTCATCCTACAATGAGAGATGGATGTATTATTACAGACACAGTGACTGGGCAGCATTATAGGTTAATAGTGCACTAACAACAATACAGGTGCAATGACTGGAAATACCGCACTTTAATATAATACCGCATCATACCGCATGTAAATTGAAATATAATAATAGTAACCAGAAGCATCTTGTAAAACTGCCAGGTGGAGCTACTAAAGCTTAATGTACCCTGTACAGCATTTGAGCTGTCATCAGAAAACATCTGGTTTCGAATCCCAGTTACTGCTTATGGATAACCTTTTTACAATTAAGTTGTATACTGTTTAGACATTTAAGAATTTTAAACTCTATTACAGAATGTTAAATATTAAACATGAAAAGGTCTGTATATTTTGCAAAAACAAAATTGCTCAGTTGGACAAAAGTACACAACCTTCCACCTTCATCATAAATAATTTAATCATAAATATTTAATGCATCAAAGTCTTTAACTTGGTAACTTAGTGGGTTCTGGTTTTAACATTTAACAAGCTGATATTCTGTATTTCATAAAAAGTTATAACGTTTCATCCTTTTCTAAGAATACGTAGTAAGAACACCACTTGCTTTTATTGTAAAAAGATAAATGTTACAGTGATTTAACATCACCTGATAGCTATACAGATGCAGCTATTCAAAATGTACAGTTCAACTCCATACCACGTGAAATTATCTGCAGTTCACCGTGTTGTACCGCAGTACGTGATTAGCTGGCCAAAATGACAGACAGGGGCACTGGGTGCATTGGTTGTTAGTGAAATAATTGCTTAATTTAATCTCTTTACTTTGCATGTTTTAATCCTCTTGTTATTGAATATTAATATGGAATTTTACAACTAAAAGGAAATTTTAGTTGCTGAGCATAAAGAGAAGAGGAGCATAACGTGTCTGAAGGTCATAAACAAGATTAATTTAGGAACATAAACATATTATATAAACTGTAGTTCAGGTGGGTAGCTGTGTCAGAATGTGTAGGCTGCAAAGGAACAAGTAATAGATTTATTCCATGCTGAAAGAGAAAAAAGAAAACATGAAGAAGGTTCCACAGTTGAAACGCTGTTTTCTTTCTTCTCTTTTAAACATGGAATAAACCTATTACTTCTTCCTTATGTTAACTGCATATGGCTGGTATTGGTAGTTTAAATAAAAAATACACACCAGTATTCTGCTTTCTTCCTAAACATTTTAAGCATCAAAGTGTGATTATGTGAAAACATTTTGCCTGTCCTTTTCAGCTACAGCTGAAGTTCTTAAGTGGTGCATTGGTGTAATGGCTTAGGCCTGTGCCTTGTATTCTGGAGGTTGGGGGTGTGATCCCAGCTGTTGCTATGAGGGTTTTCTTTTAACAAACAAACATGTCTTTGAAAAACTAAATTGGTTATTATTATCAACACCACATTGAATGTGTTGGTATTTCTAAATATCACAAAACGTTCAAAGTTCAGTGAGTTAAGTGAGTTAAGTGATTAACCTTTTCTATGAATACTTGCGCTTGTTATCGCAGTAAAAGAAAGGCATACTTGAATTTGATTAATAGGAAATATATGGGATCACATATCTGAAGAAATTAATAACAATATTAATTTAAGGATCTAAATATATGTATTTATATAACTGGTAGTATTACTGTAATCCACTTTGTAAACACGTTTTATTTTTAATTTGACTCATTCACGCATGATGAAGTATTATGTACACTATATTAACATGTTTTTTGTATATTTATATAACATTCAATGTTAAGTTATATTAATAATGAAATAAGAACATTAATTAGTAAATGTGAATACTGTTAACTGTTCAACCAGTTAAATTCAAACACTTTATTCAGTGGGGCAATTTAACAGACACCTCAAGCCTTAAAATGAAATTGAGTATATTGTAATTAGAATCGAGAATAACAAAGCGGTATATTACTGAATTTATAGTAATGTGTCTGGTCATTATTAACTTAATAATAATAATTTCAAGCTTCTTGTATCTTTTTCAGAGTCATTTGTGCCTTAAACTGCTGTACAGTGTATTTAAACACTCTATGGTAACTACACTGCCCACTAAACCGCTTTCCCACAAAGTCACGTAGCTGATTTACAGCTGAACAGAACTTTATCTTGCAAAAATTCAGATGTTTGTCAACGTATTTACTAAAACTATCCATCTCAGTAATCTCATTGTGCGCCAAAGTGCTCACTCAAAGTTCACACTCCCAGTAAAATAAGAAACCCGTTTCCCAGACAAAGTTGTGTTGTGTTAACACAAACTCTACTTAACAGAGCCTCTTGTAAGAGCAAGGTGACTTTCTGCTATCAAAACCATATTTACAGCTTTTAAAGTCACACAATGTTTGAATTAGTTCAGGTGGGTAGCTGCGTCAGCATGCGTAGGCTGCAAAGGAACAAGTAACAGGTTTATTCCATGCTGAAAAAAAGAAGAAAGAGAACACAACGTTTCGGCCGTGGAGCCTTCTTCCTCACACCTGAAGAAGGCTCCACGGCCGAAACGTTGTGTTCTCTTTCTTCTTTTTTTCAGCATGGAATAAACCTATTACTTGTTCCAATGTTTGAATTAGGCAGGAACACCTCATTATATCTTATTTTTCATTTCATTTTTTAAAATAAATATAAGGCAACCAGCAACCAGATGTCCTGTTTTTTTTTAACAGTCATTTTTCCACACTGTAGTTTTAAAACTTGAACAAAGATGTGCAAACAGCGTGATGTTTTAAAGCCAATACAGGATAGCTTGTGGGAAATACATTTATTTTGTACTGCATCAAAGTTTAACTTGTTCAGAGCTCCCGACATTACAAACTCTGAGTTAAAAGGAACATGTCAAAATATTTCCAAAATAATCACAAGTGAACGGGTTGATGGATTCGATAATAATAGAGAAATCATAACAACGAGTATAACGACGGAGAGAGATATCATGTTGGTATTTATAGCATTTGGTGGAGGAAGCCATTACACCAATGTGCCATCTACCTCTTTATGATTTCTTATCTATTGCACATCTCCAGTCATTGTTTACACGTCTGTATTGTTTACATTCAAACTGTCTACATGTTTACTTGCACATTGTCTATTGTTTGTTTGTACATTGTCTTGATGCACTGTTTGCACTTTGTCTTGTTTTTTACACTTGTTTTACAATCGAGAGACTTTCTGTCAGTAAGAATTCCATTGTACCAGTACCGGTTACATATGGCAATAAAGTTCAAGTTCAAGTTCAAGTTCACTTGACAGCTTAAGCTATAACTGAACAGGGCAGGCAAAAAGGTTCCAAGTAATCATGGGAGAATGAGTCAAATTGATGCAGATGTTTACAAAGAAAGTCTACTACTCTGATAATTTGAGCTACAGTATATGAATATAATTATATCATTATTAATTTCTTTAGATGTGCGATTCCATGTTATATTCCCTATTAATCAATTTTTTTAAGTATGCATTTCTTTTACTGCGATAACGATCGCAATAATTCATAGAAAAGGTAAAAACATTTGAACTTTTTACAAAGTATATGAACTTAAGATAGTCAGAAGGAGCACGTAAAAAGTTTTCCAAAATAACCACAGTATGCAACTGAATTAAAGACATTGATGCTTAAAATGTTTATGAAGAAAGTGGAATACTGGTGCGTATTTTTTTATTTAAACTACCAATACCAGCCATATACAGTTTACATAATATGTTCATATTCCTAAATTTATATCATGTATGACCTTCAGACACATTATGCTCCTCTTCTTTTTATGCTCGGCTACAAAAATGTCCCTTTAGTTGTAAAATGCCATATAAATATTCAATATTAAGCAGATTTAAACATGCCCAGTAAAGAGATTAAATGAAGCAATCATTTCACTAACAACCAATGCACCACGGTGCCACCAGTTGGTCGTTTTGGCCAGCCAAGCACGTGCTGCGGTATAATGTGCAGTACAGGGTTTTACTATGCATTTTGAATGGCTGCATCTGTATGTATACTTATATAACATCATATAAGCTTTGCTTGCTTTCCATATTGTGTTTCTGTAGCTTAGTGTCAAGAAACAGCTACTTCAGTTACCCAGCAGGAAGACATCTCACTCCGAGTCACGCCGGCACAGATCATGCTTTCTGTTAGATATGAATTCCCAAGGAGCTGTTCAATAAAATTGACACAGGCTGTGATCTCAATGAGGGGCAGCTGGGTCTGCTGTAGGGTCTCATTCCCTGAAATTACTGAAAGACAAGACAGGAGGTCAGTGTCCTTCCCTTAGTCCGTGACAGACTCTCCCAGCAGCTCTACATTGTGGAGACCCTGAGTCACGTATCCACCTCTTGATGAGGGTCTCAGACACTTGGCAAAAAGGAATTAGGAGCGAAGAAGCAGTGAATTCACGGGTGCAGAGATGTCAGAGAAAGGGGCACCTGAAAGGAATCATACCGAGAAACAGCTCAGACAGAGAGAAAGAGCGGGGTTCAATGCAGAAGGGAGATGTGATCTCATAACATTGATGTGTTGAAGGATACAAGAAACAGATCAATCTACCTCCACCAGTCATGTTGACCCAACCAGTGAACCAGCAGCTGGTGCAGTTGTAGAAGGAGCTGCTGCTGTCGGCCAGACAGATGGGCTGGATGTAGCTGGTGAAGGAGACGGGGCTGTCCAGCTTCAGCAGGGCGATGTCATCAAAAACATTCATGTCCTCAGTTGGGTAAAAACTGATCGTCTGCCCCATTCTGGACACTTCATGGGGATTCGAGCCCAGCTGTGTCTGTCTGCCCAGGTACACTGTCCACCTACTGGCATCTTTACCGCCCCTGGAGAGAGAGAGAGAGATCATCAGTGTCAAAGGTCACGTGTGTTACTCTCTGAAAACTCATCGCTGTTCCATCTCTTTTTCAACTGATTATTCATAGGTGTCTCACTTCCTGTTATCGGAAGTTCCCTGAGTAGGAGAACCAAAAGCCAGCAATTCAGCACCTGAACTAATTGAGTTTCAGAGTTGGTCTTGTTACCCTGCCTAGTCACAGTAGAGTAGAGGAGTTTATTGCCATAAATACATGTGCATTGGAACTCGTATCCACGCTGACCTCTCGGAACATACACAGTACCGCAGACAACACCACACAATGTAGATAATTACAAACATAATAAATAATAACAATAGGAGCAATAATAATAGCATCGGGAGCACTGAATAAGTTGTGGGACAGTAAATATGTGTTAGTGAAGAAAAGAAACATGGTAGACCATGCAAACAGTGCAGAGTGCAGATGTGTATTGAGTCTGAGGCCCTGCAGTCAGCTGTTGAGGATGCAGACTGCAGTGGGGAAGAAGCTGCTCTTGAGTCTAGTGGTCCGTACTTTAACAGTGCAGTACCGCTTGCCAGAGCGCAGGGGGGAGAAGAGTTTGTGGCCGGGATGGTTGGGATCCTGAATGATGGATTGGGCTTTATTGCAACAGCGGATGGTGTGGATCGCACCGATTGATGGTAAATCACATCCTATAATCTTCTGTGCTGTTGCCACAACCCTTTGTAGTGCATCTCTGTTGAGCATTGAGCAGTGTCGCTCATCAGTGTTAATTAGCCCCTATTCATCAAACTCAACATACTGATAGACAACAAGATCACAATACAGGAGCAGTGGAACCAGTCCTGTTTGTTACATTTTTAATATCTCAGTACATATAGAGAGGATGTAATCTAGTTCTTTACCCATAGAAGCAAACTAAAGCTGTCAGCCGTCTGTATCTATGGAATCTGTACGTGATCTATGTAATCTTACATATTTCAATCTTATCTAAATATCAGTCTATATAGAGAATTTTATTTTACTTCCTTACTGATAGAAGCAACCTGCAGCTGTCAGCACCCAGTCGCTGTTGATCAGAACGCCTCCACACAAGTATTGACCATCCACGTGCAGGCTGGCCTGCCAGGGCCAGGACCCCTCCTGGGCAGAGTCTCCCTGCAGGACACTGGGACTCAGGGGTGCCTGGCCGCAGGCTGGAGAGACAAGAGACAGAGAAGAGACAGAGTCCTCAGGTGTGTGTGACAACAGGAGAGACAGGAGTCCTTAGGTGTGTGTGTGTGACAACAGGAGAGACAGGAGTCCTCAGGTGTGAGTGTGACAACAGGAGAGACGGAAGAGAGAAGATTGTGCTGACAACCATACCTCCAGTAAGAATACAAAAAACTGGCAACATTTGCTTTCCACATTCCAGCTCTTTCATTCCAAAAACGTAACATCTGTTGCACCTTCACATACCCTGCCTCCGTCATGGCACTCAAATTCAATTTCCAGTCGATAATACTGACAAGGTATTGTCACAGCAGCGCAGCTCGAGACCAGAGGGAGCGGCTCGAGTGTCTCAGCCCCCTGTTCTTCCTGCTACTGCTCCGAGCACTGAGAGGGAAGACAGACCAGCACAGGGAGAGACTCCTAAATGGGCAGCAGATAACATCAGCCCTGGAAACAGAGCCCAAGCACTGGTGCCAGAACAGAACGAGCTCTGGGTCTGGTTTGAGAGAACGGACTGGTGAAACAGGTTTAATAGGGGGA
This sequence comes from Lepisosteus platostomus, assembly GCF_059453375.1. NCBI lineage: Eukaryota > Metazoa > Chordata > Actinopteri > Semionotiformes > Lepisosteidae > Lepisosteus > Lepisosteus platostomus. The sequence goes on from NC_142616.1 coordinate 4,835,370, forward strand.
ATTGTCTCCGTATTGCTTCGGTAGTAGGTTAGTCTTTTATTCAAGGTCGGATTTTCTTTAATTGGATTAAAGGTTGGACTACATTAGGATTAGATTAGGGACCGGTGGGACTAGGAAATCATTTTTTCGCTTTATACTCGAAATTGTTTTATTATTATTTTTCTTCTTAAAAAGACTCCTGTAATCAGCAAGCTTATTGTTCTCTCTCTTTGTGTGCTCGCTTAGCCCTCCTTAGTATCGCCATCGGAATCCTGTACTGCTGCAAATCTGTGATCCCTACAAGGCTTCTAAATTAAGAGTTTTTTTTGTTAACATGTTAAACCTCCCATTTACATCACAGAATAGACCAAATTTCCAGGCCTGCGCAGTGCCATGTTCTGCAATTCAGAGCAAGGCAACAAAACCTCCGGTTTGTGAGGCTTGAGCAGGCTTGTGAAAACTCCTCTTTCACTCCAATAGACCAGTATTGTAATAGATCCAATATTGCTCTCGATTTCGAGACAAATACTCCTCACTTGTTAACTCACCTGTAGATCATAGTGGAACATTTCTGGAGTGAAATGTCTCCTGCACAGCCTGTACTTACTCGCTCGTCCATCACATCACATCACATCAGTTATTACAGTGACTAGTGAGCAGGAAGGACCTCTTCACATCCCAGTACACCAGTCAGTACAGGGACTAGTGAGCAGGAAGGGCCTCTTCACATCGCAGTACACCAGTCAGTACAGGGACTAGTGAGCAGGAAGGGCCTCTTCACATTGCAGTACAACAGTCAGTACAGGGACTAGTGAGCAGGAAGGGCCTCTTCACATCACAGTACATCAGTCAGTACAGGGACTAGTGAGCAGGAAGGGCATCTTCACATCACAGTACAGCAGTCAGTACAGGGCCTAGTGAGCAGGAAGGGCCTCTTCACATCACAGTACATCAGTCAGTACAGGGACTAGTGAGCAGGAAGGGCCTCTTCACATCACAGTACATCAGTCAGTACAGGGACTAGTGAGCAGGAAGGGCCTCTTCACATCGCAGTACATCAGTCAGTACAGGGACTAGTGAGCAGGAAGGGCCTCTTCACATCACAGTACATCAGTCAGTACAGGGACTAGTGAGCAGGAAGGGCCTCTTCACATCACAGTACATCAGTCAGCACAGGGACTAGTGAGCAGGAAGGGCCTCTTCACATCGCAGTACAACAGTCAGGACAGGGACTAGTGAGCAGGAAGGGCCGCTTCACCTAGCGATTCACACAAACTCTCCCTCTGCCCATGGCAATATCAGGAGTTTGCAACAAAATGGCGACCATACAGTGCTTTCACAAAGTTCAAGATTTTGTGCTCAGTTTGAAATTTGTACAATTTTACTATACCACCAATGAATCGATTTTGTTACCATTTTTACCAGATTTAATTAACTGTCTCTCCCCTTTTACAGTCACAGGCAATAGGACATCTCTTCTAAAATCAATTACAATTCTGTTTATTTTGTGTTTAAGAACAGTGAAAACTTATTGTAGAAATAAAGCTCAGTAGATTAATGCTTCTGGGGCATTAATTTCACAGCCCTCCAGGTGAGAGAGATTCTCCTCCTTCACCACCTAACCTGAACTGCAATTAAAGCCAGCAGCCTCTACCTTGTCTGTTCTTTTTTGGCATTTAGTTTTCTTTTTTTGAAGCACAGATGTGTTATATATTTTTTAATTAATTCAACTGTTCAGACTTCCTGACAATGTGTTGTTTGTTTTTACCTTGATGGAAAAAAACAACACAATCGATACTGATATCAATACTACTTATACCTGTGAATAAATGCAATAATAAATGATAAAATGACACAGATCTTTATACAAACCAGTAGAATTCTACTGTATATTGATATGATGTGACTGTTTTTTCTGTATTTTAATTAATTATGCTTATTGTTGTGGCTGCCCATGTTTTTGTTTCATTATATTTTAATAGATTTTTAGTTTCGTGAGGCAAAGACTGGTTTTTAATTAAAAAAAAACAAAGGTCAAGTGACTTAAGTTCAGACATTTACATCTGGACTTCATGATGATAATGTTACTGGACCCGAATACAATGGACTTGAAATTAATTTCAAGGAGATTGTTTTTTTTAAATATACCGTTTTACCAGACACATTCATATTATAGAAGTCTTTTTTGCACTCTATTTTCAAGGCACTCAGCACTCAGCACTCCTGTGGATACACTGTGCTGATAAATGAGGACAGTAGAGTTCGTCAGAGCACTAAGAGACACAGGTCAGCCACTGGCCAGACAGACACCACCTACCTCTCACTGTCAGGACCAGAGCCGCCAACACGCAGAGACTGATGCCCACCGCCATGACTGCTAGTGTGTCAGAGTCCTGTCTCCAGCTTCTCCTTTCTCTCCTCTCTCCCTCTGTCTGTCTCCTGCTCTGATATACACACCTGGAGAGACACGCCTCCTGTCCCTCCCTCTCTCCCTCCCTCCTCTTTTCTCTCTTTCTTCCCCTCTCTCTCTGTACCTCTTTCTTCCTCTCTGTCTTCCTCTCTCTCAGTTCAGTAATACTGCAGCTCAGTGAATTTATAATAAAGAAGCAATCAGTAATAAACACACACAACAGGACTGGAGACAGTGAAAGTGTGGTGATTTCCTTTAAATCTCCCTGAAATACATATGCTTTACAGTACTGTGCTTTTATCACTATTCCATTGGGCTTTACTTGTCTGCACTGGTCATTACTGGATGCCCTCTGATTTTACCACAGTCTCACTGGGCTTTAATGCATTGTGTTGTACTTTTACCAAAATCTCACTGTGTTTTACTCTACTGTGTTTTTACCATGATCTCACTGTGATTTACTGTGCTGTACTGTGATTTCACACTGATCTCATTGGTCTTTCCCGCTTTGTACTGTGTTTTACCACGGTCTCCCTGGACTTTAATGCAATGCACTCTACTTTTACCACAATCTCGCTGGGATTTACTGCATTCATTGCATTTCTACACTTTTTTTTTGGAATCATGTGAAATAATTTTTTTTTTAAATATATTTTTTGTATACAAATTTGATAATTACCAACGACTCAGACAGAAAGTCAAGGAGCTCTTATTCACTATGACATCTCAAACAAAGAATTTGTTTTTCATCATTTTTGTAACCCTCCACCCAGATGCCTTCGGGCCCACATTATTCATTTATCACACTTCACGAGACTTCTCCTTACTGGGCTGGTAGACCTAGTCTTCACATGACAAAGCTTTCAAATACATAGTAGGACTTTACGTTTCAGTATTATTCACAGCCAATATGTTCAGGCATGAATGAAATGTTTGAATACCTTGGAATGGTCAAGTCTGCACTGAATTACCTAACCTCAATTTTAAACCCACCTGATTTAAAAATAATTTCCTTATTTCAAATCTGCAAGTAGCAATTCCAGCTGTTTTGAATAATTTGCTGGGGTGCAGGAAAGCCAGCCAGAGCTCATGTTGCTGGACTAGTTGGTCGTGGACCCCCGTTTGAGCTCAGTGTAATCTGGCCTTCAGGGTTTCTGTTAATCCTAGACGCTGACGTGGCTCCAGTGACTCTTATTTTGTTTCCAGGTTCTGTGTCCTCAAACAATACTTTCTGAACACTGATAATTCTGTTTCATTTTGGCAATGAGTGAAAAATAATATTCTCACTTTATTCATTTTATTGTGGAAACAGAACACAAGATAAAAAAATGAAGTAAAAACACACAAATCTTGATCTAAGCAGGGGAATCAAACCCCATTTTTCCTAAATTCTTGCAGACGGTGTCCGCAGACGGATCTCCTGTATTATTCTGGCACTCAGTTCACTGAGGGGAACCAAACCCTTCCTTGTGCATCATGGTTCCATCCTTCACATGTTTCCAAAGACAGGAGATCCACGGGCAACACTGTATTCCTGAATTAATAAACACGCACAAACTGTACAACATTTCTTTGTTTCAAGTTTCACGCCAGCCTCCAGTCCTTGATCATTCGCAGTGCTTGTGCTCAGTTCTGGAGCTCCTCAGTTCCCCAACATTGTCCTGTGGCTGTAGGGGCACACCAGTCATGTGGATCCAGTCTTTTCCGATAGGGATGCAGATTGACCTGCAACGAGCCTGTCTTGCAGAAGTTCTGTACTCTTCTCACACAGAACAACACAGAATGAGGGATCCGGATCCACACCAGAGGTTGGACCTGATGTGGAACCTGAGAGGTAGCAGACAAAGAATGGAAAGATCCGGTTGTTTCCAATGCGAGAGAGGGCTAGGCGAGAGACGTGGTCAAAGACGAGTTCGAACGTTTTTTATCCGATAAGGCTTGAAGGCATTGAACAGATGGTAGCGACCAATGCCAGGCAGAGAACAGAGGGGTTTGCGGGTTTAAATGTTATGGGAGGTGGAAGGTGCAGTGATGAGTGGAGAGTTGTGGTTGGTTGATTGACGTGAGTTGTGTGTGGCCTGACTGCAATGCTCTGTCTTTCTTTGAGAACCGGAAGCTTCTATCTGCCTCTCTCTGCCTATCTTTTCTTCCTTTCAGTCCACCAAAGAGGATCTCAGCCAGTCCTGGATGCCAACTCAGATCACAGAGAACCCCACTTATATAAACACACAACAGGACAGGAGACACAGAGGGAGAGAAGAGATTTCAGATTTACAGTGTGGAATTTAGCTGTAGTGTAGAGTGTGCTTTTGTGGTCTAACAGCACAGAAAGTCCCTGAGGTGTTACTAGCTGTGGGGTGTTGCAGGAACATGTTTTTCACTATCACATCCTTCTGCAGGTACAGAAGCCCCAGAGGCCAACAGGTTATTTTCTATGATATTAAATCAGAAGTCATCCCTCTTCAGATAGGATTAGTCTGCAACATTGAGATACTGCAACACAGACATTGAGAAAGAGGAGATCACAGAGAATCCCTCAGTAATTCACACACACAACAGGACAGGAGACACAGGGAGAGAGAGGAGATCACAGAGAATCCTTCAGTAAAAAACACAATAGGACAGGAGACCCAGGGAGAGGGAGAGGAGATCATAGAAAATCCCTCAGGAATAAACACACACAACAGGACAGGAGACACAGTGACAGAGAGGAGATCATAGAGAATCCCTCAGTAATAAACACACACAACAGGACAGGAGACAGAGGGAGAGGAGATCACAGAGAATCCCTCAGTAATAAACACACACAACAGGACAGGAGACACAGTCAGAGAGGAGTGTGCTTTTGCTATGCTCCTGCAGTGATTTACAGCTCTTATTGTTTACCATGATCATACTCTGGGATTCTATGGATTCTGTACATTTTTAAATACAACTAAGATTTACAGTGTGGAATTTATCTGTCAATCATCTCACAGTGCGTTCAGTCCAACAATGTGGTCTAACAGCACAGAAAGTCCCTGAGCTGTTACTAGCTGTGGGGTGTTGCAGGAACATGTTTTTCACTATGACATCCTTCTGCAGGTACAGAAGCCCCAGAGGCCAACAGGTTATTTTCTATGATGTTAAATCAGAAGTCATCCCTCTTCAGATAGGATTAGTCTGCAACATTGAGATACTGCAACACAGACATTGAGAAAGAGGAGATCACAGAGAATCACTTAGTAATAAACACACACAACAGGACAGGAGACACAATGAGAAAGAGGAGATCACAGAGAAGTTCTTAGTAATAAACACACAACAGGACAGGAGACACAGTGAGAGAGGAGATCACAGAGAAGTTCTTAGTAATAAACACACAACAGGACAGGAGACACAATGAGAAAGAGAAGATCACAGAGAAGTTCTTAGTAATAAACACACAACAGGACAGGAGACACAGTGAAAGAGGAGATCATTGAGAATCCCTCAGTAATAATCACATACAGGAGACACAGAGAGGCGTGTGTTTTCATGATCCTACAGTGGTTTCCCGCACTTTTTATCATGGTCTTACTGTTTGGGATTTAATGGGGTCAACATTAGTACAAATTCTATACATTTGTAACTGAACCCAAATTTTAAAGAGTGGAATAGAGTTGTAGAGCTTCTCATCTTTGTTCTGTGCAAAAAAGTGGTCTAACCTTACTGTTACTGACCTCTGATTTGCTGTGGTGTGTCAGAGGAATGTCGTGTACAGAAACCCTGGAGCCCCACAGGTTATTTTTGGTGAACATCTTAAGATAAGATGACGACCCCTTTAAGACCTGACAGGTTTAGACTACAACATTTTCATGCCTGAGCAAACATTGAAATACAGAAAGGCAGAATTTCAACTTTCTCAGATCCCTGTCAACCAGTGAGAGTTTTTCAGGGATTGGTTGCAAAGTGAAGAGATGAAAAAATGTTTAAAAAATGCTTTAGAAGAAACTACATTACACAGAGTACTATGGTGATCTCTGTTCTTATTCTCTGTTCTCTATTTAATTGGAAAAACTGAACATGGCCTGTCTTGTTTTCCAGCCCAGAGCACATTTACATAAATATGAAGATCTACCAGAATTTTATGTCCAGTGTCCAGTGATCCTCAAGCACTGAAGTCTCTCTAAATGTGATTCCAGAGTGAAGATTCTTGCAGCATGGTCTGTGTCTGTCTTGAATGTGCAACACAATACTTTGACAACTCTCCACAACACTGATATATATATATATATTCAATATTTGATGTTTTCATTTCTTCCTCACATGTAACTCATGTAAGGTGGTACAGTATGGTGTAGTGTGTCAGAGTCTAAACTTGTGTGTTGTGGGTATAAGTCCCTTACAAAAGACTCTACTGTTGAACCTTGTGTGAGGTATTTCCTATGACAAATTGTAGGAAGACCATGTAGCAAGTGAAATGAAACAGGCAGAAATAAAATCACTAGTTCAAGATGTAAGAAATGTTGAGAATTTGTAAAGAATATACAGATGTAGCCCTTTAGAATGCTTGAGTTGTCATGCGGCATACCACAACAACCATGGTACAACAAAAATAATAGAAAAAATATCTGTAACACTGCCTTAATGTACTATATGTCTGTCGTATACAACTGTGTGCATTCAGTAAATCTTATTTTAATAATAAAAATGTAATGTTTATTAGCTTATTAGTGGCTTTCTGTGCTAATCATATTGTATAGAGTAACTAACAGATGTTTTAGTACATACTATGTATACAAATGTGTATACAGTACACAGATGTGAACTGTATGTATAGTAATGGTGTATTAATAGTAGTAAGAAAACATAAAGTTTTAATTGTTAAATGCATTATACATCATGACTTTAAAAACATATCTTATTTAAAAACAAATAAGCATGTAAAAATACAAAAAAGGGGCCAGTATTGACTTGAATGACATATGTGCTATCTACACCAGGCACTTTCCCTCGCAACAGAGCTCGCTGTATCACCTGCAAGTACCGATGATATTAAACAGGGAATTGTTCTCCAGAAGAAAAATGGAAATAGGGTTACTGGGGATGGAATTATGGCTGCTGGACTTTCTTATCGAGAGACCACAGGTGGTGCGGATAGGCAATAAAACATCAACACCACTCACCCTGAGCACTGGAACCCCACAAGGCTGCTGTCTGAGTCCAGGGTTGTACTCCCTATTTACTCACGACTGCACAGCAAGACACAGCAACAACCGCATCATCAAGTTTGCAGATGACACCACTATAATAGGACTGATCAGTGATGATCACGAGTCCACTTACAGGGATGAAGTTGTACAGCTGCTTAGGTGGTGTCATAGCAATAACCTGGACTTGAACGTAAAGAAAACGAAAGAGCTAATAGTGGACTTTCGGAGACACAGGCCACACACTCACAGCCCACTCAGTATTGATGGAACGGAAGTGGAAACAGTCACCAGCTTTAGGTTTTTGGGAATTCACATCTCTGAAGATCTAACCTGGACTGGGAACACTGACTCTATCATGAAGAAGGCTCAGCAGCGCCTCTATTTCTTGAGGTGCCTCAAGCGATGGGGGATGCCAATACATGTGTTGGTGAACTTCTACCGCTGCACCATCGAGAGCGTCCTCACCAACAGGATCACCGTGTGGTATGGCAACACCTCTTCTCGAGAAAGAAAGGCACTGCAGAGAATGGTCAATATGGCCCAGAAGATCATCGGCTGCGGTCTCACCGAGATTAAACAGCTCTATGAGGACCGCTGCCGTGGTAGAATTCTGGCCATCACAGAGGACAGTCATCACCCCGGGCATGAGCTCTTCACCCCACTGCCCTCAGGCAAGAGATATAAGAGCATACGGACACTGACCACTAGATTCTTCAATAGCTTCTATCCACAAGCAGTGAGACTGGCGAACACATTTAGCCATCCCCCTCGGACCACACCTACACCATCACCATCTACCTCTTTATGATTTCTTATCTATCGCACATCTCCAGTCATTGTTTACACGTCTGTATTGTTTACATTCAAACTGTCTACATGTTTACTTGCAAATTGTCTACTGTTTGTTTGTATATTGTCTTGATGCACTGTTTGCACTTTGTCTTGTTTTTTACACTTGTTTTACAATCGAGAGACTTTCTGTAAGTAAGAATTCCATTGTACCAGTACCGGTTACATAAGGCAATAAAGTTCAAGTTCAAGCTCATATGTTCAATATCTTTGAAAAGTAATAGAGACAGGACCTGACAACATGAGTCTACAGTCACATACCTTCATGTTTTCTGTGTGTAAACAGAATGATTACTGTCCTGACCCATTACGTTGAGCACTTATTTGAAACGGTTTTAGAAATATTTTTTTACATTTGAAAATGAACAATGAATGAGAGAGATTTGGGGTGAGAGAGAGATTTTAGGGGACAGCTTGTGTGTGGGTGAGAGTGAGAGCTTGTGTGTGGGTGAGGGTGATGCACAACATTTTAAAACATTACACTCATTTAATAGGCTTTAGATGTTTTGAAATATGTAATTTTGTGTTGCTTTCATGCAGTACACATGAAGATGAAAGCAGCACACAGCAAACAGCTTTTCATCAGGGACAACAACATCCAAGACCTGAGTGCCGTGTGAATGCCTGAAGTACCTGGTGAGACAGGTTGGGCTTAAACAGCCTGGTTTATGGGCAGCCTGCTGGCTACAGGACGAGGAGACTCGAACCCCAGTCAGAGTGAGTGAACTGCAAGGTGGAGATGGGGCAGAGGAGAAATGTTTGGGATGAACACTTAGGGAGGCCTCTGAGTTCAGTATATGGAACTAGTATTTTAATAATGCTGATTAGGTACAGCTGCTCGAGATTTACTTGCCGTTGTTGTCCCTCCTGATCTGCGGTGAACAACTTCATCCTAGAGCAGCAGTAGAGCAAAGAGGCTTGAACACCAGAAACTTAAACACATTGACCACCAGACCACTGGCGCGGGAACACAGATGGGAGGGAGGGGTGTGTGAGCGAACGATTCTGAAAGGCTCTCTTCTGCATGTCAGAGCTGTTCGAATGTAAGCGTGATGTTCTTCAGAAGACCAGTGAGCACATTTCCTAAACCTTTGTGGCCCGCTTGGTGAATTTTATGTTTTTTGGTGCCTATCCATTGTGGAAATTTAGCATTTTCATATACAGCATTTCTACCCTTTAACTATTATATTACCTTGTGTTTACTATGGCATTATTTTAGTTTGGGGTTATTGACAATTATTAAGGTTGTGTCAACTGTGTATGCTCAGAAGAGACTGACGCAGACAGAAAAGCTCCTCTGAAACCCGAGTTGTTTCAGGGTTTTCCCACCTGCTGAAAAGAGGGGAAGTCGTGACTGCAGGCGTGACAGGTCTCTCACTGACACCAGGACATTCTGCAGGAGCTTGGCATGTCACTGGTGTTGCTCCTGACAACCACTGTAAACATTACAGTATAGCTTAAACCCCCTTTTTAGAGCCTTCTGTAATTATGCACAAGGCACAAGGAACATGCACAATACAGAACACCGCTCCAGTGCAGGGAACACAGAGACACAGACACACACCAGGGCCAATGAACTTACGAGCGTGTCTTTGGACTGTGGGAGGAAACCCATGTTGAAGCAGTGAGGATATAAACTCTCCATGTAGACAGCACCCCAGGTCTAGAACTGGAACCTGAGAGGAAGCAAAGCTGACCACTGCACCAGCATACAGGCACACACCCCTACAAGCATAAATCTGCTGAGCAGTCAACAGCAGCCACTGGGGGGTGCTCCTGAGAGCAGACACTGGGAAACACCCAGCCCTGGGGAAGAGGCAGCCCTGTGTCTGTGGGGAACTGAGAGCTTTCCCTGTGAGAGGACTGATCAATACTCCCAGAGGGCTCAGAGAGGCGAGCATCGTGGGCCCACACCCAGGAACTCATGGCTCAATTTTAAGATTTAGGACATCAGATTCCTTGTAACAATAACATCTATTTGGTTTTATGTTTTTTTTTTTTTTTTTCGTTCTAGTGCTGAACAGCTGAGCTGGTTTTCATACAGATCTTTCAGTGAAATGACAGACATCCCCCTTTAGATTCACTATGTCCGGGACAATGTTCTACAGTATGACGGCTCACTCTCAGTTTCTCTCTCTCTCCCCAGCCTGTGGCTGGTTGTCACACACACACACCTGAGGACTCCTGTCTCTACTGTTGTCACACACACACACCTGAGGACTCCTGTCTCTCCTGTTGTCAGGTGTGTCATACCCACACCTGAGGACTCCTGTCTCTTCTGTGTCACACACACACATCTGAGGACTCCTGTCTCTACTGTTGTCACACACACACCTGAGGACTCCTGTCTCTCCTGTTGACACACACACACCTGAGGACTCCTGTCTCTCCTGTTGTTACACACACCTGAGGACTCCTGTCTCTCCTGTTGTTACACACACCTGAGAACTCCTGTCTCCTGTTTCTTCTGTCTCTTGTCTCTCTAGCCTGCGGCCAGGTGCCCCTGAGTCCCAGTGTCCTGCAGGGAGACTCTGCCCAGGAGGGGTCCTGGCCCTGGCAGGCCAGCCTGCACTTTGATGGTCTATACTGGTGTGGAGGCTCACTGATCAACAGATCCAAGAGGGACATCGTCGATACAGCTATCATTTAGGAGGATTTTCTGGTCACCAGAGATCTGCATGGAGTACTGGCACACAGAAGGCCATGATGGATGGCCTAATACTTTTATTCATTTATCTTTTTTTTAAATTGTATAATGTTAGCATGCCCAAAGGGGTTGGGCAGCCAGTTGACCTTGGAGCCTTTTGACCTTGGTTTTTTTTCTCCTTACTGTCACGCCCCCTGCAGCCAGAGGGCGCTCCTACTCTGGCCTGTCCCTAGTTTCCTGTGCTTTGCTGCCTGTGAGTGCTTGTTATTTTTCCTTTCTTTTACTGAATGTGAAATACTCCAATATTTCCCTCTACACTTCTGGTATGTTTGAGAGTGTGTATGTGATATGAATGAAGTGTGAATGATACTTACCCTTTTGTTGTTTTTTGCTAAAATCACTGCAGTGTTTTCCCCAGTGGAGTATTGTATTGTATTGATCAAGATCGCCACCAGTCACCTTTCCTGTTTGTAGTATCACACAAATGATCTTAAAGGGAAAAGTGACTGGTGAGCCATCTATAAATAACCGATGTAAGGTTAGGTGTTTTGTTTACGTGAATATATCACAGTTGCATTTTTTGGGATGGTTAAATACTTTATTTTGAGCAAACTGCCCCTCTCTGTTAAGAAAATGTGAGCGAGTCCCTTTAAGAGGATGGTCCTGAGAAGAGGAGCTATAAAAGGGACTGGAGAGCTCAGTATGGAAGGTGAGTATGGAAGTATGGAAGGTGTGGAGAGTACTTCTCTGAGGGTTTTTTTTTTTGTTATCCCTATTTTGATGGCAATACATCCAGGTTTGTTTGCATCTGAAGACTGCTGTGTGGGAGTTTCTTTTCTTTTGAGCCAAACCTGGTCACTCGGCCGGTGACACTGTCCTTCCGGTGTCTCTCTCTCTGGGGATATATATTTCCAGGTCTCTGATTCTCCTTCGCTCATCATTGACGTTCAGATGTTCTGAGACCCTCCTAGCACCAGGTCTCCCCACGTCCGCTGCCTGAGGGTATTGGTTTCTATACGACTCCTGAACTGCTGAGCCCGGGCTAACCCCCGTTCTGCAGCTACGCATAGGGTCTTTTTCCGCTCTCCTGCCATTCCACGGTTCTTCCCTTCCGACATCCGTGACACTAAGGAGTTTTTGGTTCCTCTCCTCTGTTGTCTTCTGGCCTTTTCTCTTTCAGTATTCTCAACATGTATGGTCATTTGGCTTTGTTAAGCTCCTTGGGGCAACCTCGTTGTGCAAGGCGCTATATAAAAATACATTGAGTGGGGGCTGGCCGCTGCATCATGCTTCAATGGGTAAAGAAATAGGAAATATCTTCTCTGTATGTACTGAGATATTAAAAATGTAACAAGTAGGATTGGTTGTAGTCCTCCTGTCTCGTGTTCTAATTGGCTCTCAGTATGATGAGTTGAATAAACAGGGGCAGAGTTGAGGTCAGTCTTTACACCCTGCAACACCACTAGTCAGTGGTCACAATGATGACCCTGACATCCGATGAGTTCCTGTCTTGTGTTCTTATTGTCTGTCAGTATATTGAGTTTGATGAATAGGGGCTGAGTTTATTTCACACTGTGCGACATTGGTGAGGAGTCAGTTTGACAATGATGACTTTGAGAATGGACGGGTACAGCCACTGTGGGGCTGCAGGGCTGGAGAGTTGAGGTTCTGGAACTGAAAGATGAAGAAAGACAGCACTTTTGGCTTTGGTACAGATGCTGTGGGAAACACTGGCTACAGCAAGCCCTACTACACTGAAGAATAATCAAATGAATTTCTCTTTCTGTCCAGGAGCAGCTAGGAGACCAGTCAGTGGACAGTGTTCTGACACATCTGGGCTCTATTGCTTGCAATGAGCAGCCCCCCTGTCTGCATCCACTGACTTCACCCTACCCATCGGTCTGGCAGATGTCAACTGCTCCTTCCACACTGGTAATCAGCTGCTGGGTCACTGGCTGGGGAAACATGACTGAAGGGAGAGGATTGTCTCATACTTGTGTCCATCCATATAATGAAGGCTTCATATAACCCTTCTCTCTTTCACAGTCAGAGATGAACCTCAGTTCAATCCCCTTCAGCATCCCCTGTCTCTGACTCTGTCTCCTGTGGGCACTGATCTCTGCCAGCAGACAGGGGGTCAGAGGTGACACAAGTCACTCTTGTCGTCTGTCTCCTGGTCACTTTCCATCAGCTCCCACACAGCACACTGCTGCAGCACACTCTCACTCCACAGCTGTACCACTGGGTCCTTCAGGGCTCTACAGCAGGTCTCCACCTGTCCCTGCGTCACACACCTGTGAGCCCATGAGCCCTCAGTCCTGAGTGTCTGAGACCCTGAGGAGAGGCGGAGATGGGGCTCTGAAGCAGGAGGAGTGAGACCTCAGACCTCAGGACTCCACACAGGGGTGGAGCAGTGGCACTGTGGCTAAGGATCTGTGTCTGTGGCAAGAAGGTTACCGGTTCAAATCCTGCGGCTGGCAGAGGAATCCTACTCCGTTGGGCCCCTGAGCAAGGCCCTTAACCCAAGCTGCTCTAGGGGTGCTGTACAATGGCTGACCCTGCGCTCTGACCCCCAGCTCCTCTCCCTGTCTGTGTGTCTCATGGAGTGCAAGCTGGGGTCTGTGAAAAGACAAATTCCTAATGCAAGAGATTGTATATGGCCAATGAAGTGATCTTATCTTATCTCCACACTGTAGAGCTGCTGGGAGTCACTGACTGAGGGAAGGACACTGACCTGGACATGTCAGGGATCCAGACCCTACAGCAGGTCTCTCTGCCCATTACTGAGACTGAAGCTTGAGGCAATCAGACCTTAAAAATGTCTATAAACAAAGAGTGGTAACAAATTCAATGATCTGTGTTGGACAAAAGAACATTTCATCCTGTGGGGTAATTGTAGACAAGCATGACACTAAGATGCTATACCATCCATACCATAAGCTGCTATACCATTGTGTACACGTGGAATATAAGACTACAACATCTTTTCAATTTGTATTAACCCCTCTCTCTCAGTGCAGTGTTAATGTACTGGAGTGTCCAGTCAGTGTGTGTGTATTAACCCCTCTTTCTCAGTGCAGTGTTAATGTACTGGAGTGTACAGTTAGTCAATGTTCTGTGCAGTTACAACAAGTTATTTCATAACTTATTAACCTCCAGAGCCTCTGATGGAGAAACATGCCTATAGAAAGTCTACACACCCTTTCCAATGTGAATTTCTGTTCTGTTACACTACCTCTTTGCACAGTAGAGAAAAACTATGAGGTAAAAAGTAACACATTTTGTGGCCTAACAGCCTGGAGTCGAGACACATTGAATCTGAATTTGTTTGACCTTTATTTACACATTGTAGCAAAACACCTTCAAGTGGAAAACAAACACTCATTCTGAGATTTAATTCCGAATGGGAATCTAGAAAAATAGGTTGGAGAAGTGTTCACACCCCTTAGAGCAACTGGAAATTAGTGTCACTACTACTTTACTCTAATTAATGTAAACACTAGCCTTCTGAATCACACAATAAACTAACTAACCTCCAGCTGGGTTCACCTGTCATGATTCTGATGATTCAGAATGAACTCCAGTAGGTCTCCTCTGCTGGGCAGTGGATCTCCCAGTAAAAAGACAACTATGGGCAACAGCACCTCCAGGATAAAGCTGTGAAAAGGCACAGAGCAGGAGATGGTTCTAAAACACTTTTTGTATAAATAATGGAAAAATAAATGATGATTTCAGGCTGTAAAGTGACAAGATGTGTGACTTTGGAAAGAGTGTGTGGATTCTCTGTAGGCACTGTACCAGCAGAACTACAGGTGAACACTGAAACACAGATTCCTCTGAACACACCACAGCGTATAAGAGTTTCCTGATCGTCTGAGCCATTAGACCACATTTTTGTGCAGAAAAACCTTTGAGCTAACTCACGCAATGTAATTATTCTGTCTGTGTAAAAATGTACAGAATTTATGCAAATTGTACTTGATTCTTTAGAATGTAGAAGAGTGAGATCAAGGTAACAGGGATGTCAGGTACATCCCAGTACAAATATAGTAAAAACACACTCCTCTCTCACTGTGTCTCCTCTCCTGAGTGTGTGTGTTACTGAGGGTTTCTCTGTTATGGGTGATATGGGGGCACTGTGGTTAACATTTCTGCCTCAAAGTACTGTACTAGGGCCTTGGGTTCGATGCTGGACCTTGAGTGTGATCTGTGTGGAGTGTGTTTGTCCTCCCTATGTTTCCAAAGGGCTCTGTTCCACTGTACTGGGACTGTAGGTCCTGTGGTAACAGGACTGTTGTACTGTACTGGGATTGTAGGTCCTATTGTAACAGGGTTGTTGTACTATACTGGTACTGTAGCTCCTATTGTAACAGGACTGTTGTACTGTACTGGGACTGTAGCTCCTATTGTAACAGACTGTTGTACTGTACTGGGAATGTTGCTCCTATTGTAACAGACTGTTGTACTGTACTGGGACTAGAGCTCCTATTGTAACAGGGTTGTTGTACTGTACTGGGAATGTAGCTCCTATTGTAACAGACTGTTGTACTGGTCATTCATCCAGCCTCCCTTACATAGTCAGTTTAATTAACGGCAAAATACTGCTCATTCAAACCTCCCACAAGGCAACTGGAATTGTCACTGAGCAAAACATTGTGTTTTCTCTCTTCTCTTTTCAGCATGTAATAAAACGATTACTTGTTCCTTTGTAACAGGACTGTTCTACTGAACTGGGACTGTAGCTCCTCTTGTAACAGACTGTTGTACTGTACTGGGACTGTAGATCCTATTGTAACAGGAGCACTGGACTGGGACTGTAGCCCCTATTGTAACAGGACTGTTCTACTGTACTGGGATTTTAGCCCCTATTGTAACAGGAGTACTGTACAGGGACTGTAGCTCCTATTGTAACATGGTTGTTGTACTATACTAGTACTGCAGCCCCTATTGTAACAGGATTGTTGTACTATACTGGGACTGTAGCTCCTATTGTAACTGGACTGTTGTACTGTACTGGGACTGTAGATCCTATTGTAACAGACTGTTGTACTGTACTGGGACTGTAGCTCCTATTGTAACAGGAGTGTGCTACTGTACTGGGACTGTAACTCCTATTGTAACAGGACTGTTCTACTGTACTGGGACTGTAGCTCCTATTGTAACAGACTGTTCTACTGTACTGGGACTGTAGCCCCTATTGTAACAGGAGTACTGTACAGGGACTGTAGCTCCTATTGTAAGAGGACTGTTGTACGTACTGGTACTGTAGCTCCTATTGTAACAGAATGTTTGTACTGTACTGGGACTGTAGCCCCTATTGTAACAGGACTGGTCTACTGTACTGGGACTGTAGCTCCTATTGTAACAGGACTGTTCTACTGTACTGGGACTGTAGCTCCTATTGTAACAGGCTTGTTGTACTGTACTGGGACTTAAGATTCTACTGCAGGACTGTTGACTCAAGGAATCACATGGGAAGAGAAATCAGGCTTTCAAGTTACCTGGACATAAAATGCTGGAAGATCTTCATATTTATATAGATGTGCTGTGAGATGGAACAGAAGACAACCTATGTATGCTCAGTTTTGACCCTTAGATGGACATAAAAAGAAGAACAGAGAATTTCAAAGAGCTGTGTGCTTCACTATCATCAGCTCCTGTAATGTCATTTATCTGAACTGTTTTTTTTACATCTTTCTCAATGCAACCAGTCACTGAAGATTGCTCCTTAGCTACAGTACGTCTGGCCTCAAAAACATTTTTTGGACAGTTTTACTGGGTGTTTTGACATTTTTTTCATTTATCAAATTGTAGAAAAAAACCTGTCAGATCTGTAAAGGGGCTGTCATCTTCTCGAACATCCCAGAAAATAAGCCGTCAGCCTCCGGGGCCTCTGTACCTGCAGAACGACATCCCAGTGAAAAACACATTCCTCCGCCACCCCACAGCAGCTCAGAGCTCAGAGGCTTCCAGTGCCGGCAAACCACATTGTTGCACAGAAAAACAACTAGAAGCTCTCAGCTGAATTCCATGCTGTACAATTGGGTTTATTTAGTCAGAATTTATACTTAGTTTGATACCATAAAATCCCAAACAGTAAGATCCTGGCGAAAAGTAAGTGTATTACAACTGTAACATCATAATAAAAGCTCACTCCTCGCTGATTGTGTCTCCTGTCCTGTGGTGTGTGTTTATTACTGAGGGAGTCTCTGTGATCTCCTCTCTCTCTCACTGTGTCTCCTGTCCTGCTGTGTGTGGTTATTACTGAGGGAGTCTCTGTGATCTCCTCTCTCTCTCACTGTGTCTCCTGTCCTGCTGTGTGTTTATTACTGAGGGATTCTCTGTTAGGGTTGGCATGATGGTACCATCGTTGGAATTACAGTATCACAGCACTGGGGTGTTGGGTTAAATTCCTGAGGATTTATCAGCATGGAGTTTGCATAGGATTCCTCTGGCTGCTCCAGTTTCCTCTCACAGTCCAAAGACATGCTGGTAGGATTTAGGCTTCTGAGGAAAATTGGCCCTGGTGTGAGCGCGTGTGTGTTTGTGTCTGTCTGCGCCCTGTGATGGGCTGGCCCTCTTCCCCGATTCTCAGAAATACTCAGGAAAACACACAGGATCCTTCCTCCCTCGTCGGCATATCCCTTGTGTAGGGTTTGGGCATTTACTGGGACAATTATTAATCACAAAATGATTCTTTTGATGGCCTTAGAATCCAACCAGGCGATATAACTCAAACAACGCACACACACAGGTACTAATACACGAGGATACATTTATTAATACATAGAATATGCATGTAAACCTAACAGATCTTATCGAGAGGGTTATCAGAATACAAAAGGTATATATTCAGTCAGTTACGAAGAGTTACATATATCAAGAGGACATACGTTCAGTATATCATTCATTCAGACCGTTTCATAAATGAACTTGGTTATAACTTCTACATTGGATACTCAAAACAAGTACATAACTCTTAGGAATTAAATTGATATCAACTGGTTGGGATAACAATTGAATTCTCGAGCAGTAATGCAGTGAAGTTGAATACTCATCCAATCTCTGGGGATTCAGATCTCCTGCGGACTCAAAGAAACAGTTGCAGGCTGTTGCTGTCCAATCCGCGCTCTCTGGTTCCGTGCCAGGCTGTGCTGTGCGGCTTGCGACGGTGCGCTGCTGATGCTCACTGACCGGCTAGTTAGTGTTGGCTTTAACTAGCAAAGTTTGTGCACAGGAGAAAAGATGACTGTGGGTCCCAGCAAGTCAGGAAGAGGACCGGTTCGTTCCTGATGAAGCGCTAGTTCTGAATAGTGATTCAGCTGTCCACAGTTCCGACCTGTTCACGAGGCTTGCTGCTGATGCTAACCTCGGGTGGATCGTCTGGTTACTCTCTGGCAACCTCCGCTCTAGACTCTTAGAACAGAGGAAAGTTCTGGCACTCGGACACACTTGCTGTTCCGTGGTTGTCCGGGCTGAGTCTCAGGATGGTCAGGAGGCGCGCTGCGAGAATGTCCTGCCCTTGGGAGCCTTCTGCTCCTGGGCCGTCCTGCCCTGGAATTCTCCTTTGAATTCCCTTTAGAATTGTCCACAGAAGTCCACAGAATTCCCTCAGGCCCTCTGTGTTGCCTCTTTTTACCTGGAGGAACTTCAGCTCATTCATTGGCTGAAAGTTCCATGGGCATCAGAGTCCCACGTGGGTTACTCGGCCCTACCAGTCCCTGATTGGTTGATCAAGGTGAGATATGAGTTACTTACTCCTGACACTTAGGAATGCAGTCCAGATGTCCATCTGGCACTCCCTAGACAGATAGGCGCCAATGGATGACCATTGATCATGATAGCCAGGCTTAGCTAAGTGCATCCCCCTTTGGGAGCTGTCCCTTATCAAAAGAAAACATCTTTAAATCAGCCTGCATGAATAGCTTCTCTGTGGCTGCACCACAGAGATGAAGAGAGAGATGAGGCCTCATTTGGGAAAGCACAGAAACACTTAATTCTGCCTTATTAATAAGCCTCGCCGCTACACTTGTAACAATCTGTGTATGAGCGACCTGGGCTGAAAAACAAGGCAGTGATAGACGCAAAAATAAGAACTGAGAATGTGGTGTCACTGTCATCAGTGCTGCCTGGGCTTCAGGGCAGAATCAGATCAAGCGCTGCAAGCTTGGTTCCCAGCATTGTCGAAGAAAACTCAGTCTTCACTCAGGTTAGGAGATTGTCAAGCAGAGATCTTTAATTCAATCAGCTGAAGGGGAGCATATCACAGAGGAGGTGTTTCCCCTAGCACTCAAGACATGCTCACTGGACTGAAGTGACACTTTCCTTTTTATACATTAATTGTAGGCAAGACTTTAACATATCAAAGGAACGTACAGGGAAAGGGACAGTGTCAGAAGTCAAACAAACAGGACAGGAAGATGCCATTCGGCATCCTGCAATCTGTTTCATTTCTCTCTGGTTGAATGGGTGTGAGGAATCACAGGCTTTAGTTTGCAACTAAGACAATGGTTTTACAGTAGGTGAGAACAGAAAACCTTTCCTGCGCATAGTCACTGTCTTGACCTTTTCACTCAGTCTTCCACAGCATGGATAATAATGATGTGCTGGGGCCAGTAAAGTGGGATCATGGGGGAAAATATGTCTTTATATTAATGAAACGTGTCATAGGACACTGCATGAACTGACACTCTATAGCAGCTTCTTCCTGCACTTTTTGCAGTCTGCAAAAAATAACATTTATAGATGTAACACCTGTGATGTAGCTTAGTGTTAGTCTGAATCCTTGTTTGCACTGTGACTCCATCTTGTCTCCCTGCAGCCAATCAGTCAAGATCTTTCCATGCCTGACAGGAGCCTCACCAATCTGATTTCAAACAGTTCTACTGGGTATTGGAGTGTTTTCTCACCTATCGAGATGTTGTAAACGAATCCTTCCAGGTCTGAAAGGTGAGGTCTACTTATTTAACACCCCAGAAAATAACCTGTGGACCTCCAGGGCTTCTCTGTCTGCAGAACTACATCCCAGTGAAAACCACATTCCTCCGATACACCACACCAAATTAGAGGTCAGACACTTTCTATGCTGTCAGACCACATTTTTGCACAGAAAAACAATACTCTACAGGCAAATTTCACACTGCAAATCTTGAGCATGTTTAAAAAAGTACAGAATTGATCTCTGTTGCAATGCACCACCCACCATGACAGTGACAGAGGGGGAGGGCAGGGGGGTGTTACACACCTGGACTCTGCTTGACAGAGAAAGAAACAGGACAGAGAGTCACAGACAGAGCAGGGCTTGGAGGTCTACCCCTGTGGAGCTGGGCAGGACAGTGTCATCAGCATGGCCCACCAGGAGGCTGAGCAGAGCCTGCAGAGTCTCAGGGGCAGGGGAGGACAAGGGACAGGCAGGCTGAAGCAGGGTCCTGATGCAGGACAGGAGTGCAGGCTGGACACAGGGGAGGATCTTTGTCTGGACACAGGGCAGGATTGCTGTCTGGACACAGGAGAGGATGGCTGTCTGGACACAGCAGAGGACTGCAGGCTGGACACAGGGCAGGATTGCTGTCTGGACACAGGAGAGGATGGCTGTCTGGACACAGGGGAGGATTGCAGGCTGGACACAGGGCAGGACTGCTGTCTGGACACAGCAGAGGATTGCAGGCTGGACACAGGGCAGGATTGTTGTCTGGACACAGGGGAGGATTGCAGGCTGGACACAGGGGAGGAATGTCAATCTCAGTTCTCAAATCCAGACTGAAGACCTATTACTTCAGCCTAGCCTACTCACACCTTACATTATAGCCTGCTGCCGCCATGGCTGCTGGTGCTGCTGTACAGGCCATTGTGTGTCTCTGTGTTGGCCCACCAGGCAGATACATCTGTTCTGACCAGACTATCCTATTCTCCTCCCCACATGTCCGGATGGCGCCCAGGCTGGGCACCATCTGAGCTGGATGCTGCATCACTGCCATGGATCCGAGAAGTACATCGTGGACATAGCTATCGTTTAGGAGGATTTACTGGTCGACAGAGATCTGCATGGAGTACTGACACACAGAAGACATGATGGCTGGATTGATACCCTCATTCATTTATTTCCTTCTTTTTAAATTCTATTATGTTAGCATGCCCAAAGGGGTTGGGCAGCCAGTTGACATTGGACCCCTAGAGGACTTTTTTTCCTTACTAAGGAGTTTTTGGTTCCTCTCCTCCGTTGTCTTCTGGTCTTTTCTGTTCTGTATTCACAACATGTAGGGTCACTTGCATTGTTAAGCGCTTTGGGGCAACCTTGTTGTGAAAGGTGCTATATAAAAATGAATTGAATGCTCACTACACCGAGCAGGAGCTCCTCTCTACAGCCAGGATCTCATCACACCTTCCCTCCTCAGTCCTCAGTGCAGGGCAGCAGGAGGGTGGAGACACAGCCTGCAGCCACTACAGCTCCCAGACGCCCCACAGTGGGGAGGATGAGGCACTGCTAATTGTAACTCCATAAATCTCAAAAAGTAAGATCCTGGTAAAAGGTAAGTGTAGTAAATCATTATAGGATTATAATAAGAGCATACTCCTCTCTCTCACTGTGTCTCCTGTCCTGTTGTGTGTGTTTATTAATTGAGGGATTCTCTGTGATCTCCTCTCTCTCACTGTGTCTCCTGTCCTGTTGCGTGTGTTTATTAATTGAGGGATTCTCTGTGATCTCCTCTCTCTCATTGTGTCTCCTGTCCTGTTGCGTGTGTTTATTAATTGAGGGATTCTCTGTGATCTCCTCTCTCTCTCTCATTGTGTCCCCTGTCCTGTTGTGTGTGTTTATTACTGATGGATTCTCTGTTGTCTGTCTTCAGTCCAGTTGTGTGTTTTTAAAACTAAGGGGTTCTGTTGTGTGTTTATAATTGAGGGATTCCCTGTTATATCCTTCCTCACTGTGTCTCTTGCACTGTTGTGTTTATTACTGAGAGTTTATCTTTCCTCTCTCTCAAGGTGTCGCCTGATTTTTTGTGTGAATATTACTGAGGGACAATAAGTGATCTCCTAGTATGTGTGATTTTTACTGAGGGTCTCTCTGTAGGGCAGAGACACAGTTGCATAGTTACACAGTGGTTACCCCATTTATCTCCAACACTGGGGACCTGCACTCAATTCCTGGCGTACTACAGTATCTGGGTGGTGTTTTAATGATCCACTCTTGCTGGTGTGGTTTTCCTCAAGGTGCACTGGTTTCCTCTCACAGTCCACACGTGCTGGTAGTCTTAGGGCCTTCTAGGAAATTTGATCTTGGTGGGAGTCGCCCAGTTATCGACTGGCATCCCAGCGAGGGCGTACCCTGCCCTGCCCACATTGCTTTCTGGGATAGGCTCCATTCACCTGCAACCCTTTCACCTTTACGTTCACCAGTAACGATGAGAGGGCCTATGGGGATAAGGTCAGGACCCTGGTGTAGTAGGGCCTTGACAATGACCTCTCCCTCAGCGTCAGCAAAACCAAAGAGCTGGTTGTGAATTTTAGACAGCAGGGTGGGGACCACACCCCTATTCACATCGATGGGGTGGCTGTAGAGATGGTCCGCAGCTTCAGGTTCCTGGGTACCTTTGTTACTGATGATAACGGGGTCCCAGCGTGTAACTGGAGCTACAGAGAAGGCGCAACAGCACCTTTACTTCCTCAGACAGTTGAAAAATATTGATCTATCTGCAGGTATTCTTACTCCAGTCTGCAGGTGCTCTGTTGAGAGTGTGGCATCACCTGTGGGATCACAGTGTGGTCTGGCAGCAGCTCGTTGTCTGACCGGATGGCATTACAGGGGGTGATCGGGTCAGCCCAGTCCATCACTGGAGCACAGCTCCCCGCTATTGTGGACGTTTTTACAACCCACTGTCTCAGGAAGGCTAGAAGTATCGCTAAGGATACCAGTCATCCTGGTTCCTCATTTTCTCCCCCTGATCTCTGGTCACCAAGACATGAACCTCCAGATTCAGAGACAATGTCTTCCCACAAGCTGTCAGATTATGAAATGCTACCCCTACCACTGATTCACACTGATGTTTCTTTTAACCCCAGATTCCTGAGCTTTAGGACCATCTTGGTGGGAGCAATTGTGTTAAAGGCCAAGCTGTAATCTATTAACATCATCCTAACACGGGTGGCCTATCTTCTAGGATAGTATGGAGTGCTAAAGATATGGCATCATCAACAGACCTATCTGAGCGGAAAGCGAACTGAAGTGGGTCAAGGGAGTCTGGGACAGTGCCGTTTACAGTATATAAGACAACACTAGTCTTTCCAGGCAACATCAGCACTGAAGCGAGTGTCACTTGGTGGTAGTTGCTCAAACAAGTTATCTTTGTCTCATCGGACAGTGGCACAATTGAGATTTCCTTGAATGACTCTGGTACAGCTGACAGGGACAGAGCGAGGTTAAAAGTGTCTGCATACACGGGAGATAGCTGGTCTCCACAGGTTTTAAGGACACGAGGGGAGACACCACATGGGCCAGCTGGTTAATGGGTTTTCACTCTCTTTAAGGTTTTACGCCCCTCATGTTTAGACAGCTGTAACACAAAGTCTCCTGGTTCACTGGGAGCCCTGACAGCAGCTCGGTGTTCTGAGCCTCATAGCAGGAGTAGAAGATGTTTAGCTCATCTAGTAGCCAAATACCATTGGTGCTGCCTTTATAGTTCATAGCAGCCTGAAATCCTTTTTAACATGTGCTTTGAGTTGCCCAAAGCAGTTTTTCTAATTTGTCTTTATATTCCTGTTTTCCAGATAATATCTTTCTCTAGGTCAGACCTTGTTTTTTATACTCTGTTCTTTTTTTCACTCGGCTCCCTTTCACCTTATTGGAAGGCTGTGCTTTAAGTTTGAACACAGAATGTCTGTGTTCATCTGGGGCCTCTGATTGGGACATATCTTCCTGGGAGGTCCACATCTATCCACATAGTAGGGCTGTGATCTCCTCTGTATACTCATTTCGATCACTGGAAGAATCTTTCCATATACACCGATCGGTCATTTCCAAACAGTCTGCGAGTTCTTGCTCAGCAGCGTCCTAACAGCAGGTGGCGCTCTTCAGCTTCTGCTTGTAAACAGGAGGAAGGAGCACGGAGGTGAGGCCAGACTTCCCGAAATGCAGACATGACATGGAGCGGAATGCTCCTTTAATGGTGGTGTAGCAGTGATCCAGTGTGTTATTGCCTCTGGTGGGAACAGAGACCTGTTGAAAGTGCTTTGGTAATACCATTTTTGAGGCTTCAGTAGTTAAAGCTCCCCGCCATGATAGAAACAGCTTCCGGATGCATGTTTTCATATCTGCCGATGACGGTGTACAATTCCGCTAGCGTGCAGGTGAATGTACACAGCGGTCATCGTAACGGCATAAAAATCCCTCAGTAGATAAAAGGGGCGACATTTAATGGTGAGGTATTCTAGATTACATGAGCAAAACCTGTAGAGAATTTCTACGCCAGTGCACCAAAGGTTATTAATCATGAAACACACTCCACCTCCCTTCTTCTTGTCAGTAGAATCAGCTGTGCAGTCAAGGGCGGATTCATGAAAACGCCAGCATAGGCTGTAGCCTGAGGGCCCCAGATTGGTCAGGGGCCCTTGATTGGCCGGAGTATTTTTTTTAAACGGACCTGTGGGACTGATTGGCTGGGCTATTTTTTTTTCAAATGGACCTGCGGGCCCCCGTTGGTCCATAAAAACGTTGAATAACTTGTGAACCACTGATTGGTTGGATGCAATTGGTTGGCAGTTCAAATTTGTTTTGGCGGATTCATGGGGTGATCTCGGGTGCAAGTCCGCGGTAGCCGGCCTCGAAATGTGCAATAGAAAATTATGCGGGCGGGGCACAGAAATGAAAAACAGGGAGGTTTAAAGAGCAGCGTGAGCAGGATCGACTTAAAAGGATCCCCAGATTGACTGGTTATTTCGGGTTGGCCGAGCCGGACCCTGATCCTGGGTTTACAGCTAACATTGCAGCCAGTGCTACCACAACGCTTGAAAAGTTAGCTGCAGCCAGCTCTAGCCTGGGCGCGGTCTACCTCGCCGCCGATCACGAGGACGAGGAACATGCGTCAGAGGCAGGGCCATCTGAAACGCCACCACCATCCGCCACAAAGCCCAACGAGCCGCCACCACGGCTGTTGCACCTGCCGCCGCGGAGCTAACAGAGGCCGCAATAGCGGCTCCCGCTTCCTCGAGCTCGGACCCCGCACGCCGGGGTGAAACAGACGAGCAGGTGAGCGGGCATACTGGGCTCGAAATCGTGTCAGAACCAAGACGCGGATGTCGCAGCATCGGAAAGACAACATCATCACCAAAAGAGGTAAGCGCTTGGAGAAGCCACCTTTAAAGGCGCTATATAAAATAAAGTTTATTATTATTATTATTTCTCTAAAACCCTCTTCAAAAGAGAACTCGGAAATGGCGAGTGTGTGTCAAGAGAATGGCTGCTGTGTCCCCCTTCGAGCGGTGCAGTGCTTGTTCTGCGTGTCAATTATTTGGGGACGGCGATGATCGGTCCGGACTGACCGCAGGCTGTAGTGACGCTTGGCTGGACACGCTTGGCTGAACACGAAGTGTCGGAGGGCCGTGGAAAGGCTGTGGTCGCATACGTCATGCGCTGCGCTGATAATGGTCTGATAGATTCAGAACTAAAAAGGGTTTGACACTGAGTATGAGTATTGGGCTAACGTTTTGAAATGGGTGGCTGCAGCAATGAAGTTTTTAGCAGAGCGAGGGCCGCCTTTTAGGGGATGCAGCTGAAGAATGGAGAGATAAGAAAGATGCCCAGGAAGTAGGATAATAATATTATTTTCATGTTTTTTGAATGTTTTTTTGCAAACTACACAGTTTAGTGGCTTGACATAGGTTTTGTGCTCAAATATATATAAAGATGCTGCCTGTCATTGGTCAGTAAGATAAGGGCATGTATTTGGTAAGCTGGCT
This sequence comes from Lepisosteus platostomus, assembly GCF_059453375.1. Taxonomy (NCBI): domain Eukaryota; kingdom Metazoa; phylum Chordata; class Actinopteri; order Semionotiformes; family Lepisosteidae; genus Lepisosteus; species Lepisosteus platostomus. Next base: position 4,861,381 of record NC_142616.1, read on the forward strand.
ATATGCCCAGAACATGAAAAGAACTAACTGCTAACTAGTCTGCAACTTAGATATAATTAATTGGCAGGTGTTGCTGTTTTATCATTTGTTTAGAATATGTCATAGTAACTCTTTATGTTTTAAGGTATAAAGGACCATCTTCAGCTACTTATTTTTTAAGTCTGGTGGTCGCAAACCAGACTTCCATATGCATATGAATAAAGGGTCTTCTGCTTCACAGACACCTGAACTTTGTCATTTGTTTGACACTACACATCGAAACGTTTGGGCGCTCCAACAACGGGAACTTCATGGGTGTCCTCGAAGTTATCAGCGAGTTTGATCCCTTCTTGAAAGCCCATATAGAAAAATATATAATCTTCGATGCAGTTTACTGACTGATTTGCATCTATCAACTGCAGGGGTCTTACACGAGTAAGCTCAAACAGGGTCCTCATTGGTCTCTGCTGTGCTGATGTTGTTGATGTTGTTGTGTAGCGTCGGTTTCAACGCAAGCGTGCGCATGATTTCTGTTGTCAGCTCGCAGATTGGCTGTGACTCTGATGTATTGGTTGCATTGCTGTACTTGCATTATAGGCTATTGTAGTGTGTGCGTGCGTGTGTGTGTGTGGGGGGGGGGGGGCTCCCTGTGTAAGTGTGTGTGTGTGGGCTCCCTGTGTACGTGTGTGTGTGTGCGTGCGTGTGTACATACGTGTGTGTTTGTGTGGGCTCCCTGTGTACGTGTGTGCGTGTGTGCTCCCTGTGTACGTGTGTGTGTGTGTGTGTGTGTGTGTGTGTGTGTGTGTGCGTGTGTGTTTGTGTGGGCTCCCTGTGTACGTGTGTGTGTGTGTGTGGGCTCCCTGTGTACGTGTGTGCGTGTGTGCTCCCTGTGTACATGTGTGTGTGTGTGTGTGTGTGTACGTGTGTGTGTGTATTTCCTGCCACATTACGTTCTGTTTGAATCGGCGGTAGCAGCTCGTAGTCCGAACGCGTCACTGAATTATTCCAGTCTTTTTTCGCTCGTGTTTCTCTGGTAATGGGGTGGGGTTGGGTGGGGTCTGATCACCTCAATCCGCCGCTGTGTGCGGTCCATTCTGCACAGCGGGTTGTACAGCGGCACCGGGAACGTTGGGCTTCAGTGAAACAGAGGACGCCTGAGCGTTGATGGGACAGTGAAGTCCGTTGGCCTTACTGTCCAGCGGCTGCACTTCTGCCAGCAGGATGCTGGGGGCCGGCGGGCGCCGATGCGCCACGACTCCTACCCCCCCCCTGCGCTCGTGTCCCCGTTTGCTCACTGCTCCAGCCGTGTGCTTCCGGATCCACTGCGTCAGATTCAGTCAGAGCTGAAGCTCTAAACCCTGCCGGTGGTGGGTGATGGTCCCACGCGGAGCTTTTGCGCGGAAAATGAGACACGACACAAAAACAAGCAACGTCAGCGAGAGAGTCGCACACAAGATGGCACCATCTTGTTCCATGTGCGCCAAAACCGCATCCAAGAATTTATGGTAAAAATGGGGTGTGTTTCCCCAACTTAGCTGAAAGAAGATTTTGTGTATTTTTCTACTTTCTTAAATATAGACTTATTATGGAAACTTTCTTTGTTGTTGCCATAGTTAAAAAAATATATATATTTTTCATCTTTATGATCAGGAAATTAAACAATATTGCCAGTGTACCGAAGGTATTTTTTGAGGGCACAGAACCTGGAAATAAAATAACGCTAACTGGGCCCCTTCTAGGATTAACAGAAACTCAGAAAGGCCAGATCACACTGAGCTCAAACAGGGCCCCACGTCCGACTAGTCCGGGAACATGGGCTCTGATTGGCCTTCAATTAGAAACCGGCTTTCAATTAGACAGCCAGTTAGACAAGGACACAGGGAAATGATTCAAAATATCTGAAATATCGTTCAAATCAGGGGAGTTTAAGTTTTGGTAATTCGGCACAGACTTGACTATTTCAAGGTATTCAAACATTTCAACCAGCACCTTAACACATTGGCCACAAATAAGCCTGAAACTGTGAAGTCCTACTGTGTGTCTGAAGGCTGTGTCATATACCTCCTTGTGAAAGCTACCAGCCCAGTAAGGAGAAGTCTCGTGATGTGTGATAAATGAATAATGTGGGCCCGAAGGCACTGGGATGGAGGGTTCCAAAAATGATGAAAAACAAATTCTTCGTTTGAGACATCAAAGCGAATAAGAGTTCCGTGACTTTCTGTCAAAGGATTCGTTAGACCACATTCCTGTGAGGACAAACTGCATCTACGCCTACCTCCCAGACTAGCAGGAGACCATGTTCATATACAAACCCAAAGAATTGATTTAATTCTATTCCACAAAATCCAAAAAAGTGTATTCAAGATCAAACTGCAGCAGAGTGCTGAAAAGTGCTACCACAGTCAGACTGTGTTAAAAACACAGTGCAGTGCAGCAGAGACCACAGAGATTATGCTTAAAGCAGTAAAGCTCAGAAGAGATCAGGGTAAACGCACAGCACAGTTAAGCCTGGTTGGACTGCAATAAAAGCACAGTACATTGTAGTAAAGCCCAGTGAAATTATGGTAAAAGCAGAGTGCATGGAGTGACGTCCAGTGGGAACATGGTAACACACAATACAGTGCAGTAAAGCACAGTTCAATTAAGCGCAGTGATAAAAACACTGTGCAGTAATGTATAAGGGGCTTATACTAAAATGAGAGCAAATGGAAGTGAATAATCTCTCTCACACTGTGTTTCCTGTCGTGTTGTGTGTATTACTGAGGGATTGTCTATGATCTCTATTCTCTCTCACTGTCTCCTATCCTGTTGTGTGTTTATTACTGAGGGATTGTCTATGATCTCTTCTCTCTCTCATTCTGTCTCCTATCCTGTTGTGTGTTTATTACTGATTGTTTCTTTGTAATAAATTCATTGAGCTGCAGTATTACTGAACTGAGAGAGAGGAGGACAGGGAGGAAGAAAGAGGTACAGAGAGAGAGGGGAAGAGAGAGAGAACAGAGGAGGGAGGGAGAGAGGGAGGGACAGGAGGCTTGTCTCTCCAGGTGTGTATATCAGAGCAGGAGACAGACGGAGGGAGAGAGGAGAGAAAGGAAAAGCTGGAGACAGGACTCTGACACACTAGCAGTCATGGCGGTGGGCATCAGTCTCTGCGTGTTGGCGGCTCTGGTCCTGACAGTGAGAGGTAGGTGGTGTCTGTCTGGCCAGTGGCTGACCTGTGTCTCTTAGTGCTCTGACAAGCTCTACTGTCCTCATTTATCAGCACAGTGTATCCACAGGAGTGCTGAGTGCTGAGTGCCTTGAAAATAGAGTGCAAAAAAGACTTCTATAATATGAATGTGTCTGGTAAAACGGTATATTTAACTTCTGCAAGACAGGCTCGTTGCAGGTCAATCTGCATCCCTATCGGAAAAGACTGGATCCACAAGACTGGTGTGCCCCTACAGCCACAGGACAATGTTGGGGAACTGAGGAGCTCCAGAACTGAGCACAAGCACTGCGAATGATCAAGGACTGGAGGCTGGCGTGAAACTTGAAACAAAGAAATGTTGTACAGTTTGTGCGTGTTCAGGAATACAGTGTTGCCCGTGGATCTCCTGTCTTTGGAAACATGTGAAGGATGGAACCATGATGCACAAGGAAGGGTTTGGTTCCCCTCAGTGAACTGAGTGCCAGAATAATACAGGAGATCCGTCTGTGGACACCGTCTGCAAGAACTTAGGAAAAATGGGGTTTGATTCCCCTGCTTAGATCAAGATTTGTGTGTTTTTACTTCATTTTTTTATCTTGTGTTCTGTTTCCATAATAAAATAAATAAAGTGAGAATATTATTTTTCACTCATTGCTAAAATTAAACAGAATTATCTGTGTTCAGAAAGTATTGTTTGAGGACACAGAACCTGGAAACAAAATAAGAGTCACTGGAGCCACGTCAGCGTCTAGGATTAACAGAAACTCTGAAGGCCAGATTACACTGAGCTCAAACAGGGGTCCACGACCAACTAGTCCAGCAACATGAGGTCTGGCTGGCTTTCCTGCACCCCAGCAAATTATTCAAAACAGCTGGAACTGCTACTTGCAGATTTGAAATAAGGAAATTATTTTTAAATCAGGTGGGTTTAAAATTGAGGTTAGGTAATTCAGTGCAGACTTGACCATTCCAAGGTATTCAAACATTTCATTCATGCCTGAACATATTGGCTGTGAATAATACTGAAACGTAAAGTCCTACTATGTATTTGAAAGCTTTGTCATGTGAAGACTAGGTCTACCAGCCCAGTAAGGAGAAGTCTCGTGAAGTGTGATAAATGAATAATGTGGGCCCGAAGGCATCTGGGTGGAGGGTTACAAAAATGATGAAAAACAAATTCTTTGTTTGAGATGTCATAGTGAATAAGAGCACCTTGACTTTCTGTCTGAGTCGTTGGTAATTATCAAATTTGCATACAAAAAAAATTATTTCACATGATTCAAAAAAAAAAAGCGTAGAAATGCAATGAATGCAGTAAATCCCAGCGAGATTGTGGTAAAAGTAGAGTGCATTGCATTAAAGTCCAGGGAGACCGTGGTAAAACACAGTACAAAGCGGGAAAGACCAATGAGATCAGTGTGAAATCACAGTACAGCACAGTAAATCACAGTGAGATCATGGTAAAAACACAGTAGAGTAAAACACAGTGAGATTTTGGTAAAAGTACAACACAATGCATTAAAGCCCAGTGAGACTGTGGTAAAATCAGAGGGCATCCAGTAATGACCAGTGCAGACAAGTAAAGCCCAATGGAATAGTGATAAAAGCACAGTACTGTAAAGCATATGTATTTCAGGGAGATTTAAAGGAAATCACCACACTTTCACTGTCTCCAGTCCTGTTGTGTGTGTTTATTACTGATTGCTTCTTTATTATAAATTCACTGAGCTGCAGTATTACTGAACTGAGAGAGAGGAGGACAGAGAGGAAGAAAGAGGTACAGAGAGAGAGGGGAAGAAAGAGAGAAAAGAGGAGGGAGGGAGAGAGGGAGGGACAGGAGGCGTGTCTCTCCAGGTGTGTATATCAGAGCAGGAGACAGACAGAGGGAGAGAGGAGAGAAAGGAGAAGCTGGAGACAGGACTCTGACACACTAGCAGTCATGGCGGTGGGCATCAGTCTCTGCGTGTTGGCGGCTCTGGTCCTGACAGTGAGAGGTAGGTGGTGTCTGTCTGGCCAGTGGCTGACCTGTGTCTCTTAGTGCTCTGACGAACTCTACTGTCCTCATTTATCAGCACAGTGTATCCACAGGAGAGCTGAGTAACTAAAGTGCCTTGAAAATAGAGCAAAACAGGAGATTAGTTAATGAGTCTATGTCCAGTAACAAACGTTTTTATAAAAAATATTAAAGGATTTTCTTAAAATTCAAAAAAGATAACCAAGATGAAATACTAAAGTCCTAAAGCTTGTGACTCAATTTTCCAGCTCCTTGCCAGGTTTCTGTTAAAGGCTTCCACAGTGTACAAGCACAGGGAACCCCTTTTAATGATGTTAAGCAGGGACCAGGAGGATGTATATTTTTCCAGAGACTCAAGTGTGATAAACAGTATTTCTCTATAACAATCAGAAAGAGAGTCAAAGTAATAGAAACCAGGATGAGGAAACAGAAGATTACATTCACATACTTTTATGTTTTTCTATGTGTCATTTCTATAATGACCCTTTAAGTCAATTTAATTCAAAATATTTTATTTAGCTTTGAAGGACAGAAGTTAAACAGCAAACAGTGAAACACATTGTACGGTACATTTCAAATAAAACTGGTTAAAAAAACATGGCCACAAAAGGTCCTTAAAATGATTTGGCAAGTAACAGAGTTCCTGTGTAAGGATCAAGTCCTACATTATAGAATAAGGTATTAATACGTTCATTTGATATTTAATAAAAATCTATCCAATGGAGATAATATTGACGCAACATCTTTACACTATTTTTTGAGTCTGATGGCTTCTAGAACACGGTAGAAGTTTTCTTCTACCTGTCTTGCACTGTGGACAGTGAAAACAGCTTCCTACAGGCAAAAGTTCAAAAGACTGCTGAAGAATACGAGATATAATTGTGCTGAAAAGGTCATTGAAAAGTTTCAGAAAAGCTCAGACTTTCCAAGTTAACAATGAACGAGAGACTGAGCGTGTGAGAGAGGGAGATTTTGTGTGCATGAGAGAGAGTGAGTGATGAGCAACATTTGTAAGCAGAACTCTTATTTACACAAATCTGTAATTTTCATAATTTTCACGTGCAGTTTATCTCATGCACAAAGATGAAAGCAACACACAGCAAGATACTTTTAAATTAAACAGTATAAATTCATGTACAGTATAATTTTATTTTTTGTACTATATTTCGTATTTTATATTTTGATATATTTTGTATTATTACATAAAGTTACTTTAAACACTTTAGATATGATAAGGACATTTACAGTAATACTGTAAACAGTATTTGATTAATTTATTATACAGTAAACAGTAGTTTGAGTAATAGCTCTGATATGAGGGTACAAGGACTAAAGATAAATATTTACAATACTGTTGGATTTATAAAATAATTTTCTTTCTTTTTAAAGGGAACAGGAAGTGTGTGCCTCATCAGGCACAGCACTTAGTTTTTATTTCAGTGCATGAGCCTTGTAAAACCACCAGGACGAGCTAATAAAGCTTAACCTCTCATGTACAGCATTTGAGCTGTCACCAGAAAAAACTGTGGAGGGATCTTTTTCAAATTAAGAATTTAAGTTGTATACTCTTTGAACTTTTAATCATTTTAAACTGTGAATTACAGCATGTTAATCATTAAAAATTAAAAAGTCGGTATATTTTATAAAAGCAAGATTGCTCAGTTGGACAAAAGTATACAACCTTCCACCTTCATATTTTAATAATGCAGAAATATTTTATGCATCAAAGTCTTTATGGAAGATATTACTGATAGTATTAATAATGAATGACCTTGGGCTATAAGCTCAAAGTATTACCATATTGTAACCGTCTGCATTAGTTTAACTGTTGCAACACGAAAATACTTTATTTTTTCATTGACAAAAAGTAACACCACAGCATATCGTTGATCTGATCACGTATTCGTTTCCAATCATACAAAGTAAGTGTTGAGAATCTCCGATTCACCATGCTTTTCACATGCTCATAAACGATATTAATTTAGGAACAAAAACATATTACGGAAACTGTATATGGCTGGTATTGGTAGTTAAAATAAAAAATACACACCAGTATTCCATTTCTCCCTAAACATTTTAAGCATCAAAGTCTTGCATTCAGTTACATACTGTGGTTGTTTTGGAAAAGTTTTTAGGTGTTCTTTCTGTCTATATTAAGTTTATATACTTCGTAAAAAGTTATAATGTTTTAACCTTTTCTGTGTGTATGCTTGTTATCGCAGTAAACAAAAGCATACTTTTTAGAATTTGATTAATAGGGAATATAATATGGTATCGGGTATCTAAAAAATTAATAACAATATAATTATATTAATATACTGTAGCTCAAATTATCGCGTAGTACACTTTCTCTGGATATGTCTGCCTCAGTTTCACTCCTCCCCATGTGATTATTTCTCTGGCGTAATTAATCTAAATTAATCTCGTTTATGACCTTCAGACATGTTATGCTCTTCTTCTTTTTATGCTCAGCTACTAAAATTTATCTTTCGTTGTAAAATTATCAATTTAGAAAATGACACACGTCACACATCTCAAATGGGCAATTTTGGACGTTGCATTTTTGGAAGTCTCTAATGTAATCTAATGTGCATTCTTGTATTCATAAAAAGTGTTAGATTTTTGTGAAATATTGCATATTTTAGTACATAAAAAATGAAAGAATTGTGGAGAAAATATTTTCAGTTTAACACATTTTTTCAGCATTTATTTTAGATTTCCCAAAATCATCGTCAACCCTGTTACTTAAAATAAAATCCCCTAATATACATATAATGACGGTGTGATCCAAAACATGAGATATCATATCTTATTAGGATGTGAAAGCAGGCTTCTAGTTGAACCCCTGATGTTCCCTTGCTCTAGTTTATATTTAAAAATGTTTGGCTGGATAGTATTGTGGTGTCCTGGAAGCAAGATGCCCCAGGTGCCTGAGCACGTCACCCTGAAGCCTTCAAAATTGCAGCTGCATTTTCCCCTTTCCCTTCCTCTATCAATAGGGGTCTCCTTTCCACTTTTCCTGCAATCTCCGAACCCCAAGCTCAGCAGCTGGCTCTGTTACACTCTCTTCGCTTTGCTACTTACCCTCTCTTACCTGAGTGAGTGAGCATGCCTCTGTACTCAAATGGGGCAATAAACTGGTAAGCTGCAGTTCCAGTCTCCTGCCTCTCTTCTTACACCACCGCCCATGCAGAGGGAAACTGGGGGGGGCACTTCATACAGTATTCTTTAATGCTACTAAAAATAAGTAAAAATGCATATTAGATTGATTATAAAATCATTAACATTATCACGAATCTCATCATTACCTTGTTCCCTACTCAAAACGTTGCTAGAGGTGTCTTTATCATTTCTCTCTACCGACCCAGAAACTGGTTATTCTTTTCCCTTTGAGAGACAGTCCCTGCTGTCGGGGGATTCTGATATTTGGAATGGAAAATTAATCAAGATTCAACATCGAGAATTGCAATCTAACAAAATCTTAGCCGGCAAACGTCTTGCGTTTTTTTTTTCTGCATGGGTCTGCACAGAAACAAATGTAATGAAACTTCACCTTAAATCAACATAGCAGCTGCATATTTTTTTCGTTGTGAAAATGTGAAGACCGAACTTGTTTCATTCATACTGTGCACCAAACCATATCACTGCTAAAACACACATGCATGACGTGCAATATGAGGTGATAAACGGTAGAATGCAATCATGATCACCACTGTATCAAAAGTTAGAGGAGGATTCAAATTCAAACACAAGTTTGAAAGGGCACCTGCAGTCCCAATTTCTCAGACTGTGTCACGGTTCCACCTGTCCCAAGGAGACCCAGCGTCCGTTAATCACCGCCAACCGGCTCCTAATGACCAATAACAGCACCACCTGAGCTGACTATCCTATCCCACACTATTTAAGGACTGCTTACCTGCCCCAGTTTGCTTGGCATCGAATCTATGAGCAGAGCTTTCCCCTTCGTGTGTCAGCCCAGCGCGTCTTACCTTGTTCTTCCTGATCTCCCGGCTTTGTGACCAGTTCGCCTTCTTAGACTCGGGCTTCGGATTTGACTTCTTGGATAAGTACACCTGGCTTTTTTACTTCTCTCCTAGGAGTTCTGACATCATGTTCACTTCATTACAGACTGGTCATTAAGTCTTACAGTGACAGAATAAATCCCATTGTGGCCATAGGGAAATCTCACAACTTTCAGATGAAGCACAGAATCGTGAACCTGGTGAAAGTACTGTAAGTTGTCATGTTGTTGCAAACCTGTGGTCTCGCCACAAGCAAGAGTTTGTGTGAATTGCAATGTGAAGCAGCCCTTCCTGCTCACTAGTCCCTGTACTGTAATGACTGTGATGGACACAATAAGTGCAGCAGACATTTCACTGCAGAAATGTTCCATGCAGAGTTAACAAGTCAAATTGTCTGGAAGTCAAGAGCAATATTTCTATTGGATTAAGAGATGTATTCACAAGCCTGCTTGTTTACCGTCTCATAGAGTCGCAACACGTCGCAGGCTGTTTTGTTGCCTCGTTCTGAATCTCAGAGCATGGCGCTGCGCAGACCTGGAAATTTCTTTTATTTTGGGATCTAAATTTGAGGTTTTAGAGGTTACTGTGTACAGTTTAATTTCATTGTGGTTCAAAATTCACTTATCAATGCTGATACTTTCCAACCCTGAAATATAAAAATAATGTTTCAGTTCCTCCTTAAATCTGTTAAACTAGACGTTATTAACCCTGTTACACACCCACATGTGAGTTTAGGCAGGGTGCGCCCAGTGGATGTTGTTCAGGTAATGCACCCAGAGGAAGAGTGGGGTAACAGTGGCGTTTGTCACACCAACATAGGAGCATGCACCACTGAGCATTAACTGGCTGAGCTAAATAAGGAAGGTAGTCTCTAGGGGAGCATGCACTGGGGAAGAGGGAGCCCCCTCTCTATGGGGAACGAGGTCTCCCTGTGAGGAAATACTGATCAATAATCTGAGAGGGGGACAGTTTGGCTCAATGCCAGGGGACTCATTGCTCAATTTCAGAATTGTGTGCATCACTGTGATTGCTGAAGACCTGTAGGCTATAACACATACATCTGTTTTAAATACATTTTCTATTTTTTGATCGTGTTGAGTGTGCAGCTGAATTTTCTTTTTACAGATGCTACTGTGAAATGAAAGACCTCTGTTTTAGAGATTTTGTATATGGGAGATTGACAGCTCGCTCTCACTACCTGTCTCTCTCTCTCTCTTGGGTGTATCTCTCCAGCCTGCGGCCAGGCGCCCCTGAGTCACAGTGTCCTGCAGGGAGACTCTGCCCAGGAGGGGTCCTGGCCCTGGCAGGCCAGCCTGCACGTGAATGGTCAATACTGGTGTGGAGGCTCACTGATCAACAGCGACTGGGTGCTGACCTCTGCAGCTTGCTTTCGCTGGTAGGGGAGCAGAAGACATCTCCTCTGTATTAACCAATAGATATTGACAATGTAACAAATGGAACTGCTTTCCATTCCTCTTGGGTTCTGTTGTTGAGTTTCATGAATAGGGGCTGAGATCTTGTCTTCACATGCTGTTACACAGAAGAAGAGTCAGTGTAAAACTCTCAACTCTGAGGTCAGACTATTACAGATGTTGTATCCCTGCAAACAACAAGCAAAGCACAGCTGAAAGCTGAAGAAACAGCACTGCTGGCTTTGGCCCAGACACTGAGGGGAAACGCTGACTACAGCCGTACTACACTGAAGAATAATGAAACACCAGAGAGTCTGCACTGTGCAGGTCTCTTGTCCTTTGACACCAAGGATCAATTCAATTCAATTCAAGGTGCTTTATTAGCATGACCGATGGGTACAATCAGTGTTGCCAAAGCAGATAAAAATAATAAAATTAACATGGAACAAAACAAAAATAAAAGTAAAATAAAATCTACAGACATATTACAGACATTTAAAACAAAGACATATTATAAAATATTGACATATACTGTAGGCGGCTGGAGCATTATTGGGAGACAGACTCACTGTTCCTCAGGCTGTGACAGGAGATCACATACTGGGCTGCCAGTTCAGCTGAGTTCCCTCCTCCCTCTCCCAGTAGGATTGGGACCCATTGTGATTCTGGCAGGTGATGGAACTCTGGGACTAGATTTCTGAGTTTAGGGAAGAATGTTTCTCTAATCCCAGAGTATCTGTCACAGTGCAGAAGGAAGTGCACCTCTGTCTCTATTTCTCCCCGCTGGCAGTGGGAGCACAGCCTGTCCTCTCTGGGCAGCCAGGTCTGTCTGTGTCCAGTTCCTATGGCCAGGCTGTGGTCACTGAGCCTGTACTTCATCAGGGTCTGTTTCTGTTTGTTGTTATCTTGATTAGATATTTTGGCTAGTGTGTATTGTCTGTTTAGGGTTCTGTAGCATTCCGGTTTGTGTTGTGTTTGTGTGTGTGTGTCCCAGTGTGTGAGATACTGCTGTTTGATCTGTGCTGTGATGTGGTTGAGTCTGAGTTGTGGTGCTCTAGCAGTGCTGTCCTGAGGCTGGTTGTGTGTTGTGTGTGTTGTGCTGTGATGTGGTTGAGTCTGGGTTGTGGTGCTCTAGCAGTGCTGTCCTGAGGCTGGTTAGTGTCGGTGTGGCTCAGGTCGGTGAGCCTCAGGACCAGCTGGCTCAGGGGGCTCTGTTTTGGGCTCAGCTCTTGGCTCAGCAGGGCTTTGTGGTGGTAGGAATTTTGGTCGCTGTTTTTTAGGTGTAGCCAATACTTCAATATTCTTTTCTGTATGTTTATCAATAGTGGGTACTGGCCTAATTCGGCCCTGCACCCGTTGTTAGGTGTTTTTCTCTGCACATAGAGGATGTTTCTACAGCTCTCCATGTGCAGAGTTTCTGTGGGGTGTTTGTCCCATTGAGTGTAATCCTGGTCTGCGAGAGGACCCCACACTTCACTGCCGTATAGGGCAATGGGTTGGATTACACTTTGAAATATTTGGAGCCAGATTCTTGTTGGTGGGTTGATGTTGAAGAGCCTCCTTCTTATTGCGTAGAAAGCCCTCAGTGCCTTCTCCCTCAGTGCCTTCACTGCCAGGTCACTTCACTGTCTCTCTCTCTCTCTCTCTGTCTCTCTATCTCTGTCTCTCTCCAGGAGCACTAGTGTTGCCAGTTATTGGACAGTGTACCTGGGCAGACAGACACAGCTGGGTTCGAATCCTCATGAAGTGTCCAGAGGGGTCCAGACGATCATTCTTTACCCCATCTCTGTCGATAATCTATACAATAACATTGCCCTGGTAAAGCTGAGCAGCCCTGTGATCTTCACTGACTACATCCAGCCCATCTGTCTGGCCGACGCCAACAGCTCCTTCCACAGATGCACCAGCTGCTGGCTCACGGGCTGGGGCAACATGACTGATGGAAGTAGGTTAATCTAATTTTTGTATCTGTGCACATGTAGTTATAACACTTTGATTCATTGACTCCTGTCTCTCAAACCCAGAGATGAACCTCAGTTCAATCCCCTTCAGCAGCCCCTGTCTCTGACTCTGCCTCCTGTGGACACTGATCTCTGCCAGCAGACAGGGGGTCAGAGGTGACACAAGTCACTCTTGTCGTCTGTCCACTGGTCACTTTCCATCTGCTCCCACACAGCTCGCTGCTGCAGCACACTCTCACTCCACAGCTGTACCACTGGGTCCTTCAGGGCTCTACAGCAGGTCTCCACCTGTCCATGTGTCACACACCTGTGAGCCCATGAGCCCATGGTCATCCTGCTGAGTGTCTGAGACCCTGAGGAGAGGCGGAGATGGGGCTCTGAACCAAGAGGAGTGAGACCTCAGGATCTCCACACTGTAGAGCTGCTGGGAGAGTCTGTCACTGACTGAGGGAAGGACACTGAGAATCTGTTTCTTTCAACAGCATCCCTGCCAGGGAACCAGACCCTACAGCAGGTCCAGCTGCCCATCATTGAGATCACAGACTGTATGAATCAGACCAATGCGATCTATAATTATAAATTGGTAACAGAAACAATGATCTGCACTGGAGAGACTCCAAAGGACAAATCATGCACGGTATCTGAAGTAGATCTTTCTTCTCTACAAATCTTATTGTTATTGCTGTTATTTAGGGGGAAGTGATGAAAATAAAAATAAAACATAATAATGAGGTATCGACAGCAAAATGCTACACCAGCAAATGATAAAGAACAACTATTGTGGGATTAGTGTGCATTTCACAACACATCTTCTATATTCCACAGTACAGCTTGATAACCAGACCCAAACTTTCAAAGTAAAACAATCTTTCTTCCAATAAATGATATGAAATATCGCACCATAAACATACAGTAACAGGTATGTGAATTTGTAGAGTCCATCCCTTACAGAAATTCTGCCACTATTATATACATCACTAAAATCTGTAACAGGTTGGGAAAAAAACTCACTAAGCCTTGATTTTCCTCTGTGCTTACAAGTGAATGGGAACTGATATCCCGATTATGACCAGACAACATTAAAACACGATCTTAAACCCCTAGTTAATCACTATGCCCGTATTAACCCCTCTCTCTCAGTGCAGTGTTAATGTACTGGAGTGTCCAGTGTGTCTGTATGAACCCCTCTCTCTCAGTGCAGTGTTAATGTACTGTAGTGTCCAGTCAGTGTGTCTGTATTAACCCCTCTCTCTCTCAGTGCAGTGTTAATGTACTGGAGTGTCCAGTCAGTGTGTCTGTATTAACCCCTCTCTCTCTCAGTGCAGTGTTAATGTACTGGAGTGTCCAGTCAGTGTGTCTGTATTAACCCCTCTCTCTCAGTGCAGTGTTAATGTACTGTAGTGTCCAGTCAGTGTGTCTGTATTAACCCCTCTCTCTCTCAGTGCAGTGTTAATGTACTGGAGTGTCCAGTCAGTGTGTCTTTATTAACCCCTCTCTCTCAGTGCAGTGTTAATGTACTGGAGTGTCCAGTCAGTGTGTCTGTATTAACCCCTCTCTCTCTCAGTGCAGTGTTAATGTACTGGAGTGTCCAGTGTGTCTGTATTAACCCCTCTCTCTCTCAGTGCAGTGTTAATGTACTGGAGTGTCCAGTCAGTGTGTCTGTATTAACCCCTCTCTCTCTCAGTGCAGTGTTAATGTACTGGAGTGTCCAGTCAGTGTGTCTGTATTAACCCCTCTCTCTCTCAGTGCAGTGTTAATGTACTGGAGTGTCCAGTCAGTGTGTCTGTATTAACCCTATTCTATTTCTCTTTACAGAATGCAAATTATGCTTACCCCGGAATCGCAGGGAGTCCACTGGTGTGTAAACAGGGATCTTACTGGATTCAGGCTGGAGTTCTAAATTTTAGAAACTACTGTCCCGAATACTTAGTGTCTTATGCCGGACTATCCAATTACAATTCCTGGATTAAAGCACAAGTTGGTTCGAACACTGCGGAATTTGTGGAATTTAATAACAATTCCATATGTAACGACCCAACTGTCTCACCAGTGTCCACTGCCTCCTCTACTACTGCAGCACCGGTGTCCACTGCCTCCTCTACTACTACAGCACCAGTGTCCACTGCCTCCTCTACTACTACAACACCAGTGTCCACTGCCTCCTCTACTACTACAGCACCAGAGACCACTGCCTCCTCTACTACTACAGCACCAGAGACCACTGCCTCCTCTACTACTACAGCACCGGTGTCCACTGCCTCCTCTACTACTACAGCACCGGTGTCCACTGCCTCCTCTACTACTACAACACCAGTGTCCACTGCCTCCTCTACTACTACAGCACCAGAGACCACTGCCTCCTCTACTACTACAGCACCAGAGACCACTGCCTCCTCTACTACTACAGCACCAGTGTCCACTGCCTCCTCTACTACTACAGCACCAGTGTCCACTGCCTCCTCTACTACTACAGCACCAGTGTCCACTGCCTCCTCTACTACTACAACACCAGTGTCCACTGCCTCCTCTACTACTACAGCACCAGAGACCACTGCCTCCTCTACTACTACAGCACCGGTGTCCACTGCCTCCTCTACTACTACAGCACCGGTGTCCACTGCCGCCTCTACTACTACAGCACCAGTGTCCACTGCCTCCTCTACTACTACAGCACCAGTGTCCACTGCCTCCTCTACTACTACAGCACCAGTGTCCACTGTTCCCTCTACTACTACAGCACCAGTGTCCACTGCCTCCTCTACTACTACAGCACCAGTGTCCACTGTTCCCTCTACTACTACAGCACCGGTGTCCACTGCCGCCTCTACTACTACAGCACCAGAGACCACTGCCTCCTCTACTACTACAGCACCAGTGGCCACTGCCTCCTCTACTACTACAGCACCGGTGTCCACTGCCTCCTCTACTACTACAGCACCAGTGTCCACTGCCTCCTCTACTACTACAGCACCAGTGTCCACTGCCTCCTCTACTACTACAGCACCAGTGTCCACTGCTCCCTCTGATACTACAGCACCAGTGACCACTGCCGCCTCTACTACTACAGCACCAGTGACCACTGCCTCCTCTACTACTACAGCACCAGTGTCCACTGCCTCCTCTACTACTACAGCACCAGTGTCCACTGCCTCCTCTACTACTACAGCACCAGTGTCCACTGCTCCCTCTGATACTACAGCACCAGTGACCACTGCCTCCTCTACTACTACAGCACCAGTGACCACTGCCTCCTCTACTACTACAGCACCAGTGTCCACTGCCGCCTCTACTACTACAGCACCAGTGGCCGTCACTTCCTCTACTATTCATACATCTACAGTAACCACTTCTGATGCACTCCCCAGTGAGTTAATATCCGCACGTATCTGTGAATAACACAGTTGTGTCTAGTATTCATGATAAAACGGTGAACTGCAAAATATTCAGAGCTTTACTATGTTGTCTGAGAGTTGATGTGAAAGCACCTTTGGCATAAAGCACAGCAATTACAGAAACTTTCTAATTAGAGGCACAACAGTCTAGGACCATGAGACGTATCTAGCTCGTAATTGAGCCTCTCCTTCTGGTCTGCCCAAATACCCATTGCCCAGCGTCCACAACTCAGCGTGGTCTTGTTTTTATATTGTAACAAACACTCCTGAATCTGTGTTGGCAGTGTGAGGAATGATAGGCTGGAGACAGCTTTACAGGCTCACTGATGGTTTTGTTAACATCATCACAATCACTGACACAGTGATAGAAACTGCAGGCTGGATGTTGTTTATATTAACCAATTGCTATAAGGTTTTGATTACTTTTGTTTATTTTTCCTGATCAATACTATTTTAATTAACCAATGCATTAGTATTTTAATCATAGGTAACCCTTTCTTATATTATGTGTTTTAACCATACATGCTGTATCATATAATGTATACGTTATGCAACTGTATAGCTGTGGACTTGGTTTATATGAATTAGGCTATTTGCCACCGATCATGACACTGAACCCTCATGAATGTCCAGACCTTACTGTATATTGTTGACACACGGACATTTATTCACATCTCAGTCATTGAACTCTGTAGTTCTCTTAAAGCAATCTTTAACCTTACTGTCACATCCCTAAACAGTTTCCTCCTTACCCAACAGCTCATTTAGAAAGAACAGTCTGATTTATGCTGAGTGCTTATGACACAGTCCACATCTTAATTATTATCTTCAGAGTGCTGAAGGTGATAGTCTGTGGTTTCAAGGTTTTGTTCAAATGTTTCTCCTTATTTGTGTTTTCTTCATCTCTCAGTTGTCCTGAAAGCACCTGTCTGAATTTTTATTTTTAGATTCGGTACCTGACTATGGGGATCTTACAAAGATAGGAGTATTAATTCTGAAATCACTGTTATTTCACATAGAGGTCAGTCAACAATCTGTGTGGGTCAGTAAGGTTATTTTATGCACCTTGATGCACAATGGTATCGTTAGGCAGATATCAGGGTGAAGGACAGTAGAGATCGATGTTTCTTTCATTCTATACTTGCCATGCTGTCTGCTCTTTTATTCCATTTCCCCTTAAATATTGTCAAGCCTCCCTGGAACACTGGAACAACTGTACCCCCTATCACTCTTCTGTTTGTGCTACTCTTCTTCCCCCTGCTGCCCGCTTAACCCCCACTGTGTTGGTGTCCAACAGGTGGGGTGTCGACCCTCTCCAAGCTTTATAAATATAGGTATATTCAAAAATTTAATATTGTTAATGATACTGGGAAAAGGTGTTATCCTTTGTTTATTTTCATTTTCAGCTACTGAATTTTTTCTTTAGTTACATGACTCCCATATTAAGTGTAGATTAAATGAAGCAACAAATTCACTAACATCCAACGCAACACAAGTGCCACCTATTGACATTTTTTTGCCCAGTGAAGATTCTTTGGGCAGTTTGATTAGTAATTCTGAATCTTGAAGCAGTATAGCACACCTTAATTTACCATGTCAACAGGTTTTGAAGCGCATTTTCAATGGCTGTGTCAGTTTTTATCTTTTGGGGGTTTCCCTTGGAATCTGTTCTCAACCATCGATTCAAGTCTAGCAAACACCAGCAAGTGATTTCTGCTTCCATATCAGTGCAGTTCACCGCAGGCTAATTTTGGCAGGTGATTGCAGTGTCTTCCACTGGCAAACACAGAGTTAAGTCTGTTTGGACATGATTCCAATGGTTTTACTGCCTCCACCTCCTGACTTGTGTCCCATCACCTGCATTACTTCTCCTTCACTTCCTTACCCATCAGTGTTCCATTGAAACATCGCATGTCTGGAAATGCCACTTCAAACAAAGCACACTCCTGCAACATGTATGGTCCTCATTCACACCACTCTTTCACTGTATGTTATTTGTCATTATTTTGAATATGATCTTCCTATGACCTCTGCATAGGATCTAATGAGAGTATAAAAAGTCATGTGGTGATATTGGAGGGCTGGATGTGAGAAATCTGTCCAGTCCTCTAGGGTGATTCTGCTGTTTCACTGCGTTTTTCAGTACAAGTCTGTGGGAGGCCCAAACTTAATACATCCCTTCTCGTGGGTCAGTCAGCTGCAGAGGGGTCCTGGCCATGGATGGCCAGCCTGCAGAGAAATGGGAGACATGTGTGTGGAGGGACCCTTGTGACCGGTGACTGGGTGATGACAACTGCACAGTGCTTATCCAGGTACAGACTAACCCTACCTGTCCCTCTCACCCAGGTACAGACTAACCCCACCTGTCCCTCTCACCCAAGTACAGAGCAACCCCACCTGTCCCTCTCACCCAGGTACAGAGCAACCCCACCTGTCCCTCTCACCCAGGTAAAGACCAGCCCCACCTGTCCCTCTCACCCAGGTACAGACCAACCTTACCTGTCCCTCTTATCCACGTACAGACCAACCCCACCTGTCTCTCACTCCCAGGTGAAAAATAACAAGACTCCACTAATGATGTTGAAACAATTCTGATGTGACCATATAAAACAGCTATTAAAACAGTTAAATAAATACCGAGGTAGTCGTAGAATCGTTCTCATGTTCAGACACTGGGACACACGGGACTAGACACAATGACATCATGAAACCAAGACAGGAGAATGACCACAGCCAGAAATAAAGGAATAAGGTCAGACACTAAGACCCTTTAGAAAGCCAAAAATGATGGCTCACCACATAACGATTCATGTCACAAACACTCTGAGTTAATACAACAGTAATTCACACACCAACACAGGAATGGATGCAACTGAGACTCAGAATGATGGATTTAATTTTGGCACTGTGACAGCAGTGCTGTGGAAATACATGTTCTAACAGGACTCCAGACACAGACAGTGCAAGAGGGCTTTAGACTGAGAGACAATGAGGTCACTGTCTCCTCTGTTTCCCTGCAAGTTTCTCTTCAGTGTTGATACGTTGTGCTGTCCAGTATATCTGTTATTCCCTCGTCTATATCCCTCCAGTCCAGTGTCTGTCCAGGAGTGGACAGTGATCCTGGGAAGACTGAAGCAGAATGGCTCAAACCCCTTTGAGAGATCCCTGGGAGTCCAGAGTTTCCAAACCAGCCAGCTTGGTGGCACCAACATCGCCCTCCTGAAACTGGACACCAAGGTCTCCTTCACTGACTACATCCAGCCAATCTGCCTGGCTGGGGAGAGAGTCTCATTCCCCACTGGAGCTCAGTGTTGGGTCACTGGCTGGGGCAACGCAGCTGGGACAGGTGAGACCAGAATTTTGGATCATATTCCAGGATCAAAGAGTGGGACACAGGCCTCACCATGTGGGCAATGCTGTTGTGTCCTTGATCAAGGTACTGCACACAGACTGGCCCAGCCTGTACATCTGTATGCAGGGGCACCAATATTGGGGGTGGGATCCCCCAGGTCCCCAGTGTGGACAGCGCTATTGCATTCTCTATCCATGTGCTCCACTTGTTTGCACAATTTCATTTGTTCCTTTATGTACAGTGGTGTTTCCATGGATTTAAGCAGTTGATTTTAACGTAAATGGTAAAAAAACAGTAGCTTCCTAATAGCTTCCTAATTTAATGTCAGGAACTGCATTAAATAATATACTGCTGCATATCAAGGGGACAGGAGGAGGACTAGATCACACTACAGCTTCTTGAGTCCTTTATATGCTACACTGTCTCACAGGCTGAACTCTAGGGAAAAATGTTCAGAATCTCTTTGAAATTGCTGCTTGTTGAGTGTTGAGTGTTGAGTGGGTGAAGATAAAATTGCTGTTCTTTGAGTACTGGTAATATCAAATATCAAAACACGTTCCTTTCTTACACCTCTATCCTGGAGGCGGGGTGACAAGACCAAGATTTCTCCACACTCAGTGCCAGGTAGATGAGTCAGGAAGTGGGAGAGGTTACATTTTCCCACTTTCTCTTGAAAGCTAAGATCTCCCATGTGTCCCGATACTGTCAGGTGAGAACACTCTCCAGCAAGTGTCCACAGCGATCACCGCGTGTGTGAACGTCTCTTCAGCTGACAACCTCTGTACCGGATCGCTGGACCTACAGCAGGTACCCAGACCTCCAGACACTGAAATCTCCTGCTTCTTCTTTAAAACACAATATTCAGGCAACAATGTATTAACCCTTCTATCTTTGTGTTTCTGTCTGTCCAGGTAGACTCAGGGGATCCCCTGGTGTGTAAACAGGACTCTCTCTGGATTCAGGCCAGCTTTGTTGCAGTGGACAACACTGTCCAACGAAATGGGCGTGTGGCCCGAGCTTTGCAGCAGGGGGTGTTCCCCAAGGTGTCCAGATACCAGAGTTTCCTGCAGAGCAACGTGGGCCCCACTCTGCCCCTCATCAACCCCAACACCGTGGTCACCACCACCCCCACCCCCAGCAGTGCCCACTCCCTGGGACACACTGTCCTGCTGCTGGCTGTCCTGTCCCTGCTGCTGACCGCCTGGACCTCCACACCCTGAGCCCTGTTCACTCACTGGAGACCTATAGCACCTGGAACAAGGACGTGTCTCTCTCCCTGCTGCAGGCTGGACTTCAGGGCTGATATTCTGTCTTCTTTTCATACCTTTCATGATATTGTCTCTTGTGTGAACACGGACACAGGCTATAAAAATTACTGATTTTGATACCAGCACGATTCAGACAAGCTGCCCCAGAAGGCTTTGTTTTTCAGATATTCATTTCATACTGGCAGATTTTTAAGTTTTTCTTATTTTCCTAGCACTGGGGGAAAAAAATCCTAATGTGTGACAAAACTATGCTCACACCATGATCAAGTCGGTCAACCAACCAATCCATCCAGGTTTCTTACCAGTAGTGAAATTATTCTGAACGTGTTCTTATTTAATCAGTTTTGAATCCTATTGGGACTGTGTCCGCTGTCTGAGAATGTTTTGTTTTGTTCTTATCCATTTTCCAATTTCTGTATAGGTTTTTTTTTAATCAATCATTTTTGATCACGTCATGAATTCGTCTTCTGTGTAAACATGTACACAGGCTGTAAACATACTGCCATGCAGACCAGCACATTTAGACAGGCTCATTGTTTTTTTTTTTTCATTCCATTCTAACCAATTTTAAACACTTTCTGATTTTCCTAGAGTTAGAAAACAATTCCCAGTGTGTGACACAATTGCAGACAAATAACATTATGAGCGTAAATTACTATCACCAGGTCAATCAATCAATTGCTCGTCCACAAGCTCCTGAGCAGCGGTGAAGTTATTCTGCACGTATGCTGCTCCTTTTTCTGGCTTTGAACCCCTCTGGGACTCTGCGGCACAATTTAGACAGGCTGTGTCAGTTATCCAAACATGTTTTTATTTTTGATGACTTTCCTCTAAAGACTTATGAATGTATCGTTTTTAATTTTCAAGCATAAAAAATGTAAAAAAAAACTTATTTTTCAGTCCACCCTTCACTCTATGCCCTCATCATCGTGATCGTTTTTGAAATATCTCTCCGGAGCGCGCGGACACTGTTCACTTGGACTTACCAAACAAAAAAAAATTTCAAAAAGGGTACATTCTCATCGCACTAAGCTCCTAGCCTCTTACTCCTGTTATTTAATGCATCGTGTATTTGGCAATGCAACGCTCACACTGAGACAATCCTTTTATCACAGCTCT
The DNA here is from genome assembly GCF_059453375.1 of Lepisosteus platostomus. NCBI lineage: Eukaryota > Metazoa > Chordata > Actinopteri > Semionotiformes > Lepisosteidae > Lepisosteus > Lepisosteus platostomus. Next base: position 4,883,090 of record NC_142616.1, read on the forward strand.
ACACACAACACAGATCTAATGCTTTTTTTGCAGAGAACTGAATAACTAAAGCATTACCCATGATTCACTTCAAGATAAACGTTACCTCTTTGTACCACATGTCCTGTCTCCCCCAGCCTGCTGTGTCCCAGTGGACTCAGCTCTGGTCTGTTCTCTCTCATGGGGATCCTGTCTCTGTCACGATGATGAAGGCTCCTCCTGTGCTGCTCTGGGCTGCTCTCTGTTTCACTGTCCTCTGAACAGCACTTAATAAAACACTTCATTGATTGTTGCATCAGACATCTGTTCTCTCTCCACCAGCCTCTGTTCTTGTTTCTTGTTCAGGGGACACAGCAGTGGGGCACACGGGGGACCCCAAACCTCAAACCCCACCCCACCTCCAAGCTGCCTGGGAAGATCATCTCTTAAAAAATGTTCCCCTTCTGTGTCACAGCTGTAAAAGACAAAGCACACACAGGGAGCCATGTGATCTAGAACCCCCTGGTCTTGTGGGGGCTGTGGGGGCGTCTCCTGTTTGTTTCCTCATGGGGCTGAACTGACTGGAACTCCTTCCCCTCACATGTGATCAAGGGGTCCCCCCATCTCTGAGCTGCCAGCAAAGAACAGAGCAGCTCCAGACTCAGTGAGGGGATCTGGAACAGGGGCTCCCAGCACTGGTCCTGGGGGGCCCACGTGTCTTCTGTTCCTCCTGTTCCACTGACAGTTCCCATTGCTGGCTGTGGCACAGCAAGCCGAAATTCCGCTGGTCACCACTAGAGGGCCTCACAGAACCAGGAATTCGGCTCAGCGCTCGTCTCCCTGTCAGCTGCGTTGGAATCGGGGTAAATGCAGTTGACAGAAACGGTGATGAAAAGGTCCGTCAACGACTTGTTTTTCAGTTTAGTCACCAAAGACGAAGCGCTCACGTAAATAATCCACAATGATGGCGACAAAGACGAAATTCCTCTGCAATTTTTGTTCGAGGGAATTAAGACGAGATGAACTGACCTGTCTTGAGTCAAACTCGCGCAGAAATTAAATTCCCTCACACGCACAGTTTCAGCGTTTGCGCGCCTGCTTTCTGTCCGGTGGATGGCAGGCGAGCTGTGACGTGTGACGAGTACACTCCCAGCGGGGCCTCAGGGCTGCCGCTGTGCGAGAACCGCGAGTATCGGGGTGTGCCGCTTTCTCTCCTCTCTCCTCTTTTTTTTCTTCCTCAAATTCCCGGCCAGTCTTTTCCACACCTCGTGTGATGCATTCTTCTCGTTTCTTCATGGATTGGTACCCAGATAAAAAAAATGAGGTGTACACGTAGCGCTCGTTATATCAAGTATTAAAACTGCAGCAGCCGGCTGAGAAAAAGCTCAGCCGCGGGGACGCAAGAAATCCCTGTGGTTCTCCGCGCCTTCAGCTGGGAGGAAAAGACCTGGAGTCTGACAGGGCGTCATACAGCAAAACACACAGCAGATCAGCAGAACGCGGCTACACTTACAGTAAAGAGCCGAAATCTACAAAACCCAGCTGCAGAGTCTCACACCGTGCGAGTGATCTCCGATATCTTCTAAATCAAATCCTGAAAGCAGAACAAAGTCCATTTTCTAAACCTCCAGAATAATGAGCAACACCCCCACCCTAATAAAAAATACACAACACATTTCATAGTTTTTCACCAGCAAAATAAATGAAAACTTCACAAAGAGGCTTATATCAAATGAAACATAAGAAAACTAAAACAAAAAATAAAAACAACTACAAAAGTAAATGCCCACCAAAAAAAAGCCTTAAATATCATGTTCTTACCTTGTAAGACATGAGGAAACGGCTGAAATATACTGTATTGACTGCATGTTTCGTCATCCTGAGCTCAGGGAAAACTGAAGTCTAATGGGTTTAGATTGCTGTCGTTCATTTGGGTTGTTACTTTCCTCAGAGCTTGCTCTGTAAGGGGAGCCTTTGCTTGTCTCCCTTCTTTGTTTACTTATCAGGTAATGATCAGTTTGATTGGTATCAGTGGTCCTCACACCTGGAGGCTAGACAGGTGTTCTTTTCCTGCCTAACAGCAATAAAACCCCTCTCTAGTACTGCCTATGCTTGCCTTTGTGATTGCAATAGCTATTATTCCTTTTTATTATGTTTTCATAATTTTCATACATTTTCTGGGTACGAGATTAATACCCTTCACATAAAATGAGGTAGATGTTTTTTTATATTTCTTCATTTTTTCTCATGTTTTTATCCAAGCTAGTAGACAAACAGGACAAGGTCTTCAAGCCTTTTCAGCTTTCCTACTGGGCCACAATTTGAAAATGAAAATGATCTCTGAAGATATAAATGTTGTTGTTTTATTTTTCAATATTTCTGTCCGGTGAGTGGACATAGTAAGACATATAAGACATGTGATGGTTTGCACTCGATGCCCAAGGGGTAAAAAAGAGTGTAACATTACAAAAACAACCTTATGCATAATCATATGAGTAATGTTCATCATCTTCATCATGATATAAAAAGTAGCTTATTATTCTACTGTGGCTTGTTGTGAACACGATGTGCTTCTTTCAGGCTTCCATCTGCATTGAGATCTTGTGTCTGAATGTAAATGAGTAATCAGGATAATTTAACTTTAAATTTGGATCATGAAAAATATATTTCACACATACTGTACTTTAGTGGCTTTAAAGCCATACGGTCTCATACATAATATATACCTGATGTACATACAGTAGATGGTAGTGGTAGCTAAATATATAAAAAAGTACACAGTATTTCACCATCCTCATAAATATTTTATACATCAAAGTCTTCAATTCTGTAACGTGCCGTGGCTGTTTTGGAAATGGTTTGATGAGCTTGTTCTAACCATATAAAGTTTATATACTTCATTAAACACTATAATGTTTTATCCATTTTTAAGAATATGTAATAGTAATATGGAACTGTGTAGCTCAAGAAAGTTTGGTAGTAACAATATCTCTTGTGGATATTTTTGGAAACTTTCAGATGTTCATTTTTAAAAAATGTTTATTGTTCTTAGATTGTTATGGACATTGAAATAATCACAGACTGTAATGTAGCACCCTGCACACAACTGTCAGTTTAGTGCAGTGGTTAAATCAAGCAAGTGTTCTTCGGAGTATTGCGGTTCAAGACCTGATTGGGATGAGCCTTTTTTTTCTATGTTTTTTGCATAGCTGGATGTATAAAATAGTTTATTATTATAGCTTATTGTTAATGAGATGTGCCTCTTTCAGGTTTACATCTGCATTAAGAAAATCTATATTTTTTCTTAATTACATTTTCAGCAAGAAGTGGTCAGCAATCAATTTATCTTTAAATTTGGATTCCGAAAAATATTTCACATAATATATGTAGTGGCATAGAAACCATACTGAATCATACTGTATATATAGTATATTTATACAGTATGCAAACACACTGCTGTTCATTGCCATGTGTTTTATTACTGTTTTAGTATATCTGTGGATCTGGTTTAATGGGAGTTCCGTGTGTGGAACAGCGGGAGGCAATACCAGGCGAGGGCGGGGCTGTATGTTGATTATACTATGAATGAGTCCCCGAAGCATATCGTCCAAGTTTCGGAAATATAAAAGAATAAACTTTTGTTGAGTTTGCATGAGTGAAAAGGATACCTATTTTTCGAGCCATGTACTGCTTGCAAAGTAGCTGATTTTGAAAAGCAGCCAATTTCACTTGAAGAATTTAACATTTGACTGTACTGTAGCTCTGAGCTGTCTTCTGAGCTGTGTGGTGATTAACGAGAGTCCTTGCATGAAACTTCGATGGATTAGAAGTTGATAAAGAAGGAAATACTAAGAAATATCAAATTTCTACCTCACTGAGACGCTGGTCATTGTGTTCCCGATCAAGACCAATACAGTCCTGGACACCAGGTGTCAAAACCATGCACATTTATTTGCCCTCTGTGACAGTATCTATGAGAGACATTAAATGAGAACGCCCATGTTGTTACACACAGGTGACAGAATGAGAGGAGTTTCCACACACTGATGGTCAGCAGGGCTGCTGTCTTGTGACTCAGCAGTCAGAAGGTTTATCTGATGATGGCAGTGTGGGGTCACACAGCACCAGAGTGTTCATATTGATACAAACAGGTGTTACAAAAACTGTGAAAATTCCAAAAAAGACACCCGTTTTTTTTTCAATAAGATCTAAGGTCATAACCCAAGGAGAGAGAGTTGAGTCTCTTAGTAAGAAAAACATGCTGCTCTCTGTGATCTGTTTCCCAGCAGCTCCCAGGCCACAGGGGTCAGTGCTGAGCAACTGACCCTCCAGGATTAACCCTGATCTGATAGGAGGGTCAGACTGAGAAACAGAGCCACTTCCCTTCAGGACAAACAAAACTGGTTTTGTTGGTTCAGCAAAGACAGAAGAGCTCACAGCAGTTGAACACATCTTCATTATGATTAGGTCTAAGGAGACTTTACTCGACAGAACTCTTCACTAGATACACCAATGCAACACCAAGTGGCACTATAAACCCCTTTATAAACCAAACTAGAACAAATCAACCTCATGTGAGAAGGTGACTCTGAGTCCTCTAACAATTAATTAATCCATTATAAGAACCTGAACAAAAATAGAGGCCTTAACACTCTCCAGTGACAACAGAAGACACAGCAGTCCTTAGGTGTGTATGTGTGACAACAGGAGGGACAGGAGTCCACAGGTGTCATTCTGGTCTCTCTCCCAAAATTACCTTGAGCGTAAGGCTCCTCTGTTCCTCACCTCACACACTGGCTGATACTGACACGGAGACTCATGGTAGAACCAGCAGGAACTGTGCATTGAGAAACCTGTGAACAAGTGACCGAGTCCACTTTCCTTCGGTGGTCTGGACAAGAACATCCATCCATTTTCTAACCATTTCTTCCAGTTCAAGGTCTAAGGGAAGCCGCAGAATATCCCAGTAGGCAACAGTAGCAAGGCACCAGAACACACACAGAAACACAGACAGACTCACACTCACACCAGGCCCACTTTCCCCAGAAGCCAATTAACCTACCAGCAGGTCTTTTGACATATACTGTATAGTACCCCAGGAACTGAACAAAGGGACCCCAGCGATGTGAGGAAGTATTATTAACCACTTTGATGTCCTTCCTGCATGGAACATTTAAACACAAAAAATACAATAATTTTGCTAATCAAATTGACTGCTTCTCCAAACCACACGGGCCTTTGAGCACTTCTGAGAAACAGCCTGTGTGGCCTTTAGGCTTTCCAAAGAATACAAATCATACTGTCATCTTCATGAGAAGTGAGAACTGTTTTAGATAAATAGGCAGAGACATCTGCATGACATTAAAGGCCCTTACAGATCCCCCTTTAATCACATCTTGAGACACTAGGAGACTATGTGTCTATGTAAGAGTGTACATATGTCACAGACACCATCAGACACTTCTGAAGAGCTCTGGACTGACCATCCCAGAGACCTGCTCCATCACACACTGAGACTCTGGACTGACCAACACCAACTTCTGAAGAGCTCTGGACTGACCATCCCAGACACCTGCTCCATCACACACTGAGACGAGCTCTATAGAGACCAATACTTCTGAGCTGGAGTTCTGAAAGCTCTGAGAAAACTAGAAGGGTAAAAACGTTTTTCCTACAGTTGTTGTTGTTTCTCTTTCTGATTCAGAACACTATCTGAAGCTAAATGAGTCAGAATAAATAATAATCTATAGGGTTTTAACAACTCTGAAAGAACCTCAGTAACAGTGTTATGTCTACAGTCCTATTATATTGTTTCCTGTAAAAGGTTTCTCTGTTATCTCCTCTCTCTCATTGTGTCTCCTGTCTTTTTGTTAGTTTATTACTGAGGGATTCTCTGTGATCTCCTCTCTCTCTTTGTCTCATCATGTCTCCTGTCCTCTCTCTCTCTGGGGAGACTCTTGGCTCTGCTCTGCTTGCTGTGAGAGATCACTTGTACTGAGAATCAGTAAATCTCCAGTCATTCACACTCCTGTCTGCAGTGAATTACTCACCTTGAAGTCCAATGTGTACAAGCCTCACCTGCGTTCATTCCTGATCTGACATCCATGCATTTTAAACAATCGTCTGTTGTGTGTGACATTTCAGAAAAAACAACAAGGCGAGGATAATATTATCAGGAATCGCCACTGTGTCTATAGTTCAAATACTGTACATAGGCAATGGTCACTTCTAAACACACATTCATGGTAATAACACAGGGTTACCAGAGCTGTACTCAGACTATAAAAGCTTCCTGCAAAACTGCTTGGGTTAAGAGCTCTATACGGGACACCTTGTATGTGTCTTCTTTAAGGTTCTCAAACCTTCTCGAGTGGGTATCATAGCACGTGTGGTGCAGAGCAGTGGCTCTGTGGCTAGGGATCTGTGCCTGTGGCTGGAAGGTTTCAAATTCCATGGCCGGCAGAGGAATCCTTCTCCAAGGCCCTTAACCCCAACTGCTCCTGCGGTGCTGTATACATGGCTGACCCTGTGCTTTGACCCCAAGCTTCTCTCTCTCCACCTGTGTGTCTCATAGAGAGCAAGCTGGGGTCTGTGAAAAGAAAAATTCCTAATGCAAGAAATTGAATAGGGCTAATAACGTGATCTTAGCTTATACTTAGAGTAAAGCCACAGTCTGTCTCTTGCATTACCACAGACATTGTTTTTAGGGGTGAGAGACTCTTGCAATTGAATTTCATACCTGACCTGACTTGACCTGGGTTCATTCCTGATCCGGGATTATTTAGGAATACCTAATCAGAAATAGTCACTGTGCCACGTGTGGAAGTATGTTCTATAGATTTGAAGCACATGCCATTGTCACTCATACCCTTTCATGGTAATAACACAGGGTGAGCCCTCTGGTCACAGTTTGAACTGCTCTTCCCCAACATTTCCTCTGCTGTCCTCTAGCTTGTGTCTCACTGTTTATTATAAAGAATTCAGCTGGGTTGATCAGTGTGGAACACTCCCTTCACACTAAAGAGGCTCAGTTCCTGCAGCCTGTCAGTGGGGGACACTCCGTTCAGACTAAAGAGACTCACTTCCTTCAGCCTCTCAGTGTTGGACACTCCCTTCAGACTAAAGAGACTCAGTTCCTCCAGCCTGTCAGTGTGGGACACTCCCTTCAGACTAAAGAGACTCAGTTCCTCCAGCCTGTCAGTGTGGGACTCTCCCTTCAGACTAAAGACACTCAGTTTCTTCAGTCTGTCAGTGGGGGACACACTCTTATGACTAAAGAGACTCAGTTCCTTCAGTTCCTACTCTAAAAGGTTTACCGGATGTCCTGCAATTTCCACACCACATCTTGTCCTGTTTCCACAGCTGGGTGGGGTAGTTCAGGTGACCTGAGGGGGTAATTTACTGCAGGATGGGGGTGAGATCACTGATGCAGCTCCGCAGGGTGCAGCGAGCTCTGGCTGGGGCTGACTGAGAGTGTGGTGTCAGTGCTTCTGTGGAAAGCAGGAGGCCTGCGGTTCTGTCTTCCCTGGGGTTTTATCTGATGACAAACCCTGTGGGTTTCCATGGAAACATCAGTACGCAGATAAGAGCTCACTTCTCTGGTTTCTCCAATCGCCACCTGCAGGGAAAAGATCGATCGCTGGTCCATTTCCTTTTCAAACCTGAGAGCTGAATTCTCCTCTCCGAGACGAGGCAGGGCAGACTCTGTTAGAGAGTCACGGCGCCACCCTGCTGTCCACACAGGAGAGGGGGCTGTTTCATGTGACCCTGGGGACGAGGGAGAGCTGCCTGTAGTAAGGTGTCTATCCCAGCAAGCAACGGGCACAGGGCAGGGTACACTCCGGACAGGACGCCAGTCCATCACAAGGCACACACACACCCTGACACCAGGGCCAATATCCTACCAGTGTGTCTTTGGACTGTGGGAGGAAACACATAGGAACATGGGAAGAACATGCAAACTCCACGCAGACAGCACCCCAGGAGCTGAACCCCAGGACCTCAGCGCTACAAGGCGCCCATGCTCACCACTGCTCAGTGCCTGTGGTCTAGCTGCTCTTTCGTCTGTTCAGTTCCAGCTTCGTCCTGCTGTCTCCCCTCCTGGGTGATTGGAAATCAGATCCGGGGAATCTGCAGAGCCATCAGGTGCGCCTGAGTTATCTGGAAAGTCTGGGAGCACTTATCAGGGTCGAATCACACAAGCACCAGTGCAGAAGCTCATCAAGATGAGAACGACACAGCTGTGAAGATGGAATCAGAGAAGACAGGAGACTGACCCCTGACAGATTCACCCCCGGCCCATGTCTTACAGCTGTAGGCTGGGCTAAGGCTCTCCAGGACCCTTGATTGGGGCTCAAGGCTCTGCTTTCCGGCTCTGAGATAGAGACCGAGTGAGTCTTGCGTGGACTGTGAGCCCGGCGGACTTCTCCAGAGTAAACCGGAGGACACGAGGGCCAACCACAGGACAGTGTGTTTAATAACGAGTGTAGTGGGAGTGTGGAACAAGCTGCCCAGCCCTGTTGTTGAAGCCGATACCCTGGCCTCTGTCAGGACACAACTGGGTGAAACACTCCAGTCAGGCCAGGAGGCTTTTCTTTACGCGCAGGGTGGTGGGAGTGTGGAACAAGCAGCCCAGCCATGATATTGAAGCTTCCAGATCAATTACTTACTAACTACCAAACAGGCCAGATAGGCCGAACAGCTCTTCTCATTGAAAGCGATTCTAAGGACTTTCAACCTTGCATACAAAACCACGGCTCGCATTAGTCTCACTCTCCTCTCTGAGGTTTCTCAGTGTGGCTCTGAGGTTTGACACACTCCACCCAGCAACACTGGTGTGACCCATCCTCCTGTGGATGCTATCTCCCATCTCCGATGGCCTCTCGCAGACGGGTCTGTGTGTGATTGGCTGTCTGCAGGGTTTAAGAACGGTACAGCCCACAGACGGGCTCACAACGAGCGCTGAGTGAGTGGGCACATCGACACCACAGAGTAAGTGTGTCTCCTTTCATCTGCTGTCTCATCTACCACAATCTCACTGGGCTTTACTGCACTGTACTGTGTTTTTACCACAATCTCACTGGGCTTTACTGTACTGGACTGTGTTTTTACCACAATCTCACTTGGCTTTACTGCTCTGTACTATGTTTTTACCCAGATCTCACTGGGCTTTACTGGACTGTATTGTGTTTTTACCACAATCTCATTGGGCTTTCCTGCACTGTACTGTGTTTTTACCACAATCTCACTGGGTTTTACTGGACTGTGTTTTTACCCTGATCTCACTGGGCTTTCCTGCACTGCCTTGTGTTTTAACTCTGATCTCACGGGGCTTTACTGCACTGTACTGTGTTTCTAACACAAACTCACTGGGCTTTACTGCACTGTACTGTACTTTTACCACAATCTCACTGGTCTTTACTGCACTGTACTGTGCTTTAACCACACAATAACAGAGTAGATCTTACCACAGTACCTGACAGAAAGTCTCAGTGTTGTGTGTGGCTGTGTAGGTTGCTGTATTGCCCTGATTGGACTGGGGCTCGTCTGTGTTCAGTGACCAGCTGTGTGTTAAAGACGCAGGTGTGCTCAGGGATACAGACTCTCTCCGCTCATCTCTGTCTGGTTTTCTCTAACAGATGGATGTGTTTCTCCTCCTGCTGTGTCTGGGGGTGCTGTCCTCAGTGAGAGCCAGTGAGTATAATTCTCACTCCTCCTGCTCCTTAGATCCTGAGCTGGAACTGAAGCTCTGCTGTGGTTCAGGGTGATATACATCTCTTTGAGTATTCAATCAGCAATCTAATTAGACACAATCTCAGAGCAGTTTCAGTCTAGTTTATCTGCCACAGGCGCAAGCGCAATGAGATGCTTATTTGCATGTAGGCTCCAATACAAAGACATTGAGGAAACACCAACTTCAACACACAACAACAGCAGCAGCAACAACAAAGCTGAATAACACACAGATAAAAGGCAGCAGCAACCAGTGTGCAGTTGTAGAGTCACTATAGAATTAGACAAGCTGATATCCTGAGGGAAGAAGCTGTTTCTGAGTCTGGAGATCCGTGTCTTTATGCTCCTACAGTATAACACTTACCAGAGGGCAGGGGAGAGAATAGTGAGACTAATGTCTGGGATAGAGGGGAGCTGTGCTCCAGTGATGGACTGGGCCAAACTGATCACCCCTTTGACACCTTCCAGTCAGACATCGAGCTGCTGCCAAACCACACTGTGATCCCACAGGTGATCCCACACTCTCAACAGAGCACCTGCAGACTGGAGTAAGAATACCTGAAGATAGAGAGATCACAGAGAATCCCTCAATAATAAACACACAGCAGGACAGGAGACACAGGGAGAGAGAGGAGATCACAGAGAATAATAATAAACACTCACTCCCTCAGTCAAATCCCTCAGTAATAAACACACACAACAGGACAGGAGACACGATGAGAGGGAGAGGAGATCAGAGAGTCTCTCAGTAATAAACACACACAACAGGACAGGAGACACACAGAGATGAGATCTCAGATATTATCTCAGTGATAAACACACACAACAGGACAGGAGACACAATAAGAGAGGAGATCACTGAGAAACCTTAGTAACAGGATGGGAGGTGTAATTCTGAGTGTCGTTAGAAAGCAGGAAACTGGTTGTCCTGAGAATTTGCCTCTTGTAACACTCTCTGTCTTTCAGAATCTCATCAGTCTCACTGGTGCTACCATCGCGGGCAGTGTGGTAAGACACTGGAGTGAATCATCTAATCAATAATATCCTGATTAATGATTGATTAAGGAATGCTCTGATTAATGACCCTGATTGATGATTGGTTAAGGAATGGCCTGACTGGAGACAGGAGTCTCCTGTCTACACAACCGATCAGTGTACACAGGCACTGTGTCCCTGTTACAGGACCTTCTGCCTGGGTGTCCAGGCCTATTGGTCACTGCAATGGGCAACGTCAGTCTCCTGTGGACATCAGGACCTCCAGAGTGACCACTGACCCCTATCTGACTGATCTGACCTTCAATGGGTACAGAGAGAAGAACATCATGAGAGAGCTGACCAACAACGGACACACAGGTAACACTGACACACACACTGACTGAGACAGCGAGAGACTGACTGAGACAAATACTAACAAAGACAGTGTGTGACTGGGACAGTGACAGGAGCAGTGCGTGACTGGGACAGTGACGGGAGCAGTGTGTGACTGGGACAGGACAGTGACAGAGTAGTGTGTGACTGGGACAGTGACGGGAGCAGTGTGTGACTGGGACAGTGACAGGAGCAGTGAGTGACTGGAACAGTGACAGGAGCAGTGAGTGACTGGGACAGGACAGTGACAGAGTAGTGTGTGACTGGGACAGTGACGGGAGCAGTGTGTGACTGGGACAGGACAGTGACAGAGTAGTGTGTGACTGGGACAGTGACGGGAGCAGTGTGTGACTGGGACAGTGACAGGAGCAGTGAGTGACTGAGACAGTGACGGGAGCAGTGAGTGACTGGGACAGGACAGTGACGGGAGCAGTGTGTGACTGGGACAGGACAGTGACGGGAGCAGTGAGTGACTGGGGCAGTGACGGGAGCACTGTGTGACTGGGACAGTGACAGGAGCAGTGAGTGATTGGGACAGTGACTGGAGCAGTGTGTTAGACTGGGACAGGACAGTGACAGAAGTAGTGTGTGACTGAAGCAGTGTGTGACTGGGACAGTGACAGGAGCAGTGAGTGACTGGGACAGTGCCAGGAGCAGTGAGTGACTGGGACAGTGATGGGAGCAGTGTGTGACTGGGACAGGACAGTGACAGAGTAGTGTGTGACTGGGACAGTGACGGGAGCAGTGTGTGACTGGGACAGGACAGCGACGGGAGCAGTGAGTGACTGGGACAGTGACAGGAGCAGTGTGTGACTGGGACAGTGACAGGAGCAGTGAGTGATTGGGACAGTGACAGGAGTAGTGTGTTAGACTGGGACATGACAGTGACAGAGTAGTGTGTGACTGAGGCAGTGACGGAAGCAGTGTGTGACTGGGACAGGACAGTGACAGAAGTAGTGTGTGACTGGGACAGTGACGGGAGCAGTGAGTGACTGGGACAGTGACAGGAGCAGTGTGTGATTGGGACAGTGACGGGAGTAGTGTGTCACTGGGGCAGTGACGGGAGCAGTGTGTGACTGAGACAGTGACGGGAGCAGTGTGTGACTGGGACAGGACAGTGACAGAAGTAGTGTGTGACTGGGACAGTGACGGGAGCAGTGTGTGACTGGGACAGTGACAGGAGCAGTGTGTGATTGGGACAGTGACGGGAGTAGTGTGTCACTGGGGCAGTGACGGGAGCAGTGTGTGACTGAGACAGTGACGGGAGCAGTGTGTGACTGGGACAGTGACGGGAGCAGTGTGTGACTGGGACAGGACAGTGACGGGAGCAGTGAGTGACTGGGGCAGTGACGGGAGCAGTGAGTGACTGGGACAGTGAGAGGAGCAGTGATGGGAGACATCCTGGCTCTCTCTGGCTGTGTGTCTCAGTGCAGGTGACCCTGCGGCCAGGGGCGGGGGTCAGTGGCGGGGGGCTCTCTGGCCAGTACTCCGCTGTCCAGTTCCACTTCCACTGGGGAAACTCTGCAGACTTCCCCGGCTCCGAGCACCTGCTGGATGGCCAACGCTTCCCCATGGAGGTGAGGGGACAGCGCGGGGTTGTGTGACTGTGTCCAGGCTTGTGTCACTGTTTCCAGGCTTGTGTCACTGCCACAGGCTTGTGTCACTGCCACAGGGTTGTCTTACTGCCACAGACTGTGAGGGGCGATGGAAAGCTTTCTTCCATACTGACCGGTGATACAGGTGTCCCTCAGGGCTGTGTGCTTGGTCCCCTGCTGCTCTCCTTGTTTACCCACGACTGTGAGGCCAGACGCAGCTCCAGCTCCATCTGCAGGTATGCTGATGACACTGCAGTACCATCATCAGCCGAATCGCCAGTCAGGATGAGACGGCCTACAGGGATGAGGTCAGGACCCTGGTGGAGTGGTGCCTCGACAACAATCTCTCCCTCAACGTCGGCAAAACCAAAGAGCTGCTTCAGAAAGCAGGCTGGGGACCACACCTCTAGACATGGTTCTCAGCTTCAGGTTCCTGGGTACCTTCATTGCTGATGATTTAAGGGGGTCCCAGTGTGTAACTGGAGCTACAGAGAAGGAGCAACAGCACCTTTACTTCCTCAGACTGTTGAAAAAATGGATCTGCCTTCAGGTGTCCTTGCTCCAGTCTGCTCTCTGTTGGGAGCGTGCTCATGTGTGGGGTTACAGTGTGGTTTGGCGGCAACTCGTTGTGTAAGCAGAAGGCGTGACAGGGGGTGACCACTGGGTCACACTGACGGGTTTTTTTTTCCTCACACTACTTGTGTCACTTTTTTGAAAGATGTGCAGTATGTTATTTAAATTGTTGTTGGTGCTGCTGCTGTTCTGTGTTCATGTTGTTAATGATTCCTCTCTAATGTCTTTGTATTGGAGCCTACAATGCAAATAAGCATCTTGTTGCGCTTGCGCCTGTGGCACATAAACTTTACTGAACTGTTTCCAGTGTTGTGTTACTGACACAGGGTTGGGTTATGGCCACAGGTTTGTGTTGCTGTTTCCAGGCTTGTGTCACTGCCACAGGCTTTTGTTACTGCTACAGGCTTTTGTTACTGACACAGGCTTGTGTTACTGTTTCCAGGATTGTGTTACTGTTTTCAGTGTTGTGTTATTGTGTTGTCACGTATTCAGTGCTGTGTCACAGTGTTGTGTAAGAGCTGTGTTGTGTTACTGTTTTCAATGTTGCGTTACAGCATTCAGTGTTGTGTAAGTGCTGTGGTGCTGTGTTGTGTTATCAGCTGCACATCGTCCATGTGAAGAAGGGGAAGAGTTTGCCTGCAGCTCTGGCTGATCCTGAGGGCATCGCTGTCCTGGGCTTCTTCATAGAGGTCAGTACTGAGAGAGAGAGACAGGACACTGAGAGAGAGACAGGACACCCTGAGAAAGAGAGACAGGACACAGAGAGAGAGAGGACACTGAGAGAGAGAGACAGGACCCTGAGAGAGGGAGAGACAGGACACACACAGAAAGAGAGAGACAGGATACTGAGAGAGAGAGACAGGACACAGAGATAGAGAGAGACAGGACACAGAGAGAGAGATAGGACACACACACAGAAAGAGACAGGACACAGAGAGAGACAGGACACACAGAAAGAGACAGGTCACAGAGAGAGAGAGACAAGACACACAGAGAGAGAGATACAGGACACAGAAAGAGGACAGAGAAGACACAGGGAGGACAGACAGAGACAGGACAAATAGAAGAGAGAGACAGGACAGAGAGAGGACAGTCATGATAACAGAGAACTGATAGTGAACGTCTCAAATAACGTTCTGTTGTTCTTTGTAGTAAATTTCTGTAAATGTCTTCCTAATTGTTATTTCTTTGGAAACGTGTGGTTCATCTGTCAAGCCAGCAGAGCTGTCTGGTTGAGCCCCCGTGTCCAGTAGAGGGCAGTGTTCCTGCAGGGAGATGAGTCTGCAGGCTCTCTGCTCCTGGGGGGCCCCAGGGTCACTGTGTGTGTCCAGTGGCGCTGTCCAGTCCAGTGACCAGCTGATCTCAGACATGTGGAGCTGAAGACCACAGACTGGGGCTGACCTGCCTGTCTTTGGGTTGCTAGGCGACAGAGGCAGGTGGCACTCCCAAGGGCTGGAAGACACTGACGTCACTCCTGAAGGAGGTCACTGGGACAGGTGAGTCAGGAGAGGAGTGTCCAGCCAGTGAGGGTCCATCAGTGAGTGCTCTCGGTTAAGGATGCGTCTCTCTCTCGTGTCCCCCACAGGCTCCAATAAGAGACTGGCTCTGTCCCTCTCCCTGAACGACCTGCTGAGGGGGGTGGACCGATCCAAGTTCTTTCGCTACAGGGGGTCCTTGACCACCCCTGACTGTAATGAGGCTGTGGTATGGACCGTGTTCCAGGAGCCTGTGAGGGTCAGCAGAGATCTGGTGAGAGGCAGGCGGACGTGTGTGTGTGTGTGTGTGTGTGTGTGTGTGTGTGTGTGTCTTAAACATGTTTGTATTGAGCTGTAAGTGTCCAGTCAGTCTGTATTAACCCCTCTGTCTCTCAGTGCAGTGTTAATGTACTGGAGTGTCCAGTCAGTGTGTCTGTATTAACCCCTCTCTCTCAGTGCAGTGTTAATGTACTGGAGTGTCCAGTCAGTGTGTCTGTATTAACCCCCCTCTCTCTCAGTGCAGTGTTAATGTACTGGAGTGTCCAGTCAGTGTGTCTGTATTAACCCCTCTCTCTCAGTGCAGTGTTAATGTACTGGAGTGTCCAGTCAGTGTGTCTGTATGAACCCCTCTCTCAGTGCAGTGTTAATGTACTGGAGTGTCCAGTCAGTGTGTCTGTATTAACCCCTCTCTCTCTCTCAGTGCAGTGTTAATGTACTGGAGTGTCCAGTCAGTGTGTGTATTAACCCCTCTCTCTCTCCAGATTGACCAGTTCACCACAGTCCTGCACTTGGCTGATGTTTATCGCCCTGTCCAGCCTCTGAATGGCCGCAGTATCTTCTCCTCCCCTGCTGTCGGGCTGGCCCTGGGTGCGAGCTCCAGGGATGGCAGCAGCCCTGCCCGGCTCTTAACCGAAGCTGAGGAGGAGCTGTACGTTCTGTCTGGCTAAGGGAACAGGGGGGCGTTGTTGAGAAAGTCATTGTTTTCACTCTACGTCTGCATCTGCATAAATATAACATCCACTCAGTAAGGTACAGGGGCTATGATGTCATTTGGGGATTGCATGATGTCATTATTGGAATATATGATGTAATATTGGAAGAACATATAATCATATCAGGACTTTCTAATGTCATGGTGGCACTGCTCTGTATGTGTCTGTCATCCTGCTTATTCTGTGTTTGAATAATTATTACTGTCGGATAATCTGTTTGAAACATTTAATAAATGCTGGTGCTTCTCTTCTCCATCTGATGTCTGTCGTTTATATTAGCGTGACTTTGTCCCCCTGCTGCTCTCCGGCGAGAATCAACCCAGGCCAGTCCAGAGTCTTCTCTCTACATCGAAGCTCGCAGTCACCCTCCCATGTCCAGAGACACACCCAGGACTTCAACACATTCACAGTTCAGCTACCTGCTTGTGCAGAGACCCGACAATCCCTATTTAGAGGCTGCCAGGACCCCCAGATCTCCCCCCAGCACTTGCCCTGTCTCATTCTCACCTGCTGACGACAACCTCACCTGTCACGCAGAAGAAGTTCCAGCTCCTCTGTGTCACTGCCCAGCCATTACTGGGTTCATCCTGGTGCCTCTGACAGGGAGTCTTCCTCGTGACTTCATCAACAGCCTTTAGATTCAGGGCTTTCAGCTGGAGCACAAGAGAGGAAACCAACTGGAAGTGCATCTAAAACTGAGAACAGGAAGGCATCCTTACACAGAGGGTGGTGGGAGTGTGTAGCAAGCAGCCTGGCCATGTTCTTGAAGCTGATATCCAGATTTCTTTCCAAAAAGAGCTGGTTGAGATCCTTCAGACAGGACAGGAGGCCACTACTGTACATGAAGGGTGGTGGGAGTGTTGAACAGAATTTGAGGAAGAATTATCTACCAGCAATGGAACAGGGCAGCTGGGCAGAACGGCCTCATCTTGTTTGTGACCGGTCTTGTTTTCTTATGAAATTGCACTGAGCTCCCGAGCAGGAGTGCTTTGCACACTTCTCTCAGAAAGCTGAAGACAGAAGCAAGACAAGATCTCTTCACGCCCTTCAGAATAAAGCTGCCCGCAAATCAGATAAGAGTTTGACACGTCAGGACATTTCTGCGATCAGCTGCGCTCATCTCAAACCGTTCCAGGAGATAAGAAGAGGAGCTGATGGTGGCCGAGGCACAGTGTGGGACACAGTCTCTCTCTCCACGACAGAATCACTCCACACGTCCCGGCCCGCCTGACCCACCAAGACCCGCTGACCCCGGACCTTCTGACCTCTGACCCCCCAATCGTCACCCTGAAGGGCAGCTCTGTGCAGGGAAGACCACTGCTGGGAATGAGCCTGAATAATGGCAGAGAGCTGTTTTTGGGACAGTCAATCCCATGTCCTTCTAATGTACATGCATACATGTATTCACAGATATGTGCAGACATATGTACGTACATGCAGAAATATGGACATACATGCATGCAAAATAAATACATGTATGTCCATATTACTGCATGTTTCTGCATGTAAACACCCACATACTGCACATATATAAATATACAGATATATACATGCATAAACAGTGTACACAAATATGTGCAGACATATGTACGTATATGCATAACAAATACACACATGTAAAGACACACATACATGCATAAATATATGGATATACACTATACATGCATATACAGTATACACAAATATGTGCAGACACTTGTACATTCATGCAAAACAAATCCACAGATGAAAACTCTCACACACGGACAAACATGCATAAATATACAGATGCATACATGCATATTTACATCCATTACACATATGCATATACATGCATTGTACATACAAGCACATACACACATGCTCAGTCACACACACATACTGTACACATGCCTGCATACTGTGCACATAAATACATACATGTAATAAAACTTTCCCACAAATAATGCCTACACACACACATATACTGTATATTATATAGACGTGTGTAGTGTGTCCAGCCTATAAATGAACATACATGTGTTTCACCGCTTCACATTCACTCAGAAGTGTGCCAGCAGGGGAGTTTTCATGGTGTTAAACAGCAGCTGGAGGTGCCTGTGCCTGATCCCTCTCCCGTCTCTCAGCGTGCACACATGAGCCAGCAGCTGTGTGCGATAAGCAGAGGACACGGTCGGTGCTTTCCAAGCTGCAACAACGAGAGGCTGTCTGAGACAACCCTAGCAGGCGGCCGCTAAATTCAGGGACTCCACAGTTCGATCACATCAGCGTCATCCGACAACAGTCGATTCCTACTGGAGGGCAGGAACGATATTCTCTCGGGAATCTGGGCTCTGCTCCGAGCGCTGTCTGCACCAGCTGAACCAGAGGCAGTCTGGGCAAAACAGCCTCTCACAACAGAGTGCTGGGGCAGCTAGCATGACACTGAGCCTCCTGTCTCCATAGCTCCTCCAATAGGAGGTGAAGGGCACTGAGCCTCCTGTCTCTACAGTTACTCTGAGAGGAGGTGAAGGGCACTGAGCCTCCTGTCTCCACAGCTCCTCCAATAGGAGGTGAAGGACATTGAGCCTCCTGTCTCTACAGCTACTCTGAGAGGAGGTGAAGGGCACTGAGCCTCCTGTCTCTACAGCTGCTCTGAGAGGAGGTGAAGGGCACTGAGCCTCCTGTCTCCACAGCTCCTCCAATAGGAGGTGAAGGACATTGAGCCTCCTGTCTCTACAGCTACTCTGAGAGGAGGTGAAGGGCACTGAGCCTCCTGTCTCCACAGCTCCTACAATAGGAGGTGAAGGGCATTGAGCCTCCTATCTCCACAGCTCCTCCAATAGGAGATGAAGAGCACTGAGCCTCCTGTCCCTACAGCTACTCTGAGAGGAGGTGAAGGGCACTGAGCCTCCTGTCTCCACAGTTCCTGTGTCCAGCAGTGGTTGAGGAGGGTCAGTGTTCTGTGTTCAGCAGTAGTTAGGAGGGTCAGTCCTCTGTGTCCAGCAGTGGTTGAGGAGGGTCAGTGTTCTGTGTTCAGCAGTAGTTAGGAGGGTCAGTGTTCTGTGTCCAGTAGTAGCTGGAAAGGGTCAGTGCTCTGTGTCCAGCAGTAGTTGAGGAGGGTCAGTCCTCTGTCTCCACTCACTGAGTAATATAATAAGGGATAGGATATGATAATTTTATCACTTTAAAGACTAAAACAGAGATGTGCAATGATAAACTGAGAAACGGAAATGGAGTTTCTGCAGACAGAATCTGTCTGAGATAATCATAGGATAGCATTCAAATTCTGGATCAGAACACTGAAGTTTGTTTAGAGCATAATTACTGAGGTGCAAGTTGGACATGGAGAATGTGGCTCACTATTTGACTGACAGTAATCAGTCAGGATTGAGGTGCACCTGGAGAACAGGGGTTCACTCTAGGAAAGTACACAATCCTCAGATGCTGGAGTCTTGCTCTCTAATGTTAACACAAACCACAGAACCTATTCCATCTGAAGTCCCGATCTGTGCATCTGAGCTTCGTTATTAGCAATAGCAACAGGTGTCCCACTCTGTATCTGAACTCTTTTAACACAAACCACAGCAGGTGTCCCACCTGGAGTCCTGATCTCTGTATCTGAGCTCTATTAACACAGACCACAGCAGGTGTCCCACCTGGAGTCCTGATCTCTGTATCTGAGCTCTGTTAACACAAACCACAGCAGGTGTCCCACCTGGAGTCCTGATCTCTGTATAACTCTATTAACACAAACCACAGCAGGTGTCCCACCTGGTGTCCTGATCGCAACATCTTATATGGGAATATAAAAATAGGTGGATTATTTGTGTTGTGTCTTTGTTTATCATCTGTTATGTCTTTTCATCTGAGCTCATGAGTATCACAGTAGTGAAAAGCACAATGTCTCCGTGTGTGTGTAAACTGAGAGTGTGTAGTGTGTGTGGAAAGAGAGCTCTGTGGGTTTCTGCAGTGTGTGTGGAGAGAGGTGTTCTGTGGTTACGTTGGGTCTCTGTGGAAGAGGTGGTCAGTGGGAGGGTGTGGGTGTGGGTAGTGTGTGAGGAAAGAGGTGGTTGGTGGGTGTTTGTAGTGTGTGTGGAAACAGGAGATCTTTGGTCTGTGGGAGGGTTTGTACTAATTACTGTGTCACTGCAGATCATATAAAGCCCAGAGTCTCCACCAGTGGACAGCAGAGCAGGAGTCTTGTGTCCAGTGCTCAGAAGAACGTGGGAAGTGTCAGTCCTCCGTGTCCAGTGAGAAGTTGGAAGGATGAAGATGCTTTTCTTGCTGCTTCTGTCTTGGAGCCTGATCCTGGACACCGAAGGTAAGAAGAGATTGAGCACCCAAAATTGTGATGAAGACTTGAGCCGATTTACTGTCTCTGTAGACTTACAGAAGTACGCTCACAGAGATCCTGTTCGTGCACAGCGTGTATATACTGTGTATACTGTACCATAGAGTCTATACACATTTTGAAGAGGCTGCTTAAAAAAAAGGGTAAGGTGATCATGATGATACATCATTTACTTCATCATTGTCTCGTTGAGGATGGTTAAAAGTGAAGAATTTTAACGAAGAGGTGTGGCAAAGTTGGCTCAGACCTGCTCTCTCAGCTCATTCCTTCTTCTCACCCTACACTTTCCACAGTCAGGCACTGGAGCACTCAGCCTGACTGACTCTCTCTTCCTTACTGACCCTTCAACCAGTCCTGCCATGACCCTGTCAATCACCAGACAGGTCCTTTTCATCACACAGCTGCCAGGTTCTCTCTCCACTTCACCATGGACATTCCCAGACCTCAAGGAATGTCCTTCACTGAAAGGCTTCAGAAACCTGGTCTCTTTTGTTGTGAAGGAAAAAGAATAAAACTGTCAACTGGAGGCAATTCAATCCTATCAACAGTTCTCTCGTCTGTGTGATTAACCCTCTGTCTCTCTCCAGTGTCCAGCTCTCCTCTGTCCAGGAGCTCTATAGTGGGTGGTGAGGATGCGAAGGAGGGACAGTGGCCCTGGATGGCTTATCTGACAATCTTGAAAGAGAAGGAGAATTTTTGTTTTCAGTGTGGTGGCTCTCTGATCAGTGATCACTGGATTCTCACTGCTGCACACTGCCTGGTACAGTGAGTATCTACAAGTTTACTTCACCTCTATTAACACAACCCACAGCAGGTATCTGAAGTCCTGATCTCTGCATCTGAGCTCTATTAACACAAACCACAGCAGGTGTCCCACCTGGAGTCCTGATCTCTGTATCTGAGCCATTTGGTAGATGGTAGCTGATTGACCCAGGATCATTTAGTCATTAGTAGTTAGCTAGTTAGTTAGTTAGTTAGTTAGTAGTTAGTTAGGAATCAGTGAGGATAGGGGTACACCTGGAGAATGGGTTTCACTGTTAGACTGACAGGAATCGGTGAGGATTGGGGTGCACATGGAGAAGAAGGGTTCACTGTTGGACTGACAGGAATCAGTGAGGATTGGGGTGCACATGGAAAATCGGGGTTCACTGCTGGACTGACAGGAATCAGTGAGGATTGGGGTGCTCATGGAGAATGGTGTAAATGATTAAGAGTGTAGAGTCGTGTTTAAGTTGTACAATCTTCATTTGCCTCATTTATAATCTTTTGGGACCAAGAATTTTAAGGAAGAGTCAGCAGTCTCATTAAAGTCTGAATATGTGCCAATATATTCAGCTTTAGTCCACACATTTCAAATCCAAAGTGAGTGGTTTCATGTCCTTGTGATCTACAAGGTCTGTCACACATCTCTTCAGAGACACACAGACACACACTCACAAAGAGGCACACTCAGACTGTGTAGTTGTTTCTCCCCGAGTACATTGATCCTCATCAAGACCACTAAAGATCTTAGGATATCCTGCAGCCAGGAAGTGAAGATAGTCTGCATCTATCCGTTAACTGTTGACTGTACAATACTTTTAGGGTGCTGTTTGTGTATAATATTATACAGTTATGGACAACACTTTATGGAAAACCATTTCTGCCATAGAAGAATCCATTCTGGGCCCAGATGAACAGGATCTCTTTAGTCTTGAATAGAGTAGAGTATGAAAACTTGATCTCTTTAATTTTGAACAGGCTAGATTAAGAAAGAACCTGAAATGTTCACATTCCCCAAAGCCTTTGACAAAGGCAAACCAGTGGACTTCTTCAGAATGACCAGTGATATGCAGGCCAGAGGACACGAGAAGACACTGCAGTGCAGAACAGGCCTTCCAGGAGCAAGTTTCCTTTGAGCGACAACTGGATCTGTAATTTTGCAGTTCTCAGTGTGTATTAATGGATTGGTGGTAGGAATTGATTTCATTATCTCATCCAGCTGTTTCTTGAAAAAGCCCGGGTACCTGAGTGCAATTAAAAGTCATCAGCTCATTCTGCCCTACTGTCTCCAGCACTCAGACGTCTTGTCAGCTGACTTGATCTTCTCTTGGCATCTGATTCTGATTTCTATCCTTATTCCCCGTGACCTCAGTGCTGCGTTTGACACTGCTCGCCTCAGTGTTTTTCGACACCCTTCTGAGATAATGTTTGGAGTTCCTGACACTGCCCTTCGATGGTTCCACTTTTACCTTGCTGATTGACGACTTGTTATCTCTCTTGGGGTTTCAGGGCTGAATTTGGGTTTGTTTGCTTAGTCTGGGTTTCCTCAGGGCTCGATACTGGGTCTCCTACCCTTCAGCATTAATTTCTTCCCACGTGGTGGGCTATTATTATCTACAAGGCGAAAGGAGACCCAATGGAGTGTAAAAACTATAAAAACTATAGAGGAATAAAACTTCTGGAACATGGATTGAAAATCCTGGAAAAAATTCTGGACAAGAGACTCAGGAAGATAGTCAGGATCCACAACTCACAATTTGGATTCTCAGCGGGGAAAAGCACAACAGATGCCATTTTTGTGATGAGACAGTTACAGGAGAAGACACTAGAGAAAGGGAAAAAGCTGTATGTGGCCTTTCTGGACTTGGAGAAGGCATATGACCGTGTGCCCAGAGAGGTGGTGTATTGGTGCTTGAGGAAGAAAGGAGTACCAGAAAGCATGGTGAAGTTAGTTCAAGCAACCTATAGAGATGCAACTACGAAGATGATAACACAACGGGGAGAGACAAAAGAGTTTGAAATAACAGTTGGAGTACACCAAGGATCAGCACTAAGTCCTTTCCTTTTCATAAACATTATTGACACACTGACAGAGGAGGTAAGAACAGAAGTGCCTTGGGAACTCATCTTTGCTGATGATGTGGCACTGATGGCAGACTCAGAAGTAGAACTACAGGAGAAAGTGTTCAAATGGCAGAGGAGTCTGGAAAAGGGTGGACTGAAAATGAATGCAGAAAAATCTGAAATAATGGTAATGGAGAGAAGAGGAGATACTATGACCAATGTTGAGGAGACAAATGGAGGAAAACTGAAACAAGTTGATGGCTTTAAATACCTTGGATCAAAACTGGTAAAGGGAGGAGAAACACTGGAGGCAGTAAAACAAAGAGTGAAAGCTGGATGGAACAAGTGGAGAGAAATAACTGGAATAATCTGTGACAGGAAAATTCCTAGAAAGTTAAAGTGCAAAATGTACAAGACTGTGATTAGACCTGTACTACTATATGGAGCTAAAGCTTGGCAGTTGGAAAGAGGGAAGAGAACTTGATGAGAAGAACTGAAATGAGGATGTTGAGATGGATTCTGCAGATTTCAATGAAGGACAAGATCAGAAATGAAGAAATCCGTAGACGATGTAGGGTGGTGGATGTGGTTGAGAAGATGCGAGAGGCGAGGTTACGGTGGTATGGACATATCATGAGGAGGGACGTTGAGGAAGTAACAAAGAGGGTAATGGAATTTGAGGTGGACGGTAACAGAGGAAGAGGCAGGCCTAGAAAGAGATGGATAGATTGTGTGAGAAAAGATATGGAGGTATGTGAAGTGAGTGAGGAAGATGTGCTCGACAGAGACAAGTGGAGAAGAGCAACCAAAGCAGCTGACCCCAGGGCAGTCTGGGACTAAGGCTGTGAAAAAGAAGAAGAAGAAGAAGAAGAAGAAGAAGAAGAAGAAGAGGTAGTGGTGGGCTATTAAGATCACATAAACTGAATTCTGATTTCAATGCTGATATGACTTAAATCAATATTCACACTAAACCTGACACTGATGTGGCTGTCTCTGCACTCTGTAATTACATCGCTGACATTAAAACCCTGGCTGACTCAAAATGTCCTTCATCTAAACTGCGACCACACTGTGGTCATGCTTCTCAGCTCAGCATGCTTCTGCCATCAGCTTCGTAAAGCTGGTGCAGTGATCTTATCTGCGGATGGCTCTGTACTTGATTTTCAAACTCAATTAAAGAACTTGGGTATGATATGTGATCCAGGCCTGACGATTGGCCCACGTTTGGAAAAGATTGCAGACACATCTCAGAAAGAATCGCTAGGCTACGTCCTATGTTGTCCTATGTTGTCTCCGCCTGTTGATTACTGCCACACCCTGCTCACTGAGTATCTATATCCACACCGAACAAACACTGTGGAAGACAAAACCCTGCTTTCCTTGAAGACACAGCTGGATGAGCCCTCTAGTGAGAAAAGGAGGCTCTTTTTTACACCAACACGCTCAGCCCTGTTGTCGATTTAGCACCTGCCCGGGCTGTTTGTGCCTCGGCTGACTGGACGTGCCCACTGTTCTGCAGATCAACACTGAATTACAACAGATTCACAGAAGTGCTAATTTACAGGGAACTGTGAGCTCAGCCTACTTCCTCGTGGTCTTGCGGTTGTGTTGAGAGTTACTCATTATCACTCTCGCAACGATAACGTGTCTCTTTCGCGATCAGATCTGATAAGCCGCTCGCTCTGATGAAGAGCAGACTGATGATCTGATTATCTGAGCAGCACTGCAGTGTGGTCTGAGCACACAGCTCTGTGGCACTCAAAGTGTTCCTGAAAGATCCAACATCTGCAGCTCATCTGTCTGCAATCACTCAAACAGTCCAGGTCAGGACTCTCCAGTCCTGGTCCTGGAGGGGTCAGTCGGTGTGTCTGCAGCAGGGTTGTCCAGTCCTGGTCCTGGAGAGGTCAGTCAGCTGTCCAGTTTCACAGTGACCTTTAACCCCTGAGTGAAGACACTAGAGCACTGAAGGACTGGAGACCAGGGCTGGAGAACAGTTTTTGCAGCTCCTGTCTCCTCTGGGTGTCTTTTCAGCTGAGCTCTCTGATGTGCTGACTCAGACTCTTTGGTCTGTACTCTCTGGGCCCACTTGTTTTTGTGTACTTTTGTTTCCTGTGGGAGTGGTTTGTATCAAGGTATGTATATATATAAAATGCCACAAGGGTGTTTGATACAAGAGGAGGGAGAGTCGTCTTCTGTATCCTGCAAAAGTTGGGGTGGGTCAGTCTTCTGTGTCCAGCACTAGTTAGGGAGGGACTGTCCTCTGTGTCCAGCACTAGTTAGGGAGGGACTGTCCTCTGTGTCCAGCACTAGTTAGGAAGAACCGTCCTGTTTGCAGTGAGACGTTAGAAGAGTGAAGATGCTTTTCCTGCAGCTGCTGTTTGGGATCCTGATCCTGGACTCTGAAGGTAAGAGCAGAGCTATTCTACGACTGACTACTGTTCCTGCTTCTGTTAAAACGCATCACACTAATAATAAGCAAAACCACCTGGATGTTCCCAGTCTGGAATCATTCTGTCTGTAATCAGCACCACAGACCACTGTCTCCTGTGTCCAAGGGGCTCTATAGTGGTCAGTCAGGGTGTGAAGGAGGGACAGTGGTCCTGCATGACTGATCTCAAGCCTGTTCTGTATTATCCCTTCTGTCTCTCTCCAGTGTCCAGCTCTCCTCTGTCCAGGAGCTCTATAGTGGGAGGTCAGGAGGCACCGAAGGGAAAGTGGCCCTGGATTGCCTATATTGAAATTATGAGGTTTCATAATAAAACTGAAAACTGCGATGGCACCCTCATCAGTGATCACTGGGTTCTCTCTGCGGCCCACTGCTTTGACAAGTGAGTGTCCGTGTCTCACTGTTAGTGTTACCTGTCTCTCTGTCCTGACTGGCACTGTTACCTGTCTCTCTCTCCTAACTGTCGCTGTTACCTCTCTCTCTCCTGACTGTCAGTGTTACCTGTCTCTCTCTCCTGACTGCCACTGTTACCTGTCTCTCTCTGGACTGTCAGTGTTACCTCTCTCTCTCTCCTGACTGGCCCTGTTACCTGTCTCTCTCCTGACTGCAAGCGTTACCTGTCTCTCTCTCTCCTGACTGTCGCTGTTACCTCTCTCTGTCCTGACTGTCACTGCTACCTGTCTCTCTCTCCTGACTGTCGCTGTTACCTTTCTCTCTCCTGACTGGCACTGTTACCTGTCAATTCAATTCAAGGTGCTTTATTAGCATGACCGATGGGTACAATCAGTGTTGCCAAAGCAAATAAAAATAATAAAATTAACATGGAACAAAACAAAAAATAGAAGTAAAATAAAATCTACAGACATATTACAGACATTTACAACAAAGACATATTTTAAAATATTAAAATATACTGTAGGCGGCTGGAGCATTATTGGGAGACAGACTCACTGTTCCTCAGGCTGTGACAGGAGATCACATACTGGGCTGCCAGATCAACTGAGTTCCCTCCTCTCTCTCCCAGTAGGATTGGGACCCGTTGTGACTCTGGCAGGTGATGGAACTCTGGGACTAGATTTCTGAGTTTAGGGAAGAATGTTTCTCTAATCCCAGAGTATCTGTCACAGTGCAGTAGGAAGTGCACCTCTGTCTCTATTTCTCCCCGCTGGCAGTGGGAGCACAGCCTGTCCTTTCTGGGCAGCCAGGTCTGCCTGTGTCGCCCAGTTTCTATGGCCAGGCTGTGGTCACTGAGCCTGTACTTCGTCAGGGTCTGTTTCTCTTTGTTATTTTTTATTTTGGTCAAATATTCAGCTAGTGTGTATTGTCTGTTTAGGGTTCTGTAGCATTCCAGTTTATGTTGTGTTTGTGTGTGTGTGTCCCAGTGTGTGAGATATTGCTGTTTGATCTGTGCTGTGATGTGGTTGAGTCTGGGTTGTGGTGCTCTAGCAGTGCTGTCCTGAGGCTGGTTAGTGTCGGTGTGGCTCAGGTCAGTGAGCCTCAGGACCAGCTGGCTCAGGGGGCTCTGTTTTGGGCTCAGCTCTTGGCTCAGCAGGGCTTTGTGGTGGTAGGAATTTTGGTCACTGTTTTTTAGGTGTAGCCAATACTTTAATATTCTTTTCTGTATGTTTATCAATAGTGGGTACTGGCCTAATTCGGCCCTGCACCCGTTGTTAGGAGTTTTTCTCTGCACACGGAGGATGTTTCTACAGATCTCCATGTGCAGAGTTTCTGTGGGGTGTTTGTCACATTGGGTGTAATCCTGGTCTGTGAGGGGACCCCACACTTCACTGCCGTATGGGGCAATGGGCTGGATTACACTTTCAAATATTTGGAGCCAGATTCTTGTTGGTGGGTTGATGTTGAAGAGCCTCCTTCTTATTGCGTAGAAGGCCCTGAGTGCCTTCTCCCTCAGTGCCTTCACTGCCAGGTCAAAACTCCCGGAAGAGCTGATGGTGAGACAGAGATATGTGTAGCTGGATGTGTGCTCCAATGTGTTGTTGTTCAGTGTGAATTTGCACCTGTTTCCCTGAGGTCTGGCTTTCTTCTGGAAAACCATAACTCTGGTCTTGTCCAGATTGACTGTCAGTGCCCAGGTCTGACAGTACTGCTCCAGCAGTGCCAGGTTCTGCTGTAGCCCCTGTTCTGTGGGCGACAGCAGGACCAGGTCATCTGCGTAGAGCCCGAACTTGATTTCTGTGTCAAGTAGTGTGAGACCAGGAGCTGAAGACTGCTCCAACATTCCTGCTAATTCGTTGATATAGATATTGAACAGTGTTGGGCTCAGGCTGCAGCCCTGTCTCACCCAGCGACCTTAGGTGAAGAATTTAGTCCTTTTGTTTCCAATTTTCACTGCACATTTGCTCTCTGAATACATTGATTTAATTATGTCGTACACTTTGCCCCCTATGCCACTTTGGAGTAGTTTGTAAAACAATCTCTCATGCCAAATCGAGTCAAATGCTTTTTTGAAATCGACAAAGCAGGCAAAACTTTTTCCTTTGTGTTTTTGGTGGACGTGTTTGTCTATCAGTGTGTGCAGGGTGTAAATGTGATGAGATGTGCGGTGATCTGGCAAGAAGCCAATCTGACTTTTACTCAGGACATTGTGTAAGGAAAGGAAGGCCAGTATTCGTGTATTTTGGATACTGCAGAATACCTTCCCCAGGTTACTGTTCACACAGATGCCCCGGTAGTTGTTGGGATCGAGTTTATCTCCACTCTTATAGATGGGCGTGATCAGTCCTTGGTTCCAGGCCTCGGGGAAACAACCAGCTGTCATGATGAGATTGAGGAGTTTGAGCAGGGCTTGTTGCAACTTTGGGCTGCTGCGTCTCAGCATCTCATTTATGACTCCATCATGGCCACAGGCTTTGCGTGGTCTGAGGGCCTGGAGTTTGTCCAGTAGCTCCTGTTCAGTGATTGGGGAGTCTAAGGGGTTTTGGTTGTCTTTGATAGCCAATTCCAAAATTTTGAGTTTTTCATAAATGGTGTTTTGGTCTGATTGATTTGTATTTGGGAGCTTTTCATAGAGATTTTCAAAGTATGTTTGCCAGATTGTTCCATTTTGGATGGCCAATTCTTCAGGTTTTGATTTGTTTAAGTTGTTCCACTTCTCCCAGAAACAGTTCTGGTTTAGTGACTCCTCAATTTCTGCAAGTTGTTTGTTTATGTATGTGTTTCTTTTCTTTTTCAGCGTGTGTTTGTAAAGTTTTACCATGTCACAGTACCTGAGGCGCAGATCTGTGTTGTGTGGTTGTCTGTGTTTTTCATTTGAGATTTTTCGTAGTGCATTTCTGATGTTTTTGCACTCCGTATCAAACCACTTTTCTTTTGCTTTTGTTTTTTAGTAGTTTTTTGATTTAGTTGTTTTTAGCTTAGATTTTGATGCTAGTTTGTGGAATAGGTGATTTAGTTTTTGTGTGGCCAAGTTGATGCCTAATTTGTTGGTTTGATACGGAGTGTTTAGGAATGTGTCCATCAGTGTCTGAATTTCGTCATCGCCCAGTGCAGTTTGGTATCTGTCTAGGCTGTCTGTGTCCCATCTGTATGCCTGGTTAAGGTCATACAGCTGGCTGGGCTGTGTCAGTGTGTCTCTGTGCTGGTGTGCTCTCTTCATGTAGAGTGTGATCTGGCTGTGGTCGGAGAGGGGAGTTTGTGGCCTGACAGTGAAGGCACTGATACAGGAGGGGTCCAGGTCGGTGATGGCGTAGTCCACCACACTGCTGCCCAGAGCTGAGCTGTAGGTGAACCTGCCTAGAGAGTCCCCTCTAGTCCTGCCGTTGACGATGTACAGGCCCAGCCCTTGACAGAGCTGGAGCAGCTCGCGCCCGGTGCTGTTGGCCGTGGTGTCATGGCTGCACCTGTGTGAGGTGACCGGTGTGTGGTACAGAGGGGATTGTCCGAATATGTGAGTGTTTCCCTGTGTGCTGGTGTAGTCTGCCAGTGTGCCTGTTCGTGCATTGAGGTCACCATAGAGCAGCACGTTTCCCTGGCCCTGGAAGTGACCGATCCCCGTGTGGAGACTGGGGAGAATTCCCTCACTGTAGTAGGGGGATTCTGAGGGCGGGATGTAGACAGCACACAGGAAGACCTCATTTTCTGTACAGATGGTATTTCTTTTGATTTTAAGCCAAACTCGTGACTCTTTTTTCTTTACTAATTGTATGGAGTGACTGAGCTCCGCTCTGTACCACACAACGATCCCCCCAGAGTCTCTGTGATTTGGGGTTTTTTGACAGAGGGCACCATGATCTCCTTGTAGCCTGGGGGACAGTGGGTAGCCAAGTCTCCCCGACACCATGTCTCCTGTAGGATCATGATGTCTGTCTCCTTTACATCCTTGATAAATTCAGGATCAGTGCTCTTCAGCCCAAATGCTGACGAGCCCAGACCCTGAATGTTCTACATACTTATCGTTAGAGATCTCATTGTTATCGTTTGAGTTATCTTTGCAATTTGTTATTGTTTTTCTGGAACTGTATCAAATTAGTGTCGGACATTTACATCATCAACAGAAACAAGTATTGTGCTGGGTTTGTGTCTGTCGCTGTGGGTGATGGAAGTTCAGCTCATAAGCCGGGTGCAGATGAGGTTCAGGAGCTGCCGGATTTCTCCCAGCTCCAAACCGCTCGGGACCGCTGGTCTGGCCAAGGCTGCGGCGTAGCTGTGCAGGAGGGGCTCGGTCCAGCTCTACTGTTGTGCTGGGTGGGGAGGGGTTGTGGTTCAGGTCCAGTTCAGCTGCTGGTCTGGGTGAGGGGCATGGGGTGGGGCACTGGTTCTGGTCCTGTTCGGTTGTTGGTCTGGGTTGGAGGGCTGTAGGGTGGTGCTGGTTCTGTTCTTTGTGGGTTGAGCTGGTCTGGGTTGGGGGTGTGGGTGCTGGGGCGTTCCTCTGGTAGTCCTCCTGTTTCTCTCTGGGGTGCTGTTTGGGTGTCGGCCCAGTGTGGTGTCTTTCAGAGTTTTTGTGAAGAGTCCAATGGTCTGTTTTTTTAGATGTTTATGGTCGTGTAGATGCTGTGGTCCAAGGGTGGAGTGATGGACCAGGTAGACGTTTGGAAGCAGGGCGCAGCACCGTGAGATCTCAGCGTTGATTCTCTGGATGGTGTGGTGCTGCTCGTCCTGTCTCGGCAGCAGGGTGGAGATGACAATTCGGGCGCGAGGGAACTCCTGTATGGCCCTCTCTGCCACTCTCCTGATGGACTGGGCCACCTGCTCCCTCTGGGTCCTCAGGTCATTGGTGCCGGCGTGGATGATGATGTGCTGAGGGGCTCCCAGCACCGACCTGGACAGCAGCTGCAGGGCCTTCTCTGGACACCAGAGTTTTGCTGTTTGTAATCCCGGGAAGAGCCTGTGCTCATCGATGTACCTCCCGTTGGAGTCGATGGGAAGGGCTACTTCCATGCGTCTGCCTCTGGTGTCCAGTCTGCTGGAGGGGCGCTGTGCTGCCGGGCGGGGGGCTGCGTGAGGGGATGCAGTGTGTGAGGTGGAGGTGTTGGGTGGGGCCTGGTGTGTGTGTGGGTCACCCTGAGTGTTCGGCAACGTGCATGTGCTTTTGGGCAGTGGAGTTGTGAGGGGATTTGGGGTGCCGGGGGGTGCAGTGGGTGTGGTGTTTGCTACGGTGGGGGTACTGGGTAAGTGGGAGTTGGTGGTGGGGGTTGTAGGGGTGTCAGGTTGTGTGTCAGGTTGTTCTGTCTCTCTCTCAGGACTGTTGCTTCATTGTTTGCTTTTGCAGACATGACAGACTGAGAGACTCCAAGGTGACTCTGGGCCGTTACCAGCTGTCGAAGCCCAGCAACAATGAGCAGGTCTTCTCAATGAGGAATGTCATCGTTCACGGGAACTTCGATGATAGCACGAAAGAGAACGACATCGCAGTGGTGGAGCTGGAGGGGAGAGCGTCCCTCAATGGCTACGTCAAGCCTCTCGCCCCACAAAACCTGCACACAGACTTCACCAGAAACTCCAACTGCTGGCTGGTGGGCTGGGGCAACATGGACAGCAACGGTAGGTGATCCCAGGGGCTGCTGGGTAGGTGCCTCTCTGGCCAGGGGAATATCGACAGCAATAGTAGGAGATCCCAAGGGGTGCTGGGTAGGTGTCTCTCTGGCCGGGATAGCATCGGGAGGAAGGGCAGGTGATCCAAGAGGCTGCTTGGTAGGTGTACTTCTGGCCAGGGCAACTTCGACAGCAATGGTAGGTAATCCCAGGGGCTGCTGGGTATCATTTTTGTTTGGCACACAGTGTTTATTTAGTTACAGTAGGGCAGACAGAGTATCCAGATTACTTTACATATCACCTAACAATCAAAAGAACATTTCAAATGTTCAATTCTAATTGTTCAAATCCATAAACTCAGAACGATAACATTTGAAGGTGCAGACTGGCTATAGTCTCAAAAATGTCTCCTGTGTCTGCAGTTCCCCTTCCAGAGCCCAGGACTCTGCGCAACGTGAAACTCCCTGTTCTGTCGAAGGAAGAGTGTGAGGATTACTGGCCAGTTAAAGATGGAATGGTCTGCGCTGGAATTGGAGCAGTGGGAGGCTGCTATGTGAGTCATGGGGGGGGGGGGGGGCTGATGAAGAGGACAGAGGGCTCTAGAGCTGCACAACAGAGGGATGAAGGACTGGGAAAGAGAGCTGTAGGGCTGTAGGACTGTAGGACAGATGGCAGAAGAGCTGAAGAGCTGTAGGGCAGAGGGCAGTAGAACATTAAAGATGTAGGATGGAGAGCTGTAGAGATGCAAGACTGTAGGACAGAGAGTTTTACACCTGTAGAGCTGTAAAATAGAGAGCTGCAGCATGAAGGATAGAGCTTTAGGACAGTAGGGCAAGGAGCTGTGAAGCTGGAGAGCTGTAGAAGGCTCTTCTACAGAAAGTAGGACAAATGGCTCTAGAGCTGTAAAGCTACAGGATGCAGAGCTCTGGAATAGAGGAGCTATGGGGCTGAACTGTAGGGCTTGGGCAGGGAAGAGCTGGATGGCTGTAGCACATGAGACCTGTAGCCCAGGGTGCGCTTTGCAGAAGAGAAAGGAAGACACAGCCCTCTTTGCCCCTGACAGCCTCTGTCCTTCTCTCCTCCTGTCTCCCTCTCCATCACTCTCTCTGCAGGGAGACTCTGGGGGTCCCCTGGTCTGTATGAACGCCAGTCACTGGGTCCAGGTGGGAGTGGTCAGCTACGGCCAGGGAGACTGCTCTCCTCCCTTGAAGCCCACTGTCTTCACCCAGGTCTCCAGCTACAGGAACTGGATAAAGAAAAAAACTGGTGTCTGAGGCTTCTGCTCTAACCTGCAGACAGCGCCCCCACCTGGCTGGGTGTGTCGTCTCATCCTCTGCTTTAACAATCTGATACTCTGCCTGCTGTGAGAGATCAGTTATCCTGCGACTCTGTCAACAGCTCAATAAAACTGCAAGCATTCAAAATCCTGGCCTGGATACTGAAGTTATTCACAGAGTAATCAGTGAGGATTGGGGTACACATAGAGAATAGGGTTCACTGTTAGACTGACAGGAATCAGTGAGGATAGGGGTACACCTGGAGAATGGGGTTCACTGTTGAACTGACAGGAATCAGTGAGGATTGGGGTGCTCATGGAGAAGAAGGGTTCACTGTTGGACTGACAGGAATCAGTGAGGATTGGGGTGCACATGGAAAATCGGGGTTCACTGTTGGACTGACAGGAATCAGTGAGGATTGGGGTGCTCATGGAGAAGTGGGGTTCACTGTTGGACTGACAGGAATCAGGGAGGATTGGGGTGAACATGGAGAATGGTATGAATTATTAAGAGTGTGGATAGATATTTTATTGATCCCGTGAGGGAAATTGCAATGCAACAACAGCTTAACACAGACACAGTGTAACGAATGATACAATAATACAACAATACAATCCATACAATACAATCAGTCCAGTCAGTGAGAATTGCACTAAGAAGAGTTACTCACAGTCCAGAACATACAAAGAACTAACCAGAAATGTGAATTCTTTATTCTCTGGCACAGCTTTGGTGAGAGGAGTAATTATCCAGGCACACTTAGTTAAACAGATATTTATTACAATGACAGGACACCAACGACGCTACACATAGCATACAACACACACGTTACATTATGTACAGTATCTCAAAACAAGGCATTTCAGAGGCCAAAACCCAGGTCACCCAGAAAACCCCAGACTGCTACTAAGCACTAAACTCATAATATGCCTACAGAGGCCACACAAGAGATCAGCTGCCTCCTAACTAAATACAATCCAACCTGCAGTTAAATCTCTCTGCACCCTGGGTGCCACAAGGTTAATGGGAGCCTATATCCCTCTCCATATAAATACACCCTATGTAGCGATGCGTTGGTCAGGACCCTGTGCAGATGGTATAATGGGAAGTGGAAACGGACATGGGGAGGAGACAACGAGGAACTGGGCAGGTAGACAAACAGAGGGGGGCTAACTGTGCTCGGGTGCTCGGGTGCTCGGGTGCTCGGGTGCTCGGGTGCTCGGGGAGGGGTGGGGCCATGGCGAACTAGTCCAACTGGAAAATCCAGGGCGAAGACCAACAATCCAGAGCCGGGAGATTCATCCAAGACCAAAACAAGACAAGGCTTAAAAAACCGGAAGGGGATCTGGTGCGGGGACAGGGAGTCAAACCGGGGTAACGAGGCAAGGCACGCCGAGCCCCGGACTCAGATGGGCAGGACGCCATGGTGAAGCCGATGCCGGGTCTCTCCTGGACCCACTGGTAAGGATAGCGGGAGCACCAGTCTTAAATAAAGAGACAGAACAGGGTTCAGGTGGGTGTACTCAACTAAAATACGAAAGAGCTGGGAGACCCTTAAGAGGAGGGATTGCGATCATGACACCCTCAGCAGGAAAGACGTATAACCGATCTTATATCTTTTATACCCTGGTTTCATTCCCTGTCCCTGCACCTGATCCCCTTCCGGTCTCATAACTCTGCTCTCCTCACTGTCCCCCAAGCCTGTCTACACTCTGTGGGTGACAGGGCCTTCTCCTGTTATACCCCCAAGCTCTGGAACTCTCTGCCCAAGGATATCTTCTCTAATCTCCTTCAAATCCAGATTAAAGAAATCCAGACTTCAGAAAAGCCTTTACTGAACTGGTTCCATTCTTCAACCCTCTGCTTTTCTTAGTACCACCATCCACACTCTCCTCTGTATATTGTATTGTGTTTTATCTTGTGTATTCTTTTTATTATTTTTATTCTTTTTATTATTATTATTATTATTATTATTATTATTATTATTATTATTATTATTATTATATTGTCTGTTTCTGTCCTGCTTCTTCGCAATCAATAACCCACAATGCCCCTAGTTATGCTCAGGTAAACTTTACAGTTGTTTCTGCTCAAGGGACCCCCCCCCGACCTCAACAAACATCCTCTCTGCTTTGAAGTTAGAAGTGTTTAGCCTTCCAAGTGTCACAAACGTTATCTGAAATCTAACAGACACTTCTCAGTCACCTAAAGCTGTAACAGTGTTATGCACAGTTTTGGTGAATGGAAAACTAATTCTGTTCTGGGAGCAGAGCAAAGAGTTTCGTTCTTGGACTAGAGGAACTGAATCTCTTTAGTCTTGAAATAGACTACGTTAAAAGGGAACTTGAACTATTCAAATTCCCCGAAGCCTTTGAGAAAGGCAAACCAGTGGACTTCTTCAGAATGACCAGCGCTATTCAGGCCAGAGGACAAGAGTCATTAAAGCCACCATCGAGAGGAACTTCTGCACCAAAGGATTGTGGGAGAGCAGAACAAGCCTCCCAGGGGCAAGTTTCCTTCAAAACTTCTTGATGTGTAATTTTTCAGTTCTCAGTAAGTATTAATTATTAAATTGTGTAAATACCTCAAGAAGCTGTTCCTTGAAAAAAGCCTGGGTACCTGAATGTCAGGTAAAGTCATCAGCTCATTCTTTCCTAGTGTCTCCAACAATCAGGCATCTTGTCCGATGCCTCGATCTTTTAATGACTTCTGATTCTCTTCCTATCCTTATTCTTACATATCCATGACATCTTACGTTCTTGTCTTGAGACAGTGTTTGGAGTTTCTGACGCTGTTCTGAAGTGGTTAAGCTTGTACCTTTCTGATCACCAACAGGTTGTCTCTTTGGGGGTTTGAGTTGTGAAGCTGGTTTTGTGAAGTCTGGGGGTTCCTCAGGGCTTGATACTGGGTCCCCTACTCTTCAGCAGTTAAACTCCAGTATGTCCAGAATTCGGCAGCCAGAATCCTGTGCAGCTCATGTGCAAGTGATCACATTACTCCTGTCCTGGAGTCCCTGCACTGGCTTCCTGTCATGTTTCATGTTGACTTCAAAATCCTCATGCTCACCGATAAGGCTCTGCATGGCTTGGCACCTCAGTACCTGTCTGAGCTACTATCGTCCTACTCCCCACTTCACAACCTTCACTCTTCTTATTCTGGTCTCCTGTCTGTCCCCCAAGATATTCTACACTCTGGGGGTGCCAGGGCCTACTCCTGTTGGGCTCCAAAGCACTTTCAAACTTAGACTTAAAACCTTCTTGTTCAGAGGAGATGTTCTGAATTATTATTATTATGACTTTCCTCCCATCTCCAGCTCACTGTCTTGTACAGAAGATGCGTGATTGATTAGAACTGGAACACAAGAGAAGTCACAAAAGAGGCCCGTTTAATAGTTCTTAGCTGATTGATCTCAGGATCTCGTCCAGCTGTATCTTGAAAGAAGCTGAGGATGGGCTTCAACCGGCATAGCTGGGCTGCTTGTTCCCCACCCCCACCACCCTTGGTGTGAAGACGTGCCTCCTGTTCTCAGGATTTTAATGTCTTTCCCTGTAGTTTCTATTTCTCTTCCCTGGCTTGTGGTTCAGTACATTTAACGGTGTCAATTTGTGAGATCCGTATGTACATGCCATCTCCCTGACCTTCTGTTTCTAGGAATCAGCTCAGCTGCTTGATCCCAGGATGGTTTAATGAAAAAAAAAGGCTACAGGTTTTAACAACATGGCCGGCCAGTGCTTTTCCCTCTCCTAGCAGTGCAGCTGCTGACCTCCCAGCCCCGAGCGTGACACCGGTCTCTGATGACGCTGTGGTCTCGGCGTTGTGCTGACGTTGTGCAGGAGGGAGAGCTCTGTGGGTCGGGTCTCTGCAGCAGAGATGGTACGCAGATATCCGGGTCGCGTGGTTTCTGAGTGGGCTGGCCGAGACACACAGAGACATCCAGAGACAAACAGAGACACATGCAATCCTTCTGCAGCTGAAGCGAAACACTGGGCCTTCGGGTTTGCAGGAACACAAGACGATTCCAAACGAGAGGAGGCCTTTAGGCCCTCTGAGCCCACACAGTAGTTAGCAGCTACGTGATCTGAGAGTCTCACCCGGCTGTGTCTCCACGGAATCCAGGGTATCAGCTCGTGCCATGCTCCCACCACCCTTTGTGTAAACAAGTGCCTCCTGTCCTGATTGCAGGATCTCATCCATCGAAAGGAATCTTGTTCATCAACTAGAACTTGTTCATCTCAGGATCTCATCCAGCTGCGTCCGGGGCAGGGGTTCTTTACACAAAGGGTGATGAGAGGATGGCTCGGGCTGCCCAGACATGTTGTTAAAGCTGATTCAGGAAATGGCTGGATAAGATCCTGGAATATGATGGTAATATCGAAAGTTGAACACTGTCCTCCTATCTGTGACCTGTCTTATTAGAGTTGTGACCTAGTAATCTCAGGACCTCATCCACCTGTGCCTGGGGGGGGGGGGGAGGGATTACACAGAGGGTGGTGGGAGTGTAAAACAAGCTGCCAAGCCATTTTGTTGAAGCCCATACCTTTCTTTCAGGAACTTGATTCATGAGATCTTGGAGATGAGCATGACAGTAATTCTACATGGGTTACAATATACAAATTATATACAACATAATTCTATACGGGCTGATGTGAGACCACTCTGTTCAGACAGCTGCTGCAGATCAACACTGGATAACAAGGTGCTGTGAACTCAGCCTACTTTCCTTGTGGTCTTGCAGTTGTGTTCTGTTCTGAGTCACTTCTTATCATTCTGTACCATTCTCGCATTGATGACGTGTCTCTTTCGCGATCAGATCTGATATGCCGCGCTGATGAAGAGCAGACTGATGATCTGATTATCTGAGCAGCACTGCAGTGTGGTCTGAGCACACAGCTCTGTGGCACTCAAAGTGTTCCTGAAAGATCCAACATCTGCAGCTCATCTGTCTGCAATCACTCAGACGGTCCAGGTCAGGGCTGTCCAGTCCTGGTCCTGGAGGGTTCAGTGTGTCTGCAGCAGGGCTGTCCAGTCCTGGTCCTGGAGGGGTCAGTGTCTCTGCAGCAGGGCTGTCCAGTCCTGGTCCTGGAGGGGTCAGTCAGTGTGTCTGCAGCAGGGCTGTCCAGTCCTGGTCCTGGAGGGGTCAGTCAGTGTGTCTGCAGCAAGGCTGTCCAGTCCTGGTCCTGGAGGGGTCAGTGTCTCTGCAGCAGGGCTGTCCAGTCCTGGTCCTGGAAGGGTCAGTCAGTGTGTCTGCAGCAGGGCTGTCCAGTCCTGGTCCTGGAGGGGTCGGTCACTGTGTCTGCAGCAGGGCTGTCCGGTCCTGGTCCTGGAGGGGTCAGTGTGTCTGCAGCAGGGCTGTCCAGTCCTGGTCCTGGAGGGGTCAGTGTGTCTGCAGCAGGGCTGTCCAGTCCTGGTCCTGGAGGGGTCGGTCAGTGTGTCTGCAGCAGGGCTGTCCAGTCCTGGTCCTGGAGGGGTCAGAGTGTCTGCAGCAGGGCTGTTCAGTCTTGGTCCTCGAGAGGGTCAGTTAGTGTGTCTGCAGCAGGACTGTCCAGTCCTGGTCCTCAAGAGGGTCAGTCAGTGTGTCTGCAGCAGGGCTGTCCAGTCCTGGTCCTCAAGAGGGTCAGTCAGTGTGTCTGCAGCAGGGCTGTCCAGTCCTGGTCCTGGAGGGGTCAGTGTGTCTGCAGCAGGGCTGTCCAGTCCTGGTCCTGGAGTGGTCAGTAAGTGTGTCTGCAGCAGGGCTGTCCAGTCCTGGTCCTCGAGAGGGTCAGTAAGTGTGTCTGCAGCAGGGCTGTCCAGTCCTGGTCCTCGAGAGGGTCAGTTAGTGTGTCTACAGCAGTGCTGTCCAGATGCCGGTCATTGTGTCTGAAGTGGGGCTGGTCCTGGAGGGGTCGGTCTGTGTGTCTGCAGGTCAATTCAAAGCTGAAAGACACAAAAAGCTGTCAGAGGCAGGAAAATGTTTGAATTGGTCCTGATAAGCCTAAAAAATCAAAATGAACTTTCATGAGTCCAGATTCATAGTGACCTTTAACCCCTGAGTGAAGACACTAGAGCACTGAAGGACTGGAGACCAGGGCTGGAGAATAGTTTTTGCAGCTCCTGTGTCCTCTGGGTGTCTTCTCAGCTGAGCTCTCTGAGGTGCAGACTCAGACTCTGTGGTCTGTGGGCCCACTTGTTTTTGTGTACTTTTGTTTCCTGTGGGAGTGGTTGGTAGCAAGGTATGTATATATATAAAATGCCACAAGGGTGTTTGATACAACAGGAGGGAGAGTCGTCTTCTGTCTCCTGCAGTAGTTTGGGGTGGGTCAGTCTTCTGTGTCCAGCACTAGTTAGGGAGGGACTGTCCTCTGTGTCCAGCACTAGTTAGGAAGGACCGTCCTGTTTGCAGTGAGACGTTGGAAGAGTGAAGATGCTTTTCCTGCAGCTGCTGTTTGGGATCCTGATCCAGAACTCTGAAGGTAAGAGCAGAGTTATTCTACTACTGACTCTGTTACTGCTCGTGTTCCTGCTTCTGTTAAAACTCATCCCACTAATAATAAGCAAAACCACCTGGATGTTCCCAGTCTGGAATCATTCTGTCTGTAATCAGCACCACAGACCACTGTCTCCAGTGTCCAGCTCTCCTCTGTCCAAGGGCTCTATACTGGTCAGTCAGGGTGTGAAGGAGGGACAGTGGTCCTGGATGACTGATCTCAAGCCTGTTCTGTATTAACCCCTCTGTCTCTCTCCAGTGAGCTCTATAGTGGGAGGTCAGGAGGCACCGAAGGGAAAGTGGCCCTGGATTGCCTATATTGAAATTATGAGGTATAATAATAGAATTGAAAACTGCGATGGCACCCTCATCAGTGATCACTGGGTTCTCTCTGCGGCCACCTGCTTTAACAAGTGAGTGTCCGTGTCTCACTGTTAGTGTTACCTGTCTCTCTGTCCTGACTGTCGCTGTTACCTCTCTCTCTCCTAACGGTCGCTGTTACCTCTCTCTCTCCTAACTGGCCCTGTTACCTGTCTCTCTCCTGACTGCCAGCGTTACCTGTCTCTCTCTCTCCTGACTGTCACTGCTACCTGTCTCTCTCTCCTGACTGTCGCTGTTACCTCTCTCTCTCCTGACTGACACTGTTACCTGTCTCTCTCAGGACTGTTGCTTCATTGTTTGCTTTTGCAGACATGACAGACTGAGAGACTCCAAGGTGACTCTGGGCCGTTACCAGCTGTCGAAGCCCAGCAACAATGAGCAGGTCTTCTCAATAAGGAATGTCATCGTTCACGGGAACTTCGATGATAGCACGAAAGAGAACGACATCGCCGTGGTGGAGCTGGAGGGGAGAGCGTCCCTCAATGGCTACGTCTAGCCTCTCGCCCCACAAAACCTGCACACAGACTTCACCAGAAACTCCAACTGCTGGCTGGTGGGCTGGGGCAACATCGACTGCAACGGTAGGTGATCCCAGGGGCTGTTGGGTAGGTGCCTCTCTGGCCAGGGGAACATCGACAGCAATGGTAGGAGATCCCAGGGGGTGCTTGGTAGGTGCCTCTCTGGCCAGGGGAACATCAACAGCAATGGTAGGTGATCCCAGGGGCTGTTGGGTAGGTGTCTCTCTGGCCAGGGCAACATCGACAGCAACGGTAGGTGATCCCAGGGGCTGTTGGGTAGGTGCCTCTCTGGCCAGGGCAACATCGACAGCAATAGTAGGAGATCCAACGGGGTGCTGGGTAAGTGTCTCTCTGGCCGGGGCAGCATCGGAAGGAAGGGCAGGTGATCCCAGAGGCTGCTTGGTAGGTGTACTTCTGGCCAGGGCAACTTCGACAGCAATGGTAGGTAATCCCAGGGGCTGCTGGGTATCATTTTTTTTGACACACAGTGTTTATTTAGTTACAGTAGGGCAGACAGAGTATCCAGATTACTTTACATATCACCTAACAATCAAAAGAACATTTCAAATTTTCAATTCTAATTGTTCAAATCCATAAACTCAGAACGATAACATTTGAAGGTGCAGACTGGCTATAGTCTCAAAAATGTCTCCTGTGTCTGCAGTTCCCCTTCCAGAGCCCAGGACTCTGCGCAACGTGAACCTCCCTGTTCTGTCGAAGGAAGAGTGTGAGGATTACTGGCCAGTTAAAGATGGAATGGTCTGCGCTGGAATTGGAGCAGTGGGAGGCTGCTCTGTGAGTCATGGGGGGCTGATGAACAGGACAGAGGGCTCTAGAGCTGCACAACAGAGGGATGAAGGACTGGGAAAGAGAGCTGTAGGGCTGTAGGACTGTAGGACAGATGGCAGTAGAGCTGAAGAGCTGTAGGGCAGAGGGCAGTAGAACATTAAAGATGTAGGATGGAGAGCTGTAGAGATGTAAGACTGCAGAGCTGCTGAGCTGGGGCACAGAGGGCAGTAGACCTGTAGAGATGCAAGACTGTAGGACAGAGAGTTTTACACCTGTAGAGCTGTAAAATAGAGAGCTGTAGCATGAAGGATAGAGCTTTAGCACAGTAGGGCAAGGAGCTGTGAAGCTGGAGAGCTGTAGAAGGCTCTTCTACAGAAAGTAGGACAAATGGCTCCAGAGCTGTAAAGCTACAGGATGCAGAGCTCTGGAATAGAGGAGCTACAGATGCAGCCATTCAAAATGCGCGGACGATACCGCATTATTTTGCGGTACGCTGTACGCAGTCTACCGCAAGGTACCGTAAATTCTCCTATAATACGACAAGCAAAATAATAGTATCCGGAATTTCGGCAAGGTGGAGCTAATAAAGCTCAACCTCTCATGTTTGAGCTATGGCCATCAGTCTTTAATGAAGATATTACTAATAGTATTAATAATAAATGACCTTGGACAAGCTGTAAGTGTAAACTCAAAGTATTGCCCTGGTCAACATTCTTTTTTTCATTGACCATCTTTGTAAAAGTAACACCACAGCATTTCGCAATCACGCATTTGTTTCCAATCATGCAAAGTACAGTAATTTATGAGAATCGATTCACCATGCCTTTCACATGCTCATTAAAGAGATTGATTTAGGAACATAAACATATTACCGTATGAAAACTGTACTGTATACAGTATGTATATGTATATTTAATGTCTTAACTGTGCCCGTTTAAGTATTGAATATTCATATCTAATTTTACCACTGAAGGGAAATCTTAGTAGCTGAGCATAAAAAGAATAGGAGCATACTGCAACGCGTGTGAATAAACGATATTAATTTTGGAACATAAACATAAAGTATATGGCTGGTCTCGGTACTTTAAAGAAAAAAATACACACCAGTATTCCGTTTCTCCCTAAACATTTTAAGCATCGAAGTCTTTAACTAACGTGATACCGGAGTCAACAAGCATACTTTTAGAATTTGATTAAAAGGGAATATAATATGGAATCGCTTATCTCAAGAAATTAATAACGATATAATTATATTCATGTTGCAAAAAAACTGTAACGGACATAAAAACTCCCTTGCTTTTAACAGAGCGTTCCATAATTTCTAACTAAGAAAATGATTTAAACTGCGACACTTATCATTCACCAAGAGCTCGAAATATCACAAGGATCCTCTAGAGCACAGCAAAGACTGTATTAAAAGAATCGCGTATCTCAAGAAATTAATAAGATATAATTATATTCGTGTACTGCGACAGGGCTGTGTAGGGCTGTTTCACCTCTCTCTTCATGTGACTCGATTCAAAAGCCATTTAGCAAAGAGGGGATGAGAAGAGTGACAAACTAGTATACAGTACAGTACTTTAGATCTTTTTTTCTGAACCGGGGAAAATCTGATCATGTTTATTTAGAACTCACTAACACTGATTTTTAGTTTAGAAGGATTCAAGTAGGGTTTTAGATGAAAGGCAGCGACCTTAATCTCTGACCAAGGGAAACATTTCATTTTTTCAAAGAAATGTTTGTTAAAAAATAAAGTCATAGTTCCATGGGATTCAATCACAGACCATGTGACATGGGAGTCAGGAAACTAACACACAGCGCCACCGGATTTAATAACGCTATACAAACGCTAAAAAATAACGAAACATGGTTTCATTAGGACCAGAATCGGTCTTGAGATATTTTTAACTTGATTTACAGTATTTGAGAGGTATGTCTTAACACCGATACTACAGTGCGTAAATACTGCTCACGTATATGTTTCTAGGTTTATATTATGCATTTCATACAGTCAAATTACTTTTGAGCAACTAATAAGAAGCGCGAAACGGTATGCATTTTAATTTCGTTTTGTGCTGGGACTCTGCTTTTAACAATGTCGCCGTGGATTGATTAGAGATATCAAGTACATACAAGTCATTTTTTAAATGTTGTAGTTCGTCTTGTAAAAATGTTCCGAGTACATCATCTATCAACAATTACACAGGTTCTGTTTCCATATTGCGGATTTTGGTTACGTAATATTATTTTCTAGATTTCACGTTGTGAATATATGATTTGGGCAAACAGAGCCGCAAAGAAGTACATTATGGGTTGTTGTTGTTTTTTTTTTGCAGTTTTATCTAGAACGAGCGATGCTTAAACCTTTGTCTGATTCTTGTGAAACTATCCACACGACAGTTACAGTACCTAGGAGTTGACTTCAGTGATGTCACTGATGGGATGTTTCTAAAGATCTATCCTCTGTAAAACGTCTTCTCTAGTTGTCCCGCATATGTATTCGCTAATGAAGCTGTGTGTTCTGAGCCTGGATCTCTACATTTCTGTATGAACCAGCTTAGAGGGCTAAAGACAGCTTGTGTTTAAATTGAGTGTAAGGCAATTTATGCTTCTAAAGTCATGGTCAGCATTTATTATTGTACTGTGCTGTAAACTTGTTCTGTGCCTAGTCACATTATTTTATAGCGTTTTTATAGCGTTATTAAATCCGGTGGCGCTGTGTGTTAGTTTCCTGACTCCCATGTCACATGGTCTGTGATTGAATCCCATGGAACTATGACTTTATTTTTTAACAAACATTTCTTTGAAAAAATGAAATGTTTCCCTTGGTCAGAGATTAAGGTCGCTGCCTTTCATCTAAAACCCTACTTGAATCCTTCTAAACTAAAAATCAGTGTTAGTGAGTTCTAAATAAACATGATCAGATTTTCCCCGGTTCAGAAAAAAAGATCTAAAGTACTGTACTGTATACTAGTTTGTCACTCTTCTCATCCCCTCTTTGCTAAATGGCTTTTGAATCGAGTCACATGAAGAGAGAGGTGAAA
Organism: Lepisosteus platostomus; assembly: GCF_059453375.1. Lineage (NCBI taxonomy): Eukaryota > Metazoa > Chordata > Actinopteri > Semionotiformes > Lepisosteidae > Lepisosteus > Lepisosteus platostomus. Next base: position 4,926,830 of record NC_142616.1, read on the forward strand.
CAGCCCTACACAGCCCTGTCGCAGTACACGAATATAATTATATCTTATTAATTTCTTGAGATACGCGATTCTTTTAATACAGTCTTTGCTGTGCTCTAGAGGATCCTTGTGATATTTCGAGCTCTTGGTGAATGATAAGTGTCGCAGTTTAAATCATTTTCTTAGTTAGAAATTATGGAACGCTCTGTTAAAAGCAAGGGAGTTTTTATGTCCGTTACAGTTTTTTTGCAACATGAATATAATTATATCGTTATTAATTTCTTGAGATAAGCGATTCCATATTATATTCCCTTTTAATCAAATTCTAAAAGTATGCTTGTTGACTCCGGTATCACGTTAGTTAAAGACTTCGATGCTTAAAATGTTTAGGGAGAAACGGAATACTGGTGTGTATTTTTTTCTTTAAAGTACCGAGACCAGCCATATACTGTATGTTTATGTTCCAAAATTAATATTGTTTATGGACTTCACACGCGTTGCAGTATGCTCCTATTCTTTTTGTGCTCAGGCACTAAGATTTCCCTTCAGAGGTAAAATTCCATATAAGTATTAAATACTACAATGGACACAGTAAAGACGTTTACTGTAAATCTTTCTACGACAGACCAACGGACCACGAGTGCCCCTGTTGGTCAACCAATCACATACCGCGGTACCCCGCGTCATCTTGCGCCACGATGCGCGACGCTGTAGCCAATTACCTCCAGTACGTGTCTGTACCGCGCACTTTAAATGGCTGCATCTGTATGGGGCTGAACTGTAGGGCTTGGGCAGGGAAGAGCTGGATGGCTGTAGCACATGAGACCTGTAGCCCAGAGTGCGCTTTGCAGAAAGGAAGACACAGTCCTCTTTGCCCCTGACAGCCTCTGTCCTTCTCTCCTCCTGTCTCCCTCTCCATCACTCTCTCTGCAGGGAGACTCTGGGGGTCCCCTGGTCTGTATGAACGCTGGTCACTGGGTCCAGGTGGGAGTGGTCAGCTACGGCCAGGGAGACTGCTCTCCTCCCTTGAAGCCCACTGTCTTCACCCAGGTCTCCAGCTACAGGAACTGGATAAAGAATAAAACTGGTGTCTGAGGCTTCTGCTCTAACCTGCAGACAGCGCCCCCACCTGGCTGGGTGTGTCGCCTCATCCTCTGCTTTAACAATCTGATACTCTGCCTGCTGTGAGAGATCAGTTATCCTGCGATTCTGTCAACAGCTCAATAAAACTGCAAGCATTCAAAATCCTGGCCTGGATACTGAAGTTATTCACAGAGTAATCAGTGAGGATTGGGGTACACATAGAGAATGGGGTTCACTGTTAGACTGACAGGAATCAGTGAGGATAGGGGTACACCTGGAGAATGGGGTTCACTGTTGGACTGACAGGAATCAGTGAGGATTGGAGTGCACATGGAGAAGAAGGGTTCACTGTTGGACTGACAGGAATCAGTGAGGATTGGGGTGCACATGGAAAATCGGGGTTCACTGTTGGACTGACAGGAATCAGTGAGGATTGGGGTGCTGAATTATTAAGACTGTAGATAGATACTTTATTGATCCCGTGAGGGAAATTGCAATGCAACAGCAGCTTAACACAGACACAGTGTAACGAATGATACAATAATACAACAATACAATCCATACAATACAATCAGTCCAGTGAGTGAGAATTGCACTAAGAAGAGTTACTCACGGTCCAGAACATACAAAGAACAAACCAGAAACCTGAATTCTTTATTCTCTGGCACAGCTTTGGTGAGAGGAGTAATTATCCAGGCACACTTAGTTAAACAGATATTTATTACAATGACAGGACACCAACGACGCTACACATAGCATACAACACACACGTTACATTATGTACAGTATCTCAAAACAAGGCATTTCAGAGGCCAAAACCCAGGTCACCCAGAAAACCCCAGACTGCTACTAAGCACTAAACTCATAATATGCCTACAGAGGCCACACAAGAGATCAGCTGCCTCCTAACTAAATACAATCCAACCTGCAGTTAAATCTCTCTGCACCCTGGGTGCCACAAGGTTAATGGGAGCCTATATCCCTCTCCATATAAATACACCCTATGTAGCAATGCGTTGGTCAGGACCCTGTGCAGATGGTATAATGGGAAGTGGAAACGGACATGGGGAGGAGACAACGAGGAACTGGGCAGGTAGACAAACAGAGGGGGGCTAACTGTGCTCAGGTGCTTGGGTGCTTGGGTGCTCGGGTGCTCGGGTGCTCAGGGAGGGGTGTGGCCATGGCGAACTAGTCCAACTGGAAAATCCAGGGTGAAGACCAAGAGTCCAGAGCCGGGAGATTCATCCAAGACCAAAACAAGACAAGGCTTAAAAAATCAGAAGGGGATCTGGTGCAGGGACAGGGAGTCAAACCGGGGTAACGAGGCAAGGCACGCCGAGCCCCGGACTCAGATGGGCTATCCACTGGTAAGGATAGCGGGAGCACCAGTCTTAAATAAAGAGACAGAACAGGGTTCAGGTGGGTGTACTCAACTAAAATACGAAAGAGCTGGGAGACCCTTAAGAGGAGGGATTGCGATTGTGACACCCTCAGCAGGAAAGACGTTGTTTTATTCCCTGTCCCTGCACCTGATCCCCTTCCGGTCTCATAACTCTGCTCTCCTCACTGTCCCCCAAGCCTGTCTACACTCTGTGGGTGACAGGGCCTTCTCCTGTTATACCCCCAAGCTCTGGAACTCTCTGCCCAAGGATATCTTCTCTAAACTCCTTCAAATCCAGACTTCAGAAAAGCCTTTACTGAACTGGTTCCATTCTTCAACCCTCTGCTTTTCTTAGTACCACCATCCACGCTCTCCTCTTTATGTTGTATTTGTGTTTTATCTTGTGTATTATTTTTATTATTATTATTATTATTATTATTTTTATTATTATTATATTGTCTGTTTTTGTCCTGCTTCTTCGCAATCAATAACCCACAATGCCTCTAGTTATGCTCAGGTAAACTTTACAGTTGTTTCTGCTCAAGGGACCCCCCCCCGACCTCAACAAACATCCTCTCTGCTTTGAAGTTAGAAGTTTTTACCCTTCCAAGTGTCACAAACGTTATCTGAAATCTAAGAGACACTTCTCAGTCACCTAAAGCTGTAACAGTGTTATGCACAGTTTTGGTGAATGGAAAACTTATTCTGTTCTGGGAGCAGAGCAAAGAGTTTCGTTCTTGGACTAGAGGAACTGAATCTCTTTTGTCTTGAATAGACTACGTTAAAAGGGAACTTGAACTATTCAAATTCCCCGAAGCCTTTGAGAAAGGCAAACCAGTGGACTTCTTCAGAATGACCAGCGCTATGCAGGCCAGAGGACAAGAGTCATTAAAGCCACCATCGAGAGGAACTTCTGCACACAAAGGATTGTGGGAGAGCAGAACAAGCCTCCCAGGGGCAAGTTTCCTTCAAAACTTCTTGATGTGTAATTTTTCAGTTCATAGTAAGTATTAATTATTAATTTGTGTAAATACCTCAAGAAGCTGTTTCTTGAAAAAAGCCTGGGTACCTGAATGTCAGGTAAAGTCATCAGCTCATTCTTTCCTAGTGTCTCCAACAATCAGGCATCTTGTCCGATGCCTCGATCTTTTAATGACTTCTGATTCTCTTCCTATCCTTATTCTTACATATCCATGACATCTTACGTTCTTGTCTTGAGACAGTGTTTGGAGTTTCTGACGCTGTTCTGAAGTGGTTAAGCTTGTACCTTTCTGATCACCAACAGGTTGTCTCTTTGGGGGTTTGAGTTGTGAAGCTGGTTTTGTGAAGTCTGGGGGTTCCTCAGGGCTTGATACTGGGTCCCCTACTCTTCAGCAGTTAAACTCCAGTATGTCCAGAATTCGGCAGCCAGAATCCTGTGCAGCTCATGTGCAAGTGATCACATTACTCCTGTCCTGGAGTCCCTGCACTGGCTTCCTGTCATGTTTCATGTTGACTTCAAAATCCTCATGCTCACCGATAAGGCTCTGCATGGCTTGGCACCTCAGTACCTGTCTGAGCTACTATCGTCCTACTCCCCACTTCACAACCTTCACTCTTCTTATTCTGGTCTCCTGTCTGTCCCCCAAGATATTCTACACTCTGGGGGTGCCAGGGCCTACTCCTGTTGGGCTCCAAAGCACTTTCAAACTTAGACTTAAAACCTTCTTGTTCAGAGGAGATGTTCTGAATTATTATTATTATGACTTTCCCCCCATCTCCAGCTCACTGTCTTGTACAGAAGATGCGTGATTGATTAGAACTGGAACACAAGAGAAGTCACAAAAGAGGCCCGTTTGATAGTTCTTAGCTGATTGATCTCAGGATCTCGTCCAGCTGTGTCTTGAAAGAAGCTGAGGATGGGCTTCAACCGGCATAGCTAGGCTGCTTGTTCCCCACCCCCACCACCCTTGGTGTGAAGACGTGCCTCCTGTTCTCAGGATTTTAATGTCCTTCCCTGTAGTTTCTATTTCTCTTCCCTGGCTTGTGGTTCAGTACATTTAACGGTGTCAATTTGTGAGATCCGTATGTACATGCCATCTCCCTGACCTTCTGTTTCTAGGAATCAGCTCGGCTGCTTGATCCCAGGATCGTTTAATGAAAAAAAAAGGCTACAGTGCAGGGACTCCAGGACAGGAGTAATGTGATCACTTGCACATGAGCTGCACAGGATTCTGGCTGCCGAATTTAACAACATGGCCGGCCAGTGCTTTTCCCTCTCCTAGCAGTGCAGCTGCTGACCTCCCAGCCCCGAGCATGACACCGGTCTCTGATGACGCTGTGGTCTCGGCGTTGTGCTGACGTTGTGCAGGAGGGAGAGCTCTGTGGGTCGGGTCTCTGCAGCAGAGATGGTACGCAGATATCCGGGTCGCGTGGTTTCTGAGTGGGCTGGCCGAGACACACAGAGACATCCAGAGACAAACAGAGACACATGCAATCCTTCTGCAGCTGAAGCGAAACACTGGGCCTTCGGGTTTGCAGGAAAACAAGACGATTGCAAACGAGAGGAGGCCTTTAGGCCCTCTGAGCCCACACAGTAGTTAGCAGCTACGTGATCTGAGAGTCTCACCCGGCTGTGTCTCCACGGAATCCAGGGTATCAGCTCGTGCCATTCTCCCACCACCCTTTGTGTAAACAAGTGCCTCCTGTCCTGATTGCAGGATCTCATCCATCGAAAGGAATCTTGTTCATCAACTAGAACTTGTTCATCTCAGGATCTCATCCAGCTGCGTCCGGGGCAGGGGTTCTTTACACAAAGGGTGATGAGAGGATGGCTCGGGCTGCCCAGACATGTTGTTAAAGCTGATTCAGGAAATGGCTGGATAAGATCCTGGAATATGATGGTAATATCGAAAGTTGAACACTGTCCTCCTATCTGTGACCTGTCTTATTAGAGTTGTGACCTAGTAATCTCAGGACCTCATCCACCTGTGCCTGGGGGGGGGGGAGGGATTACACAGAGGGTGGTGAGAGTGTAAAACAAGCTGCCAAGCCATTTTGTTGAAGCCCATACCTTTCTTTCAGGAACTTGATTCATGAGATCTTGGAGATGAGCATGACAGTAATTCTACATGGGTTACAATATACAAATTATATACAACATAATTCTATACGGGCTGATGCGAGACCACTCTGCTCAGACAGCTGCTGCAGATCAACACTGGATAACAAGGTGCTGTGAACTCAGCCTACTTTCCTTGTGGTCTTGCAGTTGTGTTCTGTTCTGAGTCACTTCTTATCATTCTGTACCATTCTCGCATTGATGACGTGTCTCTTTCGCGATCAGATCTGATATGCCGCGCTGATGAAGAGCAGACTGATGATCTGATTATCTGAGCAGCACTGCAGTGTGGTCTGAGCACACAGCTCTGTGGCACTCAAAGTGTTCCTGAAAGATCCAACATCTGCAGCTCATCTGTCTGCAATCACTCAGACGGTCCAGGTCAGGGCTGTCCAGTCCTGGTCCTGGAGGGGTCAGTGTGTCTGCAGCAGGGCTGTCCAGTCCTGGTCCTGGAGGGGTCAGTCAGTGTGTCTGGAGCAGGGCTGTCCAGTTCTGGTCCTGGAGGGGTCAGTGTGTCTGCAGCAGGGCTGTCCAGTCCTGGTCCTGGAGGGGTCGGTCAGTGTGTCTGCAGCAGGGCTGTCCGGTCCTGGTCCTGGAGGGGTCAGTGTCTATGCAGCAGGGCTGTCCAGTCCTGGTCCTGGAGGGGTCAGTCAGTGTGTCTGCAGCAGGGCTGTCCAGTCCTGGTCCTGGAGGGGTCAGTGTGTCTGCAGCAGGGCTGTCCAGTCCTGGTCCTGGAGGGGTCAGTCAGTATGTCTGAGTGAGGAGGGAGGAGTGAGGAACAGGAGTGAGAGTCGTCTTCTGTCTCCTGCAGTAGTTGGGGTGGGTCAGTCCTCTGTGTCCAGCACTAGTTAGGGAGGGACTGTCCTCTGTGTCCAGCACTAGTTAGGAGGGACCGTCCTGTTTGCAGTGAGACGTTAGAAGAGTGAAGATGCTTTTCCTGCAGCTGCTGTTTGGGATCCTGATCCAGAACTCTGAAGGTAAGAGCAGAGCTATTCTACTACTGACTCTGTTACTGCTCTTGTTCCTGCTTCTGTTAAAACTCATCACACTAATAATAAGCAAAACCACCTGGATGTTCCCAGTCTGGAATCATTCTGTCTGTAATCAGCACCACAGACCACTGTCTCCAGTGTCCAGCTCTCCTCTGTCCAAGGGCTCTATACTGGTTAGTCAGGGTGTGAAGGAGGGACAGTGGTCCTGGATGACCGATCTCAAGACTGTTCTGTATTATCCCCTCTGTGTCTCTCCAGTGTCCAGCTCTCCTCTGTCCAGGAGCTCTATAGTGGGAGGTCAGGAGGCACCGAAGGGAAAGTGGCCCTAGATTGCCTATATTGAAATTATGAGGTTTTCATAATAGAATTGAAAACTGTGATGGCACCCTCATCAGTGATCACTGGGTTCTCTCTGCGGCCCACTGCTTTAACAAGTGAGTGTCTGTGTCTCACGGATTTCACACCTGAGTCTGTTTCTCATGGATTTTACACCTGAGTCTCTATCTCACTGATTTCAATCCTGAGTGTCTGTGCCTCACTGATTTCACACCTGAGTCTGTGTCTCACTGATTTCATGCCTGAGTGTCTGTGTCTCACTGTTTTTATGCATGAGTCTCTTTGTCTCACGGATTTTATGCCTGAGTGTCTGTGTCTTACTGATTTCACGCCTGAGTCTCTGTGTCGCACTGATTTCACGCCTGAGTCTCTGTTTCACTGATTTTAAGCATGAGTCTCTGTGTCTCATGGATTTTACACCTGAGTCTCTGTGTCTCACTGATTTCAATCCTGAGTGTCTGTGCCTCACTGATTTCACACCTGAGCCTGTGTCTCACTGATTTTAAGCATGAGACTCTGTGTCTCGTGGGTTTTACACCTGAGTCTCTGTGTCTCACTGATTTCAATCCTGAGTGTCTGTGTCTCACTTATTTCATGCCTGAGTGTCTGTTGTTTGCTTTTCACCTGCTCTTGTTTCTCTCTCTACTGGAGGTCTGTCAATCTCCCTGTCATATCCTTGGTCCTTTAGCCTGTGCTGTCCTATTTGTGTGTGCATGTCTTTGTGTTTGTCCCTCTGTCTGTCCCTTTCTGTCTGTGCACTTGTCTCTCTTGTGACTTTCACAGTAACCTGTCTCTCTCTCTCAGCACTGTCACTGTTACTTTTCCATATCTTATGTATGTCAATGATACTTGTTTCACTCTCTCATGACCCATACTGCTACTCCTCTCTCTCAGGGTTGTCACTGCTACTTGTCTCTCTCTCTCCTGACTGTCACTGTTACCTTTCTCTCTCTCCTGACTGACGCTGTTACCTGTCTCTCTCTCTCCTGACTGTCACTGCAACCTGTCTCTCTCTTTGACTGTCGCTGTTACCTGTCTAGCTGTCTCTCTCTCCTGACTGTCAGTGTTACCTGTCTCTCTCTCAGGACTGTTGCTTCATTGTTTGCTTTTGCAGACATGACAGACTGAGAGACTCCAAGGTGACTCTGGGCCGTTACCAGCTGTCGAAGCCCAGCAACAATGAGCAGGTCTTCTCAATGAGGAATGTCATCGTTCACGGGAACTTCGATGATATCATGACAGGGAACGACATCGCCGTGGTGGAGCTGGAGGGGAGAGCGTCCCTCAATGGCTACGTCAAGCCTCTCGCCCCACAAAACCTGCACACAGACTTCACCAGAAACTCCAACTGCTGGCTGGTGGGCTGGGGCAACATCGACTGCAACGGTAGGTGATCCCAGGGGCTGCTGGGTAGGTGCCTCTCTGGCCAGGGCAACATCAAGAGGAAGGGTAGGTGATCCCAGGGGCTGCTGGGTAGTTGTTTCCCTAGTTTCCCTTGTTTCCCTCTGCTTTTCCTAGTACCACCATCCACGGTCTCCTCTGTGTGTTGTAACTGTGTTTTGTCTTGTGTATTCTTTTTATTTATTGTTGTTGTCATTCTGTAAAGCGCTTCGAGAAGCCACCTTTAAAGGCGCTATATAAAATAAAGTTTATTATTATTATTATTATTATTATTATTATTATTATTATTATTATTTAAAGATGCAGGCCATCTATTGTCCCAAAATCGTGTCCTGTGTCTGCAGTTCCCCTTCCAGAGCCCAGGACTCTGCGCAACGTGAACCTCCCTGTTCTGTCGAAGGAAGAGTGTGAGGATTACTGGCCAGTTAAAGATGGAATGGTCTGCGCTGGAAGAGGAGCAGTGGGAGGCTGTTATGTGAGTCACAGGGGCAACTGAAGACACAGTAGGACTTTAGGACAGAGAACTACAGCATCAGAGCAGCAGAGCTGTAGGACAGAGAGCAGTGGAGCTGTAGAGCTGTAGGACAGAGGGCAGTAGAGCTGTAGAGATGTACATCAGAGGGCAGTGGAGCTGTACGCTTGTAGGACTGAAAGTTGTTGAGCTGTAGGACTCAGGAGTGTAGGACATCAGGTCACAAAGCTGTTGGACCATAGAACACAGAACTGTAAAGGTGTAAGATGGTGAAATGTAGAACTGAGGGAGAGAGAGGCTTTTAGACTACAGGGCTGAGGGACTGTTGAGCAAGAGAAGGGAAGAGTTGGTTGGCTCTCTTTGCCCCTGACAGCTTCTCTCCTTCTCTCCTCCTGTCTCCCTCTCCATCACTCTCTCTGCAGGGGGACTCTGGGGGTCCCCTGGTCTGTGAGAAGGCCAGTCACTGGGTCCAGGTGGGATTGGTCAGCTATGGCCAGGCAAACTGCTCTCCTCCCTTGAAGCCCACTGTCTTCACCCAGGTCTCCAGCTACAGGAACTGGATAAAGAAAAAAACTGGTGTCTGAGGCTTCTGCTCTGACCTGCAGACAGCGCCCCCACCTGGTTGGGTGTGTCGCCTCATCCTCTGCTTTAACAATCTGATACTCTGCCTGCTGTGAGAGATCAGTTATCCTGCGACTCTGTCAACAGCTCAATAAAACTGCAAGCATTCAGACTCCTTGATTCATTTTTTTAGTGAAAAAGGTGGGACACTGAGGGACCAGGACAGACATCACACTGAGGGACCAGGACAGACATCACACTGAGTGACCAGGACTTGCTCAACATTACTGTGATTTTCCTCTGCCTTCTGTGAGATTTGAAGTCCAGGAAACTCTGCTGCTCTGAGCTGAGCTGTGGTCTGCTCTTGAGAGAACGGCGTCTCTCGGGGCAGGACGAGCAGACCAGTGATAGATAGCACAGATACCGTAACTGTGTCAGGGGGCTGCGGTCTGGCAGTCGGTCCTCTCTGTCTGCATTCTGCACTGATGCAGGAGGAGCTGTGAGAGTACAAGACTGTCACAAACTAGGTCACAGACTAGAGCAGGCCTTTCTGTCCATCTAGGCCCGCTGGGGGTTAGGAGCTAATTAATCTAGATGTCTCACCCAGCTGGTTCTTGAACAAAGCCCGGTTATCGGCTTCAACAACATGGCTGGGGAGCTTGTCGTACACCTCCACCACTCTTTGAGCAAGGAAGTTCTTGCTGTCCTGATTGAAGGATCTCTTGTGACTTTCACAGTAACCTGTCTCTCTCTCTCAGCACTGTCACTGTTACTTTTCCATATCTTATGTATGTCAATGATACTTGTTTCACTCTCTCATGACCCATACTGCTACTCCTCTCTCTCAGGGTTGTCACTGCTACTTGTCTCTCTCTCTCCTGACTGTCACTGTTACCTTTCTCTCTCTCCTGACTGACGCTGTTACCTGTCTCTCTCTCTCCTGACTGTCACTGCAACCTGTCTCTCTCTTTGACTGTCGCTGTTACCTGTCTAGCTGTCTCTCTCTCCTGACTGTCAGTGTTACCTGTCTCTCTCTCAGGACTGTTGCTTCATTGTTTGCTTTTGCAGACATGACAGACTGAGAGACTCCAAGGTGACTCTGGGCCGTTACCAGCTGTCGAAGCCCAGCAACAATGAGCAGGTCTTCTCAATGAGGAATGTCATCGTTCACGGGAACTTCGATGATATCATGACAGGGAACGACATCGCCGTGGTGGAGCTGGAGGGGAGAGCGTCCCTCAATGGCTACGTCAAGCCTCTCGCCCCACAAAACCTGCACACAGACTTCACCAGAAACTCCAACTGCTGGCTGGTGGGCTGGGGCAACATCGACTGCAACGGTAGGTGATCCCAGGGGCTGCTGGGTAGGTGCCTCTCTGGCCAGGGCAACATCAAGAGGAAGGGTAGGTGATCCCAGGGGCTGCTGGGTAGTTGTTTCCCTAGTTTCCCTTGTTACGGACACAGTTATCACAGTTTCCCTTGTTACTGACACAGTTACGGTATCTGTGCTATCTATCACTGGTCTGCTCGTCCTGCCCCGAGAGACGCCGTTCTCTCGGGGCAGGACGAGCAGGACGATCTCTTCCAGCTGCAACTCGAGAAAAGCCAGGGTTTTAACTTCAATGACACAGCGGGATTGCTTGTTCCACACTCCCACTGCCCCCTGTGTAAAGAAACAAACAGTGCTTTGCTGTCCTGCATGAGTATCGAGCTCACAACTCTCAGATTATGATACTGATGACTATTTGCTGCGCTGGAGAGCCTGGACTCTGCTCTTAAATGAGGCTAGATGGTAGCGTCTAAGGTGTTGAGCAAGTTACAAGTTGAGCAAGGTTTGTCCTGGCTCGACACCACTGTCCGGAGGTCACGGGTTCCTGTCCAGCTGTGCCGTTGGCCAGCTGTGAGCGTAAAGTTGAGTTGTAAGCTGTAAAATGTACCTCCGCCAGCGTGGGAGTTAGGCGAGTGGGTATGGGATAATGAGACAGTTAGTAGCCAGGTGTCCCTGAATGTGGGTCGGGTCTCTGACCTCCTGACCCCTGACCTCTGACCCTGCAGATTCACACTAATCTGTGCTTTTCCTCTCCTCCTCCTCTCGAGCTGAGGTCCTCTAAGCGTCTTGGCTCTTCTAATGTTGGGGTGGGTGGGGTGCCAAGGAAGGGGTCATGAGTAGATCCGGCAATAATCTATAATGAGGTGCCCAGGAAGAAAGATCAAAGGTCGATCTGATTCTCATCAGGAGCCTCCCCCTTTGGTCTGTATCTGGGTCACAGGACACAGACATTGGGGATCCCCCTCCACCCCCAGCAAGCACACTGGAGCAGCTGTGGTTTTGGGGTTTCAGGGGTTTTGTGCTTCCTGTAAAGACTGCCTGCCTCTGAGTCTCTCTGAATCACCAACTGCCTCAGGAAGGAAAGCAGCTATTTACATGTGTGTGAGATAGTACCCTGTGTGTGAGAGATTGTGTAATTGTGCCCTGTGTGAGTTTATAATAGTACTCTATGTGTGAGATACAACCCTGTGTGTGAGATTCTGCCCTGTATGTGTGAGATTGTGTGATTGTGTCCTGTGTGCGTGTATATTAGTACTCTGTGTGTGTGAGACACAACCCTGTGAGTGTGTGATTCTACCCTGTGTGTGTGAGATTGTGCCCTGTGTGTGAGATTGTGTGATTGTGTCTTGTGAGTGTGCATGTGTAATAGTACCCTGTGTGTGTAAGAGATTGTGCCCTGTGAGTGTGTGTAAGATTGTGTTCTGTGAGTGAGGGATTTAGCCCTGTATGTGTGTGCATGTGTAATAGTATTCTGTGTGTGTGACAGTACCCTGTGCGTGCTTGTGTTACTGTGCCCTGTGTGTGTGCGATTGTATTCTAACCTGTGTGTGTGCATATATGTGCGAGTGTGTGTGCATGCCCGCATGTGTGCGAGTGTAAAGTGTGAAGAGGGGAGATGGAACAAAAAAAAACCTAATGAAAAAACACACACACTGGAACAGGAAACACAGTGTCACAGTATCCAGACTCATTTTACTGTAGTTTGATTAAAAACAAAATCAGAAGCAGAAGCTGCAGGGAAAGAGAGTGCCAGCAGAGGGCGCTGACCCCAGGACTCAGTAGAACTATCAGACTCCACTGTTCTCCTGCACCCAGGTCCTGTAGCTGGAGACCCGGGTGTAGACCCCAGGGAAGTTGGGCCGAGCACAGCCTCTTCCAAAGCTCACAATCCCAGCCAAGGCCCACTCGTCCTCCTTCTTACAGGCCAGAGGACCTCCAGAGTCTCCCTACAGAGGGAGAATCAGTTAATACATTACTCCTTCTCTTTAAACTCCGTGACTCTGGACTCATGAAGACAGTAACTGGCTCAGTTCAGTCCTGAGAGCCCCAGTCCTTCAGTGCTCTAGTGTCTTCAGTCAGGGGTTAAAGGTTAGTGTGAGTCTGGACTCATGAAGACAGTAACTGGCTCAGTTCAGCCCTGAGAGCCCCAGTCCTTCAGTGCTCTAGTGTCTTCAGTCAGGGGTTAAAGGTCAATGTGAGTCTGGACTCATGAAGACAGTAACTGGCTCAGTTCAGTCCCTGAGAGTGTGACTCACCTGGCAGCTGTCCTTCCCTCCTTTCCTGAAGCCGGCGCACATCATGCTGCTCCTGAGGTTGTTGTAATACCGCCGACAGCTCCTGTTGTCTATGATGGGGAGCCTGACCTCCTGTAGAGTCTGAGGGGGCTCCAGAGGCACTGGGGTAGAGTGAGAGTGAGATAAGAATTATTGATTCCCTGCGGAGAGGGATTTACATCTGAAAAATAACGCTACTGACAGGAGGTCCTCTTGATATGAGCTTGTATTATCAACAGGACTTGAAAAGGCCACTAGAGGGTGCCTGTGGTGTTATTTCAAGGCTCTGGACTCCAGCCAGGTCCTGCCAGAGTGGTTCTGACAGGCACTACTGTGAAACTCCAGGGGACATTTTCCATAATGTGTACAGAGGGGCACAGCAGATAGGGAAGAGGCAGCGGGTAGAACGCCAGCCCCTCCCAGGGTTGTAGAAAAGGGACACAAATTAAGCTATCTGGGCTGTAATATAACACAAATATCAGAGGGCATCAGAACTCGGGTCCTGATCTCTGTATCTGAGCTCTATTAACACAAACCACAGCAGGTGTCCCACCTGGAGTCCTGATCTCTGTATCTGAGCTCTATTAACACAAACCACAGCAGGTGTCCCACCTGGAGTCCTGATCTCTGTATCTGAGCTCTATTAACACAAACCACAGCAGGTGTCCCACCTGGAGTCCTGGTCTCTGTATCTGAGCTCTATTAACACAAACCACAGCAGGTGTCCCACCTGGAGTCCTGATCTCTGTATCTGAGCTCTATTAACACAAACCACAGCAGGTGTCCCACCTGGAGTCCTGATCTCTGTATCTGAGCTCTATTAACACAAACCACAGCAGGTGTCCCACCTGGAGTCCTGGTCTCTGTATCTGAGCTCTATTAACACAAACCACAGCAGGTGTCCCACCTGGAGTCCTGATCTCTGAGCTCCACTAACACACAACACCTACCATTCTCCTCCTTCATCCCCCAGCCTGTGGCCCAGCACTCCGAGCGTCGGGTGAAGATGTCAGTGCTCAGAGCCAGAGTGATGGGCTGGATGTATTTGGTGAGAGACACGGGCGTTTCCAGCTGCACAAGGGCGATGTCGAAGTCCTGCGCCTCGTCAGAGTACAGCTCATGCACGATGACTCTCCTCATGGGGCGGATTACCTGATTCTGGCTCGGGAAGGCTAGCTGGTACCCTCCCAGGACAACGATAGCCCTCCTCTGTGTGGACCGTCTGAAAGACAGGGCAGTGGTTGTGTCAACACACTATCAAAATAATTGTCTGAGTTATTCTGAGTGTCGATTTTTGTTATCGCTCCTACTGTAGTTATTAACATTACTACCACTGCTACAGTTTGGAAGCCTAATGACAGCTCAGTGGCAAACAAAAGGAAAAAGTGTTTAAGAAACATTTTCTGTATTTTTAAAACAAATGTCAATTTGTATAATAATAATAATAATAATAATAATAAAAGAGCTCAGATACAGAGATCAGGACTCCTGGTGGGACACCTGCTGTGGTTTGTGTTAATAGAGCTCAGATACAGAGATCAGGAGTTGGTGGGATGTGTGTTGTGGTTTGTGCTGATAGAGTTCAGATGTCTTGGTGAGATACTGTAGATGCTGTGCAAATGACATACATGATAAACTCACCTATTCAAACAGTGAGCTGCAGAGACAACCCATTCCTCACTGATCAGAGAGCCACCGCAGAAACAAAATTCTCTGGACAAATTTGGGAATGTAATGCAAGCCATCCAGGGCCACTGTCCCTCCTCTGCATCCTCACCGCCCACTATAGAGCTCCTGGACAGAGGAGAGCTGGACACTGGAGAGAGACAGAGGGGTTCATACAGACACACTGACTGGACACTCCAGTACATTAACACTGCACTGAGAGAGAGGAGTTAATACAGACACACTGACTGGACACTCCAGTACATTAACACTGCACTGAGAAAGAGGGGTTAATACAGACACACTGACTGGACACTCCAGTACATTAACACTGCACTGAGAGAGAGGGGGGTTAATACAGACACACTGACTGGACACTCCAGTACATTAACACTGCACTGAGAGAGAGGAGTTAATACAGACACACTGACTGGACACTCCAGTACATTAACACTGCACTGAGAGAGAGGGGTTAATACAGACACACTGACTGGACACTCCAGTACATTAACACTGCACTGAGAGAGAGGGGTTAATACAGACACACTGACTGGACACTCCAGTACATTAACACTGCACTGAGAGAGAGGGGGGTTAATACAGACACACTGACTGGACACTCCAGTACATTAACACTGCACTGAGAGAGAGGGGGGTTAATACAGACACACTGACTGGACACTCAGTCAGTGTACATTAACACAGAGAGTGCTCCATTTCATCACTTACCTTTAGTGTCCAGGATCAGAATACACAACAGCAGCTGTAGGAAATGCATCTTCATTCTCTGATTGTCTTAGAGGACACAGGACTGTCCCTCCTCCACACTGCTGGATACTGGAACAGATGACTGACCTTCCCCAGCTATTGCTGGACAGAGAGGACTGACCCTGTTAACCACTGCTGGATACAAAACACTGACCCTCCTCAACTACTGCTGAACACAGAGCATTGACCCTCGTAACTACTGCTGGACACAGAGGACTGACGCTCCTAACTACTGCTGGACACACAGCACTGACCCTCCTCAACTAAAGCTGGACACAGAGGACTGATCTTCTCCAGCTACTATTGGACCCAGAGGACTGGACCTCCTTCACTTTATATAGGCCTGGCTGCCACACAGTTTTGCAGATAGACACACCCCACACACAGATGTGCACATACTCACAGTGTTATTGCAGGGTGCTTGCTGGAGCTCCCACCCACAGTCACGGTAGGGCTGTCGTGAGTGACTCAGCTCCCCTCGAGCCCCAGCGGGTCTGTAGAGACAGCCGAGGACGGCCCCGTGCTCCGGTTGCACTCCGAACCCCTCCTGCCTGGAAGATCGAGGCAGGCTTTGCAGCTGAAGCCCTGAGTGCGAGGTCAGGCGAAGACTCTGCCCCCTTTTCCGTTTCAATGCACTCGACGTCTCAGATCATACCAAGGGCCGATGGGGACCAGATATTTTAAATGGCTCCTTCTCGGTTGCGAGCTTTCTTATTGTCTTAATGAATATTCTGATCTGAAGTCTGTACGTGCATACGCTTGATTGAGGGGTCAGATCTAAGGCCAGTCTGGGTGTCTCCTTCCCTGGTCAGTTACTAAATTGTGAAGTGTTTTCTGTGGAGTTGACCTTACACTGGCTGTAGCAGAGTGGGAGTACAGGAGCATGGGACTATATTGCATTGCAATATGGGAGAGTAGGAGTATGGGAGCACAGGAGTCTGGGATTTTGGGAGTCTAGGAGTGTCGGACAGTGATGCTATGGGGTGAAGTAGAGTATGGAATTATAGGAGTATAGAAGTAAGGGAGTATAATAATATGGGAGTATAGGCATATGGGAGTGTGGAAGTACAGAATTATAGGAGTTTGGGAATATAGGAGTACTGGAGAATGGGAGTATGAGAGTATGGGATTAAAGCTGTATGGGAGTCTGGAAGTATGGAATTCAGGAGTATGGGAAAATGAGAGTATAGGCACACGGGAGTACAGGATGATAGGAATATGGGACTATTGGAGTCTGGGGGTATAAGAGTATGGCATTTCCAGAGTATAGGAGTATACTTAGCAGCTTTCCTCTCTGCCTGCTCATGATCACAGTCTGGGTCACTTCACACTGTGAAGGTATCTAATTTTAATTTTTTAATTTCTCTTTAATTAGTAAAATCCCAACAGACTGGAAGCCAAAGCACAGTCATATATGTTTGGAGCAGCAATAAGACATGGTCGTCATGCGCTGGATAAGCACAGACCTTTAATTGTGCAGTTTCTCCTGCCTATCACTATCATTAACGTTAAAAGTTAAAAGTTATTGCACTCATGATTAAATCGTGACTAACTCAACGCCTTTTTTAAGGTGTAGTGGGGGGGGGGTTGTGAATTCGACTCAACTCAGGGGTGATCAATAAGAATTTCTCGAGAGGCTGTTCCCCTCTTCCCCTCTTCTGGCGTTGCCTCACTGCCCGTTGGGGGAATGAGTTCGTTAATGACTGGGCGCATTTCCGTCCTTAAACCACACATCTGGTCATCTTGCACAAGCTACTCTGCCCCTTGTCAGGCTGCAGCCATTACTTAATCATAATAAACCATAGATAGAAAAACGTGTTCGGCGTCAGTGGTGCAGTGGTGAGAATGTCCTCACAGAGCTGGGGCTGTGGGCTCAGGTTCTGGGGTGCTGTGTGTGTGGAGGTCTTCTTGTGTTTGCTTGAGTTAATTCCTGGAGTTCCACTTTCCTCCAGCAGCCCAGAGATATCCCGGGAGACTAAGTGACTTTGAGCTAACTGGCCCCCTGTGCTCATGTCTGTGTCTGTGTGCTGCCCCATGATGGACTGGACTCTCTGCCTGATGGGATAGGCTCTGCCCCCCCACAACCCAGAAGCAGATGTAGAGCTGAGAAAATAGATGGATAATTCCAAATTTTGGGGGGAATCCTCAGACTAAAGACATACTCCCCAAATTTGCCGATGCATTTTTAGAAGAGGGAGATGGATTTCCATTATCTTTTGGGCACCCAATTTATATAAGAAGGGAGATCATTAGCATTTTCAGTATTAAAAGCATTATCAGTGTTAGTATCAGTACTAGTATCAGTTGTAGTATTAGTTTCTATAGTTTATCAGCAGCTATATCACTCTGCAGCTCAGCACTGGCAGCCCACTGGAGCTCAGCATTGTGAGCCTGGTCAGTACCTGGAGGGCAGACTCCTGGGAAAGCTGAGGCTGCTGCTGGAAGAGGTGTTAGTGGGGCCAGCAGGGGGCGCTCACCCTGTGGTCTGTGTGGGTCCTAATGCCCCAGTATAGTGATGGGGACACTAGACTGTAAAAAGGTGCTGTCCTTCGCATGAGACGTAAAACAGAAGTTCTAACCCTCTGTGATTACTAAAAATCCCAGGGTGTTTCTCGAAAAGAGTAGGGGTGTAATCCAAGCGTCCTGCCCAAATTTCCCATTGGCCCTTACCAATCATGGCCTCCTAATAATCCCCATCTCTGAACTGGCTTCATCACTCTGCTCTCCTCCCCACTGAGAGCTGGTGTGTCGTTAGCATTCTGGCGCACTATGGCTGCCGTCGCATCATCCTGGTGGGGCTACACACTGGTGGTGGAGGGGAGTCCCCATTACCTGTAAAACGCGTTGAGTGGAGAGTCCAGAAAAGCACTATATAAGTGTAAGCAATTATAATTATTAATTCGTTTCTGTGTTAGTGTTAGTATCAATTTTGGTATCAGTATTAGTCCCTGCATTAGTACCACAATCAGTATTAATATCAGTATCATTATTAATATCGGTTTTTGCATGAAGATTAATATAAGTATTGTCATCCATCTATATTTCTATAGTTTTACCAGCTGTAGATTCTAGTATTCTAGGTTTAAATATGAAGAAAGATGTGAAGACGGGGGTTTGAATTTAATCCTTTCTGTAGGGGGTTTAGATTTCTAAGTCACAAGCTGGGGTTTATGGCAGGAAAGGGGGTTCACTGATAAGGATTGCAGATGCAAGCTAGGAACCCCCCTGGGTGTAATCTTAAACTGACCATTTGTCCAGAACATCGTAAACTGGCCAAATACCATGAACCCCCCTCTTTACCATCAGACCGAGTGACGTCAGAAACGGAGAAGAAGACACTATATAACCCAAAAGTTGGTACCAGTACGGTGAACAATACTTCGGTTTTGTTGTTTCTTGCGGGAAACAAGACTTCGGCTTTATTGTTCCTTGCATGCAATAAACTCATCTGTTTTACTTCATCTCGGGATCAAGAACCTTATTCGTTCTGTTACAACAAATATTTTCAGTGTGATTGTTAGTATCAACAGCAGCAGAAATATTTAAAAGAATCCTGGCTCACGATTTCACAAAGTTGTAATTTAAGCTTTTTTTTCTTTTGAAGCTGCAAGAGGTTTGCACAAGCTGTGCTGAAGAAACCAATCCGTTATTGACCACAAATCTGGCAACGTTTCACAAAGGAGAAATTGGCTCCCTCGGTCCCCTGCCAACGGCCCGCGGTTGAGAAACCAGACCGCAGCCCTGATTCAGCAGGATTCAGGATTCCCCTCTCTGCCTCTCGCTGCTCTTGCTGTTTCCTGGAGCCGTTGATTCACAGAAACCATGACTTCCTGGATGGGCAACCAGAGCTGAAGACTACAAACCAGAACTACAAATACCAGGAAGCTGTGTGGCACCAGAGGGCCAACTGACAGTTTCACGGGGGTGATGGCTCACAGAGGTTTTCCACTGGCCCTTCCACTAGCTTGTGTATACAAGGCCTTGGCAAAAACAGTCCTAGTGCCTTTGTTTACAGATTGGAATCTATTTGGGATACATTGAAGGAAGTAAGTTGAAAGGGAAGGGACTTTTGGGGGGCTTAAAAAGAATTCTGTAGGAGAGGTTTTGTAGTTCAAAGGTCAGAGGAAAAGATGTTCTTTAGGAAAGTAATCAGGTTCAGTTTAATTGTTAAAGCCTTGAATAGAATTGCAGTTACAAATAGTAGGTAAGAACTCACCCGCAGTGCTAAGAGGTCACTAAAACCATAACCTCTCTTGAACTTCTGAATTGCTTGGATGCTCTTGGATACAGCTGGGAGTTTTAGCACTGTCCACTACACTTACTACTCCAGCAGCCCTACTCTTACTGACAGTGTCCTGGGGTCTGTACTGCCCAGCAGTCAGGACACCCCTACTCTTACTGACAGTGTCCTGGGATCTGTACTGACCAGCAGTCAGGACACCCCTACTCTTACTGACAGTGTCCTGGGGTCTGTACTGCCCAGCAGTCAGGACACCCCTACTCTTACTGACAGTGTCCTGGGATCTGTACTGACCAGCAGTCAGGACACCCCTACTCTTACTGACAGTGTCCTGGGATCTACTGACCAGCAGTCAGGACACCCCTACTCTTACTGACAGTGTCCTGGGATCTGTACTGACCAGCAGTCAGGACACCCCTACTCTTACTGACAGTGTCCTGGGATCTGTACTGACCAGCAGTCAGGACACCCCTACTCTTACTGACAGTGTCCTGGGATCTACTGACCAGCAGTCAGGACAGCCCTGCTCTTACTGACAGTGTCCTTGAATCTGTACCGACCAGCAGATTAGACAGCTCTACTCTTACTGACGGTGTCAGGTGTCAGGATACCAGTTTTACACCTGGAGTCTCATTTACAATATTGGGTCCTGCACCTTTTTTAGGAGAAAATGATTTTTTAAGGGGGAAACTGCTTTAGGGGTATTGTGACATTTGTACTGTGACTCCCGAGATGAACATCTGTATTGAAAGACATTGTAATATTCTCAATTTTAAAGGATACTTTAAATCTACGGAATGCAATTCCCAACAAATTACTCAGTCCCCAGACGAAGAGCTTGAATGCTTGCAATTTTATTGAGATCTCAATACTGAGACAACTACATATGATGTTTCATAGCAGGCTGAACAAAGCTAAGAGAAGAATCTTATGAAAGAGAGAGGAGATCACGGAGAATGCATCAGTAATAAACACACACAACAGGACAGGAGACACAGTGAGAGAGAGAGGAGATCACAGGACAGGAGACACACTGTGAGAGGAGGTAATCCCCCAGTGAAAATTCACTCACAGCAGGAGAGTGAAAGAGAGGAGGTAACAGTGGGAGCAGAGGCAACTGAGCTGATTAAATAAAATATTGGATTCAGTTAAGCCTGCAGTTTGCCAGCGAGCCAGCCAGGGGGCGCTGTCCTCAGACCCCGGTGTGATCCTTTATCCAGGCCCTGTAGCTGGAGACCCGGGTGTAGATTCCGGGGGACAGCGGGACGGCACAGCGGAGCCCGAAGCTGACGATCCCGGCCTGGATCCAGGGGCTATTCTTGCCCTTCTGACAGACCAGGGGGCCCCCAGAGTCGCCCTGCGGGGAGAGCGGGGAGAGTCGGGGGTGAGAGGTCAGGGAGGTCAGAGTGCAAGGACTTGCTCTGGCACAGGTATAAAGTGATCATTCTCACGAGATGTCGGCAGGATTCCAGCTGCCGAATTCTGAAGTAAGATAAAATCACCTTTTTAGCGATATATAATTTCTAGCATTAGGAATTTGTCTTTTCACAGACCCCAGCTTGCTCTCCCTGAGAGACGCAGACAGAGAGAGAAGCTGGGGGTCAGAGTGCAGGGTCAGCCATTTATACAGCACCCCTGGAACAGCTAGGGCTAAGGGCCTTGCTCAGCTCAGGGGCCCAATGGAGTAGGATTCCTCTGCTGGCCACAGGAACAGATCCTTAGCCACAGTGCCACTGCTCCGCTCTCTACTTCTCCGAAGTTTGATCGGAGTAGATTGAGAAACCCCAGGGAATTGGGGATTGCAGAGATCCTAGAAACTCCCAGGAATTCTAGAAAAAATGAAAGTGTTGACCAGCTTTTCAGCTACAGTCAGGGACAACATAGGACGTGGTCTAGCAATATTTCCAAGATGGAAGAAAGATGTTTTTACAGTTTACACTATTTGCACATGTGGGTCAAACGTTAAGTCTGCACCAAATATCATCCCCAGGTCATTCAGTTTAGATTGAAATTCAAGTGCAATGCCATCCACAGTTAGGGTTACTGCACTGGCTTTACATCGTTGATGTGACTTAGTCTCGTCGCAGTTTAGATGAAGGAGATTTTGAGTGCTCCCAGGTTTTTATGCCAGATGCAGATACAATTAGAGAGAGCAGAGACAGCCACATCAGTCAGGTTTAAAATGGATGTAGATTTACATATCATCAGCATAGAAGTGATACTTCAGACCACGTGATCTTAATAGCTGACCAAGTGGGATCATGTAAATGGTGAAGAGTAGGGACCCAGTATCGAGCCCTGAGGAACTCCAGACTTCACAAAACCGGCTTCAGAACTCAAACCCCCAAGAGAGACAAAGTGTTGGTGATCATTAAGGTAGAAGGTGAACCATTTAAGAGCAGCATCAGAAATGTCAAACAGTCTTAAGACAAAAAAAAGTTCTGACCGGAGCAGAGTCTAAAACAGGTCTAGGAGATTAAGAATAGAAAGAGAACCAGAAACAGAATCCATAAGAAGATTAAAAGTAACTTTAACCAGGAAAGTTTCCATGATTTATAACTGCCGTCATATGGGGACAGACTCGTCTACACCTACTCTCTTAGTTCAGTTTATTTGTCATATGCATCAGTGCAATCAAATGCTTATGAATCAGTGATACTCGATCGAATGTCCACAAGCACCTGTCGGTCTTAAATAATTGCTGAAAAGGTACAAAAAGATCACGACAAAGACATACAGATGAGGAACAAAGAGCAACCCATCACCCCTCTGCGGTGCCATGTTAGATTACATCAGCACACAGGACACACTCTCTACACTCGCAATGTGAACCTGCAGTATCAGGACGATCCAAGGACAGTCCTGCCTACAAGAACACTATCATAGTGACCCAGCACTGGTGCAGGACACAAGCAAGCAGGCCTGCCCAGCCATTACGCTGAACCTACCTGACAGGTGTCCTTGCCTCCTGCCTTGTATCCGGCACACAGCATCTCTGGCAGGATGACGTAGTGATTCCTGAACATCCTCTGACAGTCCAGGCTGTCTATGATGGGGAGCCGGACTTCCTGGAGGGTCATGGGATCAGACAGAGAAGCTGCAAAGCAAGAACGATACATTGCAAGGGAGAAAGAGGAGTGTCTGACATCCCAGGACGCACCTCCACGTCTGATCTGATCACACGGAACGATCACACAGCACGTCCAGCATGGAATCGAAAACTGAAACTGAACACGGCACACAGGTCCTACCCTCGTTCCCCACGTTGCCCCAGCCTGTGGCCCAGCAGTCCCAGCTCTGGGTGATGTTGTCGGTGGTCTCGGCCAGGTTGACAGGCTTGACGTACTGGTTGATGGTGGCGGGCTCGTTCAGCTCAATCAGGGCGATGTCAGCACCTTCTTCGGCATCGTGGTAGCTCTCGTGTACGATGATCCGCTTCACTGAGTGAATTTGCTGGAACTCATTGGAATTCAGCACCTGAAAGTCTCCCAAAATTACGTTCGATTCCCACCATTTCAAGGGGCTGCAAATTAGAGTACAGAAAAAAATTGTTGCTGTGAGACCTGGACCACTAGTTGCTTCAGTTAACAACTCAGGAAACGGTCAGTAAGAGTAGGGGTGTCCTGACTGCTGGTCAGTACAGATCCCAGGACACTGTCAGTAAGAGTAGGGGTGTCCTGACTGCTGGTCAGTACAGATCCCAGGACACTGTCAGTAAGAGTAGGGGTGTCCTGACTGCTGGTCAGTACAGATCCCAGGACACTGTCAGTAAGAGTAGGGGTGTCCTGACTGCTGGTCAGTACAGATCCCAGGACACTGTCAGTAAGAGTAGGGGTGTCCTGACTGCTGGTCAGTATGGATCCCAGGACACTGTCAGTAAGAGTAGAGGTGTCCTGACTGCTGGTCAGTACAGGTCCCAGGACACCATTAGTAAGTTAAGGGCTCTCCTGGCTGCTGGTTACTACAGATCCCAAGGACACTCTCAGTAAGAGAGGAGTATTGACTCCAGTACCCTGACTACTGGTCAGGAGAGATCCCAGGATAGTATGAGTAAGAGTAGGGGTGAAAGTAAGTACATAGCTGCAGGTAACTATTGTTGGGTTTCACCTCCCAAGGACCCTGCTGAAAAGTCAGTCAGTTTTGTATAAGAAAATGCCTGAACCAGGGGAAGACTGACACTACCTGCTTCCTATCATCAGACCAGTATAGTCTAATTGAGCTCAGACACAGAGATCAGCACTGTATGTGGGACACCTGCTGTGCTTTGTGTTATCAGAGCTCAGATACACAGATCAGGACTCCAGTTGGGACACCTGCTGTGCTTTGTGTTATCAGAGCTCAGATACACAGATCAGGACTCAAGTTGGGACACCTGCTGTGGTTTAGAGTTATAGATACTCACTGTTCCAGGCAGTGCGCTGCAGTGAGAACCCAGCGATCGTTGATCAGTGAGCCACCACATAGACTATGATGTCCGTCGAGTGTTGCTGCCAAAAGCAAAGCCATCCAGGGCCACTGTCCTTCCTTCGCATCCTCACCACCCACTATAGAGCTCCTGGACAGAGGAGAGCTGGACACTGGAGAGAGACAGAGGGGTTCATACAGACACACTGACCGGACACTCCAATATATTAACACTGCACTGAGAGAGAGAGGGGTTAATACAGACACACTGACTGGACACTCCAGTACATTAACACTGCACTGAGAGAGGGGGGTTCATACAGACACTGACTGGACACTCCAGTACATTAACACTGCACTGAAAGAGAGGGGTTCATACAGACACTGACTGGACACTCCAGTACATTAACACTGCACTGAGAGAGAGGGGTTCATACAGACACTGACTGGACACTACAGTACGTTGAAAGTCAAATATTTTCTGTGGCTCAAGAAACAAAAAAGTATTGGTTTCTTTCCGCCCAGACTCACAACTTGTCAAAGGCCAAGGAAGTCCGAAGATGGAAGGAGACACCACAGATGTGGAAAGCATCTTTTTACTCTGAAAACTTGTTTGGCGCACACGGAGCACTGACCTTCCTAACTACTGCTGGACACAGAACACTGACCCTCCTATCTATTGCTGGACACAGAACACTGATCTTCCTCAACTACTGCTGAACACAGAGAATTTACCCTCTCCAACTACTGCTGGACATTCATCTCTTACCTTCAATCATGTTCAGGATCAGAATCCCAAGCAACAGCTGCAGGAAAAGCATCTTCGTCTTCTCAGTGGACTCAGGGAACTGAACTCTCTGACAGCTGCTTAACGCAGGACTCAGAGCACTCTGCTCCTTGTGTGCTGTGAGTGTCTGGAGACCCTGGATTTTATATAGCACATATATGCTGACAAATGAGTCCTTCCTGAGACCAAGACTCTCGCGTTAGGTGGCAGGAACTGAGAGCCATATCTCAGCTGGACCTGACTTATCTGTGCTCAATGTCTGTACTCCAAAAGAGCTGACA
The DNA here is from genome assembly GCF_059453375.1 of Lepisosteus platostomus. NCBI lineage: Eukaryota > Metazoa > Chordata > Actinopteri > Semionotiformes > Lepisosteidae > Lepisosteus > Lepisosteus platostomus. The sequence goes on from NC_142616.1 coordinate 4,951,883, forward strand.
GGGCTTAATGATATCTAACGGTATCTGATGACATGGTAAAAATGGTAAAAATGCTGACAGACCAAGATGGTATCCACCCTTGAAAGAGCTGCAGAATCAGGGTGGGGAACCTTTCCTCCACTCACACTCACAGAAGATATAGACCCTCTGTGCAATAACACTGCTTCTCTGTTGCTTTGATGAACAGAGACTGAGCTCAGCTTCAGAGCCAGAAGAACATAGACTGACCAGGAGTGAAAACGTTTCATGGCTCCAGTTCAGAAACGTTTGTGTGTCCAAAGCATTGTGGACTGCTCATTCTGAACCTGGTGAGTCACCATAAATAAAGGCATGGAAGACAGGGAGGTGATGATGATAGTAGTTATTGAGATGATGTTGATGTTAGTGATGGTGATGGTGATGCTGGTTATGGTGATGATGATAGTGATGGTGCTGATAGTGATCACTGTCGTGGTGGTGATGGCTCAGTTTCTCGTCAAGGCTCACAGTAACTGTTTGGTTCCAGACTGAAGAGCTACGCTCCATTATAGAGAAGAATATGATGACGATGGTAGATGGTAGATTGAAGACATGGAGATGATAAAAATGATAGAGAGACTCAGTCATCCCTGAATCAGGTCTCTCTCAGTAATGAAGAATGCTGCTGTTCTTTTTTAATTCAGATGCACATTCTTTTGTTTTGTACCCTTGAGTTATGTTCTGAGATGGGAAGAGGGGTGGAAAGACAACTCTTCTATTATCACTTTAGTTAATTGTATTAATGAAGTAAAGACTTGGATGTGTGAAACCTTTTGGTTACTTAACTCTGATAAAACTGAGGTTCTGTTGTTTGGAGGCAACAATACTGATAGAACTACTATAACTTCAGCACTTAACTCAGAGGATTTACAAATCAGCCTAAAAGACTCAGCACGTAACCTGGCATTGTATTTTACACAAGGCTCTCATTTAACTCTGATGTTAATACAGTGTCGAAAACATGCTGTCACGGACGTCCAAAGGGACTAACCGTGGGGAGCAGGAGAGCGGAAAAAGACCCATATGCGTAGCGGCGAGACGGGAAAAAGGCCCGGGCTCATTAGTGCAAAGAGTTCAGGATTGCCGTATAGAAACCTATGCCCTCAGGGAGCGGACGTGGGGCGCCCTGGTGCTAGGCGGGTCTCAGGACATCCGAACGTCAATGCTGAGCAAGGACAGAGTGCAAGACCCGGAAATATATAGCCCAAGGGAAAGAGAGGGACCGGAAGGACAGCAGACCGGAAACTAGGGACAGGACAGAGAAGGAGAGCCCTCTGACTGCAGAGGGTGTGACACATGCTTCCTACAGTTAAGAAATATTGCAAAACTAAGGCAGTTTCTCTCCACTCAAGACACAGAGAAGTTAATACATGCTCTTGTATACAGCAGGTTAGACTACTGCAATGCCGTTCTAGCAGTGAGCACCCACCACTCTTTCAACACCTTACAGTGAATTCAGAATGCAGCAGCTAGAATTGTTACTAGGAGCAGAAAGTACGACCATATAACCCCCATACTTAGCTCTCTTCGTTGGCTTCCTGTTAGGTACAGGGCGGACTTCAAAATCCTTCTACTTAGTCTCTCAGAGGTCAGCCACCTGTTTATCTCATGGAACTTATTAATTTTTACCATCCAAGTCGCCTGCTTAGATCACAGAATGCAGATCTTCTTCATATTCCATGCATTAATAAAAAAAACAGTTGGTGGTAAAGCCTTTAGTTACAGGGCCCCTAGCTTATGGAACAGTCTCCCACTGCATGTTTGGGATACCGAGTCAATCTCAGTATTCAGACCTATTACTTCAGCCTAGCCTACTCACACCTTCCATTATAGCCTGCTGCCACCATGGCTGCTGGTGCTGCTTTACATGCCATTGTGTGTCTCTGTGTTGGCCCACCAGGTAGATACATCTGTTCTGACCAGACTATCCTATTCTCCTCCCCACCTGTCCGGATGGCGCCCAGGCTGGGCACCATCTGAGTTGGATGCTGCATCACTGCCATGGATCCAAGAAGTACATTGTGGACATCGCTATCGTTTAGGAGGATTTTGCTGGTCGACAGAGATCTGCATGGAGTACTGACACACAGAAGACATGATGGCTGGATTGATACCCTCATTCATTTATTTCCTTCTTTTTAAATTCTATAATCTTAGCATGCCCAAAGGGGTTGGGCAGCCAGTTGACCTTGGACCCCTAGAGGATTTTTTCTCCTTATGAAGGAGTTTTTGGTTCCTCTCCTCTGTTGTCTTCTGGTCTTTTTTGTTCTGTATTCACAACATGTAGGGTCACTTGCATTGTTAAGCGCCTTGGAGCAACCTTGTTGTGAAAGGTGCTATATACAAATAAATTGAATTGAATTGAATTGAATTAAATTGACAGGAGACACAGGGAGAGAGAGAGGAGATTGCAGAGACTCCCTCAGTAATAAACACACACAACAGGACAGGAAAACACAGTGAGAGGGATGATAAAGGTGGAGAAGAAGAGGTGGAGGGAGGAAGCAGGAGGAATATGGAGACAGAGGGAATGACCAAGGGGTAACCAGCAGGGCTCCCCAGTCCCTATCCTCATGTAAACTGGTGATTTAAACCCATCCAGTAGAAGCTGAGGCTGCTCTGAGTCAGACAGCCAGCAGGGGGTGCTGGATCCTAACATACTAGACTCCAGATTTGTCTTTATCCAGGCTCTGTAACTGGAGACTCCAGGGTGCTAACTGCGAGCACAGACCTGTCCGTACCTGAAGCTCACAATCCCAGCCTGCACCCAGCTGCTGTCCTGTTTACAGACCAGCAGTCCTCCGGACTCACCCTGGGGAGACAGACACTGACAGACTCATGACACTGACAGTAACTGGCCCAGTTCAGCCCTGAGAGCCCCAGTCCTTCAGTGCTCTAGTGTCTTCAGTCAGGGGTTAAAGGTCAATGTGAATCTGGACTCATGAAGACAGTAACTGGCCCAGTTCAACCCTGAGAGCCCCAGTCCTTCGGTGCTCTGGTGTCTTCAGTCAGGGGTTAAAGGTCAATGTGAATCTGGACTCATGAAGACAGTAACTGGCCCAGTTCAGCCCTGAGAGCCCCAGTCCTTCGGTGCTCTGGTGTCTTCAGTCAGGGGTTAAAGGTCACTGTGAATCTGGACACATGACAGTAACTGGCTCAGTTCAGCCCCCGAGAACCCCAGTCCTTCAGTGGAGAATCAAGAAAAGCACTATATAAGTGTGAGGAATTATTATTTATTAATAACTCAGATACAGTTTGAAACACAGAAGACAGTCACTCACTCGTCACAGCAGTGTGCTGCTGTGAGAACCCAGCGATTGCTGATCAGGGAGCCTCCACAATCAGTCACGTCTAAAAGCTTCCCCTTCAGAGGACTGATCTTGAGATAAGCCCTCCAGGGCCCTTCTCCTTCCTTCGCATCCTGTCTTCCTGCAATCCAGGACAGGCTAGAGCTGGACACTGTAGAGAGATATTAATAAAGTCACAGTAATCTGCCATTAAGGTAATGGGATAGTTTGTAATTATTATAGGTGCTTTGTGATCCAGGCTTTAATTACAGTCATTTTCCAGCTCTCCTCTCTTGAGGAAAACAGGAGGTTCCCCTGTCTGTGCTGCCAAGGTGGACCATGCTGTGATGTAAAATAATGTATGAATCATTTTAAGACTGTAGTGTGCTCTCACGAAGCACCAGTTCTGTAGGGTTTGGGCATTTACTGGGACAATTATTAATTGTAGCAGTAAATCACAAAATTGATTCTTTTAATGGCCTTAAAATCCAACCATGCGGTATAACTCAAACAACGCACACACACAGGTACTAATAAACGAGGATACATTTATTAATACATAGAATATGCCTGTAAACCTAACAGATCTTATCAAGAGGGTTATCAGAATACAAAAGGTATATATTCAATCAGTTACGAAGAGTTACACATATCAAGAGAACATACGTTCAGTATATCATTCATTTAGACCGTTTCGTAAATGAACTTGGTTATAACTTCTACATTGGATGCTCAAAACAAGTACATAACTCTTAGGAATTAAATTGATATCAACTGGTTGGGATAACAATTTAATTCTCGAGCTGTAATGCATTGAAGTTGAATACTCATCCAGTCTCTGGGGATTCAGATCTCCTGCGGGCTCAAAGAAACAGTTGCAGGCTGTTGCTGTCCAATCCGCGCTCTCTGGCTCGGTGCCAGGCTGTGCTGTGCTGTGCTGCTTGAGACGGTGCGCTGCTGATGCTCACTGACCGGCTAGTTAGTGTTGGCTTTAACTAGCAAAGTTTGTGCACAGGAGAAAAGATGACTGTGGGTCCCAGCAAGTCAGGAAGAGAACAGGTTCGTTCCTGATGAAGAGCTAGTTCTGAATAGTGATTCAGCTGTCCACAGTTCCGACCTGTTCACGAGGCCTGCTGCTGGTGCTAACCTCGGGTGGATCCTCTGGTTACTCTCTGGCAACCTCCGCTCTAGACTCTTAGAACAGAGGAAAGTTCTGGCACTCGGACACACTGGCCGTTCCGTGGTTGTCTGGGCTGAGTCTCAGGATGGTCAGGAGGCACACTGCGAGAATGTCCTGCCCTTGGGAGCCTGGGCCATCCTGCCCTGGAATTGTCTCGCACCCATGGAATTCTCATAGAATTTCTTAGAATAGTCTTGGAGCTCTGTGTTGCCTGTTTTTACCTGAAGGAACTTCAGCTCGTTCATTGGCTGAAAGTGTCATGGGCATCAGAGACCCATGTGGGTTACTCGGCCCTACCAGTCCCTGATTGGTTGATCAAGGTGAGATATGAGTCACTTACTCCTGACACCTAGGAATGCAGTCCAGATGTCCATCTGGCACTCCCTAGACAGATAGGCACCAATGGATGACCATTGATCATGATAGCCAGGCTTAGCTAAGTGCATCCCCATTTCGGAGAAAACATCTTTAAATCAGCCTGCATGAATAGCTTCTCTGTGGCTGCACCACAGAGATGAAGAGAGAGATGGGGCCTCATTTGGGAAAGCACAGCAACACTTAATTCTGTCTTATTAACAAGCATTGCCGCTACAAGACAATAAAATCTTATTTTTTTCATTAAGTCTTGGACGCAGTGGAAAGTGACAGCTGTCCTTAATAAAATTAGATGAAGGCAGAACGACCACTTAGTGGTCAATGTACCACATTGTACAGCATAACAACATGGGAGTAACTGTAATTTGTCAGAAACAGAGGGTAAGCAAAGCACAAAAGGTAGCTTTAGTGCTGAGTGTGGCCTGTCTTGAGGTTTAAAACATAGTTAAGATGCCAATTACTCTATTTTCTGAAATTACCCTTCTCGTTACCTCATACCTTCAAAATTATTCTAGATCAACAGCTAAAACAACAACAACAACACCTTCACCCTTCTGATCTCAAGAGTGCCTGTTTCCATTTTCAAGGAGCAGATCTCTGGGATGGTCAGTCTAGAGCTCTTCAGACGTTGGTGTTGCTCAGTCCAGAGTCTCAGTGTGTGATGGAGCAGGTCTCTGTGATGGCCAGTCCAGAGCTCTTCAGAAGTTGGTGTTGGTCAGTCCAGAGTCTCAGTGTGTGATGGAGCAGGTCTCTGTGATGGCCAGTCCAGAGCTCTTCAGAAGTTGGTGTGGGTCAGTCCAGAGTCTCAGTGTGTGATGGAGCAGGTCTCTGGAATGGTCAGTCCAGAGCTCTTCAAATGTTGGTGTTGGTCAGTCCAGAGTCTCAGTGTGTGATGGAGCAGGTCTCTGTGATGGCCAGTCCAGAGCTCTTCAGAAGTTGGTGTTGGTCAACCCAGAGTCTCAGTGTGTGATGGAGCAGGTCTCTGTGATGGTCAGTCCGGGGCTCTTCAGAAGTTGGTGTGGGTCAGTCCAGAGTCTCAGTGTGTGATGGAGCAGGTCTCTGTGATGGTCAGTCCGGAGCTCTTCAGAAGTTGGTGTTGGTCAGTCCAGAGTCTCAGTGTGTGATGGAGCAGGTCTCTGTGATGGTCAGTCCGGAGCTCTTCAGAAGTTGGTGTGGGTCAGTCCAGAGTCTCAGTGTGTGATGGAGCAGGTCTCTGTGATGGTCAGTCCGGAGCTCTTCAGAAGTTGGTGTGGGTCAGTCCAGAGTCTCAGTGTGTGATGGAGCAGGTCTCTGGGATGGTCAGAAGTTGGTGCTGGTCTGTACAGAGCTAGAATCAGAGTGATTGTGCAGATCTCTGGCTGCCTGCACAATCACAGACATTCTGATGTCCCATGGTGTGATGAGGATGATGATGATGTAGCAGAGCTAGTTCAGACACGGTGACGTCATCGCCCTCCCTGCGCGTAGCAGGGACCTCAATCGCCTGGGCTGCGGGAGGTCTCCTTTAGCTCACTCAGCTGGTTCCCTGTTGCGTCATGCCAAAGACCTGGGTTCGCGCCCCAGGTGTTGTGGGACGAAACGGGTGGGGTGGAGCGGCGGAGGGCATGACGGTCACAATGAGAAAAATCTAGGGGTCTCAGTGAAGTCTTGCGATAAACCGTTTCACAAGATTCCCTGTGCACATGTGGAAACAGGCTGTCTTTGAAGTAAGAATATACAATGTTTTAAAAAGCGAGTGGCTGTTGGCTTGCTTTAAAGACTTTCGAAAGTCGCAGAAGCGAGGTCTGGGTGAGAAAGCCACAGGAGACGTCTGCAGAGGGTAGGATGCCAGCTGCCTCAGCTTTGGCAAGCTCAGAAGACTCACAGGGAAGGCAGACTGGAGGAACAAGGACAGTACTGAGCAGATCAGGCCAGGACCTGATTCCCACATCTGAAAAATGTCAGATCTTGCTAAACTACCCAAAAGTGTGATACAGCTCATCCCAAGAAATGCAACACTTTGCACTTGAATCCCTGCAGACCTAACGCCTCCAGCAGAAGTGTGAGTTTCACATACAGTACACGCTTGGCAGTGTGAGGTGGGGGGGAAGGGGTCCTTCTTGAACTGTCACCACCACACACAAGGGGGGGGCGACTTCCTGTTGTCAGGGGGAGGTGAAGAGAGGCTGTTTGTGCTCATCTGCTCTGGGCTGGACTGGGCTGGACTGGACTTGACAGACAGCTGGATTGACCGCCTCCTCCCTGCAGCAGAGAGTGACCGGCAGGCACAGGAGGAGGAGGGGGTAGCCCCCGAGGTCAGCCGGTCAGCAGGAGAGTCAGGAGGTGAAGAGAGAATGCCCGTGTTCCTCTGGACTGACCAGCTCATCCTTGTCAGCTGGAGATATGTATGTGTGTTAATTAGATTCGATTCTGCTTAAATTGTAGATTAAATTCGCAGACCTCTGTGATGCTCTGTGGGATGCAATTATTAGATTCATTAGGAAATTCTACTACCTGTGCTGCTGGCAGATACAACTAATTATTGCTGCTGCTAGTACTCATGCTCCTGTTCTCCACCTGTACTACCTCAGTATTCATATACTACTGTACTCCTGTATGACTGCCTTAATCTCACTATATATCCCTGAATGCTGTACTACTGTACTCCTGTACTCATATACTCCTGTTCTACTAATGAATTCTTGCTACTGTACTCTTGTTCTCCTATACCACTGCTGTACTCCTGTAATACTGTACTACTGTAGTGTTGTACTGTTGTACTCCTATATTCCTGTATTACTGTTGTACTGGTATACCACTGTAGTCCTGTACTACTGTACTCCTGTACTACTAATGTTTACCTGTTACTGTACTTCTGTTCTCCTATACTACTGCTGTACTCCTTTAATACTGTACTACTGTAGTGCTGTACTGTGTTACGTCCCGGTGTGTGTTATTTGTGTGTTTTTTTCTGTTATGTCCACACTGCTGACCCTTGATTGTTCTCCCTTCCCCATTGGCCCACCATTACACCACAATTTCAGTTGATGTAATCATCAATTAGCTCTCAGCCAATCAGAACACATCTTATTCAGCATATAACATGGTTTTCAGCAAGGAGAGCCTTTTGTTTGACTTTGGTCCTGTTTGGTTTTGGTTATTGCTTTGCTTCTGGTTATTTGCTTCAGCTTTGTTGGTTTGTTATTTTGCTTTGTGTGTGTATTTTTGTATTGCTTTGGCTTTGTTGTTTTGTTGGTTTTCTGTTAGTTTCTTTGTACTTTCGTTTGTTTGTGTGTTTATCCTTGTTTTGCCATTACCTTGCCCAAGTGTTACATATTCAACGTTTGTGTTCTTTTGTACCCTGCTCCTGTTGATAACTCTTGTTTTCCCTTATTTGTATTCCTGGTTCACTTGTGTTTTCGTGTGAACTTTTGTATATAAGGTTAGTTTAGGTTGTTGGGTACACTTTACACACTTAGTTGATTTTGTATTAGTCACACTAGTTAGTACGGGTGAGTGCTGTTTGTCTTGTATGGTTTTGGGTAGTCAGTGGAGGTTAGTTAGGGTGTTGAAGACGCCGAAGAGCGTGCGTTTCGGGTTTTCTTCTGTAGTCAGGTTAGCTTTCCCTCACTGTCCTAGCCAGCTCCATTTTGTTTATTTTCTTTTCTTTGGCACCACTCTAGTTCCTTACCCCTGTGTATTATCGTGTCTTTCCAGTCACTTATTCAACTTAAAATCATCACTTTTGCACTCACCTTTATCACGCTTCCTAGTCCCTCACCAGAACCCACCTGTTTCCAAAAGAATTATCCTAAATGTTACACCCCTTTACTCCTAGACACTTGGGGTCATAACATACTGCTATATTCCTGTATTGCTGTTGTACTCCTATACCACTGTAGTCTTGTACTCCAAGCCTTTGGGCAGTCACTGGTGGAGAGGGAGGAAAGATTTCATCTTCACAGGTGTAGGTGTAGATACAAGGAGTCACAGCACAGTTTCATTCATTTGAAGAAGACACACACAGGACTTATGGTCAAGTGGCTGTTCCCACACCTTTTTACTACAACGGCACCTAAGAGAGATAAGATCCCTTTATCAGCCATATACAATCTCTTGCATTAGGAGTTTCTTTTCACAGACCCCAGCTCGCTCTCCACAAGACACACAGACAGGGAGGGAAGCTGGGGGTCAGAGCGTGGGGTCAGCCATTTATATGGCACCCCTGGAGCAGTTGGGGTTAAGGGCCTTGCTCAGGGGCCCAACGGAGTAGGATTCCTCTGCTGGCCGCGGGATGTGAACCGACAACCTTCCAGTCACAGGGCCACAGCACCACCCCATACACCTACAACAGCAGATATCTGCTTAAAATTTCTTCAAGCCCGGTTAGGAGTCATGAGCCCAGGCCAGAGTTAGATTTCTGCACAGGGTTACTGCTCTGTGGATGGATAGGTCAGTGAATGAATTCAGATCAAAGACAAAAGGTTTGATTGCTTGCACTTTACTTGTTCTGCTGACAGAGTTACAGTACCTCATCACTCACAGCAGGCAGAGCAAACTGAAAGAGGAGATGATAAAGTAACAGAGTAATAAACACACACAACAGGACAGGAGACACAGTGAGAGAGAGGAGATCACAGAGAACTCCTCAGTAATAAACACACACAACAGGATAGGAGACAGTGAGAGAGAGGAGATCACAGAGAATCCCTTAGTAATAAACACACACAACAGGACAGGAGACACAGTGATATAATGGGGATTAACTGTGGAAATGTTGCTGCAGGTGATATTGACTGATTGATGAATCAGCCCAGGGAGAAGCAGAACCAGGAGGGGGCGCTGTCCGCAGGCCTGAGTAGAAGTCTCAGACATCAATGTGTGTCTTTATCCAGGTCCTGAAGCTGGACACGCGGGTGTAGACCCCAGGGGAGTTGGGAAGAGCACAATTATCCCCAAAGCTCACGAGCCCAGCCTGGACCCAAAGGCCCCCTTTCCTGCAGACCAGAGGCCCCCCAGAGTCTCCCTGGAGAGAGATAGAGAGTGAGTCTGCCAATGCCGCTTCCTCCAGCTCAGGGTCCTGCTGGGGAGAGGAGCCTATTCCAGCAAGCAAGTGGCACAAGACTGGATACAGGCCAGTGTCGTGGGCCTTTTTCCCAGACATCCATGACTCTGCATATCAAGTCGGCCTTATGCAACCACGCAGGACTTCCTAGGTGTATCCTTCCTACACTGACTAGTGCTCTAGTGTCTTCAGTCAGGGGTTAAAGGTCAGCGTGAGTCTGGACTCATGAAGACAGTAACTGGCTCAGTTCAGCCCCTGAGAGCCCCAGTCCTTCAGTGCTTTAGTGTCTTCAGTCAGGGGTTAAAGGTCAGTGTGAATCTGGATTAATGAAGACAGTAACTGGCTCAGTTTAGTCCCTGAGAGCCCCAGTATGACTCACCTGGCAGGTGTCCTTCCCCCCATTCTGATATCCAGCGCATATCATTTCTGGCTGGATAGTGTATCTGCCCTCGTACATCTCCTGGCAGACCTGGTTGTCTATAATGGGCAGTCTGACTTCCTGTAGAGTTTGAGGCCATTGGAGAGATTCTGGGAAAGGACAGAGAAAAGGCTCACACAATCTCAATGCCATGAGGGACTTGGAAAGTCACATGTAGAATGACTGAAGCCAGACTGGCAAAATGATTAGCTTGAGTCAGCTTCTGGGTTTGAGATAATGACTGATGAGGGGAGAAGCAATCAAAATGAGATGCAGACACCTGTCTCCTACCTCCGTTCCCAATGTTCCCCCAGCCTGAAGCCCAGCAATCTGAGCTCTCGTTGAAGTTGTCAGTGCTGTCGGCCAGGGCGACAGGCTTGATGAACTTGTTGGTTGACACTGGACTGTCCAGTTCCACCAGGGCAATGTCCCATCTGTCTTCTGTATTCGTGTACCCCTCGTGTAGAATCACCCTCCTGATGGAGCGGGTTTGTTGGTAGTCATTACAAATATCCAGCTTGTGTCCTCCCAGGACCACCAGGGATTTGCACATCTGAACAAAGGGTCTGAAAGACAATGTGCTTAATGTTAATGACTGCAATCCAGAGAACAGGAAAGTGTTTGGATGTTGATCCTGGGTGGACAGAGATTGACATAAAAGACCTTTGTTAAAGCAGGGCGCCTGCTGTGGTCTGTGTTAATAGAGCTCAGGTACAGAGATCAGGACTCCAGGTGGGACACCTGCTGTGGTTTGTGTCAGTAGAGCTTAGATACAGAGATCAGGACTCCAGGTGGGACACCTGCTGTGGTTTGTGTTAATAGAGTTCAGATACAGAGATCAGGACTCCAGGAGGGACACCTGCTGTGGTTTGTGTTAAAAGAGCTCAGATGCAGACATCAGGACTCCAGGTGGGACACCTGCTGCATACCTATACATACAGAGAATACTCACATTTTCAAGCAATGTGCTGCAGTGAGAACCCAGCGATCGTTAAGCAAGGAACCACCACAATCAAATTCGTCTTCAAATGTCTTCACCTGAATATAAGCCATCCAAGGCCATTTTCCAATATCTGCATTCTGTCCACCCACTATAGAGTTCCTGGACTCAGGAGTGAAATCACTGATCACTGGAGAGAAACAAACTGTGGTTAATACAGACACACTGACTGAACACTCCAATACATTAACACTGCACTGAGAGAGAGAGGGGTTAAAACAGCATTTAAGTAAAGAGAACTGAGCTACACTTTTATAATTATTCTACAAACGACTGTGACAGGTCAGGTCAACATAAGAATTTTTAATACAGTTTTGCAAGTGTGCACAGCTCACAACCTGAGGTGTATTTAAATAAAATACAGGAACTATACATATTGCAAAGAGATCATGTACACATAGACTACACTACACACAGCGTACACACACAAAAACATTCTGAGACCACAAATTGCACACATCTAAACATGCACAGACCACACAATACACAGAATGACACTCACACAAACCCACACCAAGACTACACTACTCACAGAGGACACACTTGAAAGCACACACAGATTGCACTACACACAAATAACAGACACTAAAGCACTCACAGACTACACACAGATTATACTTGCACAAGAACACATATTACACACAACCATAGACATACACAGCCCACACAGTACGCTGTCGTACGTTCCATTGAAATGTAAGTGTTCCTGCTGACGGATCTCCACACTGGATTTTCGGTCTGCTCTTTATACAGTATTTCTAAATTTCTAAACCTCGACCCTGCTGACTACCTGTCTGGGAGTCTTGCCTAGATGCATCAGAATAACAGCAACTGGGGTTCCTTGTTGAAATTGCAGATACAGTACATGTATTGGTGTCTTTAATGTCTTTAAACTGGTTGATATTGTTACTACGGCATTGATGAATGCATTTTCAGAAAGCAGTGCTCCTAGATGCCTCCAGCACATGTTGATGGCAACAACAGTTTCTGCTCCAGGGGTATGTTAGTTGCAGAGAGGATTTTGGGATCTGATGTCTGTGCAGTGTCTCATGTGTCCACAGAAGGCCCGGAGTCTCTGGAGTTATAGACATCGTCTCACCTGGCACTCATCAAATCATGTGGAATTCATTGATTAATTGATAAATTTATCTCTTACCTGCAGTAATGTTCAGGAATAGGATCAAAAACAGCAGCTGCAGGAAAAGCATCTTCATCATCCCAACGTCTCACTGGACATAGAGGTCAGACGCTTCTCAAGTACTGCTGGACACAGAGCACAGACCCTCCTCAACTACTGCTGGACATGGAGGACTGACACTCCTCTGGGACTGTAGATTTCCTGAGACTTTACATTTTATAGAGTCTTCGTCGTATCTGACTTATTGTGACCCTGTTCCACAGAAAGATTAAAAGATATTCACAGACCATTTTGCAATCAGTTGAAAAAAAAGTATTTTTGATGGTATCTGTCCACCCAAATACCCGAAAAACACACCCTTTCTGATCTTATCACTTCCCAATAAAAACTGAAAAACACCAACCACATCTGATGACCAAAGGGCACACAGAGTCACAGAGATGAGGATGATAGTGATGATGATGTTCATAGTAATGATGGTGATGCTGCTGCAAATCATGATGGTGAAGTTAATGGTGATGATGATGATGATGATGGTATAGATGTTAATAGTGATGATGGTAGTGTTAATTATAATTGTGGTGATGGTAGTGATGGTGAAGTTAATGGTGAAGACAGTGATGATGGTAATGATGGTGATGTTGATTGTGATGATGTTAATAGTGATGGTGATGCTGCTGAGAAGTGGCATAGGTGGTCCACCGCATCTGTGACCTGGTGGTCCGCGGACCATAGAACTTTGAGAGCCACTGCCCTGCAGTGGGGAGATACAGTCCTACAGGATCTTTATTTACAAAGATATTCTTCAGATCCCTACAAGGAACTGCTGGATCTGAAGCTACCCTAACTCAGTCTTTAGTGCGACAGCATAGGAAGCCTTCTTTATGACAGTGGTTTCCAATCTACTCAAACACAGGGTCACGAATCCATGCTTGATTGCAGTTTTATTGAGTAACAGTACAACGGATCTCTCAGGCAGAGTCAAAGAAAGTCAGAGAAAGCCGATAAAACAAAAACAGACAACAGAGGGCAGGAGACACAGTGGGGGAAAGGACTCTTAATGGCGTAGCAGTTGGTAAAAATGTATTCATTTAAGGAGCTGTAAAAATCTAAGACTAAGAAAGCCTGTGCTTTGTCAGAAAGTCAGGAGGAGGGTGCTATCTGCAGGCCATGGCAGAAGCCTCAGAGTCAAATGTGATACTGTATCCAGTCCCTGTAGCTGGACATCTGGGTGTAGATACCAGGGGAGCCTGGGTCAGCACAGATCCCGCCGAAGCTCACAATCTCAACCTGGACCCAGCGGTTTCCCTTCTTCCCCATCCTGCAGACCAGAGGGCCTCCAGAGTCCCCCTTAAGAAAAAACCAACAGCAACATTGTGACACAAAGGACCATTTCTCTCTGGAATAAAAGACAGTAACTGGCTCAGTTCAGCCCAGAGAGCCCCAGTCCTTCAGTGCTCTAGTGTCTTCAGTCAGGAGTTAAAGGTCACTGTAAATCTGGACTCATGAAGACAGTAACTGGCTCAGTTCAGCCCTGAGAGCCCCAGTCCTTCAGTGCTCTAGTGTCTTCAGTCAGGGGTTAAAGGTCACTGTGAATCTGGTCTCATGAAGACAGTAACTGGCTCAGGTCGTGCCGCAGTCTGACTCATCTGGCAGGTGTCCTTCCCTCCCTGACTGAACCCGGCACACATCATGTCTGGTTTGATGGTCTATCTGCCCTTATCCATCTTCTGGCAGTTCTTGTTGTCTGTGATAGGGAGCCTGACCTCCTGCAGAGTGTGAGGCCATTGCCGGTGCTCTGGAAATGAATGCACAGAGAACATTCAAGCACTCAGAGACAAGAGTCCTTTTGGTCAGTTGTCATTTGAGATTTGAGTGTTTTCCTGAGCTACTTCTTCAACACAGGTTTCACAATGACTGGGAAGTGTGTTCCGTACTCCCACAACCCTTTGTCGAAACAAGTGTCTCCTGTTCTAAGTTTTAATTTGATCAGATGTTTTCACTGTCAGGCAAGACTTTGATTATCCATGACCCTTAAATCTCACTGCTCCCTATATGTACTCTGAACACTCTATATATACTCATGAAGTCTCTATATATGTAGATCTAGATATATCCCTATAAAATTCTAAACAGTATATATTCAATTTGATTAAAGGTGCTTTATTAGCATGACCGATGGGTACAATCAGTGTTGCCAAAGCAAATAAAAATTCACCTGGAACAAAACAAAAAATAAAAGTAAAATAAAATCTACTGACATATTACAGACATTTACAACAAAGACATATAATAGAATATTGACATATACTGTAGGCAGATGGAGCATTATTGGGAGACAGACTCACTGTTCCTCAGGCTGTGACAGGAGATCAACTGAGTTCCCTCCTCCCTCTCCCAGTAGGATTGGGACCCGTTGTGATTCTGGCAGGTGTGGGAACTCTGGGATTAGATTTCTGATTTTAGGGAAGAATGTTTCTCTAATCCCAGAGTATCTGTCACAGTGCAGTAGGAAGTGCACCTATATTTGTCACTCTATATATGTCTATTGTCCACTCTATATATACTTTTTCTCCAACCTCACAACAACTCATAATCACTACATAACAATAAGGCGTCCATCGCAGGAAACCAAACAGCAAAGCAGCAGGTTCCTGTGCAGCTGAAAGCATAGTCCAACTACACAGGAAGTGGACATTTTTAGAGTCACCTACTGAAGTGAACGACGTTCCCCCAGCCCGTCGCCCAGCACTCGGAGTTCGGGGTGAAGTGGTCGGAACCCCTGGCCAGATGGACGGGCTGGACGAACTTGGTGTAGGTCACTGGATTGTCCAGCTCCACCAGGGCGATGTCAGACCCGTTCTCGTATTCCGTGTATCCTTCGGTGAGGACCCTCTTCATGCCACGAGTCTGTTGGGGGTCATTACAAATGCCCAGCTTGTGCTCTCCCAGGACCACCAGGGACTTGCACAACACGACGGGCCTGAGAAACGAGGTGTTTAAATACATCCATCAATGGGATGGACCCTGGAGGGACACACACACACACCCTGGACAGAACACCTGTCCATTGCAGGACACACACACCCTGGACAGGACACCAATCCACCACAAGAAACACACCCACCCTGGGCAAGACACCAGTCCATCACAGGACACACACACCCTGGATAACACACCTGTCCATCGTAGGTCACACACACCTGGACAGGACACCGGTCCATCACAGGACACACACACCCTGGACAGGTAACCAGTCCATCACAGGACAGACACACCTGTCCATCGCAGGACACACACACCTGGACAGGACACTGGTCCATCACAGGACACTGGTCCATCACAGGACACACACACCCTGGACAGGACACCAGTCCATCACAGGACACACACTTAAAAAAGGATGTGAAGCACACCCAGAAGATGACCCAGGAGAGAATACCAGTCAGTACCCAAGAGCTGAGGTGAAGCACCAAGTGACTGTGCCATCCTATCGGTGCGATCATGAATAATAAACAGGGAAACTTACTAGCCTTTAAAAGTGCACAACAGGTTAATTAATTATAATTAGGCTGCAGTATTGTAGATAGAAATTTTTGTCTCACTACTAAATATTTATTGTTCCTGTTGTCTCCATTGAGTGGTGTTGTCTGCTGTACTGTGTGCGTCCCAATCAGTGCCATTAAGAATTACAAATGTACGTCTACATATGGCAATAACCTCCTCCGCTCTTTAAGACTTTGAGACTGAATCAGGCCACCCTCTGCATTGGTGTGTCGTTAACCAGGCTTTATCCTCACGCCCCCGATGAATTCGTTTATAGTCAGGGGTAACCTTACAGCTATTTTTACACCATGAAACGTTCAGTGGAGCTTCACTCTCAGTGTCATTTTATTTTCCAAACAAACACCATTTGAATATGGTTCCACATGTAATTTGAAGTCTTTGAAAATGATACATGTGTTAGAATGAATAATTGTGGTATGCTACATACAGCATATAAAGATGTGCACTCTGATGCTGACTTGAGCACATTTTTGTTTAGCACTGATCTCTATACTACAATTCAGCACAAACACGTAATGCAAATTCCTTTGAAGACAGTTTGAAATGACACATAATGACACTTTTGGGCTTAAACAATTTTCTCTAACTGGGGTCATCCTTGAGCTTTGTGCTTGTTTCCTGATGGCATGGAGGACACGACTCTGCCATTTCTACCCTGGATACAAGAGTGGTGGACAATATGTAACTGCAGCGATCAATTGAAGAGACATGATTCCCGACTTTAACATTTAACATGTTATCTGGGATGGTCAGTCCAGAGCTCTTCAGAAGTTGGTGTTGGTCAGTCCAGAGTCTCAGTCTGTGATGGAACAGGTCTCTGGGATGGTCAGTCCAGAGCTCTTCAGAAGTTGGTGTGGGTCAGTCCAGAGTCTCAGTGTGTGATGGAGCAGGTCTCTGGGATGGTCAGTCCAGAGCTCTTCAAAAGTCGATGTTGGTCCATACAGAGTCTCAGTGTGTGATGGAGCAGGTCTCTGGGATGGTCAGTCCAGAGCTCTTCAGAAGTTGGTGTTGCTCAGTACAGAGTCTCAGTGTGTGATGGAGCAGGTCTCTGGGATGGTCAGTCCAGAGCTCTTCAGAAGTCGATGTTGGTCCATACAGAGTCTCAGTGTGTGATGGAGCAGGTGTCTGTGATGGTTAGTCCAGAGCTCTTCAGAAGTTGGTGTTGGTCAGTCCAGAGTCTCAGTGTGTGATGGAGCCAGTCTCTGGGATGGTCAGTCCAGAGCTCTTCAGAAGTTGGTGTTGGTCAGTCCAGAGTCTCAGTGTGTGATGGAGCCGGTCTCTGGGATGGTCAGTCCAGAGCTCTTCAGAAGTTGGTGTTGGTCAGTCCAGAGTCTCAGTGTGTGATGGAGCAGGTCTCTGGGATGGTCAGTCCAGAGCTCTTCAGAAATTGGTGTTGTTGTCCCAAAGGCTGAAGAAACAGGTCTCTGGGAGGGTCCGTCATACATTATTGGTCATAAGTACCGTCTCTCTCACAGGCGGACCCGTGATCACTGAGGTATCATAGTTTTGAGAGGGGGCCTTAGTGAAGTCTTGCACAGCCTCAGTGCCTGAGCTCTGGGGCTCAGTCTGTATTAGGCAGCTGACACTGCGTTTTCTTTTCTCTATATCAGCAGTTTCTCAAGAGATAAAAATTGTCTCTTAGGATGTGGCTGAGAGCTGGGGGAGCAGCAACCAAGTGGGTAAGAGATACAGAACTGTAATAAACAGGAAACTGTGATCTGTATGTAGAATCAGCTGCATCCTTGGGGCAGCACAGTGGTTTTGCAGAGCTGGGACTCTGGGCTCAAGGCTGCCAGCAGCAGTTAGTTCATACGTTTTCCCTGTATTTGCATGGGTTTCCTCCCAGACAGGGTCTGTGATCCCCCCCAACACTGAAGTAAGAACACCCCCTCTGAAAGAGTACTGGAAGAGTGGAAAATCTGGAAAACACTTTATTTTTATCCTTTATTGAAAAATATGTGCAAGCATAGAAGAGAGCAAGTGATCCTGCAATTCATGATCTTATATTGATATTGATGAAGTCACTCTGAATTGCACACACACACAACAGGGCAGGAGACACAGTGAGAGAGTGATCACAGAGAATCCTTTAGTAATAAGGAAACACAACAAAATAGGAGACACAGTGAGAAAGAGGAGATCACAGAGAATCCCTCAGTAATAAACACACACAACAGGACAGGAGACACAGGGAGAGAGAGGAGATCACAGAGACTCCCTCAATAATAAACACACACAACAGGACAGGAGACACAGGGAGAAAGAGGAGATCACACAGAATCCCTCAGTAATAAACACACACAACAGGACAGGAGACACAGTAAGAGAGAGAGGAGATGACAAAGTCACAGAGTAGCAAAGACACACAACAGGACAGGAGACACAGCAAAAGACAGAGCGAGGAGCTGAGATGGGCGATAGGTTCTTGTCAGGGTGCAGCAGAGCCGGCAGTCAGCGTAGGAGGTTCTAGTCCCAGAAGCCCCCGTCTTTGACGTGAGTCTTGATCCAGGTCCTGAAGCTGGAGACCCGGGTGTAGATCCCAGGGGAGTTCGGCTTTCCACAGCCATCCCCAATACTCACAATCCCAGCCTGCACCCACACCGTCTTCTTCTTACAGACCAGCGGCCCCCCAGAGTCTCCCTGGAGACAGACAGAGAGAGACAGGGGTCCCCAGTCTGGATTTCTCCCAAACATCACTGAAGCTCTGAGCACGAGAGCACAATCTTCCCCATCACTCTAATGGCATTCCTTTAAACCAACAGGAGAACACTTCTACCTGTCTGTGCACGAACACGGCCTCATTCTACAGAGAAAGGTTTTTGTAAGTCACCAAGAGGGTGTTTATCTTAGAGGGGGGCCCTTTGGGGACTGACTGGGGCACATCTCACAGAAGGGTAATTTTACAGGGATAACTTCAAGTGGTGTTAGTGGACCCGTAGGGGACACTATCCCCTCTGGACCAGAAATTCTAGTCCAATGCCCCAGTAAGAAGACCAAGCTGTAGGAGCTGTCATTCGTCAGACCAGTCCATCAACTTTGATCCTGGCTATTTGCTCACTGCAGATCATCTCTTCAGATGGAAAGAGTGTCCTGACTTGACCCCCTGTAATCCCACTGGTCCAGTTTCAAGCTCCTGCCCCTGACTTGTGCGTAGCAGGGCTGCTGCTGTGTGTCACCTAGGTGGGGCTGAGTTTCAGGGGAGGAGCACTGGAGGAAGCTATGAGTTAAGGGGGTTCCCCTCTGTATTGGAAGCATAGTAATAATTCCTCACACTTACATAGCACTTTTCTGGACACTCCACTCAGAGCTCTTTACAGGTCGTGGTTATCCCCTCCACCCCCACCAGTGTGTCCCCCCACCTGGGTGAAGCTCCAGTCTGCTCACACACAGCAGCTCTCAGTGGGGAGGAGAGCAGAGTGATGAAGCCAGTTCAGAGAGGGGGGTTATTAGGAGGTCATGATGGGTAAAGACCAGGGGGAAATTTGGCCAGGACACCAGGGTAACACCCCTACTCTTCTCAAGAAGTGCCCTAGGACTTTTAATGATTACAGAGAGACAGAGCCTTGGTTTTACGTCTCATCCGAAGGACGGCACCTATTTACAGTATAGTGTCCCCATCGCTATACTGCAGGATTAGGACCCACACGGACCGCAGGGTGAGCGCCCCCTACTGGTCCCACAAACACTGCATTGTTACTACATTGCACTGACTGCTTTCTATCTTTACTTGCTGGACATGTGGTTGTTGGAAAATTTCTCCTCCTTTACCTCTTAAGTCATCACTCCATCTTGTTCTTTTATACTTATTGGGGTTATTGTCTATCAGCCAATCAGCAAGCCAGGTAAAGGGATCTGCTGGCTTTCTCTTATAGAGTTCTGCCAGTCCTGAAAGCAGTGTGGGTTTTACAAACCTCTTCCAGCAGCAGCCTCAGCTTTCCCAGGAGTCTCCCGTCCCGGTACTGGCCAGGCTCACACTGCTGAGCTCCAGTGGGGCTGCTAGTGCCGAGCTGCAGGGGGACACAGCCGCTGGCCATATGAATGAAGGTCTGACTGACCTTCATGGTTGAGGATATGATTGTTGTAGCTCTTGCGTCAGGCAGAATAGAGCTACTTCAACGACAGCTGCCGGTCCACACTGCATCGCTACTTCCCAGGCGCCTCATCGACATCACTTCCCACTTCCTGCCTGGCTGCAGGACAAGTGGGAGGTGCTTGCTAAGCCGAGACGCTTCCAAATAAGAAATACGACTGGTGGGACACGCTGGGAGGTCATGAGGCTGTGCTTGAAGGAAGCCCATGGCACCGAACCTGCAACCCCCTCCTCCTCCCCGTACCGTGCATGTGTCCTTCCCGCCGTGCTGGAACCCGGCGCACAGCATGTCGGCCATGATGACCCAGCGGCCCTTGAAGAGCTTCTTGCAGAGCTGCCTCTTCATGATGGACAGCCGAACCTGCTGCAGAGTGTAGGGCTTGGGCAGTGGCTCTAGAGAGGGAAGAGAAGGACAGGCCTGGTCACGGGCTGCAGTAACACCAGCACGACCACTAGAGGGCACCAAGAGAAGCCAACAATGACAGCCGTTCTTTATTATCCCCTAGGGGGCAATATGGGGTGGTACGCATCCATGTTTACATCCAAATCAAGTGTTAAGTAAGGATATGGCTACAGGTATGAATGAGACCTTGAATCTATTGCTGTAGGAGCTGGGGAGTCAGTATCTGCGTTCTGATGGGAGGAATTGGAATTCATTAAACAAGGAGCGCAAAGGATCGTCACAGATGGATTTTGTTTTAAGCAAAACACGTGAATGCTAGATCCTGACCAACAGACGGCAGGAAGATCGGCACCAATGACCTCCTGCCATATTTTCACAGGGCTGCCCAGTTTGCTCCTGCTTCTCAGATTCCGGTCGCCAAACCAGCAGATCAGGATCAAAGTTGGAACAGATTCAAGGAAGGAGCGATAGAACAAGATCAGCAAAAGATCTTCAATGTTAGAACTGCTCACATTTCTTGACTGAAAACAGACCCTGTTGTCCTTTCTTGAGGATCATGTCAACATCGGCTTCGAAAGTTAACTTGGAGCCCAGAACATGCAAGTGAAGGCAGGAATCCCGGAGGTAGCTGAGGTTTCCACTGGGTTCAGCTAGACAGTGGGAGTTCAAGATACCTATGGGGTGATCAAAACGGAGACAAGCCCAGAACAGTCCCCAAGTACTTGTACTGTTCAACTTGCGTGTAGTTCGCCTGTGTCTGCTGACTGGTCTGACTACTAGCTCTGGAGAGCACATGGGTTTGTGAGACACACAGAGGCTTAGGTTCGAGCGGAGAAATATTATGGGAGACCAGCAGCAGATGGAGCCTCTCTGATCCTGAATTAGTGTTCTGTCCACCCATAATTAGAATACAGGACACCTCAGGGTGAGCGCCCCCTGCTGGCCCCACTAGCACTTCTTCTTTCCCAGGAGCCTCCCATCCAAGTACTGGCCAGGCTCACACCTGCTGAGCTCTGGGGGGGCTGCCAGTGCTGAAAACTCCCCCCCCGCCCAAAAGGGAAAAGCAGCAGTGTTCTGCAGCTCCACCTAGTGGATGTCAGAGGCAGAGCAGGTTGGAGACACAAAACGAAGAAGGGACGACCCCAATGGAAGCGAAGCAGACCCCCCACCCTTCACCCACTGTCTTCCCCGGTCTGGCCCCAGCCCGTCGCCCAGCACTCGGAGTTCGGGGTGAAGTGGTCAGAGCCCCTGGCCAGATGGACGGGCTGGACGAACTTGGTGTAGGTCACCGGACTGTCCAGCTCCACCAGGGCGATGTCGGACCCGCTGCGCTGGCGCGTGGACGCCCGGTACCGCTCGTGGAGGACGGTCCTCTTCAGCTTGCGCACCTGCCGGTGTCGGGGGGCTGCGGCCAGCTGGTACCCCCCCAGGAGCGCCCTCGACTGGCTCAGCTCTGGAGGCCTGCGGGCGGGACAGAGGCGTTGCCGGCCGTTAACGAGAGCCTCGTTAGAGGCGGCTCAGAATCGGCCTGAGGCACAGCGCCCGGACTGGCTACCAGACCGAGCTTTCGTCCTCTTCATCAGTGTCATGGGCCATTTCCGCATTGAAAGCAATCGCATACCGTCTGATTAACTCTGTGAGAAAGACAGCACCCAATCCATACTCGTCTGGGTTTTATATTAAACATTTGTTTAGTTGTAATGGACACCAATCCCACTGCAGATGTCGCCATGCTGCACACATCATTGCAAAGTAAAAGGTAAAGGTAAATGTTAAATAAATTTTAAACTATTAATTATTAATAATTATTAATAATATGTATACTAATAACAATTAATAATAACAGCAATACATTATTAATTATTAATATTATCAATAGCTGTTAATTGTTGATGATTATTAAATTAATCGTTATTGATTATTAATTTAATCATTCATTGTTGTTAAATTATTGTTATTTTAAATTAAAGGTAAATTTTCCGTGCCAAAAAGAAGAGTTCATTTCGGCTGTGGAGCCTTCTTCGGGTGTGACTCACAGTGTTGGTGGGTTTTAATATCGGACCATTTCATCATGTCGTACAAATATCATCCATCCATTTTCTCTCCTTAGCTTTATCCCATACGGGATTGTGGGGGAGCTGGAGACCATCCTGGAAAGCAATAGGCACAGGGCAGGATACACCCTGGATGGTAGCAGGGAAGACACACAAGCACACACTCAGATCGGGGACAATTCTCCCAGAAGCCAATTCATCTACCAGCAATTCTTTGGACTTTGGGAGGAAACCTATTTGAACACATGGGGAACATGCAACCTCTACACAGAAGGCACCCTGGGTCTAGATTCGAACCCAGGGCATCAGCACTGTGGGACAGCAATGGTAAGCACTGTTCTGTCCCTCAGATATGATATTATTATGTAATATGTTGCATTATGATATTCTATATTACTTTGAGCAGCCACGTCAGCTCTCAACTGGCTACCCACTGAAGCTAGGCAGGGTTGAGCCTGGTCAGTGCCTGGATGGGAGACCTCCTGGGAAAAACTAAGTTTGCTGCTGGCAGAAGTGTTAGTGGGACCTGAGGGGTGCACCCACCCTGCGGTCTTGTGGGTCCTAATGCCCCGGTATAGGGGGCACCGTCTTTTGGATGAGACGTTAAACCCAGTCCTGACTCTCACCGGTCATTAAAGATCCCCGGGCATTTCTCGAGAAGAGTAGGGAGTTATCCCCGTGCCTGGGCCAAATTTCCCCCCTTAGCCTCCACATTATCCCCGTGTGTGATTGGCTTGCTCTTGCCCTGCGATGGACTGGTGTCCCATCCATGGTGTACCCTGCCTTGCGCTCGTTGCTTGCCGGGTAGGCTCTGGCTTCCCGCGACACCGTATGGTATAAAGCAGTTTGGCAAATGAGATGACACGACATATCATTTTGTAATTTATTTGATAACATTGTAGCCACGGTCAGGAAAAATTCCAGCGACGAATTCTAGGTTGTATATTAACAACCTGAAATAGCCACAAAGCAGATACGGTTTTAGTGAAAGTTCTTACCTAGCAATTTCAACTACACTCATACCCCGGAATAAGAATGTTCGATAGACGAATTTTTTGCTAACCTGAATTTGTACCTTGTCATTCCTTCTAAGAACGAAATTTCGCTGAGCCAAACGAAGTTCAAAAGATTTGGCTGAGAACCTTCTGCGAACATCTGGATTCAGTGCCACCTAACAGCTGCTTGTTTGGCATTGTGATGAAGGACGCCGTGAGGCAGCAGTGCTTTGTTTATGATCACAGCTAAAGCTTGGGCTCTCGTTTTCAAAGTGTTCTTCTTGTGTTTGTTTTGTAGTGTCTGTTCATTATGGCGTCTTAAGGGAGAGAAAAAGATTCTTTAGCGTGATAGTCGACAACAGTATGCACACCATTCCATTAGGAAAGAACGAAAAATGTAAATATGATATAATTGATTGATTTTACAGCTATAGTTGGCTTATTTGAATAGATCTGCGCTGTTCACTAAGCTTGCTATAATGGTCTCTATGGTATTATACTGTATGTTCAGAGTGGTTTTTGAACTTGTCTCCGGCTCAGAACAGGGTAGAATTTTCCCAATAAGAAATAATGGAAATGTTATTTTCGATTTACAATCTCCCGCCTTTCTAACAGATTTTTAGGAACGAGTTTGGATTTGGATACCGGGGTATGAGTGGAATTGCATACATTCAGAGAGGCTGGAGTACAAACCTGTTAATTTGCCACATTTTAAAACCAATTGTGTTATTCTTAGAAAATGTTATTGTGGCTGTACTGGAACAAAGGTTCAGAGAGAACACCCCTGACTGATCGAGCAGAATCGGCCCCAATCTCGAACAGCCTCAGAGTTAGAAGCTTCCGATGAAGTCAAAGCTACAGGTAGGACGCCTGCCGTGGTTTGTGTTAATAGAGCCCAGACATAGAGATCAGGACTGCAGGCTGGATGCCTGCTGTGGTTTGTGTTAATAGTATTGGGCTACAGTTTTATACACAGCACTCACTCGTCAAAGCAGTGTGCTGCCGTGAGAACCCAGTGCTCACTGATTAAGGAGCCTCCACACTCATTGTGTCCTTCTTGCTTTGTATGTTTTGGAACAATCTTGAGATACACCATCCAGGGCCACTGTCCCTCCTTTGCATCCTGACCGCCCACTATAGAACTCCTGGATAGAGGAGAGCTGGACACTGGAGAGAGACAGAGGGGTTCATACAGAACAGTCTTGAGATCGGTCATCTAGGACCACTGTCCCTCCTTCACACCCTGACTGACCACTACAGAGCTCCTGGACAGAGGAGAGCTGGACACTGGAGAGAGACAGAGGGGTTAATACAGAACAGGCTTGAGATCAGTCATCCAGGACCACTGTCCCTCCTTCACACCCTGACTGACCACTACAGAGCTCCTGGACAGAGGAGAGCTGGACACTGGAGAGAGACAGAGGGGTTAATACAGAACAGGCTTGAGATCAGTCATCTAGGACCACTGTCCCTCCTTCACACCCTGACTGACCACTATGGAAAGAGCTGGACACCGGGAAGAACAATGTTGACACAGCATCAACTAAAATAACAAGACTGGTGACACAGTGAGAGAGGTAACAACAAATTATCCCTCAGTAATAAAGACAAAAATGCACAGAGAATCTCGCAATAATAAGCACAAAGCAACAGGACAGGAGACACACTGTGAGAGGGAGAGAGGAGATCATAGAAAATCCCTTAGTACTAAACACACACAACAGGACAGGAGACACAATGAGAGAGAGGAGAGATAACAGAGAATCCCTCAGTGATAAAGGAAAGGAAACACAGTTAAAAAGATAGAGACAAAAACAGAGAATCCCTAAGTAGTCAAAACACAGAGCAGGACAGGAGACACAGCAGGTGTTCACAGAGAATACTTCTGTAATGAAAATACTCAACAGGACTGGAAACACCATGAGAGAAAGGAGATCACAGAACATACCACAGTAATAAACACACACAACAGGACAGGATACAGTTCGAGAGATCAGATAATGAGTAATAGACAGCTAATACGACAGGAGATCACTTTGTGTGATATTTCACAAATACATATTATATTTATGTGATACATTTTTTTCTAGGTCTCCTCTTACCTTCAAAAACATTCAAAATCAAGACCCAAAGCAAAAACATTTTTTCCTTCTTGGTCTGGGATGATGAGTCTTCAGAGCTCTACAGAAGTTGGTGTTGGTCAGTCCAGAGTCTCAGTGTGTGATGGAGCAGGTCTCTGGGATGGTCAGGCCAGAGCTCTTCAGAAGTTGGTGTTGGACAGTCCAGAGTCTCAGTGTGTGATGGAGCAGGTCTCTGGGATGGTCAGTCTAGAGCTCTTCAGAAGTTGGTGTTGGTCAGTCCAGAGTCTCAGTGTGTGATGGAGCAGGTCTCTGGGATGGTCAGTCCAGAGCTCTTCAGAAGTTGATATTGGTGAGTACAGAGTCTGTCTCACTATATAATGAAGGTGGTCTACAGGAGACAAAGGACTTAGAAGGGGCTGAGTTAAGCCCTTTATGTCACCTGTTTGATATCTGAAGACGTGAAGTGAATTCACATTTAGTTCTCACCACACATCCCAGACAGACTGTTTCTCAGCACAGCCCTTTGATCTTGACAGCTCAAGAACAACGGTTTGCACGAGAAGCTGCAGAGGTGTTTTGTAAACAGGAAATGTCTTTTCATTTCAGGTTTTAGGTTTGAATTTTCCTTTCAAGTCAGCTACCCCTAGTCTCTTCGCTAGCAAACCCCCTGATGTCAATCTGATCTTGCTCGTCACCCTGGTATTTCCAGTAGTGGGATCCGGAACATGAAAGTGACGGAAAATTCCTTCTGGACCCATGTAGATCAGTTATCATGTGGTCCTTTACACCTCGAACAAAGTTTGGTCTGTCTTCAACTGTCTTTACCAGAGTCTGCAGGTGCTCTGTTGAGAGTGTGGCATCACCTGTGGGATCACAGTGTGGTCTGGCCGCAGCTCGTTGTCTGACCGGAAGGCATTACAGGGGGTGATCAGGTCAGCCCAGTCCATCACTGGAGTATAGCTCCCCTCTATTTCTGACATTTTTATAACTTACTGTCTCAGGAAGGCTGGGAGTATCACTAAGGATACCAGTCATCCTGGTTTCTCGTTTTCTCCCCCCTGCCCTCTGGTAAGTGTTACAGGAGAGCAAAGGCACGACTGTCCAGAGACAGCTTCTTCCCACAAGCTCTACAAGCTCTCAGATTACTCAACGCTATCCCTACCGACAGCTCGCGCTGAGGTTGTTTCTCTAAAATCTCTGTTATTTAACTTGTTGTTGTTGGTGCCCCTGTTCTGTGTTAATGTTTCTGATGTTTCCTTAATGTCTTTGAAAAATAAGATAATGGCAGATAATGGGAACAAGAAGCAAGAACAGAGGCTGGTGGAGAGAGAACAGATGGCTGATGCAACAAGGTCGATTTTTATTAAGTGCTGTTCAGTTACTTTCCTCCTACAGAGCACAGAGGACAGTGAAAGTGAGAGACGTCCAGAGCAGGACAGGAGGAGCCTTCATCATCGTGGCATGATACAGGAACCCCATGAGAGAGAAACAGACCAGACCAGGGACAAAAAAGGCCGGGGGGAGACAGGACATGTGGTATAGGTGTAGCTCGGTTTACAGAGGGCTAAAACGGTTATGAATTAGTACATCACGAGTCATTTAGTTATTTAGTTCCAGGCAAGAAAGCATTAGATCTATGCTGCATGTAGAGCTGCAAGAAAAAACACGCATTAAATGATAGGAGCAAGAGGCCAGCAGGTTAACAACATTAGACCATGTTCATATTTCATTGTTTAGCCATTCGGAGTGAAATCAATGTAACAGGGTATTGCTCTTTGCTCACTAATCCGTTTGCATGGAAAAAAAAAAGATTCCAGCTTCCGGCACTGACGCGCGGACTCACACTCACTGAAACAGCGACGGAGACGGAGAAGCCGGCGTGGCGCCGCCCAGCGAACGAGGAGCGACGCTTCGCTGTTCTTTTTTTAAAAAAAATGATTAAATGTATAAAGAATTTAGAAATATAAATAGAAACGACGCTTCACTGTTTCCCCGGACGTCGACATGAATTTGATGTGTATTACAAGCGATAAAGCTTAGGTGCCAAAACCCAGGGCGAAGGTGAAAACGCGCTCGTGTCGCCCTGATGTGAACTGACGGGTAGGGAAGAGAATTCCGGAGAGAGAGAGAGAGAGAGAGAGAGAGAGAGAGAGAGAGAGAGAGAGAGAGAGAGAGAGAGAGAGAGAGAGAGAGAGTTTTCCCTGCAAACGGATTAGTGAGCAAAGAGGCAATACCCTGTTACATTGATTTCACTCCGAATGGCTCCGATACTAACCAGCCTCAGGACAGCACTGCTAG
Source organism: Lepisosteus platostomus (assembly GCF_059453375.1). NCBI lineage: Eukaryota > Metazoa > Chordata > Actinopteri > Semionotiformes > Lepisosteidae > Lepisosteus > Lepisosteus platostomus. The sequence continues at coordinate 4,979,831 of NC_142616.1, forward strand.
AGCACCACAACCCAGACTCAACCACATCACAGCACAGATCAAACAGCAATATCTCACACACTGGGACACACACACACAAACACAACATAAACTGGAATGCTACAGAACCTTAAACAGACAATACACACTAGCTGAATATTTGACCAAAATAAAAAATAACAAAGAGAAACAGACCTTGACGAAGTACAGGCTCAGTGACCACAGCCTGGCCATAGAAACTGGGCGACACAGGCAGACCTGGCTGCCCAGAGAGGACAGGCTGTGCTCCCACTGCCAGCGGGGAGAAATAGAGACAGAGGTGCACTTCCTACTGCACTGTGACAGATACTCTGGGATTAGAGAAACATTCTTCCCGAAATTCAGAAATCTAATCCCAGAGTTCCCACACCTGCCAAAACCACAACAGGTCCCAATCCTACTGGGAGAGGGAGGAGGGAACTCAGTTGATCTGGCAGCCCAGTATGTGATCTCCTGTCACAGCCTGAGGAACAGTGAGTCCGTCTCCCAATAATGCTCCAGCCGCCTACAGAATATGTCGATATTATATAATATGTCTTTGTTGTAAATGTCTGTAACATGTCTGTAGATTTTATTTTACTTCTATTTTTTGTTTTGTTCTATGTTAATTTTATTATTTTTATTTGCTTTGGCAACACTGATTGTACCCATCGGTCATGCTAATAAAGCACCTTGAATTGAATTGAATTGAATTGAGAGAGAGAGAGAGAGAGAGAGAGAGACTTCTGTGGGAGCTCATTGTGGGAGCGGTGTGCGGGCGAAGGGATTGTGGGAAAAAAAAATAACAGAAGTTAACAGTAGTGGTCGATGAAAGTGGGAGGTGGAAAAAAAACAGTTTTCTGTTCTGTGTAATTTGTTATGCTGAGATATATAGAGATTTTATTAAACCTTTCTGGCAAGAAAATGAGTAATCACATTCAGAGACGCTTGTCACAATTTGCCTAAATTGTGCTGCAGAGACCCAGCAGGGTTCAAAGCTGAAAAAGGAGCAGAAAACGTTCAGCATCATTTGTGGTCAGCAGCAGGGAGAGAGAAGTTCTTGTTTCAGGCGCTAGAGGTGTCCAGTGAGTGGACAGGGCTCAGGCTGTGGAGGTCCAGGCGGTCAGCAGGAGGGACAGGACAGCCAGCAGCAGGACAGTGTGTCCCAGGGAGGGGGCGCTACTGGGGGCGCGGGTGGTGGTGACCACGATGTTGCTGTTGATGAGGGGCAGGGTGGGGCCCACGTTGCTCTGCAGGAAACTCTGGTATCTGGACACCTTGGGGAACACCCCCTGATGGGAACGAGCCACAGGTCCTCCAGTGTTGTTCACTGCAACAATGCTGGCCTGAATCCAGACAGATCCCTGTTTACACACCAGGGGATCCCCTGACTCTCCCTGGACAGAGAGAAACAGAGAGAGAGAGGTTAATACAGACACACTGACTGGACACTCCAGTACATTAAGACTGCACTGAGAGAGAGGGGTTAATACAGACACACTGACTGGACACTCCAGTACATTAACACTGCACTGAGAGAGAGGGGGGTTCATACAGACACACTGACTGGACACTCCAGTACATTAACACTGCACTGAGAGAGAGGGGTTCATACACACACTGACTGGACACTCCAGTACATTAACACTGCACTGAGAGAGAGAGGGGTTAATACAGACACACTGACTGGACACACCAGTACATTAACACTGCACTGAGAGAGAGAGGGGTTAATACAGACACACTGACTGGACACTACAGTACATTAAAACTGCGCTGAGAGAGAGAGGGGTTAATACACACTGACTGGACACTCCAGTACATTAACACTGCACTGAGAGAGAGAGGGGTTAATACAGACACACTGACTGGACACTCCAGTACGTTAACACTGCACTGAGAGAGAGAGGGGTTCATACAGACACACTGACTGGACACTCCAGTACATTAACACTGCACTGAGAGAGAGGGGTTAATACAGACACACTGACTGGACACTCCAGTACATTAACACTGCACTGAGAGAGAGAGAGAGGTTAATACAGACACACTGACTGGAAACTCCAGTACATTAACACTGCACTGAGAGAGAGAGAGAGGTTAATACAGACACACTGACTGGGCACTGCAGTACAAGTAGAGCACGAGAAGGACTGAGGCTCTCAGTGACTAAACTGAAACAGTTACTGTCTTCATGAGTCCAGATAAAGTATTATCTGTATTCCAGATGAAGATACCAAAAATTAATTTCATAGAAGAATCAGAAGAATTCAGTGCCGGAATAAGTGGATACCTGCTGAAGGTCCAGCGGTCCAGTACAGAGGTTGTCACCTGAAGAGACGTTCATACACTTAGTGATTGCTGTGGACACTTCCTGGAAGGTGTTCTCACCTGACAGTAAAGGGACACACAAGGAACTTTAGAGATTGTGGGGGAAGATAAGACAACCTTGAGTGAAGTGTCGTGATCAGGGATGATAGCACTCTACACATAGACCTCAAGGAATCTGTGTGAAGCACCTTGACAACAGCACTGTCCACACTGGAGAGTCTGTGTCCCACACTGTGATCCTGGACCTTGAACTAACATCCCAGTCTCACCTATTCTAGTTGTGTTTCTCCAGCCAGTGATCCAACACTGAGTTCCTATGGGAAATGAGACTCTCTCCCCAGCCAGGCAGATGGGCAGGATATATTTTGTGAAGGAGACCTTGGTGACCAGTTTCAGGAGGGCGATGTTGGTGCCACCAAGCTGGCTGGTTTGAACACTCTGGATCCCCAGGGATCTCTCGTAGGGGCTTAAGACATTCTTCTTCAGTTTTCCCAGAACCACTTTCCATTCCCCGACAATCACCGGACTGGAGGGATATAGAGGAGGAAATACAGCTACACTTGACAGCACCACACGTCACCACTGAAGAGGAACTCACAGGGAAAGATAGATGACAGTAATCTCATTGACAATGTAAACCCTGTTGCATTGTCTGGATTTGTTATTGTGTTTAAATTAACATCATTGCTGTCACTTTCAGTTAAATTCATGAGCCTGAATTATACCCATTACTGTGTTGATGTGTAATTCAGTATTAGTATTAGCTCAGAGGATTGTCTAAATGTCTGACATTATTCCTGTGTCTCTGACTCGGGTCAAGGTTCTGATATGGACTCAAGGTGTAAGAACCTCCAGTCGCCTTTGTCCCAATATCTGAGCACAAGACTGATCCTGAGACTCTCTACCTGGGTTTTATTGTTACTGTGACTAATAGTGATTTCATTTATTACCAGTCCATGGAGTAGTACTGTTTCAACACCAGGGGTGAGTTGGAATCTACCTGAATAAAAAGGGCAGGTAAGGTTTCATCTGTACCTGGGTAGGATGGACAGGTGAGGTTTGGTCTCTACCTGGGTAAGAGGGACAGGTGGGGTTGGTCTGTATTTGGGTGAGAGGGACAGGTGGGGTTGGTCTGTACCTGGGTGAGAGGGACAGGTGAGGTTGGTCTGTACCTGGGGAAGAGGGACAGGTGAGGTTGGTCTGTACCTGGGTGAGAGGGACAGGTGAGGTTGGTCTGTACCTGGGTGAAAGGGACAGGTGAGGTTGGTCTGTACCTGGGTGAAAGGGACAGGTGAGGTTGCTCTGTACTTGGATGAGAGGGACAGGTGGGGTTGGTCTGTACCTGGGTGAGAGGGACAGGTGAGGTTGGTCTGTACCTGGGTGAAAGGGAAGGGTTTGGTTGGTCTGTACCTGGGTGAAAAGGACAGGTGAGGTTGCTCTGTACTTGGATGAGAGGGACAGGTTGGGTTGGTCTGTACCTGGGTAAGCACTGTGCAGCTGTCATCACCCAGTCCCCGGTAATGAGCGTCCCTCCACACACATGCCTCCCTTTCCAGTACAGATTGGCCATCCAGGGCCAGGACCCTTCTGCAACTGACTGACCCTTGAGTAGGCGTGGTTTGATTTTGGGCCTCCCACAGACTTGTACTGAAAAACACAGTGAGACAGCAGAGTCACCTCCAGTGGACTGGAGAGATTGCCCACATCCTGCATAGTGATGTCACATTATGGCTACATACTCAGACATTAGATCCTCATGGAGAATCAAATCTCTAATTCAGCACTTATAGGAAGATCATAATCCAAATAGCAATAAAAACATTTAGTGCTGGCTTACAAAATGCAATTACCAAGACACCTGGACCCATCTACCATTTACCAGCAGAGAGGAGGAGAGGATTACAGGAAAGCAGAGTACGTGAGACAGCAGGTAACTCCTTAATTGGCTATAATAATTAAAAGATAAGTGCTTTATGAGGATAACAATTCTGAATATTACACAGATGGTGTCTAATTCATAGAAACATGCACAGATTAACTCACTAGGGAGTTCACCAGAAATGGATACTGAAGTTGAAGCAGTAGAGGCAGCAGTGGTCACTGGTGGTGTAGTAGTAGAGGGGGCAGTGGTCTCTGGTAATGCAGTTGGCACATTACATGTGGAATTACTGCTGAAGACCTCAAACTCTGTCATGTCCGACCCAATTTGTTCTTTAATCCAGGACTTGTAATTGGACACTCCTGTATGAACCACTAAGTATCTGGGGCAATAGTTTCTAAAATTTACAACTCCAGCTTGAATCCATGTAGACTCATGTTTACACACCAGAGGACTCCCTAAGACGGGGATAGGGTAATATAGATCCTACAATGAGAAAGAGAAAAGGTTTAATATAGACATAATGATTGCCTGAAAACTTAAGTACATTAACAAGTGTTCTGAGAGACAGGGGTTAATACAGACACACAGACTGGACACTCCAGTACATTAACACTGCACTGAGAGAGAGGGGTTAATACAGACACACTGACTGGACACTCCAGTACATTAACACTGCACTGAGAGAGAGGGATTAAAACAGACAAACTGACTGGATACTCCAGTACATTAACACTGCACTGAGAGATAGAGAGGAGTTAATATAGACACACTGACTGGACACTACAGTACATTTACACTGCACTGAGAGAGAGGGGGGTTAATACAGACACACTGACAAGATGCTCTATTCCTGTTTCCCACATTATATAACAAAATACAGGCTTTGTTTTCTTCTATAATCCTTCTGTGTAGTTTGTGCCATGTGTGTATAATAAACCTAGCTATGTGTATAGTAAACTTCATTTACCGAACAGGATGATATGTTGGCCTGAATCACACCAGCACAGATCATCGATTCTGTTACATATGGAAAACTGTAGCGGTTATAGATCTGATCAACACACTCTTTGTTCTCAATGAGGGGCAGCTGGACCTGTTGTAGGGTCTGGTTCCCTGACAAGAATGTTGCTGAAAGACAAAACAAAAAGGTGGTTAGTGTCCTTCACTCAGTCAGTGACAGACTCTACCATTAGCTCTACAATGTGAGGATCCTGAGGTTTTACTCATCCTGGTTCAGAGCAACATCTCCACCTCCAATCAAGGATTCAGACACTCAGCAGTAAGGAATCGGCTGTGAAGGAGCAGTGTATTCATTCCTGTGTTACAGCTGTGGAGTCTGTGGAGTGAATGTGTGCAGCAGCAGTGTGCTGGTGTAGGGGCTGATGGAAAGTGACTGGGTGACTGATGACACGTATGACTTATGTCACCTCTGACCCCCTGTCCACTGGCAGAGATCAGTGCCCACAGGAAGCAGAGTCAGAGACAGGGGCTGCTGTAGGGAAAGTTTGTGAGAGGAGTAAATGAAGAAGAGTGTTATACAAAGGCTTTAACATGTGGAAAGACACAGGAGTGTTAGATTAACCTACTTCTGTCTGTCATGTTGCCCCAGCCGGTGAGCCAACAGCTGGTCCCATTGTGGAAGGAGCTGCAAGTGTCGGCCAGACAGATGGGCTGGATGTAGTCAGTGAAGTTCACAGGGCTGCTCAGCTTCATCAGGGCGATGTTATCATAAAAAAAATAGGAAGTGTAGGGGTGAAGAATGATCGTCTGGACCCCTCTGGACACTTGATGAGGATTCGAGCCCAGCTGTGTCTGTCTGCCCAGGTACACTGTCCACTGACTAGCAATTTTGCTGGTGCTGGAGAGAGAAGTCATCATTGTCAAAGGTCAGGTGTACTACAATGTGTAAACTCATTGCTGTTCCCTCTCTTTTTTCACCTGATAATACTTAATATCACACTTCCTTTAATTGGTGCTTTAACAAAAGTCAGCAGTTTCGCCCTAACCTAATCAAGTTTCAGAGCTGTCACTGTTGTCCTCACTAGTTATCGGTGTTATAGAGTATAAAGACTGACGATAGCTAAGGCCTAAAAATGCAATTCGTTAAATGTATCTCTGAAAATATATAGCGAAGATCCCTTTTACTTCCTTACCTATAAAAGCAAAATGCAGCTGTCAGCACCCACTCTCTGTTGATCAGTGAGCCTCCACACCAGTATTGACCATTTCTGTGCAGGCTGGCCTGCCAGGGCCAGGACCCCTCCTGGGCATAGTCTCCCTGCAGGACACTGGGATTCAGGGGCGCCTGGCCGCAGGCTGGAGAGACAAGAGACAGAGAAGAGAGACTGAGGGTGATCTGTCCATCTCCCATCCCAACTTCCCAAACACAGTGACTCTAAAACAGATAAATCTGTACAAAAAAAGATTCAGCTGCACATTCAACACTAGAGCTAAAAATAGAAAATTTAACTGTTGAGAATTATATCTGTTGTTTATTTTACACCTTCACTTAATGGAAAACACTGGAACATGACATCTGACATCTGCTAAGCTGATAAAAATAGAAAAATAAAAACAGCTATGAAGTAATGCAACAACGAATATGGAATTTTGATAGAGGTGACTCTTTAGATTTTCTGTACTTTATTGAATTTGCTTATTCAAATGTACAGACACTTTGAATGTACATTTTACCAGCCAAAGAAGATAGATGTCACGATCGTACACTCTTAAGGGCGCTCCGACTCTTTCACTTTGTTGTTGATTTTGTGCACCTGCCTCCTATCCAGCCCCCCTTATATAAGCCAGACTCTTACTATTCCTGGCTCAGCATTGGAAGTTCTGGAGTGGCCCAACAGCACAGGCTTCATCACGGCGTCCTGACCATCTTGGTCCGGGGCTCGAGCGCCTAGCCTCAGTAGCCCACTTTTATTCCCAGTCCCTGCACCGGATCCCATTCTGGTTTTGAAACCTTGTCCTGTCTTTGTCCTGTTTGAATTAACCGGCTCTGGAATTTTGGACTTCACCCTGGATTTCCCTTTGGACCCCCTTGGACTAGTTCGCCAGGACCACAGCCAATACATTTAACAAATAGTCCCTTGGGCATAATAAAGATTCTTTCTGTAGTAATAAAATACAATAAATAATATGTATACAGCATTGAGATTTGTAATAATATTACATATCACAGTATTTTAAATATTAAAATAATATTAATAACACAAATGAACCTCCAGACCACCAATCTTTAAAGGAATTTAAAGATGTCCTAAAACAGAAATCACAATTGAGGTTTTTACGTCTATATTTGCTTTTAAATACTAATTTTTAAAGCCACTATGTATATGTTTTTGCTACCCTTTTTTTCTTCTTAGTAGTTGATAAAATTATAGTTTTTATAATCATTTGGTTTCACCGAAGTTGTTGAAGAGCCTTGTCGCATAGTCCCAATTTTATTTTTTCATTTCATTTTCTGATGTAACACTGAATGGAATGTCTAATGTCTTGGTGATTGCATAATCTCCTCACAGTGGGCGGTATTCTTTTATAATCCTTGATGCGTGAAGAAGCACAAACCAAAAAACTTTGTGAAGCTGGAAATTTAGACTTCTGTTAACATATTTACTAAAGTCATCCGACTAAGTAAGCTCATTTTGTGAAACAGAAGTGAAAATGATTTAAAGCCAAAAGTGTATGTTAATACATTAATACAATTTCAATGTTAATACAATAATACAATTTCAAGAATTAAAGTCTAAAATAAAATGATCTGTTTGCTAGTTACTAGTTATACACAATTACTAAAAATTCTTTATCCTGTATGGAATTAAAAACAATACATTTTCTTTGCGTTACTGTACAGTATGATTAGTGCAGAAAAGCACAATTAACTAACATTTACTTTAATATTATTAAAATGTGATTTTTATGACACATGTCCACATGCAGCTGGATTAACTGCGCCACCTGGCAGTTTTACAGAGTTTTGCTGTCCAGCATCAGATTACTAAAGAAAAAAAGAAAACAGCGGTACCTTTTGGTTGTTGCTGTATACCACATGCCACCTTGTGCATTCTAAATGCCTACTTCTGTAGCAATATTCCCTCATTTTCATTCAGTCTTGCTATTAGATGTCATCCACTATCCACTTCTTAGAAGGAATTTTAATTTCAAAGCACACAAGTTTAATAACCTGATGTTATTTTCATTTTGTTTGAGAATACAGTAGTGGAAAGTTATTTAATACTTTCAAAAACTTAATGTCAAATCTCTCACTTCAAATTAATAGTATTTTTTACTGTATTATGTCACTTCTAGGGAGATAGCAAAGCAGTTAAACGTTTTCATAAAATAGACCCAAACTCAGGTATATAAACACCAGAAAACCAGCAAGCATCTGCATGAGCAAACAGCAAGCTGTTTGCAGCAAGCAAGTGTGGTACAATCAAACTTGGCCCACAGCATAATAGAGACCAGGCGAGGTTCAAAGCCAGGTAAACACAAAAGGACAGAGCCAAGAGAAATCCGAAATCCGAACTCAGAGCTGAGAGAAACAAGAAGACATCATACTAACACCAAGCACAAGGGGGAAATCCGATGTATGTAGGGTCCAGAATCCTGGAAGCAAACACGGAGAGAATGCAGAAACTTCATTGTGAAACTTGAAACTTAGTGAACTCTATGACAGATTTTCAGAGCACTGCCAGATCACAGCTTATGTAGGCTTGAACCACCTGAGGCGGCCATGGTGGAGAATTGCCTCCAGGTGGTACAAGACTCCTGTCAGATTAATTACCATGGCGACTGGCACTAAAAGACGGGTGGCTTGCTACTGTCTAAATACTAGTTCCGGACCATTTTTACCATGTGCCCTTCCATACATCTGTAGCGATGAACATGACTGTGAAATCATTAATGACAGACACTTGTCCAGAAGCTGTGTGAAGAACTGTTCTTCACAGTAAAAAGTGAAAGAAAAGATCTTAGGCTTAATGTTATGAGAGAAAAGTCCGATTTTTAATTTTGAAATAAAATCGCAAAAGAATTGAAGTTTAAAGCAGTTTCATCTGGGCTCTCTGATGTGAATCTCAAGAAGATCATTTAATGTTTTTAAAAAAACAGACCATTTTTACCAGACACACTTTAGATTCATCTCCTGTGTTATTCTTTTTTTAAAGGACTTCAGTTATTATCCACTTCTGTGGATAAACTGTGCTGATAAATTAGGATAGTAGTGCTCATCAGAGCACTGAGAGACACAGGACAGCCACTGGCCAGACAGACACAACCTACCTCTCACTGTCAGGATCAGAGCCGCCAACACGCAGAGACTGATGCCCACCGCCATGACTGCTAGTGTGTCAGTGTCCTGTCTCCAGCTTCTCCTTTCTCTCCTCTCTACCTCCGTCTGTCTCCTGCTCTGATATACACACCTGGAAAGACACACCTCGTGTCCCTCCCTCTCTCCCTCCCTCTGTTCTCATCCTCTGTTCTCTCTCTCTGTCTCTCTCTACATCTCTCCCTTCCTCTCTGTCCTCCTCTCCCTCAGGGTTTCACTGGGGATGTCCTGTTGACTTCAGTAATACTGCAGCTCAACTAATTTATAACAAAGAAAAAATCAGTAATAAACCCACACAACAGGACAGGAGACACAGTGAGAGAGAGAGTAGATCACAGAGAATCCCTCTGTAATAAACACACACAACAGGACAGGAGACACAGTGAGATAGAGGAGTGCACTTTAACTCTGACCCCACTGTGATTTACAACACTTGTACCTTGATATCACTTTTCTGGATTCCCAAACGATTGAATGTTGAAATACCCACAAGAACTGTCAGAGCTCTTCTTGCTCGTGGTCGATTTCTGTGACCCCTGTTAGCCATGGAAGAACCTGACTGCTTGATTCTGCAGAGGGGAGATTGACCAACAGTGTGAAAATGACTTTGGCAAAAGCCTCTCAGTGTCTCAGTTAATATCAGGTTCTGCTTACGTAAAAGCTTCATTTATACATTATGACAAGTGCAGGACTAAGCTGTTAATCCAGGGTTTCTCTGTCTTTTCCATCCCACAGCACTTACACTACACTAACCTAAAGCTTTTCTTGCTTTTTATGTCCATGGATCATGAAACTCTACATGTGATTCCCGATTTAACAGTCTTGCAGTGTGGTCTTTGTCTATCTGGAATATACAACATGACACTTTGGTTACTTCACAATTTAATATATTGTAACGCTTACGGCCGACAGGCACTGTGTAAGAGCCGGCGTACCAGAGCAGGTGATGTCACCGCCCTTCCCTGTGATAGCAGGACTACAGCTACTGGGCTGTAGAGAGATCTCTCTTTAGCTCACGGGGCTGGGTCGCTGCAGAGAGACGCGGGAGTCCCGGGTTCGAGCCTCAGTCGGGATGGGGCCGACCTAATGCGGCAAGGGCGCCCGCCTGAGCTCGCGTTGCGTTACAATATAGTTCCCAATATCTGAATTATTAATTTCTCTCTCACATGTAAGTTCTGCAGGAGGTGTAGTGGGAAATTTTACAACAGAACTTCCATGAATGCTGTAGTCCAAAACAGGACAGAAGACACAGAGAGAGAGAGGAGATCACAAAGAAGCCCTCAATAATACACACAAACACAACAGGACAGGAGACACAGTGAGAGAGAGGAGATCACAGAGAATCCCTCAGTAATAAACACACAAACAGGACAGGGGACACAGTGAGAGAGAGAGGAGATCACAGAGAATCCCTCAGTAATAAACACACACAACAGGACAGGAGACACAGTGAGAGAGAGGAGATCACAGAGAATCCCTCAGTAATAAACACACAAACAGGACAGGGGACACAGTGAGAGAGAGAGGAGATCACAGAGAATCCCTCAGTAATAAACACACACAACAGGACAGGAGACACAGTGAGAGAGGGAAGTGTGCTTTAACTATGATCTCATGGTGATTTACTACACATTAACCTTGATATCACAGTTCTGGATTTAATATCAACACAATAATTACAGTGTGTGAGCTATCTGTGATTGATCAAAAGGTTTTATGTGCAGAAATGTGGTTTCATGGTACAGAAATTCAGGGAAGTCTTATTTGCAGTGGTGCATCACAGGAACTTGTTTTTGCTGTTTTGTGGCTCTGCAGGTAGTTTCCATCAGAAGCTCTTAACCTCACAGGTTGTTTTCTATTACTTGAAATAAGAAGTCTTCCCCTTTACGAACTGACAGGATTAGTTCTGCAATAGATGAGAAAATATTGAAATACCCACAAGAATGGACAGAACTCTTCTTGCTCACAGTCAATTTCTCATAGCCCTGTTAGCCATGGAAGAATCTTATGTAGAAGTCTGACCCTGACACAAGATCATTTCTGACCTGGGTTGAGTGCATTTTAAACACTCCCCTGTTGTGTGTGACATTTCAGAAGTAACTGCAAGGAAGGGATGACATCTCCTGGAATAGCCACTGTCCTACGAACTGAATTATTTTCTACAGTCATAACGGTGTACATAGGCAATGGTCACTTCTAAACACTCATTCATGGTAATAACACAGGGTCACCAGAGCTGTACTCAGACTATAAAACCTTCCCGCAAAACTGCTTGTGCTCGGAGCTCTATGGGGGAGACACCTGGTGTGTCTCCTTTGGGATTCTCCAGAAATGGCCTATTCCAGCACAAATTAAAACTCATTTTAAACCCTCACTGAAGAGCGCTGTGGCTTCTTACATGTCTACAATCCGCTGGAAGATCTTCATGTTTCTGTGGTGTAAGTGTGCTGTGGGATGGAAAAGGCTGAGAAACACTGGATGAACAGAGACTCTGTAGCAGCTTAGTCCTGCACTTGTCGCAATGTATAAATGAAACATTTGCATGAGTAGAAAATGGTATTAACAGTGAAAAACTGTCTTTGTCAAACTCATTTTCATACTGTGGCTCAATATATCCTCTGCAGAATCAGGAAGGCTCTCAGAAATTGACTGTGAGCAAGAAGAGTTCTGACTGTTCTTGTGGGTATTTCAATATTTTCTCATCTATTGCAGAACTAATCCACAGAAATTGACTGTGAGCAGGAAGAAAGGAAGAAAAAACATTCTCAGGAATAGTCACCAATGTCTCCTAATCCTTCACTTGTGCATATCAAGTTCTCCTGTTGTTAATGTTTCATTTCTAGATTGTAAAAATCGCAGGACTGTTCATCCATTTTTTCTCAGCCTTTTCCATCTCACGACACACTTACTCCGCTCTTCAGTGAGGGTTTAAAATGAGTTTCAAATCAGCTCCACCTGATTCTGAGCCACAGCTACAACACAGCCACACTGCAGCCCCGGGCAACACCTCCACAACACCTGACAACACCGGATCACACAGCGGTTTGTAAAACCCACTTCAAATGCACAAAATGAGATCATTATCAATCAGAAATGGAAACTGGACACGGGCAGACCTGGCTGCCCAGAGAGGACAACAGGCTCAGTGACCACAGCCTGGCCAAAGAAACTGGACACAGGCAGACCTGGCTGTCAATAGAGGACAGGCTCAGTGACCACAGCCTGGACATAGAAACTGGACACAGGCAGACCTGGCTTCCCAGATAGGACAGGCTCAGTGACCACAGCCTGGCCATAGAAACTGGACACAGGCAGACCTGGCTGCACAGAGAGGACAGGCTCAGAGACACAGCCTGGCCATAGAAACTGGACACAGGGAGACCTGGCTGCCCAGAGAGGACAGGCTGTGCTCCCACTGCCAGCGGGGAGAAAGAGAGACAGAGGTGCACTTCCTACTGCACTGTGACAAATATTCTGGGATTAGACAAACATTTTTCCCCAAATTTACAAATCTTATATCAGAACCCCCACACCTGCCAGAACAGCTCCCAATCCTACTGGGAGAGTTCAGGTGAACTGGCAGCCCAGTATGTGATCTCCTGTCACAGACTGAGAAACAGTGAGCCTGTCTCTCAATAATTCTCCATATGTCTGTATGTAAATGTATTATGATGTCTCTGTTTAGTAAATGTCTGCAGATCTTATGTTAACTGTATATGCTTTGGCAACACTGATTTATTCTTTGGCCATGTCAGTAAAACTTCTTGAATTGAATTGAGAGAGAAGATCACAGAGAATCAGTAATAAACACATACAACAGGACAGGAGACACAGTCAGAGAGGGAAGTGTGCTTTAACTATGATCTCATGGTGATTTACTACAAATTAACCTTGATATCACAGTTCTGGATTTTATATCAACACAATAATTATAGTGTGTGAGCTATCTGTGATTGATCAAAAGGTTTTATGTGCAGAAATGTGGTTTCATGGTACAGAAATTCAAGGAAGTCTTATTTGGAGTGGTGCATCACAGGAACTTGTTTTTGCTGTTTTGTGGCTCTGCAGGTAGTTTCCATCAGAAGCTCTTAACCTCACAGGTTGTTTTCTATTATTTGAAATAAGAAGTCTTCCCCTTTACGAACTGACAGGATTAGTTCTGCAATAGATGAGAGAATATTCAGAACTCTTCTTGTTCACAGTCAATTTCTGAGAGCCTTCTCGATTCTACAGAGGATATATTGATCCACAGTTTGAAACTGAGTTTGACAAAGCCAGTTTTTCACAGTTAATACCAATTTCTACTCATGTAAATGTTTCATTTATACATTGCGACAAGTGCAGGACTAAGCTGCTACAGAGTCTCTGTTCATCCTTTTCCATCCCACAGCACACTTACACCACAGAAACATGAAGATCTTCCAGCAGATTGTAGACATGTAAGAAGCCACAGCGCTCTTCAGTGAGGGTTTAAAATGAGTTTTAATTTGTGCTGGATTAGGCCATTTCTGGAGAATCCCAAAGGAGACACACCAGGTGTCTCCCCCATAGAGCTCCGAGCACAAGCAGTTTTGCGGGAAGGTTTTATAGTCTGAGCACAGCTCTGGTGACCCTGTGTTATTACCATGAATGAGTGTTTAGAAGTGACCATTGCCTATGTACACTGTTATGACTGTAGAAAATGATTCAGTTCTTAGGACAGTGGCTATTCCAGGAGATGTCATCCCTTCCTTGCAGTTACTTCTGAAATGTCACACACAACAGGGGGATGTTTAAAATGCACTCAAACCCATTCAGAAATGACTCAGGCCAGGGTCGGACTTCTACAACGTTATGTCTTGGGATCCTGAAACAGTGAAGTGTCTCTACATGTGACTCCCGAGTGAACAGTCTCGCAGTGTGGCCTGTGTTACTCCACAGCGCAAACCTACAGCGACTGTATCTGATGTCTTGATTGCTTTCTCACAGGCCTCCCTGCCGGGTCTGTCTCTGGGCTCAAGACTGGTGGGTTAAGGGTTAAAGACACTGCTGTTGGTCCTTGAGTGAGGTACTTCAGTCCAGTGGCTCCAGTTCACCCAGCTGTGATGACAGGAACCATTGGACTTTTTTAGAAAAGTGGATTTACTGTACAAATGCACGTTCATACCTCTCTTTAATCCACAGTTGTGACCAAGATACACTGCTCAGGGGGACTGACCTACAGTAAATGCCTAGGACTTTTGGCAAGTGTTAAGATGTGCAAGTTAACATTCATGCTTTGGTGCAGTAGGTATCACCTTCCAGCCCTTAAGAACATAGAGAACATTTAATGACGGAGCTTAACCCTCCTTTTCCTGTAAAACGTCTTCCTTGTGAGCTTTCATCATTCATAGGTAGATCTTATTATTTTCATGATTGTTTTGAGGCGGAGGGGGAGCTCTGTGATGAGCTGGTGTCTTGATCCCTGTTCACCTCACACTGAAGAAGACCAGGATCAACCCTGCTCTGCTTGGGTGCAATCTTCCTCCCAGTTGATATAATTAATTACTGTACTTTTCTTTACATCAAGCTTATTCTCTTTCAGGAAATGATTTTCCTGTATATTCATCACTATGGCTGCAGTTCTTTTACACATCAGATGCACTGTGTTTGGCAGCAAGCCTCAAAATAATAATAATAATAATAATAAACTTTATTTTATATAGCGCCTTTAAAGGTGGCTTCTCAAAGCGCTGTACAGAAAGACAACAGCAACAACCGCAATTAAAAATAAATAATTAAAAGATATACAAGATAAACATGGTGACAATACACAGAGGTGACAGTAGATAGTGGTACTAAGTACAACAGGAGACGAGAGGTAAAGAACAGAATCAGTTCAATAAAGGCTCTTCTAAAGAAGGGGGTTTTGAGTCTGGATTTGAAGGAGTTTAGAGAAGGTGACTCTCTGATATCCTTGGGGAGAGAGTTCCAGAGCTTGGGGGCATAACAGGAGAAGGCCCTGTCACATATACAATGTAGACGGGCCTGGGGGACAGATAGGAGAGCAGAATTTGAAGTGCGGAGGTTGCGAGGTGGGGAGTAGGGCGATAATAGTTCAGACAGGTGCTGAGGTGCCAAGCCATGCAGAGCCTTATAGGTGAGCATGAGGATTTTAAAGTCTACACGGAATTTGACCGGAAGCCAGTGCAAGGACTTCAGGACAGGAGTAATGTGATCATTTGCACTAGACCTGGTCAGGATTCTGGCTGCTGAGTTTTGGACATACTGCAGTTTGTTCAGAGTAGATTTAAATACCCCAGCGAGTAGAGCATTACAGTAGTCAATTCGAGAGAACACAAATGTGTTGATCAGCTTTTCAGCCACAGTTAGTGATAGCATAGGGTGTAGTCTAGCAATATTTCTAAGGTGACACAAATGATGTTTGTGAGAAGGGCCTGTCACCCATACAATGTAGACGGGCTTGGAGGACAGATAGGAGACCAGACTTAGAAGAGCAAAGGGGAGTAGAGCAATAATAGCTCAGACAGGTACTGAGGTGCCATGCAGAACCTTATAGGTGAGCTTGAGGAAAAACCTCATTGATCGCCCTGCAGCTCAGCACTGGCAGCCCCTTTGGAGCTCAGGAGTGTGAGTCTGGCCACTACCTGGAAGGGAGACTCCTGGGAAAGCTAAGGCTGCTGCTGGAAGAGGTGTTAGTGGGGCCAGTAGGGGGCAGTCACCGTGCGGTCTCTCTGGTCCGAATGCCCCAGTATAGTGACGGGGACACTCTACTGTAAAAAGGCGCCGTCCTTCAGATGAGACATAAAACCGAGGTCCTGACTCTCTGTGGTCATTAAAAATCCCCACTGAGAGCTGGTTGAGCAGACTAGAGCATCATCCAGGTGGGGGGACACATTGGTGGTGGAGGGGAGTCCCCTTTACCTGTAAAGTGCTTTGAGTGGAGTGTCCAGAAAGGTGCTATATAAGTGTAAGCAATTCTTCTTCTTCTTGAACGTTGAAAAACAGTGATCTTTTACATATATGGATTCATTGCTCGGTGTACTTAGACTGTCAGATGTTTAGATTGGTTTTTGTGCACATCAGCAGTCTGCAGCCAACACTCTCCATCAGCTTGCCTTGGGCATTGCCTCACCCCCGATCACATGGCTGCTGAGCAATGCATGTCCTGGGATGGTTGACTTTTCCCAGGGGCTAATAATCCCACATCAGTGGCTCTGTCACATCATCAATGCAGGGAGTCTGCCCATGTTGTGACGTTACAGAGGACTCTCTGAGGACATCTCCTCAGGGTCAGTCTCCGCCTTCTGTTCTGTGTGTTTCTGTGCTTTTAAATGTTGGGCTGTTGAGTGTGGTCCCAGGGTAAATTTAGGCAAAATGGGTTCCTTTTGTCAGTGTCCTGTACACCAGGTAGATTTAATGTAGTTATACTCATTCACCCTTTGGAATTTCTTGTATTAACTCTTTCTTG
The DNA here is from genome assembly GCF_059453375.1 of Lepisosteus platostomus. NCBI lineage: Eukaryota > Metazoa > Chordata > Actinopteri > Semionotiformes > Lepisosteidae > Lepisosteus > Lepisosteus platostomus. Next base: position 4,996,829 of record NC_142616.1, read on the forward strand.
TAGTTTGGACACCTGATTTCTACTTTTCTTTATCTCTTTCATCTGTACCAATAAACTCATCATGTTATTACAAATAAGTTGTTAGAGAATAGGGTGGGGAACTGAAATAGTTAAAAAAGCGCCAAATGTCATCAGTTATACCTTTGAAGCAAGAGATTTCTTTATTCTCTGTCACAGTTCTGGCAAAGGAGTAATCCGAGGCACACCAGGCCAAATAAATTTTTATTAACAAGCCAGTGACACCAAATTAAATGATTCACATGATACCCAATCTCACATGTATATAACATTAAACAAAACAGTCTGTGTCAGAGGCCTACATTCTCAAGACCCAGAAAACTCAGACTGCTAATCCAGTAATCTGAAATCGTATACAATGTCTAATCAGTCCAACAGGAGAAACAATCTAACATCCTAAACGATCAGACTACAACTTAATGATCAATCTCTCTTCCTGTAAACTAAGATGCCCCAGAGTGAAGGGGGTTCTGCCTTTTCTAAAAATATATCACCAAATAAGAGAGAATGTCTTTAGCCTGGGGATTCCACAGATTAGGAAATCCAATTTATTTTTTAAATAAAAGGAGACCAAAGGAAGGAAGGCGAGCCTTCTTAATCGAGTCTCCAGTGATTTAGGTAGACTCTGGTCTCCGTGACTGATCTGCACAAGGTCCTCTTGTCTGTCATGTTTCTTCTGCCTTTTTCCTCTCTCTTCCTCTTTCTCTGTTCCCTCTCTTGCCTCCTCTCTCCTGTGTCTTCTTATGATGTCCTATTGTGCGTGGAATATTTCTTCTATCCAGATTAACTCACCAGAACATGTGTGATTACCGGTTCTGCTCGCTTGCCTGTAGCCGGGACAGCAATTCCATTGTTTTTATATTTCATGACACTGCCCTCCACCTCCTCCCTTTCCTCAGCCGTGACGATATTCCGTTTTAAATGCAATTTCCCACACGGGATCAATAGAGTATCTATCTCTACCATCTAAATGCTAGAATTGTCTACCTTTTTAAAGAGGAGTAAGTGACAATAATGGTAAATTTCTAGACAATTAAAGAGAAAAGGCTGATGTATTTACTCTCAGATATTTGCTAATGAACATGCTTTTTATTTGCTAATGAACATTTTCTTTTATTAAAACTTCATCAGCATGGAATAAGAAGAAGTGTTTGAGGTACTAGAAGCTCTTGGGGTTAGTCAATTAATAAATCCCCAGGACCTGATAGTATCTTTCCAACTGTACTCAAGGAAATGGGAGATGTTATTCAGAACCCACTGGCTTCTCTCTCCCAACAATTGCTCAAGATCGGAAATTTGCTAGTGCATCGCATATAGTTAGTGGGGCCAGCAGGGGGTGCTCACCCTGTGGTCCATGTGGGTCCTAATGCCCCAGTATAGTGACGGGGACACTCTACTGTAAACAGGCGCCGTCCTTCGGATGAGATGTAAAAC